>NC_045428.1:352380191-353041025 GCF_902635505.1 Sarcophilus harrisii
ACTGAAGAAATTACATGGATGATATAGACTAATAATATTAAATATTAAAAAGCTCTTTTCAAGCTAAAGACAATTTGTAGTTCTAAGTCGACAGCCTAAGGTTAGCAAGCACTGAGAGAACATAGTCCCTTACAACCAAAGACTTTTTCCTTCAAACCTCTTTATTTAATGTTTGATGTTTAGGGTGACTTTGTATTGCCATCACTCTCCTTTTTCTTGATTATTATACTACCTCAGCAGTTACCAAAAAAAGAGAGATAATCTGTTCCTTCCTTACTTTATTCCTGCCTTCCCTAGTAAAGGTGGAAAAATTTTTGCGAGTTTTAAATAAATAGATCTATACATACACATACATCCATAAGTATATATATATATATATATATATATATATATATATAAATGTATGTATGTATATTTGTATATATTAACACATACATATGTGAATGTATATACACATACCTATGAATGTATATGCACACATACCTATATATATACACAGTGCACTGTATGTCCCTATATACATATATGTATCAATATTCATATATGAATTATGTAATACCCATATATGCATTATATATATATATATATATACATAAATTCATATATATATACACACATACCTACATACATACCCACATGTATCTATAGATATGTAGTAAGTTGTTTATGTTGCAACTTTGTAATACCAGGTTTCAGAGTCTGTTTTTAACCCAATATTGAAGTTATGGATTACATGTTGCAGTCTCAATTTCTTTCTTAGGAAAATGTATTTCACTTTGCTATCAATCCATGCGCTTAGTATTTTGTCAATGTCAGAATGCCAGGGAAAATTCTGAACTTGATTTCTAATGGATGCTTTGAAAGACAGCTGGTATATACATACCTCTTGCCTTACTATAATACTTGTCTGCTTGGTCTCTAACAAAGGCTCATTACATTCACTCTAACTAGTATAAAACTTACCTTCAAACAGTTTCACTTGCTGAATCCCTCTCTCAAAGGATTTTCCAATTTGCAATTTTTATTTGAGACTTTGACCAAGATACTGGAGAGAAAATAAATGGAGTTCCTCCTATTAATACTCCAGAATACCATACCAAAGGGAAAAAAATCACTTCATGTCCCTTGTACTTGAAAGAAAATTTCACCCATGGTATCAATTTATAAGACGAATGCATTCAGTGACTGGTAACTTTTATTAAATAAATATACCTTGAAAATTTTAGATTCAGCAAGAATATTTTATTTTTCACCCTAAAGAAGATATAAAAAGTCTGCATTTTATGTATCTCATTTGAATCTTTTCAAACAGGTAATATAGATACTCATTTTATTTACAGGGAAATTGAATAACCCATTCACTAATATAATATATAAATTGATTTCTTTCTTCTAATCCAGGATTTTGTAGCATGGAGTTGGTCTATGGATAGATTTCCAAGGGTCACTGAACTTTGGATTGAAATATGTGTGTGGTGTGTATTAATATATATTCATATATACAAGTAAGCATGTACACATATACACACACACTAATTTCTACCTGAAAAAAAGATGTAAATGTTTTATCTAACTGCCTAAAACTATATCACACACACACACACACACACACACATACACTGTTAAGAACCTACTGTTTTAATCTATATTATATGGATGAGGAAAAACAAAATCTTCCTTAATAAATCTTGTCCCTTCATCTCTTTACTTCCTTTCCTTTCAATGAATTACAGTTAAAATTTAAAGACAAATTAATTTCATACATGTCAATTTTTAGTTTTTTTTTCATTTATTTGTTTACTTTTTTTTTTTTTAAAAAGAAATGTTAGCATAGAATAGGGAGAGCATAATTACTTTTGATTGAAAATCCCTAATTAATATTTAATATTCTGTGTAACTATGGATGACTCACTTTATGCTTTTGTGTCTTGTCTTCCACATCTGTAAAATGGGGACAATAATACTTGCACTACTTATTTCATCTGACTAGGAACAGTGTTAAAAAAAACTATGAAAACCTTAAAGTTATGATTTTCCTGATTAAAATATTTTTTATTTATTATTTTTCTGACTCAGTGAAAGAGGTTTTATAATGAAGTACCAAAAATACTGGAGGAAGAATCAGAGAGTGAAGAGACCCAGTACTGACCATTGACTAGCTGGGTGGCCTGGTCATGAGAGAGTTAAATTTAGTCATCTTTATTTTTATGATCTAGTCATACCAATTCAAAACCTAGCTAATGAACATATAAAATAACTATAAAATACTATACTGAGCTATAGTGACTTCCACCCTCCTGCATACACATCAGTTTATTTTCTAGTTATTTTTCACATTTTCATTTAAAAAATGAAAAGAAAATTTCTGTCCTGTATTTAATGTGGTTAATTGAGACTTCTGACTAAATGGTTTCAATTGTAACAAAGAGATGAAAATTAAATCAATCAACAAACATTTATTAAGTGTTAAGCACAGAAGATACCAAAAGAAAAGCAGAATTAGTCCCTACCCTCCAGGAGCTTACACACTAACTATATATATATATATATATATATATATATATATATATATATATATAAAGTACTGTTTATTTCATCTGGGTAGCAATATATTTAATTACATAGGAGCAACACATCATCAGACCAACACTATTGGAAAGTCACTTTGACAAATATGTAGAGAATAAAATGGAGAAGCAGTTTGGGGCAGACAGATCAATTATTAGTCTATTGCAATAGTCTAGGTGATTGTATAAGGAGAAAGAAAGTGATATATGAAGTATATTGTAGAGAAAGATATCACAAGATCTGGCAATTGATCTGATATGGAAAGAGAATGAGAGAGACAGATCAAACAACACTGAGGATGTGAATTTGGGTGACTAGAAGGATAATGGTGGTACCTTAAACAGTAACAGATATGTTTAGAAAAAGCAGAATTTTGGGGAAAGAACATGAATTGAGTTTTGACCCATGTTGATTGAAAGATGTCTATGGGACATCCAGTTAGAAATGTCCAACAGATGGTGATATAGAATTGAAAATCAAGAAAGATACTAAAGAAAGATAGATTTGTGAATCATCAATATTGAGATGAATATCAAACCCATGGAAACTAATGAAATCACCACATGATGCAGTATACAGGAAAAAGAAAGAAAAAGATTCAGCAGAGAACTTTGGTATACACCTAGTAGACATGATATGAAGTATAGCAAAAGGTACTAACAAGTAGTCAGATGAGTAGGGAAAAGGAATAATCAGATTCTAAAATAGCCATATTAGATAGATGCTATTATTACCCAAATGAGGAAACGAAGGCAAGTGAAAATGAAATGTCTTGCTCAGGTTCACAAAAGTAGGAATTGTCTGAAATAATTTTTGTACTCAGGTCTTTCCATCTCCAGATTCAGCTATCTATCTACTGTGCTATCATCTGTCTCTTGGTAAAAGAGCAATTTACCCAGAAGAGAAAGAAGATTAATAAAAACCTGTAGAAAAGAGAGTTTCCAGAAGGAGAAGGTGGTCCACTACAAGTAGTGTAGAGAGGTAAAGATGGATGAGCATTGAGAAGAGGCCATTAGATATGGCAATTAAAATACCATCCATAACTCTGGAACAAACATTTTTAGTTGAATAATGAAGTGAGAAATCAGATTGTGGAAACTTTAGAAGACACTGAGAGGAGAGGAAATAGACACTGATTAGATATGGTTTTTTCAAATGTGGAAGGATAACTAATGATTATCAGTCTGGTGAGGGTTTTTTAGGGATGAGGAAAACTTGGAAAGTTTTTGTGGGTAGCAAATAAATATCCTGTCTATTGAAAGAGATTGAAGATTAAAGATAATAGGGATAGTGAAAGGGGACAATCTGCTAGTGAAGATGGAAAGGGACAGGATGAAGGGGACATGAAGAATATTGTCCTTGGTAAGTAGAAAAGTTAACTCTTCATCAGATATAACAAGGAGCTAGGGGATAATGAGTGAAGATGTCAGGACTATTTGGCATAAGAAAAAGGAAAGAAGAGGGAGTTCTGGGAAAATTAATGTGAATGTTTTTTTTCAATGAAATGCAAGGTAATGTCCTCAGCTCAGTGGGTGAGGAAGGGCATGGGATGTTTGAGAAGAAAAGAAAACTTTGGAAGAGCTATGGTGTAAGTAGAATAGTGAAATAAATTAGTAAGGAAAGGTAAGATTGCTTTGCTATGCTATGGCCTACTTCAAATTGGCTAGAAAAAATGTAGTATGATCCATAATTCATTAATATTTTATTAATAATAGTAATATATAGGAGTAGTTGAAGAAAACACCTAGTGGGGCTGGGGGAAGGGGAAAGAGGGAAGGAAGATAATCATTCTAGTTATGATTTGGCAAGGCATGATTGAACCAGAGCAAGACAACAAACTATTTAAGAGTAGAAAATAGTGTACAGTTGAAATAGTTTGCCAAGTGGTTGAGACTGGAAAATGAAGAGGGTACTTCTGGAGAAAGGATAATGGCCTGGGACAGTATGAGTTACAGAGGCATGAAGCACCGTTTTGAGAGGAGTGAAACACAGGAAATATATAGTTTTTTTTTTTATTTAATAGCCTTTTATTTACAGGTTATATGCATGGGTAACTTTACAGCATTAACAATTGCCAAACCTCTTGTTCCAATTTTTCACCTCTTACCCCCCCACCCCCTCCCCTAGATGGCAGGATGACCAATAGATGTTAAATACATTAAAATATAAATTAGATACACAATAAGTATACATGACCAAAAGGTTATTTTGCTGTACAAAAAGAATCAGACTCTGAAATATTGCACAATTAGCTTGTGAAGGAAATCAAAAATGCAGGTGGGCATAAATATAGGGATTGGGAATTCAATGTAATGGTTTTTAGTCATCTCCCAGAGTTCTTTCTCTGGGCATAGCTGGTTCAGTTCATTACTGCTCCATTGGAAATGATTTGGTTGATCTCGTTGCTGAGGATGGCCAGGTCCATCAGAACTGGTCATCATATAATATTGTTGTTGAAATATATAATGATCTCCTGGTCCTGCTCATTTCACTCAGCATCAATTCGTGTAAGTCTCTCCAGGCCTTTCTGAAATCATCCTGTTGGTCATTTCTTACAGAACAGTAATATTCCATAATATTCATATACTACAATTTATTCAGCCATTCTCCAACTGATGGACATCCATTCAGTTTCCAGTTTCTAGCCACTACAAAAAGGGCTGCCACAAACATTCGGGCACATACAGGTCCCTTTCCCTTCTTTATAATCTCTTTGGGATATAAGCCCAATAGTAACACTGCTGGATCAAAAGGTATGCACAGTTTGATAACTTTTTGAGCATAGTTCCAAACGACTCTCCAAAATGGTTGGATTCGTTCACAACTCCACCAACAAATATATAGTTCTTAATCAGAAAAAGGAAAATAAGAATTCCTGAACATGAAGTGACACTACTAAATGAAAACAAGTTATAAAGTATGACTATATCTGTGTGGCTTAGAAAAGTAGGCCATGAGAATTGAGTATATTGGAGGAATGGAAGTTTTATATATTTCAGGAAACACTAACACATATGTTAAAGTTCATGACAGTAAAGGAAGATATTATTGTTTGTTGTTAATCTTTTCTTTATTAAAGAAAACCATGACATTAGAAGGTAATGCTATGATATGCAAGTGAATTAGATTTAAATGAGGGAGGACTGTGCAAGGTCACCTGGAGCACTTTTCCCTCCAGAGCCATCTGAGAGTTATTGAAGACCTTACTTGAAAAGACCAAAGTTTCCCATCACATTAAAAGAAGAAATTACTGTGTAACAGAAGACTGTGAACAGGAGAGAGAAAGAAGATTCCCTGTGGTTAATAGATAAAATACTAGAATTTGAATTGGGTGATATATTTGGATTGAACATATCTCAAAGGATAGTTTTCTAAGGAAAGTCAATAGGAAGTTTGGTGGTGGTAAGAAAGGGGGGAAAGTAATACTCTTGACTCCCTTAACACAACCAATGTCTTTGAGGGAGGGCAAATAATGGAAAGGGAGGAACCAGCTAAAAATGTCTAAAAAGAGCAAATTATTAAATTTTCAGTGTAAAATTTCAGTAAATTATTAAATTATATTTAAATAGATAAAAATTATATTCACATTGAAGAGTACAAATGGCTTGAATGCTAAAATGTCATTTTAAAAATGCATTGGCCCCTCGATTGCCCCTCAACACATGCTATAAAATCAGGACTTGATTTATTGCTTTGTTAATTGTTTAGATTTAAGAAAATGATGGAGAATATACTAATAAATAGAGTAAGCTTAAAAGTGTACCATGCTACTTTTTATTTTTGAAAGTTGATTGTTAAACATTTACTGCCATATCAATACGATCCAGGTTTCACTGAGAACTAGAGGATGGAAGAAGTGAATAAAGAAGAGATTTAAGGAGAAGTGACAAGGTAGAATAAAAATACTTTGTCCAAAAAATAATGATTACCTGTGTTCCCCAATTATTTTATAAGATGATGAGAAATAGCTATCTAGTATACTATCAAAATGTTTGCAGTGGATTTAGAGGATGATAGATTGGTGACTAGAAATAACTCTAGATTGGTTGACATAAAATCTGATTAAGAATCTGTAAGTGATTAGATACTCTGAGTAAGCCATCTAAAGCTTGACAATGAGTCTGTATACAATATGGTTGTGTCCCATATTAGCTTTTGTTTGTAGTTTGACTCGGGCTTTTGTGTGCAAAGCTAAATATGTAAATATCACTGCACAGCTAAATTCTTCCCAGTTGCCTAATGGCTGTTGTCCTGCGTTTTGAGAGCAAAACGTCATGTGTATAGTCCATCACTGCACAAATACAGTGTTTATATCCCATGGGTAACTCAGACCACACGTATAGTATAACAAAGTGCCATCTGGAAGTAATTCACCATTATTGCTCCTTATCAGGACCGCTGAGGGTTTTTTTTTTTTTATCAAGTATAAATGAATCATAGAACAAACTGATGTATGTTCATTAAACTATGAATATATATTAAGATACCCTCTCACTATTTAAAATAGGACTCTAATAAAGGTAGGATAGATCATATGAACCTATGGCAAGAATATTACATGTGAAGGGAGAAATAGACCAAAATCTGCCTGTGTTATGCCAGGAAATTACATATTCTTCTTAAAGTAAAATAAACACTTGACAAAGCTGTTAATCATCCCTAGTGGAAAGGATTTACAGATTCAATATTAAGATGATGAGCTTCCCACTGGTCTTAGAAGCACTGTAGTCAAATGAATCCATTTTCCTCTGAAATCATTTAGATAAAAATTATATTCACATTGAAGAGTATGAATGGCTTGAATGCTAAAATGTCATTTTAAAAATGCATTGGCCCCTCGATGGGCTCCTAATAGCCCATAGTTAATATTTAGTTTAGGAAGAAAGAAATGTAAAGCCATTTTATTAAATAGTGGAATGGTTAACCTATTTCCTCCCACCCTTACACCCCCCCCATAAAATGTAACAGGTTGTTTTCTATATAAAAAGATGGCTGTGAATATATCAGTAATCTAAATAGGAAACTTTAGATCATGCTCTTGGCCAGCATGAGGATATATAGGAATAATAAATAGGATGTTATATATGTATATGCATGTGAACATTTATATATGTACATGTTTGTATTCATACATTTATATATGCACACCATATGTACAAACAAAATGACTCTATATGTTACATATGTGCAATACCTGCATGCAGACTCATACATGTGTATACATGTTCATATCTACATGATGTGTATAAATGAATGTACCATACATGTATCTCTCTTTCTATATGTACACACATATGCACATATATTTATGTCCATGAAAGGCTTGAATATATTCTTGCATAGATTAAACTTCAACATGGTAAAAAAAAAAAAAAAGAACATTGTCTAAAACATAGTAAGGAGGTTTCAGAGCAAAATTTAAAAAAATAGTTACTTTACTAGTTAAGCAAGTGACTTCAGTTTTTTTGTTCCTAAACCAAATAAAGTATTTTAGTGATAAGCCACATACAGGTAAGATACAACACATTTAGTTCATTGTAAAATTATTTTACTTTAGAAACATGAAAAAATATTGAAATAATAATGAAGATGTTTGATATATATTTGAATTTACATTATGCAATTTAGATCAGTAGTGCCTATGAGAAAGAACACTTCACTTTATGAAGTGACTTTTTTGAATGTGCATATACAGACTAGGATTGCACATATAAAATGAATAGGCTCATCTTTTTTTCTGGGTCAGTCTTATTTCATAAATGCCCTATTTCAACATTTTCAATAAAATGAAACAATCCTTCATCAAAATCATATTTGGAAGTTTACCTTCAGAGACATTGTAGCCGGTAATGCCCATAGAAAGAAATTTTAGAAGTTATCCAGTTAGCCTTGAGAGAGAAAGAGAGAAAAAGAGTGTGTGTGAGAGAGAGAGCAAGATGAGAGAGAAAGAAACAGAGAAAGAGAGAGAAAGAGAAAGAGAGAAAGAGAAGAGAGAGAGAGAAGAGAGAGAAGAGAGAGAGAGAGGAGAGAGGAAGATGAGAGAACAAGATAGAAAGAGAGAGAAAAAGAGAGATTATAGAATGCAATGATTAAAAATGTGTGCAGTGCAGTATAATTACATTTTTTTTTTTGGAAACAAACTAGGACTGTGGCATTGAAGAAATTTGTAAGCATTAAAAAATTCTATAATCAGGCCCCAGGAGAACATATTAAATTTTTTAAAAGGGAAAAATATTTGACGTCCTTGCCATTCTCTAACCATACTTGTAGATGAGGTCTGCTGTCACTGGGTAGTGTTTTGAAGGCTGGAGAAACTGATATGATATGGCAATCACATTGCCAAGAACCCACTTCTAAATGACTAATCCACATAGTAGGATTAACACTGGCCTATTACTGAAAGACTGTGATCATTCAAAAACCAGGAGGAAGAAAATGGAACTAAATGCAGACAAAGAGTGAAGTAAAACCATGAAAATATCCACAGGCAAGTCTGGGATTAATGAAGGTCTAAGGCAAATTCCACTTATTGCCAATGGCTCAGCTAAAAATCCTTCATCTCTATATTTATTGATACTTGCCTAAAGAGTCACTAGCCCATCTTCTCCATTTACCACAGTATGGAAAATTCCTTTACCATATCCTCAAATTCCTTCTAGAAAGAAGAACATTTTAATTAAATTAAGGCCTATTCTTTGAGATGATAACACAAGATACAGGTTATTTATCAGCACAATTTATGCAATAAATACATGAACTATAGGACAGATGAATTTTAAAGGAGGAAAAAGTAAAGATACAGACCAAGTTGTGCAATATGCATGTGGAAATGACAAGGCATAAGAATGTGTCACAGAATAAGAACCATAAATACTCAATATCTTTGTGACTCTGGGCAATTCACCTTAGCTCCCCTGATTTCCATTTCTTCATCTGTTAAATGGGAGTAATAGTAGCAACTGCAACCATGATTGCTTTGATGATAAAATAATATTTGTAAAGTTCATTGAAAACCTTAAAAGGGTTTATAAATACTAGTGACAATGATGATGATTATGATAATAATGATGGTGATGATGAGGTGATAGTGATGGTAACAGTAATCGTGGTGGTGAAAATGAGCATTATTGCTTTGTTTCAGTTTGGGGCTTTTTGGAGGGGTATAAGGAAAGCTTAGAGAAGAAAAAAAAAGTTTTATTTTTTAAAAATTCACCTACTATGCCTAAGATTGGCTCAAGGTAGCATTATTTATAGGCATTAGGTAAGGTACAGCTTACATTTCCAAAGTACAGACCATGAGTTCTGATCATTCTATTGCAATACAGAGGGATGACATGGATCCAATTCCTATCAACAGATGTGTTGCAATAACTGGAAATGCCATTTGCTTGCCTGCTTCCCCAATAATCACGCATTGCCTTAATCACTAGCAATAACACATGCTGTGCATTATAAGATGAAGAAATCTTTAGGGGTCAACTTTTCGTCATCATTGTCTCTCTTAGATACAGATGGATAACAGCATGTTGTATATGGGGAACCAAAACATTTAAAGCCTAGGGTTAGAGGTGGAATAAGGATTTATTTTCATCTGGAAGAATGTGAGGTGTTATGCCCTACAGTGCTGCAAAAAAGTTTCTCAGATACAAGGGAAAATTACTGAAATTGATCTAAGCAAATATTTCCCACTGGCAAAACTAGGAACATGAGAAAACACAGAGCACTCATTACTAAGGAGAGGAAGGGCAGAAATGCCCCCAGATAATTAGTAGCCAAGATATGGAATTACCTTATACCAGATAAAAACAAGGAGATGTTTATCCATGAAAACAAGATTAACAAAGAGTGAAGAAAAAAATAAGAAAGGGTATATAATGTTAATAAAAATAATATGAATTTAGAAATCATAAAATATAACTCACCTCCCCAATTTTTGCCCTAGAAAACCATACTCATGACCACATATAGACAAATTAAACTTTCAAATAACATAAAAGGAAAATTATTACATGCTTTTCTTCCAGAGACTCAAATTCAAATCCTGATTAGGTCACATGTGAAATAAGTTCTCTTGCTACCAATGAGTCCCTAGTGGGCACTTGTTCATATCACAAATGGCCATCAAATTTGGCACCACTTCTACTGCCTGGCAGGCTACTCTAGAAAGGCCAAGGAATGGGCATCAAGGCTGGTGGCAGGTCGAACTCAAGCTGGTTTGGCAGGGCTGGGTGGTTAGGCTGGCACAGCCACAGCCTACACTGTTCCATCAGGCTTCTTGCCAACACCATTAATCTAGCTTGTGTCTGAGCTCCCACCTTCAACTCAGGCTTAAAACAATTGTAAAATGAAAATGAATTTTCCAACTTAAAAGCCGGAAAATGTCTTATCATTTTCTCTCAGCCCAGCTCCATCACCCATCTACTATCAAATGTATAGACATCTACTTTAGGGAAAGTTGGAAATGGTCTGAAAAGGAGAAATCAACAAGACAAAGTATAAGAAAAGTAAAACCAATTTTGTTCTGTTTCAAAAAGTAAGTAGGGGACCCGAGTTCCCATCTATCTGTCTACACAAAGATCAATCTGTGCTTTAAGTATGATACTTAATTGCTCTAGGCTTTAGTTGAATGATTGAAAAAGATGGATAGTATCATGACTTGAAGATTAGTAACTCTAACACATCTGAATTATTTTACTAACCTGGAAATGAATCAAAGTGAATATGATGTTTGAAACCTGAATTTAAGATAGTTTGAGCCTCCTTCCAACTCTAAAAATAAATGATTTTATAGTCTGTTCAAATTATCTCTATTAAATATCCAAACATCCAAACAATGACTTTTCATTTAGACCTCTGTCAAGAAAGTCTTTTTTAAGCCAACATTATAATTGAAATTTTATTTCTTAAAAATTACCAACAGAAAATTTTAAAATAAAAACAAATGGCTATCATATTCATTTGTCAACTATTTTTAAGCAACTTAAAAATACATAGTTCACATTTTAAAAACTCTCAAAAATCTGTCAAGTTTCTTCAGTCATATTTGCCTAAATATTTGCCCCCTCATAGCCCAAGAGTAAGGCTTTCATTCTTTGTCTGGCTGTTTTGTCCTTTTTATCACATGAAGATATTTCCTCCACCTTAATATAGCCAACGCTTCCATGGCAACGCTTTCTCCAATCTGGAGGGCAGAACACATGGCTACTGAAGAGAGCACTTGGTGGGTCAAGAGGCAGTTTCTGCTGGGAACCTGAAGCTGAACTCTGCCCTTTCATCTTTGGTGGGTTGATAAGATTCCCCTCCCCTTATTTTAAGCCCATTTTTTGTTTGTTCCTTTGACAATTCATTCTTGATTATATAAAAGAGCTTTGAAGAAATTTTTTTAAGGAAATATAAATCTCCTTTTAAATCTAACATAAATGAATTGTTTTAGCTTTCTTAGAAATGAAAAATTAAACTTTTATGTTGGAAACTAAGATATGGCTCTCTCTGGAAAAAAAAAATTCTTTAACAGCTATGTTCTGGGTAATGTCCAGTCCAAAAAGAGATTGTAGATTGTGTCTCTGTTGATGCTTCTGTTCCCAATTTAATGCTTTGTTTATATGAAAAACTTCATTTGGTGTTCATATCTTATTAAAACTATGTTCAAGTATTAGCTTTGGGAATAAAAGAGGAAGCACAAACCAATTATTTTAAAATTTTAACTATATCATGAACTATCAGGCTATGAGACAGATGTGATTTTTTAATTTGTGGATTCTTAATTGATGCTGACCAGTGTACCAACACTAGCTATGACATCACCATAGAAGAAATTAATTGAGTCACTTCTTATTTCTTCAAACATATTAACTACCTATTCTAATTTTCTATTTTACATGCTATATCCCCACTCTGCTAGTCATATAGAATGAAAATCTTCATTATTTGTAACTTCATCTCCTTTATTTAATCAGTTCAAAAACCCTGACATTTTTTTCCTTCAAACTATCTGCAATCTTTTAATCATCATCTTTGTTGCCACCACAACTGATGTGAGACTTCACCTTGTTCCTAGATTATAGCATTAGCCTCTGCTAGATGACTTCCCTGATTCTAGGATTCCCCCTGTCTAATCCATCTAGTATACTGCTGCCAACCTAATCTTCCTTCCTGTCAATGATGTACAGTTTTCATGATCCCCAGTACAGGTGCAAGGATATTTACTGGGAATGGTTAGGAGGGGGAAAAAGGACTAAGGTGGCTCAGGGAAAGCGATGACCCTCAGCAATTACACACATCGAAACTGGCTGTCAAACACTGAGCTGGAAGGAAGGCATAAATGTATAGAAGCATTTGATGGGAAAACAAAGCAGCTGTAGACATGCAGCTGGGTATAGCTGCAATCAGGTGGCAACATCCTCCTAACTCCTTTAGAGCCCATAATTGTAACAAATGATACTACAACTGAGACTCAAGGATGCTGATCTCACTTGAACTGATCATGTATATACATTCTCATTGGACAATTCATGGTTGAGAAAGTTGGAGGCTTCATCTAAAGGAACATAGGTAGAACTATAGGGCCATAATTTTAGTAATGCTCTTCTTTTGTGCTTTCTTGCTTGTGAAAACTGCCTAATAGTTCTCCATTCCAGGAATAGCAATTGATTCCTTTGTTTCCTTTAAGAACAAGGATCTTTGTTCAGCTTCTTTTTTGTCTCTATACATCATTGATTAGATGGAGAATTTGGAAGTAGATTTGTCAGTTAAAATGTGAGATGAAAACATCACTGATGAAGATTGAGCCTAGACTAGAAGAGTTTGCTTCTTTCTTGAAAATATAGTTCTGAGTGTCTCTAGTCTCTACTTAATGTCTATGGCATCCAGAGAAAAATATTATTCTATTATACTTCTTTAAAATGGCTTCCATTATATAATAGACTATTAGAGCAGGAAGGAGTATTAAAAATGATCCAGTCTGATTTAATCTCATTTTATAAAAAAGAAAAAAAGAAGATCTATAAAGTCCAATTCATTTAAATTCCTGTAGCTATGATTTCCATCTAAGGTTCTTGACTTTCAGTCTGGTATTCATGATGTTTCCTTTGAGTTGAATTAATTTAGTATACATACATAATTAGCATACTAACATCTGATTTGAGATCATTTCTGATTTATAACACCTTCTAGGAAAAGGAAGAGAATGAGATCTCATTTGAATTTGAATACTGGCTTTCCTAAAATGGAAACTCAGGCATCTTGATTTTTTTTTCAGTGGAATTCTGTTAATGTATATGTATAGTATGGTTATGTGAAATAACTGAATGGATAAAAAAACAAGAAGTACTTTTGCTCATAATGTGCACAAAAATAGATCTTATTTAGATAAACTCTCTAAAAGTCTCTGTTAACAGATGAGTTACTAATCTGCATTGTTAGAAGGGGTTTCACATTGGGAAGTTATTCAACATGGATGAAATCTATGATTTGGATTGTAAAATATTTTTCATTCATTTATAATTTTAAAAATAGGGGTTTATTGCATCATGTAAATGTCTTGGGACAAAATTCAATCATTATTGATACTCTAATGGTTGAGAAAAACCACTAGAAATCAGTAGAATATAAAGATAATTCACTTTCCATTTTGTCTAACCATGACAAGCCATTAGATACTTAATTACCTCAGGTTCTTCATTTAAACTCCAAAAGGATAAATTAGAGGATGTTTATAAAATTCATTACAAAATATGTAAGAAATATAATGATGGTACATAGACCATTATTATTTAAAAAAACAAACAAACAAACAAAAAACTTGCCCATGCTTGTACCAGGCAGGTCTTTATTGTGTTACCATTTTTGAATAGATGAAGTAGCCACGTCTGCAGAGCCAGAATGAAACTTGTTCAAGTCTTGTCTCCAACATATGAAAACTTTGTTATCCTAGGTTATTTACACAAACTCTCTTTATAGTTAGGGATTTCAAATAATGCATCAACTTACCTTGTCAATTAATTAATTAATTGATTCCTTATCAAGGAAGTCCTTAACAAATAAAATCACAGATCCAGTCCCTATCACTATCTCTAATTAAAGTAGATAATTTTAAAATATATTTGGGGAAGGCAGGCTTTTGAAAAGATAACATATAGTGTGGTGCTCTTAAGAGACCTTAAAGATTCTCATTTTAGTAACCTGGGTATTTTTAGGCTGAATCATGTCATTTCTCTGTTGAAAACTTCCCTTTGTTCCTTATTCTTTATCTTTTGAAATCTAAGTTCTTTTGTATTTTTATAAAGATTCCCCCAAAATCTGGTTTAACATAACCAAAGTGTAAATCAGAACCGTGATTGACTTAACTTTCTCATGTAATTCCATTGGCTTCTTATTGACTCTAGAATAAAGTAGAAATTCTTTTGTGTTGTTTTTAAATCCCTAAACAATCTGATCTCAACCTATCTTCCCAGACTCATTGTACATTATAGACATTCCCTAGTCTGACATTCTCTCTGTTCCTCACACATGACACTTGGTTTTGCACTGACTGTCCCATGTGGGACAGTTCTTTATTGCTAATTTTCAGATAGTACTTAAGCACTCTCTTCTGCATGAAATCTTTGTCCCCTCATTTCCCTACCTGCTAATGTTCTCTCTCCAAGCATTTAACTACCTTGTATATATTTGTATCTATTAATAACTATATATATATATATACATATATATATACACATACATATGTTCACACATAGATGCTCTATGTATTTTTACATTTATATGCCTCCACTATTAGATTGTAAGCTCATTGCTATTAGGGATCAGTTCATTACTTGTACAATTATTTATTCTACATTATGACTTTTCCCATAACGATTTCTATATATTGTGGACTGGTACAAGAAATTAAATGAGAAATTTGGGGAAATTTTGTGGAAGCTTCAGCTGACGCACTAAGGGAAGCAGACAGCACAGAAAATACTTAACCCAAATTTTAAAATAAGGTAATGTAAAATACTCTATAAAAGAAAAAGAAAAAAATGAATGCAAATATCTTCTCTGGTACAAAGGAAGAGCCAAAAATTTTTACATGAATTTTCCAGATTTCAGGGGTGCTTTCCCTATCTCTTCATGTGGAAGGAATAGATAACTATATTTTCAGTACTTACAACAATTTCTGGCATATAGAAAGTGCTTAATAAAAATGTGTTGAAGAATATACTATTCTGTTTAGAATTATCTCCTACTATCTCTTAGAAAATGTCCTTTTTTTCCACTAAGGAAAGTTTACTTACTG
Organism: Sarcophilus harrisii; assembly: GCF_902635505.1. Taxonomy (NCBI): domain Eukaryota; kingdom Metazoa; phylum Chordata; class Mammalia; order Dasyuromorphia; family Dasyuridae; genus Sarcophilus; species Sarcophilus harrisii. The sequence continues at coordinate 352,396,036 of NC_045428.1, forward strand.
CCCACTTGTAAAAAACAAAAACAAAGAAACAAAAAACTGGATTTGGCAATATTACTAATCTTAATGTTTAAATATGATCTACATGGACCATGAGTTTTAAAAGACCACAAAATTTGAGATGTTTTTCAGTACTCATCTACCCTGAATACTATTTTGGAGTCCAGTCTCCTGGCACTGGCACATGGTTTTTGGACATCATGTCAGCTCAATTTTAAAAGCTTCTCCAGGCATCTTGTCCCATATAATATTGGTTTCTCATTAAAAGAGCTTATTGTGTAAACTGTTAAAATTAATTAAAGCTATGGCATTAATTTTCTCCATATATTTTTGGATCAGTTAGAAGTTAGTACCATATGTCTTCTGAATCTTTTCTAAATGAAGCATAAAAACACAGCACCATCAACAAAGTCTCTTCATAACTCCTTTCCCCACTCCCACTAGATTTATTTGTCTGAATGATTTTATACCTTTACTGTTGGTGGCATTTTGACTTTTGAGAAAATTTACACCTACTCCTCCCTCTCAATATTTGATTTGAGCAAATGTACCAAAGAGTCCTCAGTAGAATTGTCACTGCTTTTTATTTTGAAAGTTTATTTAATTAGAATTTATTTAATTAGAAAACAATTGGTATATGTTCCTCCATGGTATTGTTTAAAAATTAAGCAATGGAATTTATGAACAGAAATGGAATGCAGGTACACTTCCTAACAGGGCACCAAAATCAGTCCTAGTTTGTTATCTCATTCATGTTAATTCTATCTACCAAAGCACTCTATTTCTGTCCAAATCGTAGTAGATGCAGCTCAAATTCTGGTTTTGCTATGAAGCTGTCTATTCTCTCATTCCTGACTGAGTTAGTTCCTTTTTTCTAAGTTTCTATGAGACTCAGCATCTATGCCCGAGCAATTACACTATGAATTATATCCCACTGTGGTTGGTTAATTGTGTTCATAATTAATTTTGCCTCTCCTTCCAAAACTTCAAGTTCTTTGGGGGTATTAGGTTTCATTAGAATCCTCCCTGCCAGCACCTAGTTCAGTGCTCAGCAGAGGACACATGCTCAGGGAATTCTTCTTGACTTGAATAAATTATGCTCAACCATGTCTGGTTCTTCTATTAGATTGCATCCAATCAATTTCAAATTATACCATATATCATGACCAGGGAGATACTTATCCTTTAAACTCTTCTTAAAAACAAGAATAAAACAAATTATCTATCTATCTATCTATCTATCATCTATTTATATATCAGTCCTCTTTATTTTCTTTGTAAAGGTGTTATATAAGTTTAAACCAGTCTCTGATGTTGTGGGATACAAGTCTTTCTTGGAGGTATCCTTCTTTTCTCCCTTCTGGGAACTTCATGGTTTGGTTTTGTTTTCTTTATGTTTCTAATGTGGCTCTAAACCATCACATGGATCTGCTTCCATTGTTTAGAAGAGCATGGCTACCTAGTTCATATTTCTATTTCTAAGAATTGTAGTCATCCCAAAACAACATTATTCTTCCAGTAACTCAAGTTCACAACATAGGTATCATCTTTGACTCCTTGCTCCTTCTTACCTCCCCCCCCCCACTCAATCAATTGCGAAGACCTTCCAATTTTATTTTCATAAAATTTCTCATAAATGAAATTTCTTCCTATAACACTGCTGTTACTGTTCCAGACTTTCATCACCTCATGCTTAAACTATTGTTAATAAGCTATTGGTTAGTCTTTCATACTCTAATGTATTCTTTACTTATTTGTCAAAGTGATCTTTCTAAAGTACAAGACTGACCATGTCACATTAGTCAATAAACTCAAATGCCTCCATATCATATTTAGGAACAAATATAAAATTATGTGGTATTCAAACCTGTCCCCCTCACTATCTATCCAATCTTTTTATATCCTCATCATGTATTCTGATATTTGTTAACCCTGACCTTCATGCTCTTAGTGTGGTGCCTGGCACATAGCAAGTGCTTAATAAATATTTCTAGACTAAATGATTTTTGAAAGGCTGGAGGACTGCATCCAAGCATACTATGTAACTTAAAATTTTTTCATTGGGGTCTGAGGGATTTTATATATGAATAATAAATATCCTCTATGTTCATCTTTCCCTCTTCTACTGAGACACCCCTACACACATTTTGAGATTTGACTCTAAAGCAAAGATTACAACTAGCACTCAGTTGTTATATTAATGGATAAATTGTTTAGTTATGAAAGAAAATACTGAATACTTAGAACTAATGCAGCAGAATTTCATTTTATTCAGAAACTTTCTTGTGATAAGATTTATAGTTTAAAGGGAACAAAAGGAAGATCATAGAAGATTTGAAATAAGGACATTATTTGAGCATATTTATAAGTTACAGAGCATCTAGATATGAGGAATGTTATTTTAGTTTAGAGATAACCTGGTAGATTCAGAACTGAGAAATGCAAATAGAGAGAGCTAAGCTGGCATTATCTTGGGGAAAGCTAAAGGAAATAGAATTAAAGAGAAGTGAAATGGTGATGGATGAGTCCTTATAGAATTTGGAATGGGTAGGACCTTTAGTGACAGCTTCCTTTTTTTTTATAGAAGAGCAAAATGATGCCCAGAAAAGAGAAGTAACTGATTTAATAAATATCACACAGGTAGCAAGAGCAGAGACAAGGTTTAAAATCAAGATTTTTTTTTCTTCAAAGCCAGTACTTTCCCCAGTAAACCATTCCATCTGAAAGGTGATGCAACACAGCGAATAGAAAAGAAAATTGCAAGGAGAAACTGTTAAATTTGCATTCTCCAGTTTTCTTGTCTTTTTTTTTTTTTTTACCTTAAATTCACTTTACTTCTGTTAAATGTGATTAGTTTGGTCTGTTTGTAAAGTTCTTTCTTTGGCTATTTTCTTGGTTCAGGATAATTTTAAGCAAGTTCTTTTAAGTGTACTAAAATTTTAAAACAATTATTTGAGGTAAAAATTCATCTGAGCTCTCTCTAGGGAAAGCATTTTAGATGGATCACTTTGGTAACTAAGGAAAAATAATCTCTTTCCATTTTTTAATGCTATTTTCCATGTAGGTCAAATAATTTCTTAGAATAACAGTATGTTGTTAAACAGCATTTCAATAAAAATATGAATATCATGTTCTTAGGGTCAAAAAGGAAAAAAAGAAATGAGCACTTAGGAGGACGAGATGAAGTGTTGGATATGGAATAAGGAAGATACATTAACCTCCTTCCTCAGAGCTATACTAACTATATGAACTTACATAAATTACATAACTGCTTTTTGACTAATTTTTTCATTAATAAAATGAGGGAAATAATAACACCCACCTCACAGAATTGTTGTCAAGATCAAATGAGATAAAATATAAAAAAACATTCTGAAAACTTAAAGTACTCTACAAGTATAGCTAACATCATAGAAGATGAAAGAGACCAAATAGAGAGTCATCAATATTTTTCTATGAATTTCTTAATTTTAGATCCAGCATGTAAAGTGGAATTAAATGAAAATAAAAAAAATTGAGAGGTCTTTTAATATAATAATAATTTTCTAAATAGGTAATCCCAGAGAAGTTATTTGGACTTTCTAAGTTTCAGTTTCTTAATTTTTTAAAAATGGGGATGATGCTATTTTTAGTATGTTTCTCATAAAATGGATGGAAGGAGAGAATTTTACAAACTCTAAGTAAATGAGGGCAATTATAAAATTATGTTATGTATTGTGCTTGTATTTTTTTCTAAGAAAAGAAAGAAAAATATGAAATATGATTATATGTCCTTCTTATATCTGAAATTATTTATTTATTATACAAGGGATTTGACAACTGACTGACCTTATGGGATTTATAAAATTCAGAGGGATAAGCATTTTCTCTGCCGAGAGAATGATTTGAACTACCATAGACCCTCCCTAGAGTTTTAACACAAAGCTTATTAAAGTCAAGAAAACAGGAATTCCTGCCCAGGACTAAATGAACTAAATAAAAAACATTGGCTATGTGTGGGGAAACAACCAATAGAAGAAACCAAAAGGCAAAACTGAAAGGAGTTATGAGTTATAGCAAAGAAGGGAAAGACTGAGGTGCATTACCAAACATTTCAAGGTAGAAGACCCAGGTGAAGTGTTATGGATCAGAACTCTGAACTTGAAACAAGGAATGGTCAGTGGAATTGATAGAGATAATGGTTATCTAGTTTAGCATGGTTCAGTATGATTGATTTAATCTTACAACAAATAATGATATAATGATTGATTTATACTCAGTGTAGAGCATATAAGCTAGGAGCCTCAGCCAGGATTCATTTGGAGAGATTCAGAGGGCAGAGAAGACAGGCGGGAGCTCAAGCTCTCGGAACCAAGGAGAGAGATAAGCCTCTAAGAAAGCTAACCAGGCCCCAGGAAAGGAGACAAGACTTTGAAAGAGATAATAAAGGATTTGGACTTTAACACCTGGCTGTTCTTGTTTGGTCATTACTGAACTGGAACAAAAGCTGTTCCCAGAGACCCCAAAGAAAACTAAAGCAAAGAGAACATTACAGTTTGGTGCCTGAACATGGGACCAAGAATCTTCATCTGTGACCCAGAAATTAGGGTGCATACAAGAAAGAACCTTTGTAAAGGGCTAAACTAGTGCTTCAGCTAAAATGGGACAGATGTTTAGAAAACCGCCTTCTTTTCCTCTTCAAGGAAATTGTATGGAAAGCTTGGTTAAACTTATTAAAAACCAAGATTTGATTGTAACTTGGGAGCAGATCATTGAACTTTTCCTTGGTTCTCAAAGGAAAAAGAATTGGATCCAGACAAGTAGAAATTAGTAGAAGAGCAACTATGTGAATACTACAATAATAATGGATCTGACTCAATTTCTAAAGAAACACTTTATACATATAACTTAATACAATTGGTTTTAGGGAATTATATAAGTACTAGAATAAGAAAAAAGAAGAAAGAGCAGGATGGGGAGGATTCAGATAAACTAGGTGAAAATGATGAAGAATCACATAAGAATGGAGTTAAGTACAATTGTGAGTGTGGTGCTTCACAGCAGGAGCCCTTAGGGCATTCCATATCTCATGACCCTCCCCCTCAATTAACCCTTCATGGGTGGAGGGAGAAGGAGGAGAGGGAGAGGAAATGACACAATCAGTACTACCAATGAAACAGCCTATGACAAGACCACAAAAGGCATTAGTTAAAGCAAAAGAAGAAGGGCAGGATATATCTGATTTAATAAATGCATACCCTGTGATTGAAGAATTTGATTCTTCAGGTCAACAAGGGAGAAGATACACTCCTTTTGATCTGGAAAAAAATTAAGGATTTGAAAAAGGATTGTACTCTTTATGGGGCTACATCATCTTATGTTAAGATGTTACTAGTGAATTTGGCTTATGAAACCTTAACCCCTAGTGATTGGAAATCCATAGCAAGGACATGTTTAGAAACTGGAAAAAACTTGTTGTGGCTTTTGGAGTATAGTGAATTATGCAGAATACAAGCCCACTGAAATAGGCAAATTGGAGTTAATATACAAGTCACCTTTGACCAACTAACAGGTGTAGGTCAGTATGCAGACAATTTATCACAGATTAATTACCCCATAGTAGTAGATGAGCAAATTGCTGCTGCTGCTACAAAAGCTTGGGGCACCCTCCCAGGGAAAGATCCAGGGGAAGTATTCACAAAAATAGAGCAAGGCCCCAATGAATCCTTTGCTGATTTTGTGAGATGTTTGCAAGCAGCTGTCACAAGAACCACTGGAGAAACCGCAGCTACAAGAATTATGATAAGACAACTGGCTGAGGAAAATGCTAATGAAGATTTTAGAAAAATTATATGGGGACTACACAAAGATGCTCCTTTAGAGGAGATCATAAGACACTGTGCCACACTGAGCACAAATGCTTATTATACCCAGACTATGATGAACATGGGAAAACAGGGTCCCTCTTGGCAAGGGACTTTAGAGAAACTTGTCAATGCTTTCAATGTGGAAAAATAGGACATATGAGAGCTCAATGTAGGCATAGAGATAGAGTGAGAGAATAAGACCCAAAACCTTATGTCCAAATATGAACTGGGCCTCAGAATGTAGATCGACCCAGGGAAATGAGAGGCAGGGCCCAGCCCCAAGATATCATACAAAAGACAGGTGGGGCATGATGGCAGCTGAGGTTACACCCAGAGAGTCTTTAAAAGTTCAGCACTCTGATATGATCAGTCAGCCAAAACACAATCAGATGGCAGAAAGGGATTACAATTAGGAAGAATATAGGCTTTTTAACCCAATAGAAAGGCAGTGTCCAGTGCAAGCAGCTTCAATATAATCTACAGGTAATGAGGAGAAATTTAAAAAGTGATAAATAGAAGGGACTAGATAGGTTCACTGCTTGGGGCAGAGGGTTTGCTTGTATTTCTACAGATGGAAAAGGAATCAGATGGGTGCCAATGAGCCGTATTCATCTTGTCCATCTGAGAGAGACATAAAAAGAGAAAAAAAACTCAAAATAAAGGACAAGACCTAAGAAACATCTGACACTGAAAGAGCATGGCAGATAATGAGATTGTTACAGAACTTCAAAACCCTCAGGAATCATTGGATTTCCTCAGATAAAAATTGTTACTAAGACTGTTTCAGAACTTCAGAACCAGCAGGAATCATTGGATTTCCTGAGATAAAAGATTGTTGGTAAAACTGTTTCAGAACTTCAAAATCTTCAGGAATCATTAGATTCTCTGAGACATGATAAGACTATTGCAAGATTTCATAACTTGCAGGAATCATTGGATTCCCTACACACATGAAATAATGGACAAGAGATTCCTTTTGGACTATTTCTAGGATTTATGGACATTCATTGAGATGAAAAATTGTTGTTAAGATTGTTTTAGGACTTCAAAATCTGGAGGAATCATTGGATTCTCTAACACATGATGAGACTATTGCAGGACTTCAAAACTTGCAGGAATCATTGGATTCCCTACACATATAAAGTAATGGACAATAGATTCCTTTTGGGCTATTTCTAGGACTTATGGACATGCATAATTCCTCATGTTGATTCAAGTTGTTTGTTAATCACTACTAGCCTGTGTTACTATGTGCTTATGTAATACCTCCCATGTTGATGAATTTCTGTATATCTGTTTCAAGTGAGACCCTTCAGAAACTCACTAATCTGATTTTATTTCCCATTTCCTTTGCTGTTTTCATCTCCCTTCCTGAGACCTCAGGGAGGATGTGATCACCTCCTTTTTGGAGGGGTTCTCACCTCCTTGAGAAGTCAGGGAGAATGACTACCTTGTGTTCTAAAACAAAAGAAAGCGGGAGATGTTATGGGTCAGAACTCTGAGCTTGAAACAAGGAGCGAAGTCAGTGGAATTGATAGATATAATGATTATCTAGTTTAGCATGGTTCAGTATGATTGATTTAATCTTACAACAAATAATGGTTGCCTAGTGATATAATGATTGGTTTATACTCAATGTAGAGCATATAATCGAGGAGCCTCAGCCAAGATTCATTTGGAGAGATTCAGAGGGCAGAGAAGACAGGTGGGAGCTCAAACTCTTGTAACCAAAGAGAGAGATAGGCCTCTTAAAAAAGCTAACCAGGCCCCAGGAAAGGAGACAAGACTTTGATTTGGACTTTAACACCTGGCTGTTTTCGTTTGTTGATTACTGAACTGGAACGAAAGCTGCTCCCAGAAACCCCCAAGAAAATAGAACCAAAGAGAACATTACAGTGAAGGATAATAAATTTTATCAATTCTTCAAGGGAAATTCAAACAAAGATCTCCTCTTTCCCCAATTTCTTTTGCAAAGAAAATTCCAGTCTTAGAATCATGAAGTGTTGAACAAGACTGAATAATTAAAAAACAACAACAAAAGCAAAATAATATATACTTCTGCAGGGCACAGACTTTCACCTTTATCTTTGTTATCTGTAGCACATTAGGCACTTGTAATAACTGATCATTCAATTTAATTGTATTCACTCTTTAGATGGCAATCAGGCAGAATAGTATGAGCACAAAATTATTCACTTGAGCTGCCATGAATATTTAAATCCAAAATCGTTAATTTAGATTAAAGACTATTTATACAATATGCACATCCCTTAAGTGAATATGCATATAGAAAATTGAATTGGGTTAATGATCTTTTCTTTTTATAATTTAGATGTTAGAAATCCACAAATTTCCTCCTTTCTGAAAGACAAAATAATTTGTTTGTGGTACTGGGAAATGTTATCAGTGTTGAGATTTCAGGGTTTATGGTATCTGTTTTGAGACTATAGCTAGAGAGAGGATTGACACCAATCATTGTTTGTATAGTATGTGGAAAATAAATGACATTAAGGTGAAAGGGAACTTGAAAAACTGTTCTCTGGTTATATCCTGGGGGGGATGTATGAGTTATTAATAAAAAGTTAGTAAAACAATTTTAATTTCCTTTCCTGTCCATTAATTGAAGCTGCCAGTTTATATTAATTATAAGTAAAATTCAGGAATTAATGAAGATGGCTAAAATTTCAAAATCTGTTAATCTGTTTTTAATGGTATCTTTCTGATACTAATGACATTACCTTGGACAAAATATCATTTCATAATTTGGAAATCCATTTCAATTTTAGAAATACCACAAGCTTTCTAAGAAATTGTCTTGCTCCCCATAAGTATTTCAAAAGTTCTATTAAGAAAGTTTTCTTGAGCTTTGCCACCTCTTGGCAGAATACATGTTACTGTGTTTTCCCAAAAGAGTCATCTATCCTCAAACATATTCACATAAAAATAATGGGAAATTAAATTTTGTTTGAATCTTTTGTTATTAGGACATTTCTGAATTCCAAGTTACTTCAAATATGTTTTTCCTTGAAGTGGAAAAACTATCTCTTTGGACAAATATAGAATCCACCTATTAAATCAGAACCTTGGATTACATTAGAGAAAAAAAAATCACCTACAAATGAAAAAGTAAGCTTAGATGGCAAATATAGTACATGCAGACTTGAGATAAATGAAATGACTATAATTAGGAGACAGATTTTATTATTAGAGATGGAGATAATGGTAAGGAAAGTATGGGAGAATGTCTCAGGCTTGTTTTAAGAAAAATTCAATAATGTATTATCTAAGTAGTCTTTTTCATATTTATTTTAAAATATTTTCCAAAATTATTTTAATGGAAAAAATAAAACTCCTTGGCCAAAGGTGGATGTTAAAATCAAATAAAATATGTATTGAATATCTACTCTCTTTTAGTTATTGAATAGGCTACAAAAATTAGAAAAGAGAATTTCTACTCTTAATAAGTTTAAGATCTATATGAGTACAAGACTGGTATATCTAAAAAAGATAATGCTACTGGGCACTACATTTTAAGCACCAATATAATAGCATAGGTACCTGTTGGTAAAAGCCTTTAGGAGAATAATAGAATGATCATGACATATTCGTCAGACACTGAAAAGTCTATTACTACATGTGACTAGAATTGTGGGAGTAGGTTATAGAGGTAAGATTGGGGGGCAAAGCATTAAGGTGTCATGAAATGACTGGTAGACCTAGAATCACTTGTAATTCCATTCAACAAGGAATCATTTGCGTAGAAATTATCTCCAATAATATGTAGAGAACAGCAACTTGTAACTCTAGAGGGCATTGAAAAGCAAATGATATGTCCATAGTCCTACAGTTAATATATTCATAGGAGTGAAGTGTGGGGAGGGGAATAGGGTTGAACCTGAGCTTTCCTAATGACAGTCATTCAACTAAGTAAGCAGTTGTCCAATCTGGCCATCTTGTATGTCTGCCTTGCTGTTCCATCTTCCTGACTATTGGAATATCCAAACAATTGTTCTGGTGGTCAAAGTCTGGTGCTGAGATAATTATAAACTGAAAAGAATAGTAAGCATTGAGTCATAGGATCTGAGTTCATTTCTTGGTTTTAACTCGTGCTACATATATGAAAATAAACAAATCATTGAGTATTTTGGGACCTCAGTTTCCCTTATATGTGAAACCAGGAAGAGGAATCAGATTTCATCTTAGGTCCTTTTCTGCTGCAGATCTCCCAACCTATGATTTTATAATAGCTGTATGATCTTAGATAATCAGTTGGCTTTTTTGTCTTTAACCCATGAAATAGCACTAAGAATGATTGTAATGTCTACTATCTCATAAGTTTGTTGTAAATCAGTTACTATATAAATGAGAGTTTCTGTTATTATGACTAAAGTAGGATCAGATTATGGATGGGTCTTTTAAAGGAGAACTTGTCAAAGAAAGAAAATGAGTCACAAGGGATTATTCAATAAGTTGTCAATGTACGGAGTTTGCAATATCTAACAATCAAATGAAATAACTGTATTTCATCAGAAAAAAGAGTAAAGTATATAAGATAAATACATATTTTACACACACACACACACACACACACACATATATATATATATATATACAAAAATGCATCATATATACAAATTTAATTAATTGTAATATATATGTAGATAAAATATACAAAGTCAATTTTTGTATAGAGAACACAATGAAAAACCATGTTACAGGCAAAGCAGAAGCAGTGGAATTGCTGATTAGATAACTTAATATTTCATTCAATAATTTAAAAGTGTTTGTATTAATGTATATGTAGTCTTTGGGTAGAGGGGAAGACTTTAACAGGTGTAATTTATAGTCTTACAGAATTGCTTGAGAGGACTGAAAAGCTTAGTGCTATATCTCATGTTCTCATAGATATCGTGTATCAGATAGACCCCAAACTCAATTTTTGGGATGCCAAAGTCAACTCTCTTTCAATCATATCACCCTCCCTGTGTATCCCCAGTGTTAAAATTTAAGAGATAAACTCCCTATGAATAGGAATTATTTTATTCATTACATTTGTATCCATAATACTTAACATAGTGGCTGCCACATAATACATAATTCTTAATTGATTAATAGAGGTTAGATTTCTGCTTTCATATGTTTGTGCAAATCAGTAGGGAAAAAACTCTGTCAATTCAATTACAAACAGTTTCAGTGGTGTATATAGTCTTCCAGACTTGTCTAGAAAAGTGCTTTCAAACAAATAGAAATGGGGGCCACTAAACCAAAACTAAGCATTCCACATAATACCATGTTTTGTTATATTTTTATTTATTATGTTAAATATTTCCCAGTTACATTTTAATCTGGTTTGGGCTGCATAAGGGAGTGTTGTGGCCACTATATGTTTATGATCTTTGGTCTAGAACACTGAAAGGTTTAACAACAAGAGTCAAAAGATAATATTTGTGAAAGATGGTACTTGAACCTATATATTCCTCTCTTTGAGGCCCTCAATCTGGCAAATATAACATGCTTTCTCTCATGAAAGAAGGACCTACTAAAAGTCTAAAAGTAGCAACATTTAATTTTCCACTGTAATGACTGTTAAAAGCATAGTGGGCAATACAGGTTAAATGCTATTGAAAAGTGTCCAGAGCAGATGGTGAGGTCCATGAATCCATAATCCATAATAATGATAATAGTTTGATAGCTTTTTAAATTAGTACTGATGAGAAAGCTAGTGTCCAGTTTTATGTGATTGTGTGTGATGGACCATGTGTAATATATATATATATATATATATATATATATATATATATATATATACCTATTTAATCGTAGGGCTGACAGTATTAACTAATTGTTTTTAATATGAGAAAGAGACTGTTGGGCATTTTGTATTCCAAAGCATAAAGTGTATTTGGGTCTGAACAGCTGTTGAACACACCTGGAGTTGGAATTAATTCATGGTCACAATATGTAGTAAATATTTTTTGTTTTGTTTTTCAGTGTATGAATATAACATGGCAACATAGTTATTTTTTCAGGGTCTTTTCTTCCCTGTGGAATAAGATTACAATATCCTTTTCAATGCTTGTGCAATCAAAGTAGATTCCTTGTAAATGTATAGTTGTATAGAATCAGCATGTTTACCTTCCTGAAGGATGACTAGCAACCTAGGTTATGGCTATGATTAATACTAATAATTTCAGTGAGTTAAAACAATTGATAGATTATATTATTCTTGCATATGAGCTGAAAAGGGGGTTTTTGTCTCTTTGACCTTGTCACCTGAATAGGATGATGTTAGAAACCCATGATCATGAATTTTTCATCTATCTATCTATATATCTATCATCTATCCATCTATCTATACACAAACATATATATATATATATATATATATATATACACATACATACATATATATTTGGTACTTGAACCTACTTATACATATATATTTGGGTGTATATGTATGTATGTGTGTGTGTATATATGTATATATATATATGTATGTTTATATATATATGGCAATCCCATTTCCTGAATCAATTAAAATAACAAAAGGCAAAAGATTAAAAATGAAAACAGAAAAAAATGCTTAAGAAATTCATTACATTTAACAGAATAAATTTTTTCTCTTTTGATTTTAGGGAAAATTAGACTTTGAGTTGTCAGTGTTGCATGATACAGGTTTTAGATGGAAATTTAAAACCAAGCTTCCACAAGATGAAATAGCAATCAGAGGAATAATGTTCTTTCTTGTAAGCAAAGAAATAGAAACTATCTCCTATTCTTCCTTTTCCACTTCTTAGCATAATTCATTGAAAATATACCTAAGGATCTAAGTAAATTTGTTATAGGAAAGATTTTTAAAAAATTTAATAGTATTTTACCTTTCCATATACATGTAAAATAGGTTTCAATATTCATTTATTTATATTTTTTTCATAATTATAACTTTTTATTGACAGAACCCATGTCTGGGTAATTTTTTACAACATTATCCCTTGCATTCACTTCTGTTCCAACTTTTCCCCTCCCTCCCTCCACTGCCTCCCCCAGATGGCAAGCAATCCTATACATGTTAAATATGTCACAGTTCAATATTCATTTTTGTAAGACTTTGTGTTCTAAAAGTTTTCCTTTCCCTCCTTTACTATCTCTTCCCCAAGACAGGAAACAATCTGATATAAGTTAAATTTTAAGCAATTCTTTTAAATATATTTCCATATTTGTCATGTTGTAGAACAAAAATGTCATGTTATAGAAGAAAAATCAGACCAAAAGGAAAAAAAAAATCACACACACACACACACAAATAAATAAACAAATAAAAAAGATTAAAATACTATGCTTTGATCCACATTGAGTCTTCATATCTTTCTTTGTGGATGCAGATGACATTTTTCATCTCAGTTCCATTGGAATTGTCTTAAATCACCACATTATTGAGAAGATCCAAGTCCATCACAGTTGATCATCATGCAATCTTCATGTTACTGTATTATTGTGTTACTGTATACAATGGTTTCTTGGTTCTGCTCACTTCACTCAGCATCTGTTCATGTAAGTCATTCCATTCTTTTCTGAAATCAACCTGTTTATCATTTCTTATAGAACAATAATATTTCATTGCATTCATATTCCATAATTATTCATCCATTCCCCAACAAGTGTATATCCACTCAATTTCTAGTTCTTTGCCACTACACAAAGGGCTGCTACAACCATTTTGGCATATATAGGACCTTTCCCCTCTTTTATGATGTCTTTGGGATACACACCCAGTGGGGAAACTGCTGGATCAAAGGTTTTTTGTTTGTTTGTTTGTTTTTTAATGGTTTTATAACCCTTTGGCATAGAGGAAAGATCTTTTTATAATGATATCAGCAACACCTTCAGAAGAAGCATAAAAATGGAATATATACAATGTACAATCTAATCTGATGAGTACCTGAATATTTCAAACATAAAATCTACTCAAGAATAAATTCCAAGTCTGAAGAATCTTTAATATTTCAAATAAAAATCAATCCAAGACATAATGGAATTTCATGGATGTGTACAAAGGGACAGGATTTTATTTCATAATTCCATCTAACCTGTTTGACTTCAATCAGGCAATATTATTAAGTTAAAAAATATTGTCAAAGAGAAGCACATTAGATAAAAGGAGCAACAAGAAAGCATTTTATATCTAAAAGATATTGACTCTAATGTAAGCCATTGGCTTGAAAAAAGTTAGCATTCCTCCTTTGGGAAGGATCAAAGGAAAGAAAAAGAAAAAAAAATAGTATTTGGAAGTATGCTAGAGCTGCATGCAGGAATAGCTGTTTGTTCATATAAATGTAGGTGGGATATAACTGTGATTAGAAACATCAATTAGCAAATTGTGAGTTGGATGTCCCTCCTCAAAGAACAGCCAAGGAATTCTTGTCTTGATAATACCATAATATTTTAGAAGGTAGAGAAAGACAAATCTGACTATGATAAGTATTGAAGAGCAGTTTTGCTAAGGAGAAATAATTGGATCCATGAGAAGCAAAGATCATTCTATCTTATTTTCTACCAGATAAGTAAAAAAATGCTGGGAATATTCTACCATTGTACACTTTTAAGGTGTAGGAGAGTGAATTTCAGGGTCTCAAGAAATCTGTTAAGTTCCAATATAATCCTAATATCTGAAATTCTAAAATTAAAGATCACTGATGGATATCAGCAAGGCATTTGAAAAAAAATCCTCATGATCTTTGATGATTAAGGAACTATATATGTACCGGAATGATTGTGGAACTATAATGATTACTATCCTAAAATGTTTTAGCACAATATTATGTCATTAAAGCTTAAGCTATTAAAAGTTAAATGTGCATTAACACTTCTGTGCATCTGATATAGTTAGGTGATTTGGGCACTATTTTTATAAGATAGTCTTTTATCTTTTAAAATACATGCAAAGATAATTTTCAACATTCACCCTTGTGTTCCAAATTTTTCTCCCTCTTTCCCTCTCCCTTTCCTAGACAACAAGTAATCCTATATGTTAAACTTGTATAATTCTTCTAAACTTTTCCCACATTTATCATACTACACAAGAAAAATCAGATCAAAAGGGGAAAAAATGAGAAAGAAAAAAAAAAAACAAGCAAGCAAACAATGACAACAAAAAAGAGAAAATACTATATTGTGATCCACATTCAGTCCCATTAGACCTCTCTGGAGGCAGATGGTTCTTTCCATCAAAAGCTTATTGGAATTGGGCTGAATTTCCTTATCATTGAAAGGAGGGCCAAGTCTATCACAGATGATCATTACATAATCTTTTTGTTGCTGTGTACAATGTTTTCTTGATTCTACTAACTTCACTTAGCATCAGTTCATGTATGTCTCACTAGGTGTTTCTGAAATCAGCCTGCTGATTATTTCTTATAAACAATAATATTCTATTTCAATGATACATCTCAAGAATGTTAGCTAATATGTGAAGAGATCAAAGTCAGGTTGGAGAGACATTTCTAGTCCTTAGAGTTTTTTGTCCCCCTCACTCCACCCCTTGGCTCTATTCTGTTCAACATCTTCAGAAGAATCTCATATAAAATTGATTCTTGGCATTCTTATCAAATTTGTTAATGCTATAGAACTGGGTCAGATACATAAGACCAGGGGATCAGGGACTTTACACATTTGTTTATTTTACATCAGGTGGATTTAGCAGAATCAGGTTATAAACTAGCTTACCTGACTCCAAATCCAGTACTTTTTCTAATAGACAGTTTTTTATTCCATTTTCTATCATATTTTTTCTTACCTGACTCCAATTGAAATCTAACAAGGTCCAGCAAGTTTTCTCTGATCTTCCCAGGAAGTAGCAACTTTTTCTCCCTTGTATATTTTGCCACTCTTGTGCAACAATCACTTCTTATATTGTTTTATAGATCTTCCTATAACATTTAATTTAATTTCAAAAAACACATAAGAAGCACCGTGCTGGGGTATGGTAAGAATCAAAGTTTAGCTAAGTCATGTACTTTGATTCTTATCATACACCTAGAATAGTGCTCTTTATATGTTAATTTAGCTAAATGTTATAAAAATGTTTTGAGGTAATTTTTGACTAAATAATATTTGTTCCTCCTTGTAATTCTATATTTATGATATCAAACTTAGCATGGACCAGGTCATTTTATTTTCTTCTGTTTGATGGCTATAACCATCTGAGGACAGAAAAACAAATAAGTAACAATAGTAATATTTTGTTGAAGAAAGAATTAAACCTATTTAATTAGGGGAAGAGACATGTTTTTTTTTTTAAAGATATAACTTGAACAGAAAATAGTCTCTAGGCTGAGACAGGGTAACAGGGAATCTATGTCTAGTTAAAAGCATCATTTAACAACCTATTTTTCTAGGCTAATTATATATTACTCCTCACATACTCTACATTCTAATCAACTGGCCTACATTTCTCATTCTCTGCTTTTATTCAAGAAGCCTTCCATGCAGGAGCATTCTTTTCCCTTACTTCTGCCTCTTAGAGTTTTTAGTTTTTTATAAGCCTTAAATTATAAGCTTCCTTCTAGTAAAAGACTTTTCCAAGTTCTGCTATTAGTGTATGCTCCTTTCACTTCTCAAAACATTGCTTTGTATTTGTTTTGTCCAAGTTTTATACCTGAGGGGCAGTGTAGGATGGTAGGAGATTGGATACAAAATCAGAGATTCATTTTCTGCCTCAGATATATACTGTGACCTTTGGCAAGTCAATTTATATAATTCATGAATGAGATATAACTTTCCATGTTTCTACATTACTTCATGGTCAAGAATCTGCAGTGGGAGAGAGAATTTCCTCAGTAGATTTTCCTCTACTGACTAATAAATGTATATATGTATGTATTTTTTCTAATGATCATCATCTCCCTTGAAGGAAAAAAAAAAGAAGTAACAGCGTTAGATAACTACTAGTCATATTTTGTCCATCAATTTTATATAGTAAGTGGATAAAGTTATTACATTTTAAAATTATATGAGAAAAACACATCTATTTGAGTGTACACACACATGTAGTATGTATAAGTACACACAAAGATACACATATATGTACATATAGTCCCATATGCCCGCTGTTATAATATATACATGCAAATGCATACATGCTACATTTTTCCAGTAGAAAATACAATGTTATTGTTGTTGTTTAACTGTGTCCAACTCTTCATGACCCCATTTAGTGTTTTCTTGGAAAAGATATTGGAAGTGGTTTTTCATTTTCTTTTAGTTCATTTTACAGACAAGGCTGGGACAAATAGAGTTAAGTGACTTACCTAGCGTCACATAAATAATAAGTATGAAACTGAAATAGAACTTAGGAAAATGAGTCCTCTTGACTTCAGGCCTGACCCCTCTATCCATTATACCACCTATTTGTATACATGCTGTTTAAAGGTGCTGACAGTTTATTTTTGATATCTCCAGTACCTAACACTGTAACTGTACCAAGGGAGACAATTAAACATTCTAATTGAATTAGATAACTTTTATCTTTGTATGTTTTGTGAAAAGAAAAGTACATCTAAGGCTGCCCTGCCTTAGAACTAGGAACAAGGTATTTAAAAAGGAAACCCTGAAAGAATCCTTGAGATGTCATCTGTGTTTAAGCTCACAGAATTATTTCCAAGGAAGTGGAATGTGCTAGACAGAAAGACAAGTACAAAATTTAAAGCAGTCAGGACCTAAGGTTTTATAACAAAGCTTGAAGTACTGTGTGTATAATTTTATAAAAATCAAGCTGGTTCCAATTTTATTCAACCTATATTTGGTGAAAAACGGACCAGAGCATGTCTTGTGCCAGGTTCATTATGTCTAGCATACAACAGTCCCCATGTGTAATTAATTGTCTGTTTTCACTCTTTCCATTCCAACAAAGAACAACATTTGAGTTCTTCTAAAATAGATTATAGGAGTCACTAGTGACAGTGACCACCCGAGTCTTTTGAAACAGACTAGCTCTTAGTTGGTTTGAGTCCTTAAGTAATATAACCATATGCATTTCAGTTAGGTCTCTCTTTGCATCTGTATTTGATTAAGTATTTGAACTTCTGTTCACTGTTTATTTTTCCTGACAGGTTGAATCAGGGACCATGAAACCTGATTAAGTGCATCCTTGAGAAGTCATGATATAACTGGCTTTAGCTCTTCTATCTGAATCTTGTCAAGGTATATAACTTCTATATTAAGACTGCACAAAGTAGGGAAGTTCCCAATCCTACTAAACTAGAACCATCTCACTTTTTGACCATGGGATGATTGATGTCATTTTTGGTTTGAACAGTAAGTTAAGTCCCAGGATTGAACAGTAGCCTAGAAGTAGAGGGGACTAGATTGTCTTTGGGAAATTGTAACATTGTTTCAACTTCTCCAAACTTCTCCCTGAAAGGAAGGCCCATCTTTTATTATATTTGATATTCTACTAGTGTTATTGTATAGCTACATATGAGATATACACCAGTACAGTTTACAAAGAACTGAAAATGAGTATCACTCAGAATGTAATACAAAGTTTTTGTACTCTGTGTGTAGCAGGCAAGATAGTATAAAAAGGGAATTGCAAAGGACTAGCGAAATTAAAGAATAACATCAAAGAAATGTATGAATGAAAAAGATGGTCTGGTCACATGGAAAGAATGAAAGATAACTATGTTTTCCGCTGGTATTCTCATGATATCAAGAGAAAAGAAAAATTCTCAGAATGTTGAATGAAAAGTCGGGGATGAGCTTATGCACACAGATAGCCAGTTGGCAGAATGGATATTTGTGTGGTGATTTTTTAAAAAAATATATTGTCATCAGCCTTTTGCTAATACATTTTTTAATTATTTCTTCATGTCTTGATAAAACAAATCTGAATTTTTATTTTTCTATTTTTCCTTTAGTTTTATTTACCACAGAAGAAATTTGGTGAGATTCCTTTTCTCTCTCTTTCTCTGAACAATTTCTGCATGGCAGTTTATATGGTCTTTAAATTTTTGGAAGTATTAGTTAATAAATGCACCTGGATAGAGGTCATTTTACATAGTCTTATCTATATGTCTTCGTTTCTACTCTTAAAGTAGATTGCTTTTATCTATTTCCTTAAAAAAACCTGGGTATTTTTTTTTGTGACTATTTCCCCATTTTTTAAAAGAGATTTCAGTTCTATTAAAATGAAATTGATTATAACAATATGGGAAGATTTTCTGTATTTCCTCTCTACATATTTTGTAATCCCCTTCTAAGTTCTCATTTTTTTAAATTTAGTTTTGTTCTTTCTGAAATTAAATTAAATTTATATATTATTGACCTTTTTTTAACAGCTCAGTTGTTTTTATCACTTTAATAGTCTTTTTATCTTTAATTTTATCTATATCTCTATATTTTTTATATTTTACTTATTTGAAAAATGCATTTGTTAATTTTCTAGAATTTTTCCTCTCTTATTAAAGTCAGTTCATTAGTCTTTTCTTTTTTTGTTAATAGAAAAATTAAGATATATGAATTTTTCTCACATGTTTTTAGCTATATCTAGTACATTTTGGTATAATGTTTATTATACAATTCATTACTTCTTATTAGATTTATTCTTTAATCAAACTCTGTGACTTAATAATGTGACCTTGATCAAATGATTTAGCTGCTCTACATCTCAGTTTGTTCCCACTTTAAACTGGAATTAAAATATAATCCCTGGAGTGCCTCACTTCTAAAGTTGTTAAGGATCATATGAGATAAAGCATAAGAAAGTGTGTGAATACATATAAAATAGTATATAAATTATTATGATTATGTTACTATTTGTTATAAATCATATTATAACAATTGGCCAGAAACCTAGAATCAGAGTAAAAATGGGATTCTGTAAAAGCATTTAAGAACCTCTATGCCTTCCCTCCCACCCTAACAAATGATCCCTTATATTACCTTAAATTATTGGTTAGATCATAATATTTTAGGATATTTAGAATGTGGTTATTGTCCCAAATGATTAAGTTGTAGGACCACATTCTTCTGAAGGGCCTGAGCTCATTTGATGTTAAAAGATGACTGGTTTATTTTCCTTAAATTAGAGGGAATGGAGTGACTGATAAAAACATATAATCATATTATCATTACCTGGAATTTCCTTTGGAGCAGAAAATACTTTGCTCACTCATTTTCTTTCTCTTGGATTTAAATATTAGGTTAGCAAGATCTGCTATGTAGATTTCTCTTTTTATTGGAGAGTAGCCTAAAGAAGTGGGCAAATGGGACCATTTGTCATTCACAGCTTCTGTGAACAAGAAAATCACATGGCAAAGATATCAAAAACAGAAATGTCTTTACAATATTAAAATATTAACAACTGAGTGAATCTTTCTGATCTTAGTATTCAGGGACAAAATTAAATGACAGCTACAAAGTGATGTCACGTATAGATGTCAAATCCAGATTTTATGCCTAGTTCTCCTGTTTCTGTTCTCCTTTCAACATGCTATAGTCTAAGTAATCTTCATAAAGCACAGCAAGAATCATCCTATTGATTTCTCAAATACCACTTATGGCCCCCCATCTCTTACTAAATAATATAAATAAAATAATATATAATATCTCATACTCTGGCATACCAGGCATTAGAAAAGTATATTTTCCTATCCAATATCATACTTTGCTTGTCCCTTGTAAATAGTTTGTTAGTCAGCTAAGAAGCACAGTGGACAGGGTGCTAGACTTTGAGTCTCAGATAATAGCTAGTTGTGATACCCTAAGCAAGTCTCTTAGCATTTTTAGCCTCAGCTTTGTACTCTATAAAATGGGCATAAAATAGTACTATGTTGCAGGGTTCCTACAGGTTCAAAGTTTCTTGTGACTATATATGTATATAGGTAATGTCATATATGTATGTATGTATGTGTGTATATATATATATATATATATATATTAGGAATAGGAATAAGAACTGAACCTATGTTGGTTCAAGAACATAAATACAGTTAGGGTATTGTCTTTTCATATTTTTAAATCTGAAAGTAGAGCTTTCTACTGTGCCTGTTATATATTCACTAAGTCTAGCTTCATGGATTAAACTGGTAGGTACTTTGACAATCTATGCTAAATAGGATTGAATTCTCCTTTAAAGTCAAATGTACATTCCAGCCAACCATGCTGTGTTCTTTTTCTTTGATCGAATAGGGGGTGCACACATGTAGTAAAGTGCAAATTTGGCCAAATTGGGCTTTTACTATATGTCTGCCTTTTATATCTATCAGCTATACTTCTAATAAATAAAATACATGAGACATATGTCTGGTAAATCCAGAGGAAAAAACTTACAAAAGTCATGCATCCAGATTGTGGTTCCCTAGCACTCTACTTATCTGTTGAACACATGTAGGCCTGTGGAAACTCCTGGAGAGAAGAAATGCAGCAGCAGGATTGGAAAGCTAAATCTGGCCCATGTTGATGAAACTGTGTGATTGAGGTGGGGAAACCTCATTTGTTTTCTTTAGTTTCTAGCATTAAAGAAAAAAAATTGCACAAAGCTCCCCCTACATTGGGTGAAATTGAGATCAAAATAACTAATCATAATGCCATTACTATAAATAATATAGTGCATTTGAAGCATTTAACATCACTACCCTCCAATCAAATTTATACACTTTTTTACTTTCTATGAATAGCAATTCTTCATTTATATATTTTATTAATCTACCTATTATTAATAATAATACAAAGAATGCAAATTTTCCACAGTATTTTTGTGACTCTGCTAGCTTTAGCAGACATTCTTTCTTTGAAGAACTTCTTTTCAAAATTGTAAAATACTTATAATAATAAATCATGAAAAGATGTGAAATGACATCATTTTGGTAGTATAAATTCATGAATCAAATGTGACTTTTTTCTCACATAGGTCTATGCTATTTTCAACTTCAACCTTTCCCAATAACATTTCATTTGGGATCTTATCATTTCATAATTATTACTTTTCAGAACTCCCAGGGAGTGAACAAAAGCTTCCTCTTTGTATTTCCATTGTTATGTTCCTTTGAAGAACAAATTAAATTTCAGCCCCAGACAAAACAAACTTTTAAACTGAAAAATAAATCTAGAATTACATGGAAAAAATATCCATCTGGGGACAGCTTGACTCTGGCTATCATGAGTTCAGGTGTATTTAAGATAATTTACAGCTATGTTTTCTTTTCTTTGGGTAAGGATGTAGCGCCACATGCTCCCTTTGTAGTAGAAAGGGAGGAAGGAGCTAAGGTCTGAAAAAATTTACTACAAAAAGCAGCTATGGAAACTAGTTAGTATATCATTTTATTCTGTCCTGAGAACAAAAAGACAGAAAGCTATTTTCATTCCTAGTTTAATTCTCATATACCTCCTTATTCACCTATTTCCCATTAACTTCAAAGAGCTGGTGGGACATAAGGAAGGCCCATTGTCTGTCTCTTCAGTTACATGTGTTGATAAAATTTACTAAACATGCATCTGAATATATGCATGTGTGCAGTCTACCAATCACTTATTAAACTCCTTGGGTAGTTCAGGTAAGGAAAACCAACCCCTGCTCTCAAGTAGCTTATGTTCTATAAAAAGAAATAGTGCATAAGTAAATAAGTAAGTACAAGGCATGGGTAAGTAAGTAAGTAGAGAGCATATGTAAATATATCCAGGGTAAATAAAATCACTGATGGGAGGATAAGCCTTGTAGCTGAAAAATTAGGAAAGATCTCATATATATAGGAAATTATACTATTAATCTTGGAAAAGAGGTGGCAATTTGAAGAAGGAGAGGTAAGAAAGGTGGATATTTTAAGTATGGAAAGACAACCTGAAAAAAAAGGCAGAGAGGCAGAAATGAGATATCATGCATATGGAACAACAGACAGGCCAATTTGACTAGAACATATGGCGTGTGAAGGAGAGTAATGTATATGAAACCTGGAAAGGTAAACTGGAGACAGATTGTAAAGGGCTTTAAATTCCAAACAGAGGAGTTTATGTTTTATCCTTGAGGCAATGAGGAGCCACTATAATTTCTTGAGCAGGGAAGGGATGTGATAAGTAAGCCCTGAACTTTGATAGTTGTGTGGAAGATAGGTTAGAGAAAGGAGATATAAAACAGAGGGATGTAAGAGGTAGTTATTGAGACAGACCAGTTTAGAGGGGATGAATGTCTGAACTGCAGTAATAGACATGTGAATGGAGGCAAGGGGTCCAATACAAGAGACACAGTAGGGGTAGATTGGGGGAGTGTGTAGACTAGAAGATAGATCACACTTTGGTGAATGGAATGATGGTACCACCAGTGACAGAAACAATGAAGAAGGATGGTTTGAAAGAAAAAAAGTCATTCTATTTCAGCTGAACTTGAGATTCTTATGCTTTGGACTTTTAAAAATGTTTAAAAGAAAGTTGCTTTGGTAGGATTGCTACATCAGAGAGTCTAAAGCTAATTTTATAAATTTGAAAGCAATATCGGGTACAAAAGACAAAATCACTTAATCTACATAGGCCTCAGTTATCTCATCTACATATATGATCTACAAAAGATACATTGAGTATTTACTAGTCATTGTGGGGAAAGCCTACAGAGGCTGAATGGGCTGGTAAAATTAGGATTGGGGTTATAATGCTAGAAAGGTAGCATATGAGTAGAACATAGAAATTTACTTATGGTTCTAGATTTAGTTGGGAGTTGTTAAAGTTTATTATTTATGGAAGTGATATTCTCTTACACTTTAGGAAAATTATATTAGCAGCTATATAGAGAATGAATTTGATAGAGAAGATAATACTTAAAGTAGAAACCCTTCAAATAATTAACATGTCCCATCCAAATTTCATCTATTAATTTTTCTTAAATTTGAAAGTGTGTGTCATTGTCCATGTTCCTCTGTTGTCTTGGACTTAATTCTGTATATATGGAAATTCATCTCTGAAAGTAGAATGTAAATCAGTAGAAAAATGATTATCTTTATCAAAATAACAGCAAAAGGTTAATAAGCATTTTTTCTATAAATATAGTGTGAAGCAAGTGATATTTAAAAAAAAAGGCTGTCTGTCTTTATCTGTACATCTATGCATAGATACATATGTGTATGTGTCCATATCTATATATCTCAACAATATAGGATTTTGATACATTCACACTGTGTTAGGTCTTTTACTTATTGTCCAATCTCCTAGAGATGACAATTCATCAAAGATAGGCTATTTTTAATGAGAGTTCAAGCACAATCTAACTTCACTTAATAAAACTGAGTACCATTAGTAGCTGAATTCACTGACAGGCTTCAAGACTATATTATTAAAGTTTTAACTGTGGAAGAAGATGGTTAAGGTTTAAGTTGAAATATAATTTTCTTGGTGTTCACCAGTGTATATTAATGAAAATATATTCTTTAAAAATAAGGTTAAATTATTTATATATAAATTGCATATTTTCCCAAGTAATCCAAATCCATGATGATAGTCATTAACATTAACTGGTTCTGGGAGGACTGACTCAAAAACTTCTGATAATATTAATAAATAATTTTACTTTTGATCTTGTTTCCAAAATATTATTCTATTTAACCTCTATGACAGAACAGATATGAATTTCAATTATTTAATGGAAAGAGACAATACCAGAGTTCATAGGATCCCTATTTTTAAGACTAGAAAGACTTCAGAGCATTTAGCTTCATTCTTTCATTTTACAATAGAAAAAATAAAGGTCTATTGTGATCAAGTGACTTACACAATATTTCACAGGTTATTAAGCTGCAAAGTTGGGTTAGAATTGGGTTCAAGGAGATAATTCAAATAGAAATGAAATAATAATTCTTCCTCCAAATTTAGCAATATAGGCCATCTAAGTGGATGTTTCTGCAATAATTTTCACCACTATATCTTTAAAAATGAAAGCCAAGTAAAGCACAACTTGTTTTTTCAAGCAGTATTTATTAAAGAACACAAGTTTCCAAAATGATGGACATATACTGAAAACAATTTACCTAAATAATCCTTCTGGATCAATGATAACGAATCAAGTCTCACTATATCTATATATGTTGAAAAATGCAGTAGTGAATAATTATTGTTCTTGTTCATATAGACATATGTAATGCATCCACAAATTCTTGCTTTTTAATCTGCCTTAAAGAAGATGTGTGTATGTGGGTGTGGGTTTGATTTCTATTTGCCTAGGGTTTGTAAGATTGAGTTCATTGTCTGATCTTCCTAAAATGATAATTGATCATTTAAGCAGATCATTCTTGCCATAATACAGTATGCTTTTAGTAGATTTAGACATAAGTGTTTTTACACGTGTGGGAGATCTCTGTTTAGTAATTTTTCCTACTTGGCTCAAGGATGAAATAAATTTTTATCCCTGAGAAGAGACTGTCCTTTCAGAATGAGCAGCCTATCTACAGCAGGGTGTTAATAAATACTCTGAGAATGACTTTGGTAAAAGCTTGGAGTAAGCTTCTTACAAAAGTTATAAAGGTGAAAAAGAAAACAAAAAGAACTTGACTTTTTATAACTACCTATTTCAAAGAAAATTATTAACTATAAATGTGCAAATAGAAAAAACATTTTAGTAGTCTACAATTAACATAAATGTTTTTCTACTTGGGAAGAAAATCTTTCAAAATGGAGATTTCACTGGTGTTTTCAGGATATAATTAATAACATATATGTGTAAGCCCACAAAGAAATTTGATACATCATTTTTCCATTTTTTCTTTCATAAAGAAAATCTGATATAACAGTACCTGAAAATGTGAGAAAAGTTTTAGAGATCTCTTAAGTCATTGCTTAGAAAAAGACAATGCAAAACACTGATATCATCTCATTCCAAATTCAGAATTCTTTCTCATAAATCATGATGTTGAAATAAAGTGATTTCAGGGTCACTAATTCATGACTTAGTCATTTTGAAAGATCCAGGATAATTTTGGATGAATAAAAAGAAAGAATCTAGGTATAGTAGCCCTAATTTGGCAAAAGACAAAGATGAAAAACAAGATGAACTTCCCCCCCTCTTTTAATTTTCAGCTTGTGACATAAAGTCTAAAGTAGGTTTACAATATAGTACATGATATTTAGTTCATTGGCTTTACAGCATAGAAGAAAATACCTTTGAGTCAATTATTTTCAGATAATAAATGAATTTACAATGTAAAACTCTTCAAATAGGGCAAAACTTTTGCCAAGTTAAACATTCTGAAAAGGCTTCAAATATATTCCTGACAGAGTAAACCTGTTATGCAAAGACAAGTCCAAAAGCTAATAGAATGGACAATAATTGATGGATTCATCTGTCTATCATTTATATTTTGATATTTCTAATTATCATATGTTAAGGCAACCCATGGAAATAAATGTGATATTAAATTTGACCCTATAATATTTTCCCTTCTCTGAAAATGCTCAATATAAAACTGATAGTCAATGAAACGTCTCATCTGCTTCAACTTGGAAGTTTATGAATAATATGGAGGAAGATTACAATCATTTTGAGATTCTACAGAAGGTACTCAGCATACAAGTGAAGTAAGTACTATTATAGGGACCAATATTCTATGTGTGAATATATACGAGTGAGTGAAAAATGACCATCTGTTCTGTTCACTTCTTAAAAGCAACAACAAACAACTAGGTTGTGAAGGTTACCTATAAATTGGAAATATCTTCAAATCTAGTTCAACATGAATTTATTAGACACTTACCATATGTAAAACACTGGGCTATATAGATGATAGAAAAAAAAAAAAACAAAATGAAAGCCATTTTTTAAATCTTTTCTTTCAATAAGATTGTATTTTGTAGAGGGGAACATTTTAAATATGAAAAACATTTCAAAATTTCAAACACATGGTAATTTGAGAAAGAAGGAGAATAGTGATCATAATCAGGAATGACTTTGCACAGAAGATGGTAATGCAATAGGTAGTAAGGCTCCCTTGGACAATTTTCCTTCCATAATTTAGAAATCTTATTTTTCCCATTTGATTTGTATATCCATATGATTGAGCTATGTCTAGAGCTGTCATAGTTTCCTTATAGATTAGTCAATAAAGACAACATGAGATATGAAATTTACATGTGATCTCTGGCTGGTCAAAAAATTGGGTTTCTACTGTAATTAGTTATATTACATTGGTAAAGTTATGTAGCTTCTCTAGATTCTAGTGTCCTCAACTATAATCTAAGACTATTGGCTCTGCATCACTAAAGACTCTTCCAACTCCAAATATTTATGTAGTGTAGTAAAGAAGAACATGATTCTTTATAAAGAACAGTGAGTTTCAAGAAATATAGTTTCTAGTCCCAGATCGATGCAAAACAACTGTATAACTTTGGGTAAAAATCTTAATTTCTCCAGTCTTTATTTGCCTTACTTGTAAAATAATATTGTGGAAAAGAGTGATAGACCCAGTGATTCCTAATTTTTTCTCCATCTCTAATATTTTAAGATTTTAAGTTTCTTAACTCTTTGAAGTTCTTTTACAGCAAGTTAGTCATCACACTGAGTTAGATGCTGGCAGCTGAGATGGACAGAACTGCCTCAGGCTGGCTCTATTCATTTCTTCTGGGTAGGTGGTGTTACCTCATTTTTCATTTGCCCCAAGGGCTCCTACATATGGAGCTAAATTTCATAGGATTCATTTTAAATCCTCGATGCTGTTGTTTCCCATAAGCACATGCCATTTTGGAGAATGGATGTGTCATCTAGATTTGACTCATCTTACAGATGCTATTCACAGTTTTTGCATAGCTTCTCTGCCACACTTCTGACTTTCATCTTCCCTTGCTTCCTTCTCAAGACACTGTTTATTTACATGCTACCTACTGCAACTGGCCTTTCCTGGTCTCCCTCAATACTAGTGGCTTCTTTCTGAGATTACTAACAAATTACCTTTTATATATTTTGTAAGTCCCCAGTTGTTTGAACATTCTTACCCCAATTAGACCATGAGAGCAGAGACAGTGTGTTTTTATCTTTCTTTGTAATCCCCAATAATTAGCACAATGACTGGCACATGGTTGGCACTCATTGCCTGTTGCTTGGCTAGTGCAATTGCAAATGAAATGTGGATGTGTTAATATATGAGACTGAGGTATAGGGTAAAAGAAGTAAAATCCAGAGAAACTTTTAGATCTCCTGATTGTTATATAAAATTAAATGTTCTAATTCAGTAGTATTTGACTTTTAGTGCTCCCATTTGCAGGTTTTTTTGGTTTGCCATTTTCTACTCCAATTCATTTTACAAATGAAGAAATTGAGGCAAAAGGAACTTCCTGAGGGTCACATAGATAGGAAGTATCAAGGCTAGACTTGAATTTCTTGACTCCAGACCCAATATTATATCCAATATGCCAACTAGCTAGTCTTATTAAATAACTTGCCAACTTCCTCATCTTTTCAATCACAGCTTTTCAGAAGAAAATTCACTTCCTCTTCTTAATTTCTCTGATGGTAGACTGTCATTTCCTGTGAAAGTTTTTTACATTAGGAACTGAAGGATGGAATTAGGAAGACATGAGTTCAAATTCAGCTTTACACATTTACTGGGCAAGTCATTCACCATCCCTTTCCTCCTTTAAATTTCTATAAAAATAGCATCTTTTTCACAGGATTTTGGAAGGCTCATCTGAGATGATTTGTGTAAAACATTTTGCAAAACTTAAATCACTACAAGCTATTATTATTATTACTGTTGGCTGAAATTCTAACGAAAAGTGCTTAACCATTGTTCACAGTTGAATGTTTATTTTTTCTCAGGCCTTCAGAATCTTTGCTCTAAGGGCAATTGTTGCTGCTGATAGACACCACTGCTTACCAATAGGGCTATTTTGCTTTAAGTCATAGCTCGTCCAAGATTCATTAGCACTGAAGCAAGATAACCATAGAATTTTTCTCGCCCCCCCCCCTCCTTTTTTAGCAGCAAAATTTATGCTAAAGAAAAGGTGGTGGTGGATTATTTGAATACCTATAGAACAAATCTGCTTAAGGGATAGTTAGTTGTTCAACCTTCCATCAAATTCCTCATGATTAGTGGAATTACACATACTAACTGTCTAATAATCTGACCTTGAGAAGATAATGTTCTAAAACTATTTTCCCCTCTTTCTAAACATACTAGAAAGTGATCCCCACCACCACCACCACCACCATACACACCCCATACACACCTCCTGGTTAAATCCTTTCAAGAGCAATGTTTGTTTCTCAGTCATGGCATTTTATGCTTATCCACATTCCCAGCACTTAAATGAAATCAGGCCAGTCTAAAAGGAAATTGGGTGAGCCTAGAGGAAAAGCTGAATAAATATGCCAAAACCTTCTTTTAAAATGGACTGCTTCACTTTGTGTTTGCAAATGGACTTTTAAAGCATTTAACTGCAGATGGAAGCTTTAGTTCTCTTATTGTATGTAAATAAATTGATTGTTGAGATTCTGAGGAATAAAGAAGGGATCACTACAAGTTGAACAGGCCCATGAACATTTTTTAAACCCATTTAAAAGCAATTAAAAATAATAAAAGACTCCTAAATATCCAAATATCCATGTATATTTTAGGTACCATTCATATTTTCCAGGTTAATTATTTGATAACTAATTAAATTGGATCCCATATCTCTTGAAACTCACTACAAGAAAAACAAAACAAAACAAGACAAAAAAACCTATTACAAAAGAAACAAGAACAACAACAACAACAACAAAAAAAAAAACTGTCCCTCATTATTTTGGGTAACTTATGGTAGGCTTTACCACAAGCAGGGAACCCTAACTGCTACTCAAATTATTGGCAGAAGGGGAATCCCTGAACTACATGAATTATATCTGACTCCTAATTGGTAGAGAAAATACTGTTGTGATTCTGAAGATGTGTATATGGGGAGAATTTGAAGAAAGCTTTCTGGAGGAAAGATATGTGGAGGAAAGATATAAATGCTTTTTGGAATAAACTTTTGAAAGACTTTAAAAACTATTGGGGAATCCAGCTCCTCAAGTTATAATGCATTTCTAGTTTGCCTCCTTAAAGACTTTAGAGAGAATGTCCCCTTGGCTAAAATCAGAGAGTCAATCTTGGATTAGCTGAAATCATATTTTGTTCCTACCTAAAAAGTTATTTTTTTCTCTATATATTTTCTGATTTAGTCACAGTTGCATAAGTTTTCTGATTTTTGTTTGATGTTTTCCTGGATAAGTAGGTTTATTTTCATTCACTAGTCAATATTTGTGAATTTCATTTTTTTTTTATAACTAGAGTTTGATGGGAAAGAATTAAGCTGATGGTGTTATGGCACAGTCTTTTATTGTCCTGACTCAGTTTCCCTAATTATCCTGAGCCAGTCCTGACTCGGTTTCCCTAATTGTTCTGCTCAACCACCTCTCCCTGTTATTCATGATGATACAGATGAGGAGAATGACCTTCTATTTTAGGTATCATCATCAGAATGTTGGGTGCCTCCCTTCTCTGTAATCCCAATAATCAGATATCCACCATGCCTCCCCTCACCCTCTCAGAACCAGATTGTCAGAATCTCGTTCCTACTATTGATGAGGTTTAGGATTTGGGCTTCCCTTTAGTAGCAAACCAAATGATAAGGTCTATATTTAGGGAATAAAATGAGATTAGAGTTTCTGGTGGAAAGGGAGTTAAATGATTAGGTCTAGTGGCAGATTAGGGGTTCAGGGAATCAAATAGGAAGGTTTGGCTACCCTGAAACCCCTTGGGATTCAGCACAAGGGTAGGGAGTTTTTGGGGAACCCCCTTCTGGCGGGACAGAGATTCTCTGTAAAGGAATTTACAAACCTGAAAACCTAGATTGATAAGAGGCTTATTATAGGGATTGGGAAGTAAGGTTGGAAATCTGGACAGAGAGGCATAAAGTCGTGTTAGGAAAATAGGTGAGGATAAAGACAGGGTAATGCTGGAAAAGAATATTATCCAGTGGGCAGAGGCTTCCTCGGCATAGGATGGCATAGCATGGCATGTTTAGAATCTCTGCAAAGAGAGGATTTTATATTGGCTCTTTTATAATAGGAGATTTTGCTACAAGTGGAAGGTGGCTAGTGGGTAGAGTTCCAAATTGGCTCTATCTACAAACTGGGTTTCAGCTTGAGCTGGAATTTAAGTAGAATTGAATGAGTTTTTTTAATTGAATAGCATTGGAATTCTTTTTAGCTCAGGACTAAATCAACCCCACCTAGATAACAGAATGAAGCTGTTTATCTTGTTTCCCTCTGGCAGAGTCCCTCACTGAGGCAGTGTTGAAGATTTTCTCTTTCAAGAAGTTTTAGAGTTTCGATCCCTTCTTCACTCTCAACACTCTGACTCCTCACCTGCCTCGCTCTACCCCCTAAGTCTGAGCCACATGTATATATGTCATTGAGAACTCACATTGTGTTCTGGATTCTTGGAGACGATAGTCTCATTCAGCCCTGGGCTTAAACCATGGATCCATTTGGTCCCAGTAAATCTCTCCCTTTTAAATAAATTATTAAATTGTTCTCTAATCTCTACCTTGCCTCAGTTTCTCTGGCATTACAATGGGTTATAACAATAGCTTTACCCTATTACTTAAGAATGACAAGGGAAGCTGAATTGGTCTTGAATCGCCCACATCCATAGTACTAGACCAGAAATATTGGAGGGAGAACAGAAAAATATATTTCTATATATTAGAAATATATTGTAGAATAATATATTCTACAAATATATTTCATCTTTTGGAGACAAGTGAGGGAAAAATCAAATATTCATTCACGGTTTGTTCTTTTATTCCCCTTGAGGTAGAAACCTAGTTTCTCATGAATGTAAATGGGCCAGATTAGATATATCTATTCATGTCATAAAGCAATGTATATTAAGAATAAAAAAACAACAATATCTATCCATGCTACCTAAAAGTAATATATCTGCAAATTTAAACAACTTATGTGGATATACTTGTCTCACATGGTAATGCATATCTTAATTAAGTATTAAGTAGGTATACAGAAAAAAATGTATACATTAAGTTACCCAAAGATGGAGCGTAAATGCTTAGATGTCATATTTCACTAAAAAGGACTTAAGTATGTTACTCTTAAATTGACATGTTAAAATTGTTGTTTAGTTCCAATTTATACTGTAATAGAAATCAAATTTAATTTAACAGAAGGTAAAAATATTGTAGGTTCAAGTTCTAACCACATGTAAGTATAGACTATCTAGTTCTCCAATACTTTTCAGTTATAGTGATCACAAACATTCCCAGCATTATGAGGATTTACCACTTAATGCTGTAGCACCACTCCACCTCCCCTTCCACAAACATTAGGACAAAGTGGGTGGCAGTAAGGAAACATCTGTTAACTAAAAGGTTATATACAATTTGGAGTGAAATTTCAAGATCTAGGATCTAGAACTGTGAGTCCCTCAGAGAAACCATTTTAAATATTTGTCCTAACATTTAATAGCTTTTTGACCTATTGTCAACCCATTGTATGTATGTGAACCTTAGTTTCCTCATCAGAAACAAAATGGGAATAAAACCTTAGTAGTACTTAACTCATAAGGTTGGCATGGAAAGCAACTAAGATAGTATACTTGAAATTCACTGTAAATCTTTGCTATATGTCAAGTCTTGTTATTACAAGATGAATTCTTTCCCCACCCTTTCACCCCCCCAATGGAGAAAGTTCAGAAATTTGATATCCACAAACATGACCCATTTAATGTACCTATATCTCACCACAACTGAACTTGACCACCATCAGACTGTTTACAATCACAGAAGTCATGACAGTTTGGAGAGTTTCTTATTGTCAGGAAATGGTACTTTTTAATGCTTCACTTCTTAGACGTTATTAGTTCTTGAAGTGAATTAACATTTTTAAAAGAGAAAATATCCATCCTTAACTAGTTAACAAAATTGGGTTTAATATATCTCTTGGGATACTTGTGTATCATTTAGCAAATATGGGAAAAATTTTTTTTAAAAAAAACAGCTCTGCCATTGACCAGTTGATAAAGTAAGGCAAGGGAGTCACCACTATTGACCCCAGCTTCCTCATCCATAAAATGAGGTTGGACGACCTCTAATGCCTTGTCCAGTTCTAAATTTGTGATCCTATAATCCTCTAAGAATGTAGTCCAATATTACCACACACTGGGATATACTCTGGGAAAAAATGCTCTCTTTTCTAAGTTTACTTGTTGACTTTGTTAAAGAAAAATATTTTGTTATTGTAGAAAAAAAAGATAGAACAATATCCAAAATATTTGTAATTTTTGAGATTCAAAAATTAACACTAATGTCATTACTATTTGAAATTTTTCTTTCTCTTTCATTCCAGCGAAGGAATAATGATGTAGGATATGTGATTTATTTCATGAATTAGGAATACTTGAAATGCTCCCTCAATTTTGAATTTATGGCTCTCCAATACATTTTCTAGGAGTTCTGTTCTCTGAAAGATTACATGACACTACAGTATTATTCTCAAGGGAAACATAATGTCTTAAGATGTATTTTGCTTTTTTGGTTGCTTGTTTTTTTGTCTTTTAGTTTTTCCTTATTAAGTATGCTGTATGAAATAAAATAACTCAACTGGTAGTATGTCAACATATTTGCAACTCTGCCCAGTCATAGAATAAACATGACATTAGATTCACTGTTTCTATGGGTAATTCATGGACTTTATTATATTACCCTTTGTATTTGTACTTTACATTTTCAGATCATATCATTCTATCTAAATAGATATCATGTATCTGTAAGCCTTACAAATGAGAGGCACCCATTTATGTGATAGTATGGTGGGTGTGAATAGAATGTTGGATTTTGGGGCGTCAAATGCTATCTCTAACACTAGCTAAGAACTAAAGGAAGTGATAAACTCTCTGAACCCCATTTTCTTCATCTTAAAATCGGGGTAGTGGCAATAATAAAAATAATCCTTGTAGTAGCAATCTCATGGGGTAATTGACTCAAATAAAACCATTGTAGAAAGTGTTTTTCAAAGTTTAAAGTTCTATAAAAATGTCATTTTTGTGGTTTGCAATTCAGAAGGAGTCTTTTCCTTTAAAGTGAACATATTATGAGCATCTATTGCTTCACTGATCTGCTTTCTTCTCTAGGCAACTGTGAAAAATCTTACATTTCTATATCACCTTTTCCTTCTTTATTCAATGAATACTGCTCTTTTGTCCTCAATGTTCAGCTGTAGAAAGTAAAAGGCAAGTCTTATTATCCACCTTATATATGAAACAGCAAGGGCTCAGTGAGTGTTTCAATCGTCTAACTCTAGAAAAAATGCTGACTTACATAGTAATCTCAACAACATTTCTGTTTTTTTCTCTTTTTTAAATTATTTGCACTTTGCCTTATTGCTCAGTAGTTCTGTGGTCATCATTCTTGTCTACCTCATCTTTAGTTTTCTTCACCCTTTATAAAATTCCAACGATTTTTTTCAATATTTCTAACATTTGAGGAGCTGCTCCTAACCCCCTCCTTTGTCCTTAGAGCAAAATTTATTTTTTAAATGTTTTTATTAAATATTAGTTACTTTAAATTAACAAAAATTTAAAAATGTGCTTACCCCAAATCTAATCAAAAAAAATTTTTTTACTAGTATTGAGAAGCTAAGAATAAAGAAAAAAAGCTTACAGAAAAGTTTCTAAATTTGTTACCTCCAGAGCTTTCTTATAGACTCCACAGAGTTTCTGACTCACTGAAATAATCAGGGGAATCTCAAGCTATTTGGTCATGATTTTGTTTTAACTGTGCTAATGTCAGTCAACAAACCTAAAAAAAGAGATTGTTGAGGACAAGTATGAGACAAATACATTCATTTTAACACTGTATGTTACCCCATGCAACATACTTGTTTTACTCTAAATTACATTTATCTAATAATAAAGTAACTTGGTTGAGAGAACTAGTGTCCAAAAGATTTGGAGAAATAACAACAATGGGTCAGAGGTAAGAGAATTACATTGGATAAGAATAAATAGAAAATGCTACATTTGGGTTCATATTTATGGGATATATATATATATATATATATATATATATATATATATATCTTTGGTTGTACATACTTGAGATGAAGGAGAGATAGATGAGCTGGGAGTTTTGATGGATAACAAGTTTGTTTTTAATGTAACTTTAAAAAAGAAATTATATCATACACTGCCATAAATAGAAGAGAGCAGAATGAGGGGCATGATAGTTTCATTTATCTTGACTCTTATCAGACCACTTAAAGCATATATTCTTCAATTCTGGGCATCACATTTTAAGAAGAATGTTGACAATCTGGAGTATCCAGAGGAGGGGGGGAATGATGAAAGAATTCAAAATAGCAGGATTATTTCAAAAAAACTGGGTTATTTAACCTAGAGAAAAACAAACTCAGGGTGGGCATGATAGCTATATTCCAATAATATCTAAAGGGATGAGGATGGTTCTACTTTGATTTAGAGGGCAAAGCTAAGACCAATGAATAGATGCTTTGGAGGGAAAGATTAGGGTTTGACATTAAGGAAAATACCAAAATCACCTAAGAATTAGAGTTGTCCTAAGCATAATTAGCTGCCTTTAAAAGTACTAACATCACTATCCTTTGAGAGCTAATCAAGAATTAACTGGATAATCATTCAAGGGCATACAGTAGAGGAAATTCCTGCTATGGGTGAATTCGATTAGCTGATATCTAAGGTCCCTTACAATTCTGGAATTCCATGAGTCCCAGTTCTCTGAACTTTATTCTAGATTTGATCATCAAAGATTTGGGGATAGGGGAAATGTGCTAGTGACATAGTGCAAGAGAAGAAGTGTTATTTCTTTTTAATCCTTTTTCCCACCCCAATCCCTCGAAAATAACATATTTTTAAAAAATTCTTAAAACTGAGGATGTCATTTATTAACCATTATGAATTAAGATGGGGAATCTAAAATAGCAATGTTAAATATCATTAGAGTAATAACTGAAGGACTAAAAACAGACCTTTACCTAGAAACCAACTCTAATGAAAATGAAACAGAAAGGAATGAATTAAAGAAGGAAGGGAGGAAGGAAGGAAGAAGAAAAGAAAGAAAGAAAGAAAGAAAGAAAGAAAGAAAGAAAGAAAGAAAGAAAGAAAGAAAGAAAGAAAGAAAGAAAGAAAGAAAGAGAAAGAAAGGCAGGAAGGAAGGAAGGAAGGAAGGAAGGAAGGAAGGAAGGAAGGAAGGAAGGAAGGAAGGAAGGAAGGAAGGAAAGAAGGAAGGAAGGAAGGAAGGAAGGAAGGAAGGAAGGAAAGGAAAAAAAGAATGGAAAAATGGAAGGAAGGAAAGAAAGGAAAAAAGAATGAAAAAAAGGAAGGAAGGAAAGAAAGGAAAAAAGAATGGAAAAAAGAAAGGAAGGAAGAAAAAATTTCCAGGAGAAATTATATTTGCCATGATTGAGATAGGGTGAATTTTCTTCATTTGGATTGAATTGAAGCCATGGAAAATGTTGTTAGTAACCACCCTAATGTTATAAGGGGAAAAAAATTACCAAGTGACATATTTCTAGATTAAAAGGAAATATTAAAACTCGCTTTCAATATTTAAAGCTTACTTAACTGGTAACACTTCACTTGACACTGACTCATGTCATTTTTCTTTCATTCTTCTTTTGATCCATGCAAAGCGGTTACATGATTTCAAATATATTATCATGTCACCTTTTTTTTTGTATGGATAAGAGATGAAAGAATATTCTTTCTAGCTGAGTGATAAACCCCTTGCCCAAATTATAATAGAATCTTTGAAAGCAAACAAGTGAGTGCCCCCAAGAAGGAAGATATATTTTCCTTTAGCAAAGGATATAAGAAAAGATATTCTTCATATCTATTATTTTGACAGCATACAAAGCTAACAATTAATGACACATTTTGTGTTCATTTACAAGTAGGTGTCTCCTATCTTAATTTCAGTGACAGAATCCAAGGTGACAATCCATTAATATAGTTTCCTCTCCACATATAAACTTGCAAGATGCACTATAAGGAATATCAATATAAAGTACAATTAGTTCTGGATGGTGATATTCTAAAATGACTGGTGATTGTTGGTGGTATGTT
Organism: Sarcophilus harrisii; assembly: GCF_902635505.1. Taxonomy (NCBI): domain Eukaryota; kingdom Metazoa; phylum Chordata; class Mammalia; order Dasyuromorphia; family Dasyuridae; genus Sarcophilus; species Sarcophilus harrisii. Next base: position 352,432,979 of record NC_045428.1, read on the forward strand.
TTCCCTCCTTTTCCTTCTCAGTTAAGATACTTGGGTTCCTTTCCCATACTTGGTATGGAGTACATCTTTTTTTCTCAGAGTTAATTCTCCTAGTCTGGTCTGTCAGCCAGTATAAACAACACTTGATGAATGAGACTCAAGGTGTTTAGTCACCTGAAGCAGCTGTTTGAAGTAACTCTACACACAGCCTGAGGCCTGTGTTTTCACAGCTGTGGGAACTCTTCAAAAGCTTTCCCTCTTGGCCTAGCTCTTTGCTGTGGCTTTGGACTCTTAGCGCAAAATCTGGACAATTTCAAAAGAGCAGAATGAAACTAGAGACAGTAATTTTGCATGATTTTGAGCCAAAAATGGCTTAAAATAAATAAATGAAGTGCATTTGAAAGTACTTTACTTAGGTGGGCTATATATCTGAGAATTGTTCTCCCTTTCTCTGTACCCTTAAACTCACTTATGAGGGAAGATGTATGGCTGAAACTCTACTCTCTGTTTATAAAGCAGTATTTTCATTGTCTTTTTCTGATATTACAACATTAATGCTAGAGGTACATGAACCTGGAACTTACATGTATCTGAATCAAGTTCATGAATCTTCTAGGCATTTCAAAGTTCTCCAGGCTCATAAATTGACCTGAAGTAATTAAAAATAGCATTCTCCTCAGCCTGCTTAGGTCAATCAGTCTTTTGAAGTTTCTATGATATTTTCAGTTTTCATGGCACACTCACTTTTTGAGGCAAACCCAAATGACTTAGTCTTCACAAGGCTAGTATTCTTTTCCTGGGCTTGTTGTCAGAAACATCTATATTTCTTTCCCCTATTATTGACACATAAAAAGGAGACATTAACTGATTTTCACAAGGAATTCCTGGATTTTCTATGATTTCCTTTTTTAGAAATGCCTAAGACATGCTACATTTCAGATATGAAGGAAAAAATGAAGTTTCATGCTGAATTTTTACCTCTTTCTCTATTAAATGAGAGCTGATCACTTGGAGGTTGTTGTTTTGACAAAAAACAACTCATTATATAGAGTATTTGAACCAATTAGCTTTTATGAACATAGAATGGCTTCCTGTACCTCATAATTGTTGAGTATAAGCTGACAACTTTTTTATTTTATGTAGGAATAACAATTATTTTTCTTTATTTTGGGAATTCTGGCCCCAAATTAGGAAAATGATCATTTCCTTGATTTAGGAAATAATAGACCATGTCTCATAGGTCTACAACTCGGTTCTAGGCCTTTTTTTTTTTTTTTTTAAATATGGCTTCTAAAATTCTACAGCTATCTTTCAAGTTATTCATTTTTCTTCAATTAAGCATAATACAATTTGTGATTCATGGATGATTTGGTCCAGAGAACTTTCTTTAAAACCAATGGGAGTTTCAAGATTAGGTTAGCTCTAAGTGGGTGCCAAGCAGTGAGAATAGGGTCAAGAACACAATATAATGTTGTATGATGTTTAAAGTCATTTATTTTAAAATGAAATTAAAAATGGATATTTATATATGCATATTTAATATAGTTATAACTTATTGGATTGATGATTTTAAGGAAGTTTAGACCTTACAACATCTGGATCAACTGATGAAAAATTATTCACAGTGAGAAATAATCTGCTAAGATGGATAGAATCCTACTTGGAAGTCAGAAAGACTCAGGTTAAATTCTTCCCTCAGAGACATATTAACTGTTGTATGTTAATGATGATAGCTCACAATCTTTATATAGTTTATTGAAATGACTTTCTTCTTTTGTAAAATAATCCTTGCTTCATGGAGTTGTTAGGAGTACTGAATAAAAACAAATCTAACTTCATTAAATACTTTGTACACCTGAAAAAAGTGACTTATCCGGTGATTTAAATAGTTGGCAAGTATTTAAATCAGGATTTGAATCTACTTTCTTGAGTTTGAAATCAGCACACTATTCACTAACTATTCACCATTGCTAACTTGTTTAATCCTCAGGTTTCTCAACTGCAAAATGGGAATAAAAATAATATCAACCTCCATAAAGTGGTAATGAGGGTCAAATGAACTAATATAGGGAAAACTTTATAGGCATGGGGGAACTGATCATAATCATCCTATGCTGTTTGAGATGAGAACTCAGTGTAGTGCAATGAACACTCTAGAGTCAAGAGAACCTAGATTAAGCCTTGATTTACTAATTTTTGACTGCATTACTGTGAAATTTATGTTCTCTAAGTTTGTTACCTCCCAAGTTAGGTGATGCTAATAATATCAGTTTATTCTGTTTCTCATGGTTATTGTAAGCAAAACATTTTATAAACCACAAAGAGTTCTTCAATTATACTCTATTATTATAGGCTCCCATAGTTTATCCTATAGTTGAGGGTCAGGCATGGGGATATAATCAAAGAATTTGTAGGTGATTTGGAAGGAGAAGTACCACCAAATTAGTACCTGAACAAACAAAACTGAAAGAGAGAACAATGACCAGATGAATTAAAATTCTCCCAGGTTGCCAGATTTTGCCTTGTTATTATTATCCTCAGATGTGTAGTGAAGAAATCCCTAGTATGTATTGGGTGCATTGGACATTATAGGGTTTATGTCTTTTATGTTAATGCATTGTAGGTTGTCCTGAAGAAGGCTACCCTCTGGGGATAAAGGCTAAGGTTAATCCTCATGGGTTTTGCAGTAGAAGAGGGAATCTTATCATTGAAAAAATGTACTAATCAAGAACCTTTCTGGTCTTCTTCCTGACAATGACAGGAAATTGAGATAACATCTCCAGAACAAAACTGCAAGTTTTAGGGAAAAGAACACAACAACAAAACTATCTTTGATGATATATAGAAGTTCCAGTTCCCTCTAGCTCAAGAATAAATCCTAGGTTTAATAACCCAACTTTCAATAATTTTATGTTACTTTGTTATTATTTTGATTTCTAAATAATATAAACAAGACCAAGGTGGGTTTGAATTTATTTTTAAAGAGAGAAATTCCTAATTCTGTTCTAGTATAAAACAAAAGATAAATTGTACAAATGTGAAGATAAGAATTTCTTCAAATATACTTCATGGTTATTTTATGAGATGGCTTATTTCAATTTTTTTCTAACTTTTCTAGAGAAAAAAATGAAGAAGAGTTGGAAATTTCCGGAAAATGTCCTTTTTATGAGCATTTCATGGATTTTATATTCCCTGAGGTTATTGCCACTTTAGTGAGTCTGTGTAGTAGTTCTGAAATTCAAAATTCACTTAAGGAAGACAAGGATGTTCGATATTTTTTTAGGTGGAACTTTTATGGAGCTGAAAACAGCAAAAATGAAACCCCACATGGACATTAATGCAAACATTACCTGGCATTCAGACAAAAGTTTTATGAGTTTTTTCTCACCATAAATGGCAGTACTTTTTATTACTCAATTTAATTAAAACTTGTCCTACAGACCACCTATGCAATTCGGCCCCTTCACAGTTCCATTTGCACCTATGGAACACTGGCGAGGTGTTTCTGATCTTTTTTTTTTCAGGCGATCCTTTGGGTTTTTGCCCTTGATCCCTTCTTGGCCCATGTGAAGGTCATTTCTGAACATTTTTTCATGTGAATTTCAGTTCTGGGGTTTAATATGTTTTAACTTGGTTAGTGACCTTCGGGGAGTGTAAGGTTCATGATTCTAAGCCATGGTCCTTATGGACAAGAGAAAACCTTGCAACTTGCTTAAATTTTGCCTTTTAAAAAGCTATTAAATAAATGGTAATAATTTTGTATTTGCCTCATTGAAAAATCTTTGGAGTAGTGGGACCCTAAAGGATAAAGGACATTTTCTGAGCTATGTAGAGCTGAAGTTTCTGAAGTTCCTTATGCTTTACAAATACAAGGATCCCTTCACTACTCTGGCTGGTTATAGTCTATCAGCTTCTCAGACTCAGGAATTTGATGAGATATTAAGCTTGGGTACAGTAGTCAATAAGTGATAAGCAAGGTTGTGTTAGAGCCAGGTTGGATCAGATCAGAAAAGTTAATTATAAAATTTTCAGTGTGAGCTTGGTCATCATCAAACAACATAAATCAGGACTTAATTTATTGTTTTATAAATTCCATAGATTCAAGGATGTGAAAGAGAAAACATTATTTATATAAATGAAACTTAGAAGTGTCATAGGTATATTTTTAGAGAACCAGTACTTAAACATTTATCAGCATATCACTGTTCATTTTTTTTTTTTTTTAAATTTAAAAGCCTTTTATTTACAGGTTATATGTATGGGTAACTTTACAGCATTGACAACTGCCAAACTTCTTGTTCCAATTTTTCCCCTCTTTCCCCCACCCCCTCCCCCAGATGGCAGGATGACCAGTAGATGTTAAATATATTAAAATATAAATTAGATACACAATAAGTATACATGACCAAACTGTTATTTTGCTGTACAAAAAGAATCAGACTTTGAAATATTGTACAATTAGCCTGTGAAGGAAATCAAAAATGCAGGTGGGCAAAAATATGGGGATTGGGAATTCAATGTAATGGTTCTTAGTCATTTCCCAGAGTTCTTTCGCTGGGTGTAGCTGGTTCAGTTCATTGCTGCTCCATTGGAAGTGATTTGGTTGATCTCATTGCTGAGGATGGCCAAGTCCATCAGAATTGGTCATCATATAGTATTGTTGTTGAAGTATATAATGATCTCTTGGCCCTGCTCATTTTACTCAGCATCAGTTTGTGTAAGTCTCTCCAGGCCCTTCTGAAATCTTCCTGTTAGTCATTTCTTACAGAACAATAATATTCCATAATATTCATATACCACAATTTATTCAGCCATTCTCCAACTGATGGGCATCCACTCAATTTCCAGTTTTTAGCCACTACAAATAGGTCTGCCACAAACATTCGTGCACATACAGGTCTCTTTACCTTCTTTATGATCTCTTTGAGATATAAGCCCTGTAGTAACACTGCTGGCATATCACTGTTCATAAGGGATACATCACAAATCCACTGTCTGTGAACTACTTAAGAGAGCTTGGAACCCAGTTGAATCATATTAGGAATATTGTTGAACTAAGACTTTACTGAACTACAAAATATTGTTGAACTAAGACTTTATATAACATGAAACAAAGGTTTACTATGTTATTATTTATATTGAAGTACTAGGAAAGAAGTACTAGACCTGTGATTTGATTGGTTTAGAAAATATCCAGGTAAGAGAATTTCTCAGAACAGATCGTATTTTCTTGACAATGTTATAGTTCTGAGAGTTACCTAAAACACTATAAGCTTGTAATATACCCAAGGTAACAAGGCCAGTATATATAAGAAGTGGTGTTTGAACCTTAATTTTCTTGGCCTCCAGGGTAATTTGCTATCTCTTATACCAACAGTGTCTATCACTGAAGTTACAGAAACAAAACAAATATAGAATTTAAGCTTACATTGTTGTTGTTGTTTGTCCTTCATGCTAAAAAAAGAACAAAATGATATCATAATGTTGCTGTAATTGTACAGTATATCCAGCTGTACCTAACTATACCAATATGAACTTAGAAGACTCTACCACAGGTTGGGCACAGATATTTAGATGAATATTTCGGAGGGAGATGTCTTTTAATTTATGTATCTCACATTTCTTTTGAGCTACCATTATTCTGCTTTGCAGAGTCTTCATTTACATGGGCATGCTATGTTAGACAATCCTGTTTCATTGTCTCTTATATCTCACAATCAATACCAAAGTTCTTCAGAGAGACATTGATAGTGACCTTGTATCAGTTTTCTGACCACTATGTGAGCAACTTCCTTGCCTGAGTCTTTTAGGCAAATGTACATGTAGTCTTTGAAAGTGTCCACCCTATTGGAGTCACAACCCCTCTGTCCAGTACTTGTTATTACCAGGTCATCTCCAGAATCTTTCTAAGGCAACACAAAGCGAAGTTTCCAATCTCCAAAATGTTGATATAACTCTAGCAATGGGTATGTCACCTGCATCATCTATAAATACTTATCCACAGCATTCAAAATTTCTCCGTTTGCTATATCTGATGGTTCTGTTTATGGATGGTATGGTGTTGGCTGATGGAGAACCTCAGTTTTCTTGGTGGTAATTGTTAGACCAAAAGTAGCACAAATGGCAGAGAATTGATCCACACTTTGTTGTATTACAGACTTAAAGGCAGAATTGAGTTCACACAATCACATGTGAATAAAAAGTCAAGGACCTTTTCTCCCTTTAATAGAACTTCCTACTGAAGAAGAAATTTTTAAAGCCATTGGACGTCTGTTATATGCCAAAGCATTTTATGCTAATTTTTATTCCAGGAGAGCTCTACAAGGCAAGAACTATACTGCTTATAAAAATGCTGGCTGAAATCTGGATTATATGATAAGATGAGGTTATTCCCTAGATGATCAAGGATATTTCCACTGTTCATTTCTAAAAAGCCCAAGGAAATGGATTGTCCTGTGACAATTAGAGTTGAATGTCTGTCATTGATGGCAAGATTCTTGCTAGAGTCCTCCTTATAAGGCTGATCCTCCACTTAGAAGATAGTTATCTATCCAAGAGCCAGTACTGTTTCATAAAAGGGTTAAGGAATGGTTGACAACTCCAGTAAAAATGCCAGGAGCAAAATAAAGGACAATAGACAATGTTCATCAATTTGACCAAAGCCTTTGTTTATATAATTTGTGAGGGCTTATAGAAGACAGTGGCAAAATTTGCTAGGCTGGAGAAGTTGATCAGCATTGTATGACAGCTTCACAACAACATGCTTGCACAGTTTCTGGATAATGAACGATGCTATCATGCTTTCTTAGTCACCAGTGGAATAAAGTAGGGCTGTGGACTTGCTCCCATGATTTTCAGCATGTTTTTGGTTACATTGTCAGTCGCCTTCAACAAGGACAAAAATGGCATCAAGGTCAAATACTGTACTGGAAATAAATTATTTTTTAAAATTATTTTTATATATAATATATATAATAATATAAAATTATATATAATATATAATAATTTAATTAACTTTAAAAGATTATAAACTAAAATTAAAGTGGAAAGAGAGTTGAACTTAGGATTATTATTAAGGGTGGAAAAAACAAACAGATAATTTTAAAAAGTATAAATTCTTTTTTATAGTTAGAATCTGTGATTTACACACAAATGATGAAAAAGAAGACCTTATATCTATGATGATCTTTCTCATACAAATTACCACACTTCTCTCTCCTCTGAAAAGTAAACAAGAGACATGTTGTGATAAATGTGATTAAAAAAAAAAAAAAAAGACTGACGTTGGAATTAGGAAGATCTAAGTTTAAATCTTGACTTAAATTTTGACTTGTCTAAACCTTAGACAAATCATTTAACCTGTCAACGTATACACAAATTTCTATGGGTTGCAAATTGACATCAGAAATCCACACACAGTATATATACTGATAAAATCACATGTCTGGATATTCCCTCTATGATATCTGCACCATCTCACTCTCAAACAAAATAAACAAAAAAATCCCATTTATTAGAGGTAATTATAATGTTGTTGCCAAAAAAAGAGGTAGATAAAACTGGTTAATACGTCCCTAGAGTTAATATGTTAGTTGGAAGTTTGAGACCTTTTCCTGGGCTTATTATCAATCTACTGTACAACATTGAGAATTTCTGTTCATGATGAGGTACTACCCTGCGAATTAGGAATCCTTTGTTCTAGACCCAGATCTGCTACAATCAAGTTATGTGACCTCGGGTAAAAAGTGACCTGTTGTTGCCTGAATTTTTTCATCTATAAAGTGAAAATGCTATGAAATTTTGTATTCAGTCTCAAATTCAAGCCTAGAACTTTTATCTATGAATCCTCTCACTGATAGAGGGAGTCATGACTCAGTGAAGCATCTCAGTATAAGAAGTGGTACTGAAGAGGGACCTTCAAAGAAGAGAAAGGATTTCCCTTCTTATTTTTAAAGAGATTATTTGGCTTAAAACCCTTTTCAGAGAGAAAAACTGAAGGAGGCAGGAATAGACTTTGGAAGGCATAAATAAGGGAAAGCTTGTACTTCAACATGTCTCTGATTTTCAGCTTTGCCTCCCTAGAGACTTCAAGAAAATTCCCCTTAGTTGAGCTGAGCTGTCTTTTTCCCAATGGGAAAGCTCATTCACTCTTTATTGTCTAACACAATCTCATTTATATAATATTTCTGATTATCTGTTTTGGTTAGATAAATAGGTTCACTTGCCATTCACTATTTCTGATTTTTGTGTAATAAGCATTTGGTGAGACTTCCAGATATAAGTTGAGAGTAATCCTTTCTCTTTAAGGATCAAATGAGATAATATTTGTAAATGTTAATACACTTCCAGATACATAGTAAGTGCTATATAAATGCTTATTCTTTCCCCTCTCAAAGTTCCCTTCTTAAAGAATAGTAATCAGATATGTAGATATAACCTAAGAAACTATAATGTCTCCCAGACTAGCAATGGGGGTGAGGAGAGAAGCTAGATATAATTCTAATCTAGTATCCTTTCTCTAGGGAAAGCAGAGCAGGACTGGCTCATGTCTTCAATATTCTTTTCTCCAGGCAGAAATCAAAATCCCCCTTTGAGGTGGATAATTAAGATTCCTGAGATTTGTCAAAGCCTTCCCAAAGCCCACACTTAGACAAATCTATGTTTTCTATATATAGGTAGATAGACATAGATAGATTGATATAGATATAGATATGGAGATATAGTTAGATACATATATACATACATATATAACATATATTGCATATAAATCAGCTTGCATATTAATTATATGTATATTGTTATGTTCAACTTATATATAATTTTAGATACTCAGAAATAATTATTTTTCTATATGATATCATTAATTGAAAATTTTCCTAGAAAGAAATGATTATTGCCTGCTAGATAACATTTCAGGGTCCTTGACTTGCATATTACACATGTACATCAAACTATATTTTTATGGCATTATTCGGGAGGTCTGGGAAGGGTCACTGGATTTCTTGGTGATATCTAAGTTCATTTAAACATAAATGAGAATGCCCATAAGCCAATAATTCCTCCTTCCTCATCATTCACTTTAGGGAAAGCAATATTATGTGAACCTGAACACACCCTCAACAACCCTTAACTGGTTGATTGGCAAAACTGGTTCATTTGGATTCAAAACCCGTCTTTAATGTTAGCCATATGATAATAAGCAAGACAGTTACATATCAGTGGTTCACTTTGACCTCTGGAAAATGAGGGTAATAATATTGTAATCCCTAAATCACAAGTTTGTTGCAAGATTCTAATGAGATGAGTAAAACATTGTAAACTTTAATGCACTATGTGGATATCACTTCTTATTAAATGGTCTTATCATAATATAATTGTAAAGCTGGAAAAACAAACTTTCAAAGTCACTAGTCCATCCCCTTCACTTTATATATGATAAAACTAAGACCCATCTAGATTAATGACTTGCTCAAACTCACTCAGGTAATGAATGGCAGAGCCAAAATTCAAACACAAGTAAGTCTTCAGCTGGTAGATTGAGTGCTTTTAATCATGTGCCCCTTTGTTTCTATCAATAGCTTTCAAAGTTTGCTTAATTACAGTCAATAGTTTTTTTTAAACAATGCTGGATAAAATTTTGGGTGAACATATTTTTAAGCCATTACCACTCAAAAGCCTTTATATTTGAATCATGATTTTTTCATATATACTCATTTTATATCATTTCTAAAGCTAGATCAATAATGCATCAATGATTTAAAATAAAGGTTTGGGGGTTAAAGAAGGAATCTCTAGGAATTCCTTCTTTTGTTCCAAATCACATGTCCAGCTTAATGAATCCTTTGCTTCTTCTCTTGAAACCTTTCTTAGGTTAAAAAAAATACAGTAATTCATTTTTTATTGAAATGACTCAATGTCTATAATGCCCTCCTCCCCACCCCCAAATTAATTTGGATACTGTTTTATACCCTTCATTCCTTTCATTTTTACTTTCATGTTGTAAACTATAACATAACTAACATCTATTTCAAGAAACCTTGTCTCTCTAGTGATTGATGTTAGATACAACAATTACAACGCCAATACTGGGGCTAATTCTTTACAGATGTTGTCAAATTACAGGTTAAATGGGGGGGAAAGTTCCTTTCTTCCAGCCACCCACTCTCTTTCCCTGGAAATAGGTGCATGATACTGTATATCCTGCTCTGTAGGTGCACTAATTCCCTACTCAGTCACTCATCTGGTTTAAATAACTTCCATTTGCTCTTTCAAAGGATGACAGAAGGTTGTGTGCATTTTGTTATGCAGGTACCCAAACTCTGCTTTGTATTTAAGCTGGTAAGGAAAGCCAGCAGAGTCTGGCCTGGTTCTGCTAATTTTTCCTTTAATATAAGTAATATTTGCCATAGTGAACACCCCATTCTCCTTGATCCCTCCACAAATATAAATAAAAACTTTCAACAACACTTAGGTCTCCATGAGCTTTTTTCCTATTTTCCAATCTCTATTGTCTCATGAGACAGGTACATGGAATTTTAATGTACTCTTAAGCTTCATTATCTTGAGCTTGTGCCATATGAGGCTCAGTCAAAGGGACTGAGAATGCTTAGCCTGGAGTAGGAAAGACTCAGGGGGGACATGATAGCTGTGTTCAAGCTCTTGAAGGGTTGTCACATGGAAGAGGGATTCAATTTGTTCTGTTTGGCCCCAAAGGGCATGCTGAAAAGACATAAAGTTAGGTTTCACATCAGGAAAACAAAACATCCTTACAATTAGAATGATCCAAAAGTCAGTTGAATGGACGATCTTAGAAGATAGTATGCTCTCTCTCATTGGATATCTTTAAGCAGAGACTGGATCACCACTTAATAGAGAGGGCTTTGTTTTTGAAATCATTTGTTACCAGAAATATTTTTGTGTTCTTTCTGCAATGCAATTACATTCCATTGCAGTGAATAAAGTACCAAGTCAGGAGTCAGGAAGACCTGAATTCAAATACCACCTCCAAACCTCACTAGTTGTGTGACACTGGACAAATCATTTAACTTTTTTGCCTCAGTATCCTCATCTGTAAAATGAGGGTGACAGTAGCATTTATTTCCTAGAATTGTTATAAAGATCCAATCAGATAATGTCTGTAAAGTGCTCTGTAAACATTTATGTATTATATAAATATTAGCTATCATTATTGTCATCATATTTTATGTGATCACAGTTTCTTGAATTTTACATTCCCCTTTGAAATGTGACCCTTGAAGACAAAAAGCATATGTTTATTAATTTATATACTCAATGTTTAGCACACTTCCAGGCACATTATAAATACTTGAAAAATTCTTGCTGAATGACTCATTGATTAATATAGCCAACTCTGAACTATTGTGTGATTCTAACATCAGCATTGTTACAGCTGGATTTGTACTGGGTAAATAATTTTGGTTGGATAATTTGAGTAGGCAAAAAACATTTTTTAGACTTTATTTTTGTTTCTTTCAGTTAATTATAATTTACTAATAGCATGAAAGAGAGATTGCAGTGATTTGTTTCAGAAAAAAATAGGGATAAGAAGAAATTTGGTTTTCCAGGCAAACAAGATTGGTTAGAACTGGGGGTTGGGGATTTGGAGATTTCACCCAACAACTGACATGGAATCAAGCTAAGGAAATCAATCTGCCTTTCAACTCAAGTTGCACCACCTGGATAAACTGAAGATGCTTATTTGAGTCTATCACATAAAGGTGTCATGGGGGTTTCATTAATTAATGTTGATCCAGAACCTCATAAGACTGAGATTAAAGGATGATACTAGATATTTCACTTATTAGCTTTATTCATCTCACCCTGAAAGCAATTATTTCCCATCAGTGTGGTTAGAATGACAGATGCCTTTGGGTTCTGAATCCCATACCATCTTGAAGTTTTTTTCCCACTCAAGGAAGAAACTTTATAAATGTCCTGACTAAAGGCTTCCTTCTGCCCCAAGAACCACAATTATATAGCTTTTCCCCAATTCTTTCTGATGAGGTTTGTCTACAAAATATCCTATAACTTCAACAGAAATGTCTTTTATTAAATCTTAGGGTCATATATTTTTAGAGAGCAAAATTCATTTAGGGACTATATAATCCAAAACTTTCGTTTTACAAATAAAGAAACTGACTCCAACCCTGGCCCAAAGTTTAAGAGACTTTTACAAGATCATAGAAGAGATGAGTAGCAATTGTTAAATTGTTTTTTTAGTCATGTCTACCTCTCCATTACCCTATTCAGAGTTTCTTGGCTGAGATATTGGAGTGGTTTGCCATTTTTTTCCTCCAGCTTATTTTACAGATGAGGAACTGAGGCAAACAGGGTTAAGTAACTTACCCAGAGTCTGTCTGTCTATCTCTCTTTCACACTCACACACATACATATATACACACAAGCCTCTCATCACCTTGACTTTTCAAAATAGTCACTTTATCTGCTAATTATATCATTCTTTCTTGTCCTATTCTCTGTGGAAAAAGTCAAAAGCTGGTTGCATATACATATCATCATTTTTCTTTTAAGTAGATTATTAGCTCTTGTTCATTTTCTAATATTCCAGTGGGGAAAATAGTGTTCTTTTCTCTTTCAGAACCAAATCTCTACTTAATTATTTCTATTTTCCCATCATTGAGATTTTTTTTTTTGAGATTATTAAGATGAGTTACTCCTTGCCATTTTTCAGTATTAGGACCTCTTTTTAATGTGTATATATTTTGATGTGTGTATATATCTATATCTATAAAATGGACTACCCCCTCATAACAATAATCCCTGTTCTCACTCTGATTGACAAAATATGAATTTTAGAAAATGATAATATTTGATTCACATATTGAATTTTGATTTTCTTTCTCCTCCCCTGACCTTTGAATAAGAACTCCAAATGGCCTGTGTGTTTAGTAGCTCATAGAATGGAAACTACTGTTTTAGATGATAGCTCAGTTAAAATCTGAAAAATTATACTTGATGGCTCTGAGGTGCCTTCCAGACATAAATCAATATTCAATGTATTAGTACATGTTGTTTCTGAGAATACAATGTGAGCTTCTTGAGGGCAGGGAATATAACATTTTTGGCCTTATATCCAAAGCATCTAACATGGTTTCTGACATATATTAAACACTAAATCATTACTTCTGTATTAATTGCTAACAATCCTAGCTATATCTCATTTAAAGTGGGTTAGTGCTACATTACTCATCACTCTGCATGAAATGAAAACAATATTGACAATCTTTAGATTTTAATGCTTACTTTTCTTTTCTAAGTGACATACCCAACATTCTTCCTAATTGCATGTCACCCCATTCATTTATGCCCTTTAGGTCAACTGGTCCAGAGAATTTTTGTTTGTTTTCTAATCTATTGGCCTCCCTCCCCAATTTAGTGTTTTTGGCAACTGAATAATAAACTTCTTTCCTTTTCTGTACATTAAAATAGAGTCCTTCTGCAATGCTTACAACAAGATGACACTAAAGCATTGATAATTATGCTATTCAAATGTACCGATATGACCCTTTTTTTCTCCATTTTGATCACCTGCCAAACCATCACACAATAACATTCTGTTATTTCTTATTGATTCAATTTAGAAACAGTCTCTAGTATCTACCCTTTCTTCTATATCTCTTTACCAGCACCTAAATACAATCACTTGTTATCAGTGATAGAGATCATTACGATAGCTCCTAAAATATTTTCCTAGAATTTAAAATCTAAAGTTGTAATAAACCTTAGACAAGATCTAGTAAAAAAAATCATTGTTTTATAGATATTTACATTTTTTCCTTTCTCTATAATAAATCCTTTATATTACAGAAAAGTAAGATGAATTTTCCTCATACACAAGTCTGCTCCTGTAATTTTTTGGTTCAAAACATAATAAGAACACAACCAAAAAGTGAAAAATAAAAGAAAACAAAAAACAGTGACTCCTTACTGATTATTCAGCATGATTCAATCTTCTTTCCTTTGTATCTCTCACAAGATAGTTATGCTATAGCTTTCTTGTCTCATATCACATTATTTCCTACTACTTTATGCTGTAGACAAACAATATTAATCTCTTTCCCAAACAAACTCTATAGCTATTATTGGTCCTATTCCCTAAACTTGGAATTACCTTTTGATTTCTTCTCTACCTGCTTAATTCCTTTGCATCTTTTCAAATTCTTCTGAAAGACTAATATCTACATGAAACCTTCCCCTTAGTTAATGCTATTTCCCCTTGCAATCTGCATTGGGTCTAAATTTGTCACCCCTTTCCAGAAGGTATATTTCCCTATAATTCTTAAGATTTTAGCTCAGTCTTTGGAATGTGTGATTATGCTGGAAGAACATTATTTTGGTCACTTATTTTATCTATGTATAATTCTTTCTCCTTTAAGAAAGAGAATAAAAAGTAAACTTTTGTTTTTATTCTATCAGAGTTATTTAAATGGCAACTCTTCATAAAAATTCTTTTATCTTTTAGTAGTATTGTTCCATTTTGTCATATAAAAAGGAAGGACAGATGAGTAATTTGAGATATTAATATAAAAACACCACTCATTTATTATTAATTAAATAAAATTTTGTATGTGATTAGCAAGTAGTTTGTCATTGAATTAAACCTTCACATTAATGAATTGTTATTCTGACATTAGTGTAGAATTTTGCACCATTTAGACTGTTTGAAGAATTTTTCATGATTAGTCTATTGTTTAGATCCCACCAAAATTGACATTTCAATAAATATGGAAAGCTTTGTCACCAACTTATATATTAAAATGTGCAGAATAATGATTGGCTATGTAATCTTTTTTGAAACCTGATTATTTTTTTTATCAAGATCATTCAAACCATTGGCTTTTTTTTTAAAATAGGTAACTAGTAACTAGAAGATACTGCTTTGAGAAATACTAAAATATCTTTCATCTAACAAGTCTAATAAGGGACATTCATAAATGAACATCTTAACATATTATGCTAAATCTAAGAAGAGTTCTTCGGTTTTCTTTTGTTGCCTTGAATATCAAATATTTCTGCTTCTCACCCAAATAAATTGAAAATAAGAAAACAAAACAGAGGATACACTCACTTCTGCAACTTGGTATTATAAAACTGAACTAAACTAAATATAAAACTAAGATTAAGTCCATGGAAAATCATTGTAAAAATTAAAATTCACTTCAATGACTTCTTTTTATATAAGAAAACATTTATGTTGTTGATAAATACTAGTTTAAGATATTTCTTTTACTTGATTGACCAATTACTGGCCAAAATTTCCCAAATAACTCAATTGCTTTGTGGTGAAGATACACTCAAAACAGCACTTAACATCTCAGTCTGGACCACCTCGCAGGTATATTATAGAGGGGATACTTTGTTAGACATTGCTGACACCACCTGAATCACTTAAAACTCTGATTAATGATATATTTAGCAAAAAAAAAATAAATAAATAGAAAGGCATTTTTATATTAAGAGCCACATGTCATAATCATTCTACTCCCACATAATTAATGCATAAAGCACAGAAAAATGTACATGCCTCATACTATGGGAAAGTATCATCACCATTAATATCAAATCCTTCTCCCCCTCGAATCCCAGTCACTCTTTATGTAGGTTCATAGATTTGGTGCTTTATAGCTTCCAATTCTTCCTTTCATTGTACTAGGTACATTGACTTATGGTCTATTTAAAATGGTAACCTATATATTTGAAGCAACTAGAGAAAATTATTATTTTAGAAATTATTTTAGAGGCATCATAATGCAGTAGAAAAGATGCTGGAATTACACTCAGTATATCTGGATTTCAAACCTACTTCTGCTTTTTACTATTTGTGTGATCTTGAATAAAATATTTAACTTCTCTAAGTCTCAATTTCCTTACATGTAAAATAAGGGTATTAACTAGATGATGATTAATATCCTTTCAATTCTAAGTCTATTCTCTGAATCAAAATGGTCAATTATTACCTAATTTATTTAGCAAATATTTCTTATTTGACTATTTTATTCAAGGCACTGCATGCAGTGTGGTTTTTAGTGGAAGATGCAATAGATTACAATCTGTGCCCTGAAGATCTCACAATCTAGTAGTTGAGGTGACATATACTGAATGACTAAAATACAAGGTATAATTTATTTATTTTTTACAAGTACATTGATTCCTTTATTTTTAACATACATTGCTTTATGAATCATGTTGGGAAAGAAAAATCAGAACAAAAGGGATAAACTATAAGAGAGGGGGAAAAAAAAAAAACCAGGAAAAAGAAGTGAACATAGCTTGTGTTCATTTACATTCAATCTCCACAGTTCTTTTTCAAATGCAAATGGAATTTTCTAACCAAAGTCTTTTGCAACTGCCTTGGATCACTAAACCACCAAGAAGAACCAAGTCTTTCATGTTTGATTATTTCACTATCTTGCTATTATTGTGTACAATGTATTCCTGGTTTTATTTGTTTTGTTCAGCATCAGTTCATGTAAATTTTTCCAGGCTTTTCTGAAATCAGATTTTTTATGGAATAATAATATTCCATTACCTTCTTATACCACAACTTATTCAGCCATTCCCCAATTGATGGGCATCTATTCATTTTCCAGTTCTTTGCTGCTACAAAAAGAAATTGCTACAAACTTTTTCACAATGTGGGTCTTTTCCATCCTTTATGATTTCATTGGGATACAGAACCAGGAGTGGCACTGCTGGGTCAAAGGATATGTACAGTTTGATAGCTGTTGGATCATTTTACAACTCTACCAACAATGCATTAGTGACCCAGTTTTCCCACACTCCCTCCAGCATTTATTATCTTTTCCTGTCATTTTAGCCAATCTCAGAGGTGTAAACCTCAAAGTTGTTTTAATTTGCATTTTCTAATCAATAATGATTTAAGACATTTTTTCACATGAATATAGATGACTTGAATTTTATCATCTGAAAATTTTCCATTCCCACAATTCTTTATATATTTTAGATATGAGACCTTTATCCCAGACATTGGTTGAATTCTGGGAGTGGAGCAAAGATGGCAGAGTAAAGTTAGGAAGTTGCTTGAGCTCTCCCAGATTTCCTCAAAAACTACAGCAAATCAAGCCTCTGAACAGAGTCTAATGAAATGAAACTACTCTGCAGCTCAAGTTTTTTCAAGCTCTTGAAAAAACTTCAAGAAAAGTCAAGCTCACTGGGGCAAAAAGGGTGTTCAGCTCAAGTCAGACAGACTCTGGGAAGGCTGGGGAGAGGGTCTTAATCACAGCAAATGAGTAACTAAGACCCCAAGTCCTGGCTCAGCAGAGAAGAAAGTCAGTGGGGTAGCTTCCACTCCCAGCTCAAAAGATAAACTCTGGAAAACCAAGTTGTTTCCTGAACAAAGCAGGCAAAGCTACCCCCTACAAAAACAAGGGACAGAATTGTACAGGAATGTTGGGACAGCGCCCCTTTTACCCTAGGAGCAAAACTCAATCATAAAGTAAAAAAGGATGAAATAACAAAAGAAAAGGAAAAAAAAATGAGCAAGAAACAGAAAAGAATCTTGACCATAGAAAACTATTATGGTGATAGGGCAAACCAAAATACCAATTCAGACAAGGACAGAATGTCCACAGAAAAAATTCTCGAAGAGTGATATGAATTGGTCTCAAGCCCAAAGAGGCGTCTTGGAAGTACTCATAAAAGACTTTGAAAGACAAGTAAGAGAGGTAGAAGAAAAAATGAGAAAGGAAATGAAAGGTATGCATGAGACACTCAACAGTTTGGAAAAGGAAGGAAATTTTTTTTTTTTCTGAAGAAAACAACTCCTTAAACATTAGGATTTAACCAAATGGAAAAACAGATACAAAAGCTAACTAAAGAAAATCACACAATAAAAAACAGAACAGGGCAAATGGAAGCTAATGAGTTTGTGAGATAGCAGGAATCAAACAACTAAAAAGAATGAAACAATGGAAGCCTATCAAAATCAAGTATTTAATAAACTCCCAAATTCCAGTTTCTTCAATAAGAGCTCAGTATTTTATGAAAATTGCTGGAAAAACTGGAAAATTATATGCCAGAAACTTGGCATAGACCTACATCTCACATCCCACACTGAAATAAGATCAAAATGGGTACATGTTTTGGGCAAAAAGGATGATACCATAATAAACAAAGGATAATATGGGATACCTATCATATATTTGGAAAAGAAAGGAATTTAAGACCAAAGAAGAACTAGAGAATATTATAAAAGATAAAACAAATAACTTTGATTACATTAAATTCAAAAGTTTTTGAACAAACAAAACCAAAAGAAACAAGATTAATAGAGAAGCACAAAGCTAGTAAATAATCTTTAGAGCCAGTATTTCTGATAAAGTTCTCATTTCTAAAATATATAAAGAACTGTGTCAAATTTATAAGAATACAAGTCATTCCCCAATTGATAATTATTCAAAGATATGAATATTTTTCAGATGACAAATTTAAAGCCATCTATAATTATATGAAAAAACTCTCTAAATCACCATTGATTAGAGAAATGTAAATAAAAACCACTCTGAGATGCCACCTCACACCTCTCAGATTTGCTAAAATAACTGTAAAAGTTAATGATAAATGTTGAAGGGGATGTAAGAAAACTGGGATACTAATGCATTGCTGGTGGAGTTATGAAACTGATCCAACCATTCTGTAGGGTAATCTGTAATTATGCCAGAGTGCAATAAAACTGCCTGCCTTTTTGAGCCAGCCTTGCCTTTATTAGGTTTGTATCCCAAGGAAACCATAAAGGAAGGAAAAGAATCCACAAGTGCAAAAATGTTTGTAGCAGCTTTTCTTATGGTAGCAAAGAATGGAAAATGAGCAGATGTCCATCAATTGGGGAATGGCTGAATAAGTTGTGGTATATTAAGGTAATGGAATATTATTGTTCTATAAAAATGATGAACAAACTGATTTTAGAAAGGGCTGGAAAGATTTAAATGAACTGATGCTGAGTGAAACAAGCAGAACCAAGAATACACTGTACACAATAACAGCAGTATGAGCAATGATAAACTATGAATGGCTTGCTTCTTCTCAGTGATTCAAAGTAATCCCAATATACTTTGGACAGAAAATACCATCTGTATCTGGAAAAAAGAATGAAGAAGACTGATTATAAATCAACACATGCTATGTTCACTTCTTTTTTTTTTCTTTTTTTTTTAATATCTCCCATGGTTTTTCCCTTTTGCTCTGATTTTTCTCTCACAACATGATTCATAAAGCAATGCGCGTTAAAAATAAATTTTAAAAAAGGAAAAAAAAACACTGGCTGTAAAATTTCCCCCCAGTTTTGTACTTCCCTTTTAATCTTATTTCTGTTGGTTTTGTTTGTCCAAATTCTTTTTAATTTAATGCAATCAAAGTTGTCCATTTTTTCCTTTCATAATATTCTCTGGTTCTTCTTTGGCATTAATTCTTCTTTCTCCAAAGATCTGATAGGTAAATTAAAAGGCATAATTTAAATGTATAAAGTGCTGTGTTAATTCAAGAAAAAAAGATGATTTGTATTTGAAGGACCAGGGGAAAAAATAAGCGAGAAGATGACACTTAAATTATGCTTTAAGGAATGGGTAGGAATCAAAGAGGCAGACACTAGAAGTAACGTTAGCAAATTTTATAGTCAGAAGTCAAATGGTATGATTTTCAACAAGAGAAGTCCAGTTTTTTTCATAAATACAGAGTGTGTTTAGAGGAATAATGGGAGATATTTGAAAAGGCAGTTTGGAATTAAAGTATGAAGGATTTTAATTGACAGACTTAAGGAATGTGGTTTTTATTCAGTAGCTAGTGGTAAGCCATGGACATTTTAAGCAATCAACTAATTATCTAGCAACATTGCAATGGATGACTTGAAGAAAGGAGACAGATGAATAAGAAATGAATGTGAAAGTTGCTAAATTTTCGAGAGACCAGTTTATAGAAAATGTTGAATCCTATACTAAGGGATCTAGATTTGAACATCAGTGAAAACAATGTTGCAATTAGTCTCTCATGACAGCTATATTCTTTTACGTCATGTTGTTTCCAGAGAAGGGGAAGGAGAAGAAATATTAAGCTTTAATTGGATGGTAAATGGCATTATGTAATGCCAAGGACATTAAGAATAGAATTTTCTTGGTCCTGGGTTGAAAGAACTCACTGTGACTAAATAACGGCTTTTCCCCACAATTTTGAGAGCATCTGTTCATCAGAACATACCTACACATATAGTACCCATGTGTTTATAGTTCTAGCTATGTATCAGATGCATTTATATTACAGTTTACACTTTTTTTCTGTATTAGAAAGTACCTTATATTGATTTCCTATGGCAATAATTTAAGAACCATGAGTGCATAAAAATTCTAGCTCCCTGATGTTCAATATGCCAGGGCAGCAATGTCTCTGTAATAGTATAGCAATGCACCAAATCTTTGTTTAGATAAAGTCATTTACTTATTCAAATTTATGGTGGGATTTATATTGCTATCTACAAATAGATATCAATAGTTAAAGAGATTTTATAGCTTTTTGACATTCAATATATTATGCAGGTTTAAAAGGCTTTGGAAAATGGATGAACTATGTAAGCTGAATAACTTTCCACTTGTAAAAATGTTTCTTAAAGTACAGAGGCCTCAGATTTAATACTTAGTCTTGCTTGTTTAAGCACATGGTAAAATGCCAACAAGTTTTTTGTTTGATAGAACAATATGTGACAAAACAATGTAGTCTTCACAGGGCCAAAATGAAGAAGAAAATAATAATAATAATAATAAACATCTTCTTAGAAAAGATTGTTTAAATAATATTTGAATTTATTATTTCACTTAAGTAAGACTTTTTATTCTTCCTTGCACACACAAGCATTATTTCTTTCCTTTGATAAGCTTGTTTCTTTGGGTTTTTTTTTTTACATGCATTCAATAGATCATCATCCTTGAAATAAAGATATTTTTGAAACAGTTAAAGCTCCTGAGATATTACAGGACGTATTCATATATTTTCCCTCCTCTACAAGGTCTTGTTTTTACAATATGCCTGTTTCTTTACAAGTGTAATTTCAATTTGCCAGTTAGCAGTTTAGATAAAAGCCTAAAATCCTATGGCCAAGAGAGGCCTGCAAGGCAGAGTGGTTTGATAAAGCCACTGAAAACATAGCCAATGTACATCTTTGATTAATACAAATAATAGAAAATTTCCTAAATAACTTTTGGTTCTGGGCTGTTTCCAAGCTAGTAATTCACAAAATATGACTTTTTTCATTGGAAAGGTTATAAAAATTTGTTTGTTGGAGGTAGGAAAGGAAATGTAATTAAAGGCTAAATTCAGTCTCACATTTCATCTTAACCAAAAGAATCTGTGTGATTTGGACATAAGTCACCTAGGCACTTCCTTTTTTTAAGGCAGCACACATTGTCAGCAAATCAAATTATCCAATAGCAGAACTACATCTGGCACAGCGAATTCTGCCAGGTAACCCTTAAATAGAAGCTCTGGGGGGAGTTAACTATGTTGCAACAAGGGATTTTGTTGGTAATAGTTATCAAAAGTTCCCCTTTGTAGCATTGCTATTAAAAGAATAAAAAGGGAAGAAGTGTGTGTATGTGTGTGTGTGTGTGTGTGTGTGTGTGTGTGTGTGTATGTGTGTGTGTGTAAGCTCATGTGTCTCTTTTAATGTCCTCTTTGCATTTGGAAATGCTTAGAAAAGCACATTTAAAATAAAGCAACTCTAGTTTTTGTTTCTTTTTTTTTTTTTCACTGCATATGGTCTACATAAAATGAAGCTATAGATCATAGGAGCTTTAATGAAGGCATGTTATAGATCATGAGTATTTGGGTTACTTAAGACTCTCAATTGACTTAAGGTAACCAATCTAAAGTGAAAATGCCCAATGAGATTATTCTCCTTGTTGTTGTTACCGATCTCCAAACAAAGCTTTAATTTGTAAGCTTGTCAAATGAGTTTGTGCAGATCTGTTTATAATAAACATTTTTTTCTTTTGGTCTTAAGGAGCCTGAGTCAAGATCTCAACTGTGGCACACACACACACACACACACACACACACACAACCCCAATTGTTTGGTCAAATCAGATCTGATGTTTGCTTACTTTGTCCTTGATGAGTGGTACTTGATTTGACAGGTTACCTGCTAATGGAGGGCTGGGGTGGGGTGAGTGTCCCTGGTATCTCCACTATGAACTGGGCCTGGCATTGCCATTAAAACTCTGCAGTCTACTGGTTGTCTCTGACGTTTGTTTGACCTCAAACCTTTAAATGAGAAACACACCAGTTCCTATGGGCAACAGTTGGAGCATTTTCATTCAGATGTATGACAGCCAAGAATCTGTTCTTTGGCTGGGCTAAGGAGATTCCTAATGTTTTTCTGAGAGAAGAACAGAAATGAATATCCATGTGGGTTCAGAAATGAAATATTGCAGAGAATACCCAAGGTTTGCAAGTACAAATGAACCTTTTGCTTCTAAAACAGTTGGGCTACAGCCGTCTTCTGAACAAGGTGACTGGGAATTTGAATTCTCTAATCCCAGTAGCAAAGATCTTGAGGACAGGTCTTTTGTGTTTCCTCCCCTCCATATGCCTGACAAATATGGTATTTTTTTCCATTTTAGCCAGAAAAACAAAATTAATGCTGAACAGAGTTTTCATAATTTCATAAAGATATGGAGCTATGTTTTGAATAATCTAAATAACGTATACCAACTTCAAGTTTATCCATTTTAAGTCTGTGCGCCCTGAAATTCAACTCTTTTTGGGGGGGTAAGATCTGAGAACTAGCTTTGTTTTCTTAACCAATTGTGGTTTCAAAGGCCAATGTCCAGATGTCTAAGGAGAGAGCTAACTGGTATACCTAATTTCAACCTATTTGTGTCCTTTTTTTAAAGTCATGTGAATATATCAGTAAGGGAAATAGGCAAAAATAAATGATCTCTGATTCATCTTTTTAGGACTATGGCTTTCTTAAAGTCACCAATTAGTGGATGTTTCCATGTTCTAAAACTAGTTTTTAAATTTTGCTGTACAGTTTTCTCCCTCCCTCCCCCATCTGATAAAACCACAATGTAGGTCAATACAACTTTTGTTTTTGTATGCTACATTGTTTTAACCTTAAGCATTACATTGTGTTTTGTGAACTAAAATTATAGATCTTTCTTCACCTCAGTTTTCTTCCCTCAAAGAATTCCCTTCTGTCTATTTCCTAAGTAAAAAAGACTAAAAATATGTTTGAATAAAAACTGTAGCAACAATGACCTTGGCTTCAGTTTTGGACTAACATATCCCAAATGAACTAAGAGAGCTATATCATAGGTAAACTGAAGGTCGCTCATGTATTTTCGATAAAGCATTTATTTTTTAGTTCAACATAAAAAGAATGATACAAACATATCCTATATCCATTTTTACTGTTGACATGTGAAATATTGACATTCTATATCTCTGGGAATTCTATTCTCTGATTCCTATCTAAAAGCTTAAAATAAACATGTGGGGTTAGATTATCCTTTTTGCTACTAAAGGGACTTGTGCATATAATTCCCATTTATACTAATGGGAGTTATATGTGTAAATCACAGTACATCAAGGTGAGACGGTACCCTGTGGAATTGATTTGTTGTTTTGGAAATTACAATGTATAACACGTTTCTTATCCTGTAGATCATAATAATTTTATAGAGCAATTAACTAATCCCAATTTAGTGACTATATTCAGATGAAGGTGATATCTTTTATTCATATCTAACCATCTACTTTTTGAAATGGGAAAGGCTTGGGATTTAACCATTTGAAGACTGCTAATCTAAAGGACTGGATGGCTGCCTTTCCAAAGAAGTTTTGAGAAACTATAAATTTAAGGAGGAAGGAATAAGTAGTAGAAAGAGTTGGCTACCCATGTCAATTATGGGAAATATGGTGTTTCAAAAATTGTCCTTAATGTATAAGACTCACAAAAAATTTTAAAGGCAAATCAGTTTTTCATTTAATTATTACTGGAGCAAAAGTTGTAATCAGTTCATGTTTGTATTGTCTCCCTGTTTCACTCAATTTTTCAAACTATAACACAAGAATTATGGAAATTTTTTAATGCTAAATAGTATATGAATCTTACTTAACCCTGATTACTTTTTAAAAGTGTTTTAGGTTTAATCTGCTATCATGAAAATCTACTGTTCTA
Organism: Sarcophilus harrisii; assembly: GCF_902635505.1. Lineage (NCBI taxonomy): Eukaryota > Metazoa > Chordata > Mammalia > Dasyuromorphia > Dasyuridae > Sarcophilus > Sarcophilus harrisii. Next base: position 352,457,184 of record NC_045428.1, read on the forward strand.
AATGATCATTAACTACTAAAAATTCATATTCTGCATACTGAATATTTTCAGTTTAATTTAGCAAGTTTGTGTGTGCATATGTGCATATGCATATCTCTGTGCTAGGTTTGAGGAATATAAAGATAAAAATTAAATATCACCTGCCCTCAAGGACTTATTACTGGTGAGTCACAAAAATCTATAGAATTATCAGATGAAATCTAATCATAAATATCTTATATTTGTGTGCATGTGAATATATGTATATATATATATATACATACATATGAATATGTATAGAACTTTTTCTAAGTTTTCTTCACTTAATATTATTCATTCATTTAACAAATATTTAGCATAAATTTTTTTAAAAGTACAAATATGGAAGTGTTTAAATAAAGTAAAACACATTTTCTGCCTTCAAGAATTTTACAATCTAAGTATAGAGTTAAAACATGAACATATAAGTTAAACTTTTTAATAATAAATACCACCATATCAATCTACATAGAAGAATAGAAAATTTACGAAAAATTGTGAATCTTTTGCATGTATTTTAAAGCAAAATTAACTTTAACAAAGTAATAGCAATCTTGCCCCATATATTGGCATCACTTTTTGAAGTACTTATTATTTTCTTCTGGGTTCTTTAAAAATTTTCATCAATATTCTTTTCTGTCTTATAGTTAAAACTTTAAGACTACCCGCTAAGTCACCATGTTCTTTTTTTTTTTATGTTCATCACTTTCTTTCTTTTTTTTTTTTTTTTAATTTAATAGCCTTTTATTTACAGGTTATATGTATGGGTAACTTTACAGCATTAACAATTGCCAAACCTCTTGTTCCAATTTTTCACCTCTTACCCCCCACCTTCTCCCCCAGATGGCAAGATGACCAGTAGATGTTAAATATATTAAAATATAAATTAGATACACAATAAGTATACATGACCAAACTGTTATTTTGCTGTACAAAAAGAATCAGACTCTGAAATATTGTTCAATTAGCTTGTGAAGGAAATCAAAAATTCAGGTGGGCATAAATATAGGGACTGGGAATTCAATGTAATGGTTTTTAGTCATCACCCAGAGTTCTTTCTCTGGGCCTAGCTGGTTCAGTTCATTACTGCTCCATTGGAAATGATTTGGTTGATCTCATTGCTGAGGATGGCCAGGTCCATCAGAACTGGTCATCATATAGTATTGTTGTTGAAGTATATAATGATCTCCTGGTCCTGCTCATTTCACTCAGCATCAGTTCGTGTAAGTCTCTCCAGGCCTTTCTGAAATCATCCTGTTGGTCATTTCTTACAGAACAATAATATTCCATAATATTCATATACCACAATTTATTCAGCCATTCTCCAACTGATGGGCATCCACTCAGTTTCCAGTTTCTAGCTACTACAAATAGGGCTGCCACAAACATTCGTGCACATACAGGTCCCTTTCCCTTCTTTATGATCTCTTTGGATATAAGCCCAGTAGTAACACTGCTGGATCAAAGGGTATGCACAGTTTGATAATTTTTTGAGCATAGTTCCAAACTACTCTCCAAAATGGTTGGATTCGTTCACAACTCCACCAACAATGCATCCATGTCCCAGTTTTCCCGCATCCCCTCCAACAATCATCATTATTTTTTCCTGTCATCTTAGCCAATCTGACAGGTGTGTAGTGGTATCTTAGAGTTGTCTTAATTTGCATTTCTCTGATTAATAATGACTTGGAGCATCTTTTCATATGACTAGAAATAGTTTCAATTTCTTCATCTGAGAATTATCTGTTCATATCCTTTGACCATTTTTCAATTGGAGAATGGCTTGATTTTTTATAAATTAGAGTTAATTCTCTATATATTTTGGAAATGAGGCCTTTGTCAGAACCTTTGACTGTAAAAATATTTTCCCAGCTTATTGCTTCCCTTCTAATCTTGTCTGCATTAGTTTTGTTTGTACAAAAACTTTTCAGTTTGGTATAGTCGAAATTTTCTATTTTGTGATCAGTAATGATCTCTAGCTCTTTTTTGGTCATAAATTCCTTCCCCTTCCACAGGTCTGAGAGGTAAACTGTCCTGTGTTCCTCTAATTTATTAATAATTTCATTCTTTATGCCTAGGTCATGAACCCATTTTGACCTTATCTTGGTGTACGGTGTTAAGTGTGGATCAATGCCTAGTTTCTGCCATATTAATTTCCAATTTTCCCAGCAATTTTTGTCAAACAATAAGTTCTTATCCCAAAAATAGGGGTCTTTGGGTTTGTCAAAAACTAGGTTGCTATAGTTGTTGACTGTTTTGTCCCTTGAACCTAACCTATTCCATTGATCAACTAATCTATTCCTTAGCCAATACCAAATGGTTTTGAGTCACCATGTTCTTGATCCCCAATAGTAATTTTATTTTGTAATTACTAATAGATTTAGTAAACCAAAATAAAAGGATACATTCAAATGAACAGTTCATTATGTGTCTCTAATCAATCAATTTTATTTTTTGCCAAGACATAGGAACTGTGCTCTATCATTTCTTTTCCAAAGTGGTGCTTGGGTACACTGTGATCAGAGTTTTGAATCCAGTGTTTATACACATACATATGTATGTGTCTATACACACACACACACACACACACACACATATATATATATATATATATATATATACAGCCGTACACACATATGCATATATATACAAATGTAAAATTTCCTGCTGGTTTCAATTCTTTTTACTCTGCATCAGTTCATACAAACGTTTCCATTTCTTTACATTTTTTCATGTTCATCATTTTTTTACAGTGTAATGCAATTGTAATACAATTGTATATCATAACACTATAAAATTATAAATATGAAAAATGCAAAAAATTGGTAAAATGTGTATAAATTTTTTTTTAGCTATTCAAGAAATGCTATCTGCTTTCCATTTCTTTGCTATAAGAAAAAGTGCCTCCATAAATTACAAATGTTTTTGGATAGATAGATGAGTAATTTCCACCTACCTTTTGACATCTTTAGAGTAATTACCTAGGGGTAGTATTGCATTTATGTTTCAAAGAATGTATAAAGTTAAAGTTCTTTAAGTATATAAAAACATTTTAGTTGATTTCCTTTGACTATTTATCAATTAGAGAATGGCTTGATTTCTTATAAATTTGAGTCAATTCTCTACCAGAACCTTTGAATGTAAAAATGTTTTCCCAGTTCACTGCTTTCCTTATAATCTTGTCTGGATTAGTTTTGTTTGTACAAAAAACTTTTTAATTTAATGTAATTAAAATTATCTATTTTGTGATCAATAATGATCTCTAGTTCTTCTTTGGTCACAGATTTCTCCCTTCTCCACAGATCTCTGAGGTAAACTAATCCTATGTCCTTTTTGTTTATGATAGCATTCTTTATGTCTAGATCATGAACCCATTTCAACTTCATCTTGGTATACAGTGTTATGTGTGGGTCAGTGATTAATTTCTGCCATATTATTTTCCAGTTTTCCCAGAAGTTTTTATCTAATAGTGAATTCTTATCCCCAAAGCTGGGGTCTTTGGGTTTGTCAAACACTAGATTGCATTAGTCATTGACTATTTTGTTTTGTGAACCTAACCTATTCCACTGATCAACTGATCTATTTCTTAGGCAGTAGCAAATGGTTTTGATGACCACTGCTTTATAATACAGTTTTAGATCTGGTACAGCTAAACGATCTTTATTTGTTTTTTCTTTTCATTAATTCCCTTGAAATTCTTGATCTTTTGTTCTTCCAGATTAATTGTGTTTTTATTTTCTTTAAGTCAGTAAAATAGTTTCTTAGGAGTCTGATTGGTATAGCACTAAATAAATAGATTAGTTTAGGTAGTATTGTCATTTTGTCATTTTTATTATATTTGCTCGACTATCCAAGAGCACTTGATATTTTTCCAATTGTTTAGATCTGAGTTTATTTGTGTGAGAAGTGTCTTGTAGTTTTGCTGAAAACTGGGATACTGATACATTGTTGGTGAAATTGTGAATGAATCCAACCATTCTGGAGAGCAATTTGGAACTGTGCTCAAAAAGTTATCAAATTGCATATCCTTTGATCCAGCAGTGTTACTATTGGGCTTATATCCCAAAGAGATCTTAAAGAAAGGAAAGGGACCCACATAGTTTTCAGGGTACCTCTTTGGAAGGTCTCAGGATCAATCAGAGTCAGGGTCAGTCAAAGTCTCAGGTCTTTAGGAGGAGAAGTGAAAGAGGCAGGCAAGCTGCCACATGGCTCAGCAAAGATGGTACCTGGACTCTGGAGTCTGGATCCTGGAGTCTTCCCTCCTGAACATGCTGCTTATAGAGAGACTCTGACCCCCTCTTTCAACCCTCCAATTCTTTTCTCCATTAACTCACCACAACATATTCAGCAAGCACCAATTGTGAGAAAATCACAATATCACCATATCATCTAAGTATATGTTTATAGAACCATTGCCTCACATTGAGTAGGTATTTAGCCTTAATTACTCTTCTGCCTTAGATTCAAGTACACCTTTTCAGAGTTTGAGCCCTCTAAACCCACACGTGCAAAAATGTTTGTGGCAGTCCTTTTTGTAGAAACTGAATGGATGCCTACCAACTGGAGAATGGATGAATAAATTATGGTATATGAATGTTATGGAATATTATTGTTCCATAAGAAATAACCAACAGGATGATTTCAGAAAGACCTGGAGAGACTTATATGAATTAATGCTAAGTAAAATGAGCAGAACCAGGAGATCATTATACAAGAAACAACAAGACTATATGGAGAACAATTCTGATAGATATGGCTCTCTTTGACAATGAGATGATTCAAATAAGTTCCAGTTGTTCAGTAATGAAGAGACTCTTCTACACCCAGAGAGAGAACTATGGGAAATGAGTGTGGATCACAGCATAGCATTTTTCCCCTTTCTGTTATTGTTTGCTTTCATTTTGTTTTCCTTCTCAGATTTTTTTCTTTCTTTCTAGATCTGATTTTTCTTGTGCAGCAAGATAATTGTTTAAATATTTATACATATAATGGATTTAACATATATTTAACATATTTAACATGTATTTGACTATCTGCCATTTAGGTGAGGGGGTGGAGGAAAGGAGAGGAAAAGTTGGAACAGAAGATTTTGTAAGGGTCAATGTTGAAAAATTACCCATGCATATGTTCTATAAATAAAAAGCTATAAGAAAAAGAAGAAGAAGAAGAAAGAAAGAAATAGAATTCACCTGTTTCATTGAAAGTCTATCTTCTTCCCTGAAAGAAAATGCTCAGTTTGGTGGGGTAATTTATTCTTGGCTGTATTCCAAGTTCCTTTGTCCTTTGGGAAATCATATTTGATCTTTTAAGGTGGAAGCTGCGAGGTCCAGGGTAATTTTTATTGTGGCTCCTTGGTATTTGATTCCCTCCCCTTCTTCCCTGAAAGAAAATGCCCCCCCCCCCCCCCCCCCCAGCGGCTGCTTGTAATATGTTTTCCCAGTGGTCTGATAGTTCTGAAATTTAGCCACGATATTCCTTGCAGTTTTAATTTTGGCATCTCTTTCAGGAAATGTTAGTTCGGTAAATTCTTTCAATGACTATTTTACCTTGTGATTCGATAACATCAGGGCAGTTCTTTTTGATAATTTCCTGAAAAATAATGTGTAGGCTTTTTTTTTTCATCATAGTTTTCCTGAAGTCCAATAATCCTTAGATTGTCTCTCCTAGATCTATTTCCCAGGTTAGTTTTTTTTTTTTTTTTTCCCCATTTAGGTATTTTACTTTTTTTTTTTTTTCCCATTTCTTTCTTTCTTTCTTTCTTTTTTTTTTTTCAGATTTTTTTTTTTTGGTTTTGCTTGACTGATTCTTGATGTCTCATTGAGTCATTCATTTCCATTTGTTCAGTCTGATTTTTAGTGAATTATGTTCTTCATTTATGTTTTTATTTCTTTATGTATTTGTTCAATTGTGTTTTTAAATGGGTTGTTTTTTTTATGGATTTTTTTTTCCATTTCACAAATTCTATTTTTCAGGGAATTGTTTTCTTTTTCCATTTCACAAATACTGTTTTTTTAAGGAGTTATTTTCTTTTTCCATTTCACAAATTCTGTTTTTCAGGGAATTGTTTTCTTTTTCCATTTCACAAACACTGTTTTTTTATGGAGTTATTTTCTTTTGCCATTTCACAAATTCTGTTTTTCTGAGAGTTGTTTTTTTTTCCATTTTATCAAATCTATCTTTTAATGAGTTATATGCCTTTTCCAAACACTCTTGTAAAGTTTCCATTTCCTTTCCCCATTTTTCTTCTAGCTCTCTTTTAAGATTTTTTTTTTTAATTTTCTTCTAGGAGAGCCTTGTGTGGGTACCAATTTATATCACCTTTTGGGGCTTCATTTGGAGACGATCAGCTTTCAGTCTCCTCAGGGTCTGAAATTTGTTGTTCTCTTTCACCATAAAAACTGTCTGTCATCAGAGTTCTCTTTGCTTTTTTACTCATTAAAAAAATGTTAAGGTCTACTTTTAGGGCAGGAGAGGTTTTCCAAGCTTCCTCTACAAGTGGTGGCTTCCTCTTCAAGCAGCTGTGGCTATGCTGAGTCTGTGCTGACTCACTCCTGTTGTGGGATGGTTGTGGCCAGTTCCTGGATTCACTGTTTATCTTTTGTGTTTGTGTTGGATGTTTTATAACTTCTCTGCTGATCTACTGGCTTGCAGCTAGCGCAGAGTAGCCAACACTGCTGTACATTTGTCCTTGTAATTTCCCTGTTGCAGGGAGTTCCCACCACCCCTGGTCTGCAATGCATCACTGGCATCTGTGCTCAGCCTGCTTGTGCTTGACTGGTCTCCTTCCGTGCCAGATTGCAACATACCTTTTTTGGTGATCCTAGAAATTATCTTCTCCTGGTAATTTGTTGCACTCTCAATATTTGTGGCTTCTGTCATCCAGAAATAATCCGGAAGCTGGATTTGTGAATTAGTCTGAGGCTTGTGAGAGAAGGTCAGAAAGAAATGTGTGTCCTCTCTGACAACTTGGTTCTACCTTTTTTTCTATTTTATATGTTTTACTGTTAGTTTTATTTTCTTTTTTGAAAAACCATCTGACTCAGTTTCAATTGATTAAGGATGGACAGAAGCAGCTACAACCAAAGAAAGAACACTAGGAAATGAATGTAAACTGCTTGCATTTTTGTTTTTCCTCCTGGGTTATTTATACCTTCTGAATCCAATTCTCCCTGAGCAACAAGAGAACTGTTTGGCTCTGCACACATACATTGTATCTAAGATATCCTGTAACCTCTTTAACATGTATAGGACTGCTTGCCATCTGGGGGAGGAGGTAAAGGGAGGGAGGGGAAATATCAGAACAGAAGTGAGTGCAAGGGATAATATTGTAAAAAATTACCCTGGCATGGGCTCTGGCAATAAAAAGTTACTGGAAAAAAAAAAAAAAAAAAGAAAAAGAAAACCATCTGTTCCTGTCCTTTGACCATTTGTCTACTGGGAAATAGCTCTTATTTTCAAAGGTTTATATCATTTCCTATATAATTTGTATATCACAACTTTATAAAACATATTTGCTGAAAAGATTTCCTTCCCGGTTGATTGCTTCTCTTCTACTTCAAACTGTAATAGGCCAGAATTCTGGAGAAATTCTTACAACAAGGTGTTAACTCAGTGGAATTGATAAGATTATGGTTATCTAGTTTAGCATAATGATTAATAGTTCTCCAATTCATGTATTTAGTACTTAATATAGTTCTACAAGATTGACACCTATTTTACAAGATTCACACCTAAGATGATGTAATTATAATAGAGTGTATAATAGCCAACAAGAACTGGACCAGAGACATTCATTCCATCTCCCACATTTGTGGTGGCTGGCCTGTCCTCCTTCACATCTCCACTGAGAGGAAGGCCAGTCTGAAGGCCATGAGAAAGCTAGCTGGACCCCAGGCAAGGAGAACAGGCTGTGAAGGAGATAATAAAGAATTTGTACTTTATCCCTGGCTATTCTCATGATGATTACTAAGCTGAAATGAAGTCTGGTCCAAAGACCTCCAGAAAACCAATCAGAACCTTACATCAAACAGTACTGTTTTTGCTTGTGCAAAACTTATTCAATTTTAAGTAATTAAAATTGTCTATTTTATTTTCAGTGACACCCCTCTATGATAGGTCCAATTAAAAATTCTTCCTGTAATTATAGTTGTGAAATGTATCTACTTTTCTTTTCTTTTAATTTAGCTATTTTATGACTTTTAATATTTAAACCAGGTATTCATTTGCAGGTTATTATGAGATAAGAGATAAGATGCTGCTTTATGAATAGTTTTTATCATTTTTATGTCTACTTTTCCAAGCAGTTTATATTAAATAGGAAGTCTTTCCATAATCCAATAGTTGGTATCACAGCAACTACTTCTATCATCACATTTACCTAATTTCTTGTTGTTAATTTATTATCATTTTAATAAAAAAAACATAGTTATTCAGGGATTAGTGAGCTGCTTTATAGTATAGTATATGATAAGGCAATGTGTCAAGCTTACTTTTTGATTTATATCCCTTAATGTACTTTTTATTTTATTCCTCTAAACCTATTTCATTATTATTGAGCATAATTCTATAAGGTAATTCTTAGTGGTTTGATTGAAATGGCATTGAATTTATAAAAGTGGGTAGTGTCATATGTATATAACACATATACACACACACATATGTGTATATGTATATATATATATATATATATATATATAGTTCATTTTAGTACATTTATATATAAATAGATACTCTCCAAAAAAAAAACTTGTTTATGTCTATTGATATAATCATGTTATTTAAAAATGTTTTCATGATCAAAAAAATGTAAGTATTATTATTATTATTATTATTATTATTGAATTTTCCTTAATGTTGAAAAAAATTTCCTGTTTTTGTTGTACTTCCAACCTGGTCATAATGAAAAATTTTCAGAATAAATTTCTGTACTTTAAAAATAATTTATTCAATATTTTGAATTAATATTCATTAGAGATATTAGTCTATAGTTTTGATTTCTTTCTTATTGTCTTGGATATCATCACTTTTATTGCAAGAGTTTGCAATAGTTTTCTTTTTGTGTTTTGCAAACAATTTATTCAATTTTGGAAATAACTTTTGTGTAGATGTTTAATAAAATTAACTTATCAATCTACCATGGCACTTTTCTTTACAGATTGTTCACTTAATTTTTTTTTTTTTTTTACATTGGATTTTTAAGTTCTTTATTTGTTATTCTGTTAACCTGTGCATTTCAATAACAAATCATTCCTTTCATTATTAGGGTTATTTATATATATCACTGAGCAAAATAGTTATGACAAGTTTCTTTATTTCCTCCTCATCTATTGTAAATTCTCCTTTTTCCCTGTTTTTAATTTTTATATTTGTTTTTTCTCTTTTTATGTAGTTTATGTAGTAAAAACAACAAATTATTGTTTTTCAAAAATAGTTTCTAGTATTGTTTCCTTGTACCAATTAATTTTTGTTTTATTTTCATTTCTCTTTATTTTCAAAGTTTCTTTTTGTATGCTTTTCAAGTTTTGATATTTTGCTTTTCTGCCTTTTCAATTTTTTCCCTCCTAAATTCATTTATATCTTAGTTATACTTTTTTTGCTGCAAAGATTTAGAGGTCTATTTCTTCTCCCACACATGGCTTTCTTTAGTATACTATATCATTATTATTTCTTCTAATAAAACTATTCATTTTTTTCTTTTTTACTGAAGTAATTCTGTAGGATTATAGAATGTAGAACTATATACTTTAAAAAACTACTTGCAAAAATAACTTGTATTATTATTAATAATTATACATTTAATGGCTTTTATCATGTATAGGAGGTCTTATTAATTTTAATACCTCAACATATTATCAGTGATGCTAGAAAAATCTGAAAGATGTATTTCCTGATTCCCATTAATTCCTAAAGGTCTATCATATTTAACTTTTCTAATAATTTGTTCAGGCACTTATCTTCTTTCTAGTTAATTTTTGTTAGATTTATCTAGGTAAATATTGTATTGGGGATATTGAAATCCCTAATAATTTTTTTTTATTGTTTATTATTTCACTTTATTATTTCTCAATATAGTTTGACTGCCTTTAATTTCTTTTTTTTTTATTTATTTAATAGCCTTTTATTTACAGGATATATGCATGGGTAACTTTACAGCATTAACAATTGCCAAACCTCTTGTTCCTTTTTTTCCCCTCTCCCCCCCCCCCCCCGCCCCCAGATGGCAGGATGACTAGTAGATGTTAAGTACATTAAAATATAAATTAGATACACAATAAGTATACATGACCAAAACGTTATTTTGCTGTACACAAGAATCAGACTCTGAAATATTGTACAATTAGCTTGTGAAGGAAATCAAAAATGCATGTGGGCATAAATATAGGGATTGGGAATTCAATGTAATGGTTTTTAGTCATCTCCCAGAGTTCTTTTTCTGGGCATAGCTGGTTCAGTTCATTACTGCTCCGTTGGAAATGATTTGGTTGATCTCGTTGCTGAGGATGGCCTGGTCCATCAGAACTGGTCATCATATAGTATTGTTGTTGAAGTATATAATGATCTCCTGGTCCTGCTCATTTCACTCAGCATCAGTTCGTGTAAGTCCCTCCAGGCCTTTCTGAAATCATCCTGTTGGTCATTTCTTACAGAACAGTAATATTCCATAATATTCATATACCACAATTTATTCAGCCATTCTCCAACTGATGGACATCCATTCAGTTTCCAGTTTTTAGCCACTACAAAAAGGGACTGCCTTTAATTTCTTAGATGTACCATGGAAGCCAGAAGTATACCATATTAACATTGTTTTAATAATGTCATCACCTTTAAATATAACTTTCCTGGTCATATTTTTAAATTGTTTATTTTTATAATGCTTTTTGGCCTTAAGTCAAGATTATCTCATTTTGGATTTTATATAAATCTATAATTCAAATGTACAGACATTTCTTGCTTTCTTAAGTGTACCATTCTGCGAATCTCTGCCTAAAATAATTTTTACACAATGAAAATTTTCCTGGTTATATGGGGAAGGAAGGAAGAGAGAAAATATGTTGAGGGGTGAGATTCCTTAAGAGCAATGGGGGTCCCCAGGCCAGTTTTGTGAAAGAATTAGCAGTCCCAGTCTCCTAGTGAGGTTTGGGAAAAATGGGTTTATTTTCACTGAGAAGCTCTTTCTCTCAGTGGGCCCTTCCTGATTAGGAAAATAGGGAAGATTGGGATACAAAGTACTGATTTTATTTAGCTTTCTATGGCTTGGGGCTAGGGAGCAATTTGAGGGGCTAATTTCTAAATCAATAAAGATGATGATTTTTTCCTAGGCCAAAGTGATTACTAGATCAATTGCAGGTAGGAGTTTCCTGAGGGAACCAGGTAGGAGGGTGGGGATTATTTAGGAATTTTCCCATAGGCAGGGGTGGAGTTGAGATTCTGGGTTTTTCCAACCCAGGCCCACCTACACCAAAGATCAGGGGAAGAGCAAGTCCTATTACAACAGTAGGATACAGTGCAAAGACAGCTAGGTGCCAGGGACAGAATAGTGAGAACAAGGGCAGGAATGCATGGGAGCCAGGACCAATCATGTGGGGATTTAGTAAGAATAATAAGAAGAAAAAGAATATTACTATAAACACATGGGACCTGAGCATGGACTGATAAAAGAAATCCAGGGCCTAGTTAAGGGACAGAAGTGAAGAGAGAGCACAGTACTGTACAATAAAATTAACACAGGTTTTTTTGTTTGTTTGTTTTGGGAATATGGCTTTTTCTTTGTCTAGATGGCATAATGATAATTTACATTTTGCCTGTCTGAATTTTCTATAAACGTCATATTATTGAATTCTATTTTCTAATCCATTATACCATCCCCTTCTGTTTAACAGATGAGTTCATCCCATTCAAATTCCTGGGTGTGATAATAAAATATGCTTTCCCACTACACATCCTAATATTGGTTTTCTCTTTGTGTCTCCAATCCAGTTCTGTACAAAGAAATGCAAGGTGTGAAAAGAAAAGAAATTAGTACCACTAATCTCTAAATTCTACTCCCTAGCTCTTCTCCTTTGCCTTGAGCCAGATCACTAACTCTTACCTTTTCTCTCTCCCCTTTTAATATGCTCCCTTATAGTTACTACTTTATAATTAATGTGTTTTGCATGTAACTATTCCCTATCTAATTCCACCATTTCTTTTGAATCCTGACTTTCATCTCCTTTTCCTTATTTAATTCTTTAATATTTTTAATGTACTTCTTCAATAAAAACTTTGGATGTTTTCTCTATATTTGTTTATGTGCATGCATATGCGTTTGTTTATTATTGAACTGTACTTTTCTGCTTCTCCCAATTCTCTTTCCATGTTCATATACCCCTCATTTGAGAGGCTTCAATTATGAGAACAACATATTTCTCTACTTTTCTTCCTCATTTCTTCCTTAATAAATCTCTTTGGCGTTCCCATGTCGATTGCCTTAAATTAAACAAAATAGATGAAAAGCCACAGTATTTGTTGCTTTGAAGACAGTAGGTTTCTAAAGGAGTAATGAACCATTTTATTTGCATTGGGATATACAATTGGTCATGTTAACCCCTTCAGATCATTTCAATGTATGTGTCTTTCTAAGTTTGTCTTGCTTCCTGTGTTTCTGTTTCAAATATTCTTCACAGCTTTGGTTTTCTCAAAGGGAATTCTTGAAAGTAAAGAACTTTGTTTATTCCTCTGTTCTCATGTTATTATACAGTTTTAATTTTTGCCTTCTTCTATATTGTATTCCAAATGATCCTTTCTGTTGTCATAATTAATGTGTAATCTTTTGTAATCCTAACTGTTGCACAAAGGTGTTCATACTCTTAATTTTGTCATCTCCCACAAATGTAGTATCTCAATATTCATGAATTCTGGAATTCTCTTATGTGATCACAAATTTATTTAATGCAACTTCTATTTGACCTTCATTTATACAGTCCTATATTCCCTCAATTAACTTCTACTCCCACTTTTAAAAGTGGTTTTTCTAAAACTTCTCCTTATTCCTATTTCCTTATTCCTCAAGCTCCTTCTTCTTTTGTACTCTCAATTAAAAATTTGACATATTTACTGGGGAAAAATAAGACCATTCACTGAAAACTTACTCTTCCCCATCTCATATCACAAATATCTTCTGCCATTATCTTTTCCTTTACCTCTGTCTCACATGAAGATAACTCTTCTCTTGCACAAGTGACCTCATTTCTTACTGTCTTTTCCAATGAATTTCTATGAATTCTGCTTTCTCAATTGTCTTCAATTTCTCCTATGCTTCTGGGTGTTTCCCTATTTTTAACAATGACCATAGTCTCTCCCATTCTCAAATATCCTTTCCTTAATCATTGTATTCCCATTAATGACCATCCCACTTCTCTTTTACTTTTTATGGTTAAACTCCTTGAGAATACATGTCCCCACTTTCTCTGCATGTGTCTCTGTCTTTGTTTCTCTTTCTCTCTCAAAAGTGATCAATTATCTCTTACTTGTCTAATTGAATGGCCTTTTTTCAACTCTCATTCTTTTTTATTTCTCTGCAGCTTTTATCATTATCAATTTTTTTTTTTTAATATTCTCTTCTTCTTAGACTTTCCTGTACTCCTGTGTACCTACTGAATTCTTATTCTCCTTTGGTGGATCATCATTCAGGTCAAGTCTGCTAATCAAGACTGCCCCACAAGACTCTTTCCTGAGCTTTTTTCTCTTATCCTTTTGTACTCCTTCACTAATCTAGTGATCTAATCAAGTCTCATGCATTTAATTATCATCTCTATGCTGATGACTCTAAAACCTAAATAGCTAGTTCTAACTTCTCTGATAATGACTAGTTTCATATCCCACATATTTAATAGACATTTTAAATTGGATGTTTTGTAGACATCTTAAACTCAACAAGTCCAAAATTGAACTATTCATTGTTCCCCCTTAACCTTCCCCCTTTTAAACTTCTTTATTACTATTAAGAGCACTACTATCCTCACAGGTGCTAAGACTTGCAACTTGGTGTCATCTGTGATTCCTTACTATTTCTCACTTTCCATATCCACTTTCTAAAGTCTATCTATTTCATCATTGAAAAAATCTCCCAAATATATCACTATCTCCTTTCTGATAATGCTACTATTCTGAAATAAACCCTTATTTTCTTCCATCTAGATTATTATAATAATTTGGTGGAGGTTTGCCTCTCTCAAATTTTTCCCCACTCCAATCTACATTCCAATCAGATGCTCACTCCTTGAAATCAGGAATGTTTTTGCCTTTTTTTTTTTTGTATTCCTAGAACTTAGCATAGTACATCATTAATAAATGATTATTGACTGATTGACTGTTTTGAGTGTCAGGGTTACATAATGTTATGTGTTCTATAATTGGAGTCTAGTATCTCAATTTCTATTTTGATGTTGATATATATTAACTATAGAAGTATGGACAAATTATTTAAATAATCCATTTTCTTCATCTATAAAATGAGGAAAATAACTCTTATACTTTCTACACCATAGCCTTTTGAGGAAAGATCTTTATGTAAACCTTAAAGTTTTATATAAGTATATGTGCATTACTATTATTATTATAGTAATAGTGGCAGAATATAGGGTCTAAGAATCATATATGGTAGGTAAAGGTCAGAAGATAATGACTATTTGTTAGAGCATAGAATAAAAAAGGGCAAAGGAAAGAGAATGGGACATTAGATAATTCTGTAAGGGGGAACGATATGAAGCAATAGAAACTAAGAGAGGGAAAGTACTGTAGAAAAGGGAAGGAAGAGAATTGATAGGCAAAACCCCAGAGGAGTTAAGAGGAGACATCATCTAAGACACCAGAAAATACTTTATTCTTGGAAGGTAGAAAAATCCTTCTCTCATCACCTTAATCCCTTTATTTATTTCTTAACTTCTGCTATAACTCCAATGTAAAACACTATTCCTCTTCCAACTCATTCACCTCCCTACTACCATCACTATTGTAGCAAATCCTCTAGAGCCCTTCTCCTTGGTAGTGGCTCCTTCTGGGGTAGATATTTGAAAAAGTGCTTAGACTGTTTTTTTTTGTTTGTTTGTTTGTTTTTTAATGTAAGAATAAAACAGCAAACCAAAAGGCTTAGTGTTGGAATTTCACTTTTCTTAGAGATAGGGATGGAGTAATAGCTTTCAATTGGATTGATATCTTATTTCTCATACAGCCACACTTACTTTAGACGTTTTCAAATTCTCTGGCATGACTCATTTTGGATTTCTTTAGTTTTTCTACCATGTCCTCAGTAAATTCATAATTGGGAAATCTCATCATCTTGCAAAATCCAGTTAGCCTTCTTATTCACACTTCATCAGTACCTTCTGCCCTTCTCATTGGAGTTTGGAGACATAATATTTCCATTTAAGGACTGATATCTCTTCATTTCTCACTAGGCTATACTTATTTTGAACTTCTCTGACTTCTCCACTACATTAGCTATATCTTACCCCTTGATTTTTAGATTTCTTTTTTTGTATTGTCTTTCCCCATTTGATTGAAAACTGTTGAGGGCAGTGACTGACATTCTTTTTTTTTTGAATTTGCATCTTTAAGTTTCAGCACAATAACTTCCACATAGTAAGTACTGTTTAAAAAATATTTATTGATAATTGACTGTTGTCAGTGTTACTTGAAAATACATTAGAATGCTGAAGGCTTCCCCAGATTTCATTGGATGTATTAGGAGTGCCCCATTTCAAAGCTATCAACAATTGTAACATCCACATTCCACCCACACTTCCTACAAATATTCCTTTTCCCCTTATACAGGAGCCTTGAATCCCCACTTCCTCATAGAAGAAATCCACCATTTATTTTTCTACTCTAACCCTAAAACCAATTTTCCCCTTTCCAAAAATTGAGGGTTGTTCTCTGATATATATGTTCTGATGATTCCTAAGGACAACTCTAAAGCTTTGCCCTTAAGAACTTTCAGCCTTTCCATTCTCCCTGGCATTGAATTTTCATCCATGTGTCACCTCCCCAAATTACAATGTGAGTTCTCAAGAGCAGAGACTTTCTTTTATTTGTACTTTAGTACTTTAGTACTAAATCTTTACTTAATACTAAATACATAATTTTCACTCATTCATTTATATTTTGTTTCCTTAACAAAAATGATAATTACTTGAGATTATTTTATTAGGATTCCCTATGCTGTAATTCTGAATTATTCTGTTTTCCTTTCAGTTTTCTTCTGCCAGAAATCTTCTCTACCTCTTCATTGTGGGTCATTCATCCTTTTTACAGTGTCTTTTTTGGTGGAATGTTTGTTTATATTTTTATTTTTTCTCGTATTATTATTTGCTATTTCTAAACACTAGGAAACACTACTTTCCTAAAGGATGGTTCTACATTGTAAAGGTAAGGTAGTGTAGAGTGGGTCAAAAAAAACAGTCTAAGCACTTTTTCAAATATCTACCCCAGAAGGAGCCACTACCAAGGAGAAGGGCTCTAGAGGATTTGCTACAATAGTGATGGTAGTAGGGAGGTGAATGAGTTGGAAGAGGAATAGTGTTTTACATTGGAGTTATAGCAGAAGTTAAGAAATAAATAAAGGGATTAAGGTGATGAGAGAAGGATTTTTCTACCTTCCAAGAATTGAATGAATTCAGTAGATTTCAACTGATTAAATATCCTGGGGGCAATAAGTTTTCTTAGATCAACTACCACAAATGGCAGTTATGAAAATCTAGACTTTTTATTCAAAGAACAATCCCTCCTCTTTCCAGGAGAATTCCTGATAGGAATTTTCAGCCTATTTCCTCTTAGTAAGTTCTCCTGTATTCAACAAAATTAGCCTTCTGACAAAGAAGACAAGTCAATGTCTTTAAAATTCCTTAATTATAATAATGTGGCAAAATCAAGGTGATCTACCTTCCCAAGGATAACCAGAAAACTACTTCTGATTGACCCTTCTTTGGAATGTGGCTGCTTTCTGACTTCTAAGAATCTTAAAGGAATTGCCCAGATTTCAGTTCTGAGCAGAACATTTTGGAGGAGGTTTAATAATAATTTCAGTGAAAATTAACTCAATTCTAACATTACAAGATTGTGGTCCCAAAGAATAATGAGTAGTTGTTCTCCTTCTCTTCTGAAGCCTGAACAAGAGGAAGCAGGTTTATTCTGCAACAGGAAGAATTTGAGTAAGAAAGAGAGAAGTTACTGATAATGAAAGAAGTTAAGCATAGAACTGGGTTATAGTGGGATGTGATATAACATCCTAAAATGAGAGCCTCCAAGGCATGGTAATATATAAGTGATCTTGGGTTTTTTTGAGAATGAGCTTCCCTAAAATCATGTTGACCACTCAATGTGGTTTATCTTTAAGGATTTGAGAATCATCTGAAATCAGGACCATTTCTTAAAATATCTGAATTCTTATTGCTTTGAAAATCTTTTTAAAAGTAGCCTATAAATTCCAAAGACTTGTGATGGAAAAAGCCATCCATATCCAGAGACTGAATATGGATTGAAACATATATTTTCAATTTTAAAAAATTGTTGTTTGCTTGTTTTTTTCTCATTTTTTTTTTCCTTTTTGATCTGATTTTTCTTGGACAGCTTGACAAACATTGAAATATGTTTAGAAATATTGCACATGTTAAACCTATTTTGTATTGCTGCCTGTCTAGGGGAGGAGGAAACAAAAAAAAAGCAGAAAAATTTAGAACACAAGGTTTTTGCAAAGTTTAATATTGAAAACTATATTTGGATATATTTGGGGGGAAAAAGCTATTTATTAAAAAGTAGCCTATCCACTGCTGGATTACCCACAATTGGGTCAGGATTCATTTGATGAATAATATCTTACTCCCCTCTCTGTTACTAATACTTAATATGTATTAGGGTTTGAGAATATAGTGACAATAATGAAACAGAGCTTGCCCTCAAATATGAGGATTTGAAGAACAGAGCACATCTTATACAGAGAGATGTAAATACAAAGTGAAACTGAATTTTGAGATGAAACCTGGCTACATGGTTTCCTAGGAGGATTATTCTTTCTCTGGAACAGACTTCATGATACTGATTAAAGTAATGCTAAGAGAGAGAAAAAGCATTTTGAACTCAGGCTGCAGTAACAGAGTAAGAGGAAGGACTAGTCTGCTACAGAGGTAGCTTTGGAAGTAGCTAAAATGCTATTCACAAAGTAGATAAAGTATCTTTGGGAGAAATCAGCACTGAGGCTGATAAGTTTTTAATCCAAGGGGACAGATAACTAGAATATGGGGAAGAAGGCAAAGGGAAGGGAATAAGTATTTATTACATGTCATCTATGCACCAGACATGATACTAAATGTTTTGTGAATATTATTTCTTTGGATACACAACAACCCTGGGAAGTAGGTATCTCCATTTAACTGAAGTGTACAGATATTAAATGACTTGCTTAGGGTCACATAGCTAATCAGTTTCTGAGGCCAGTTTTGAACTCAATTCTTTCCCATTTCTGATCCAGCCAGAGTTCTAACTGGCTATTGGAGAGATGTAGCTATTGGAATGTTTGACTCTGGAAGAAAGCCTACAAGCCCTATCTTTGAGGCAAGAGAGATTCATTGTATCTTCTACCTTGGTGCTGGCTGGAGGCTGAAGAAAGCAGAGGCAGAAGCCAAGGACAAAGCTGCAAGATCTCTTGGAGCCAGGCAGAGAGATAGGCCCCAACTAACCGGGCTAATATTTAAGGAGAAATAAACGTTTGCATTTTTACCAGCTGGCTGCATTTTGGAGTAATTATTCAATTATAACTGAGACTAAGGCTGCCTCCAGAAAACCTTCACATTTTGGCGAAAAAAAGTTGGTGAACTTTTTTTCTGGTAAAAATCTGAAAAGTCATTGGAATCATTGTTTCTTTCTCTTCATTTATGTGCTCAAACTGGATAGGTGTATAGTTCAAAATTTTCTCTTTAAAGTTATTTTAGGTAGTACTCTTAAAAGGCAACTTGTCTCATCCATTTTAATTTACTTTGGTTGATCTATGTCCTTGCTAATGAACACAATCTGTGGGAAGGATAAATAGTCTTTGATTTGGGTATTTTAGCTCTGCTCCAAAAATGCCAGGTTTGTTCCTCTCTGGGGAGGAAACCAAATCAAGAGAAAATCTTAAGTTGTTTATTTGTTTTCATTAAAGTTCCCAATATGCTGAACAAGTTGAATCTGCGGTTTTCCTTCTGCTCTTTATGTGAAATGATTCATAAGACCCTTTGTTTTTTTTCTGTTTGGGATAGATAAGGTTTTCTTATTACCTGACCTCATTCACTCATCTTTCCTCTTCTCTCTGTGCATACACAGAGAAACCAATATGTAAGGGCGCAGTCAAAAGTAGTAACTAGGGAGTAGCAACTTTTCAGTGAAAAAAGAAATATGTGGTTTGGCCTAGATACTGATGCTTATCTTCCAAATTTGGGAGCCTAAGGAAGGAACAATTTTTATTATTTAGTTTTACTCTCAAACTTATACCTTAAAAAGTACAAATGTTTCAAAATAATTAAATTTATTTCAAGAGGAAGAGGCCACTAATAACTAGATTAAGATCAGGAAATGTCTCATAAAGGAGATGATGCCTGAAATATATTTTATAGGAAATTAGGAATATTAAAAGGCAGAAGTGGGGATGAAATGCTTTTCAGAACTGAGGAAACCACTTGTAGGAAGGCTAGGAAGTGGATGGAAGATGGAATATCATGTACAGGTAATACAGCCTCTTTGATTAGAATACTAAATGGCATGAAGGGGAAATAATATGGGAGGGAAAAAAAATACTATTATAAAGTGAGAGCCAGACTTAAGATGATTTTAAATGGTATGTAGAGGCTTTTGAAATTTATTCCAGAGACAATAGGGAGCCACTAGAAGGTTTTAAATAAGGAAGTTTCTCATCTATGCTTTAGGATATCAATTTGGCTGATATATACCCAATGAAATCCCTTTCATTTAATCCTACAGTTAGACCTAGAAAGGACATTTGAGACCACAGGATCATAGGCTTAGAGTGGGAATATAACCTGGACCAACCCTCTTCTCTTGAGAAAACTGTAGCCAAGAAATACTGATTTATTCAACATCATATAGACAGTCCAATTCTAAATCTGAAGAAGCTCCCTCCCTTGTCCTGCCTCTCTCTTATTTGTTTTTCCTACCACCAATGGAATGGATACTTTGGAAGTTCTTTATGCCTAAGGCATTTCATATGAAGAAAGCAATTATCAAATTTAAGAAAAATGAAATATTTGGATAACACCTCTATTTTCCCCTTGTCTGTTAATATCTGATTATAATACTAATTTTTCATCATCTGATCATTTATCATTTTAATCTAGTGATTTTCCTACATTTCACTTTTAATATATTTCACTATGACACTACAAACACACATTAGTATTGCTTTATATTATTAGGTTTTCAACAGGATTTCACAAGCAATTTGCATAGAACATTTGAGCCAGAATATTTTCTTTTAGATGAAGATTTTTGCTCCTGTATTAGAGTATTGTTTGGTCTCAAACAAAGTCCTAAATGGAAAGGAGAAAATCATTTGATCCTCTGTGGCCCAGAAAATTGACTTTTTCTTTCATTCTTCAGTGAGGAAAGTATGCTTCTCACCATTTCCAGATCTGAATCTAACCTGGCACAGCTGGGAGATCTTTCAACATCTCAAGAATCACAGTTGGAAGGCTGCAACGTTCTTTTCTTGTTCCCCTCATGTTCTCCTGTTCACTCCTCGATGAGCAAGTCTGAAGATTTATAAACAAAACCCAGGAAAGGTAGAGTGTGGTAGTTAACTCAATGAATTCCAGCTTGTGCTGATTCACTTTGGAAGAAGTAGCAGTCTTCTAAGGCACAGGGCAGGTATTTATTTATTTATTTAGGGTATATGTGTGAGTGTGTTTGCATTTTTGTGTGTACATGTGGACTTTTCCTTCCAAATTCATAACCCACGCCATCAGCAGGATGGGTGGGTTCCAAAAAAATGAAAAACATAAATTGGATGCACATGGAGAAACCAACTCTTATCCAAGACCTCACAGCACTCCCCACTCTATTCTCCAAGACCACACCCTCATGGTTTACATAGCACCTTTCTTCCAAGGATCTCAAAGGGCTATTTGCACACAAATAAGTAAGGTGAAGGGAAATAAGCTTTTGGATCCCTTTTGTGCTAGTAAAAAGAACCTGAACCTCATGGAACATAAGGCCACACAAGCAGCTAGTAATTTAACTGAGAATCAAATTTCATCTTAAAATTTCCTCTTTTTTCCCCTAAATGTGAGCATTCACAGATTTTTTCTCTTAATTGAATTTGTTCTATAGGATGCCACAGAACCAGAGCTTCCCTAAGAAAAAAAAAGTTTGCCTTTGATACATCCTTCTGCTTTATTCCCATTTATCTCATAATTCTTTTCTTTTAATACTTCTTCCCTTTCCTAATTGTATTAGCTCAAAATGTCCTAATCATTGTATTTGTGCTAACTTTATACATGACCCTTTCCAAGACTTGCATTATTTTTACACCCAAAGTAATAAGTTGTGGAAGATAAAATATATGGTTTGGTAGAGAGGGATTTGGGGATGAAGGATGATTCAAAGTGTGCCTTATCATGCCATAGATGACCATTGATAACCATTTACTCTATCTAAGCATTAAGATAAAAAAAGTTGAGGATATAAAGGAAAGTCAATTTTCAAAAACCTGCCCGGTAGAAATGTATAGTGATAAGTTCTACCCATCAAAAAAATCCAATCCAATTTAACAAATATTATTTTGTACTTACTGAGTGCCAGAAAGTATGGTAGGCATTGGGGATTTGTTGTTGTTGCTGAATAGTTTAAGGCATGCTAACTTTATAACCCTATTTAGGATTTTCTTGGCAAAGATACTCTAATGATTGGCTATTTCTTTTTCTAGCTCATTTTCCAGATGAGGAAAAACTGAGGCAAACAGAATTAAGTGACTTATCCAGGGTCACACAGCTAGTATGTGTCTGAAACAGATTTGTATTAGGAAGACAAGTCTTCCTGATTAATTGGGGATAAACATAGATTTTACACACTTCAAGATTTCCTCCAAGTTTTTTCTTTTTATTGAATTGCTCCAAGTTTCTAATTTTTACTTATAGTCCCTAAGGGTTGATTCTTGCCTCGACAATAATCATATAAAGGAGAGAAAGAAAAGGAGAAGAGAAGAGAAGAGAGGAAAGGAGAGGAGAAAAGAAAGAAGAGGAGAGAAGAGGAGAGAAAGACAGAGAGAGAAGAGGACAGGATAGTTCAGAACAAGAGAGTCACTATGCAGTGTGAACATTTATAACACAGAAATCAAAATTGGCAACAATTTTATACAAATTACCAACACGTCCCTGTACTACTTTATAGATATTACTTGACCTTGTCAGAACTTCAGTAGAAAGCTCAGATGATGAAGTCATCATCAGAATATAGGCCTAGGGACTAGTGACTAATAATAACAATTGGCACATATATAGTATTTTAAGGTTTGCAATGTGCTTTGCATCTATTATCTCATTTGAACTCCACAATACTCCTATCCATAGAACTGTGGCTCTGTTGCTGCTTTTTATTTATTAACAGATTTCTCACTTAATTTCCTGAGTTTCAAATATGGAAATTCCTTCTTAGTGTTCTGATCCCTATTCTTTGGATTTCTGATTCCAACTATGCAGACTATCTACCTATATTTTAAATCTAACCTTTGTTTAGATTATTATTTTTAAACAGAACATCTGTTTGTTCCTGCTAGTCATGAAAATATGAGATAGAAATTTGAGTGACTCAGGTGAAGGGAAAGGTATGGAAGTAAATGGTCAGGGTAGGACATGGATGTCTTGAACTAGATGATTAGGTCACAGTAAGGACATTGTTCTGACATCAGAAGCCAGTGTTAGATTGAAGAACTGCTCATGTTTTAACTTGATCATTTACTTCCATAAATTTCCCCTGGTCTGAGCCAAATCTATGCCTATATTTTATCCTTAAAGTCTCTCATCTTTCTTATTCATCTTCCTCCTGAACTGGGAAATTTTACCCACACCCTGGTATGATGCAATAACATTTATTGAGAACCCAATTGCAACAGAGCCATGACACAGTATATTCTGAATTAAGTACAATTACCAGTTCTCTCTGTTTCTTTATGCCTGGATTAGCATGCATTTCTCTTCCTATTGGAATCCTTTAAAGCTCAACTCATGTAGTCATTTCCTCAGTAAAGTCTTTAGAAGCCTCATCTTCCTTTCCCTCCCATTCCCCATTCATTCCAAACCATAAGAGATTTTCTTGGGAAGAAAAAAAGGGGGAACAAAGTAAACATTTATACAATGCTTCAGGTACACTAGGTATTGTGTTAAATTTTTTTTTTTAAATATCACTTGAAGCAAATATCACCTCACTTGATTCTCACTACAACCCTCTGAGATAAGCACTGTTATTATCCCTATTTTATGGGTGAGGAAACTGAGGCAAAAAGAAGTTACATGATTTGCCAAGGATTACACAATAAATGTCTGAGGCTGGATTTAAACTCAAATGTTTCTCACTACAGGCTCAAGTGAACTTTTCTTCATACAACTTCCTTCCATTTAGTATAATCTCCATTGTAAATGTCTTCTTCACACTCATTCCCATCCAATGGCCAGAGATCAAGTTCTGTGTTGCATTTATCTTTGAATCTTCATGGAGTTGTAGGTACAGTGCTTGGTACTTGATAAATGTAGAATCAATAATTATTGAATTAAACTAGATTTGGTGTCAGAAGACCTCTATTCAAATTCTAGTTCTTGAATAGCTCCAAATTATCTGTGTGATCTTGAGCAAGTCACTTGAGCCTTCTGTGTCACACAGAATTTTTATGTATAAACTGCTATAATATTAAGTACTTATTAATGTGGAAAAAATGAACTTTTAGAAAGATTTTTCTCAAGGAGAGATAAAAAAAAGAATTTTCTAATTACCCTAGTCTTTGAGCATATATACTAAATGAACTTTTAGAAAGATTTTTCTCAATGACAGATTCAAAAAAAAGAACTTTTACATTACTCTAATCTTGAGCATATAAACTAATCATAATTTTGTTGTTCTATAATTGGGATCTGTACATTTAGTTTAAGTGATCCTAAGCAGTAATTGAATGCCAATAGCATAGAATATAAGTTCTTTGAGGGAAGAACTGCTACATTTTTGCTCAGCACAGTACTTGACATACAATAGGGACTTCAAAATGATTATTGATAATTGTTTGACTTATTGATTGCCCCCTATACATGTTATTACATTATTATTAAATTATACATATTATTAAAAGATTATCATCTTTTGGGAAGGAAGGCTAGCTATTCCTGTACGTGGCACAGCTTAATAAACTCCTGGTGAATGGAATTGAACAAGAGTCAAGAATGCAGTGCAAGCTGTGTTTTTAGAAGCCTCATCCTCCTTTTCCTCTCAGTCCCCATTCATTCCAAATCATAAAAGATTTTCTTGGGAAGAAAAGAAGGAGAAGAAAGTAAACATTTATACAATGCTTCAGGTGAAAGGGATAGGGTGGGATAAAAATACTTTGGATTAATCAGAGTAAGTACATGTTTATGCCCTAGTGTTCCTTTTGTGTAAAGAGAGAATCCCTACCACCCATGCCCATGAAAGTGAATATTGTAAAATTCCATAAATCAGAATCTTTCGTGGGCAAAAGTAATCAGGACATCTCTCCATCCTTTTGTAAAAAATGTCTTCTTAAGTCTGAATGTTAGCCATTTTCTTCCGTCTGCTAATTCCACAGATTTACTGTTCACTACCCACTCAAATGCTGGTATGCATGCCACATGTGCACACATTTTTTTTTTTTTTTTTTAGTTGAGGCTGAGTAATAAGTGGGGTTTTTGCCATGGAATGAAAGCAAGAATATCAACTTTCCTATAAATATCATTCATCTCCTTCTACCTGTGGACGGGAAGAAAAATGAAATCTTCCTTTTTCCCATGCAGACATTTTGGTTTCCTACCACCATGAGGACTATGTTAGTATGCTATAGGTTGACCCTCACTTACTGAGAAAATGGAATCTCTTTACCAGTATAGACAAATTTAGAGGAAAGACCTGAGATCTCTTTCTTCAGAGAAAACCATGTACTCTCTCATTCAAACAACTTCCTTAGGAGGACAAAAATGATCATTGAACCAGAACTAACACTTCTTCTTTTAGTATATAAAGAAAATAAAAAAAGAAAATGAAAGTTTCTTTTTTTAAAAAATATTTTAATGTTGCAAAATAGGTAGATCTATTACTCTAAAGCTAATCTAGGGAGATTTCAGATTTTCAACCTCCCACTCCCACTCTCTTTAGAGAAAGAGTTAATGAATTTATGTGAGTATGAGGACAATTGAAGGATTGAATTTGTTTTAAATACCAAGAGGCTTGTGATTTTCTGAGGATGTGCATTGTATGAAACTTTTGCACATCTCTGCTAACTCAGCAAACCTTTGTTCTAAATGTTCTGTGACTATTATTGCCTTTGATTATAGATTACACCACCATTTGATTTATTTTTTTTTCTCATGGGCAACATATTTCTTTCATTGAGCAATATTCAGAAACTTGGAAATCTAACCTGTGTTTTAGTCTCAGGAAAAGAACATTCATATGGTAAATCCTCCCCAGTTGGACTTGGGATTCATTCAACTCTTGTATGGTTGATAACAGGCCAGGTTTAATTATTCAATCACCCTCAACTCAAAGAGGATAGGAGAATACTCAAGCAGTTTCCACAGCTTGTTTTTAATACAGTGCCAGTTTTCTGGAAGCAAAAGAAGAAAAAGGGGAAATGTTAATATTTTACAATGAAGCAATAATCTCCAAATGCAAGTTGAAGGGATTTACAATATATATTTATTGTGTAAATTAGAGATCGGGTAGGTCTGAAATTTAATTCCACCTCTTTGTCTGTCTCTGCCAGCTCTCAGAATATAATATTTTGCTATTTGTTATTCAACACAAAATTGGAAGTAGGCACCTGACCTGGATGTTTTATTATTTCTATGATGATTATTATTATAAATGTAAAAAAAATACCTACCTCCATGTTCTTTGGGGCTTTCCCTCAAAGAAAAATTATGGTTCCTTTAAACACAGTTTCCAGGGAAGTATTTTTTTTTCACATATTCTGAATTGTTTGTCCAGTCATAGTCTCATTTTACTGTACATTACTCATATCCCCTTGCTGAAGGAAAATCCCCATAACAGAAGCATTATCATATATATGTATATGCATATGTATGTATTTATATACATAAATATGTATGCATATAGCTAATACTATCTATACAGAAATAATATTAGCTGTGTTTCTTCCTATAAAGTGCCAATGTCACTGATTCTTGAACTGATCTATTATCATGATATAATTATATATTCTTCCTTTATATTAAAATAATTGATGTATTTAAAGACATAGAAAACATTTTATCATCAACCTTTTTATTATATATAAGTTTAGTGGGTTACAGAGAGAGAAAGAGACAGAGAAACAGAGACAAGCAGAGAGAACAGTATCTATTAAACATCTGCTACATGTCAGGTACTATGTACTACTATCCTTTACAAATATCATCTTATTGGATAATCATAACAACCCTGGGAGGCAGGGGCTATTGTTATCTCCATTTTACAGATGAGAAAACTGAAGCAACAAGAAAATCAGACTTGATCAGGGTCAGATAGCCAGTAATTATCAAGAACAGATTCAGTTTTAATTATTCCTCATTCCAAATCCATTACTCTATTTACTGTGATACCTAATTTCCTCTATCAGAATATTAGACTGACTTGACTTCATTCCCCAAGGATAAGTTTCTTTTTCCTACCCTGAATTTCATATATTTCACTACATTCATGTCAATTATAAGGTTCTTTTCCCTACTAATTATGATTCCTGTCCCAATTCAGGAGTTTTTAACCAAGAAATGAACAAGACCTTTGAGCCATCAAAAAACCAGAGACCACTTTAACTCCCCAAATCATTTGAATGACCTGGAAAGATTACCCTGTCTACATTAGATAAGATTTCTAGTGTGACTCACAGGAGATTCAATCACAACCATGTAGCAAAACACCAAAAATACATAAAGGATAATTCTTACAGAAGACAGTACATCTTTGAGGTACTGTTTTAGACTATTATTTCAGTATTCATTCTACATCTGTATATTGAAGCTATATAACAACCTGAAATTCAACAAAGCTCTCTAACCTCAAGACCCACTATCTCAGGCTATGATATACCCTGTGAAGTATAGGGCAGTAGCAATCTACCTTAATGGGGAAAAAAATCCCATACTTGCAAAGTCACAGATCCTAGAATTGTTAGCAATGAATTTTCAGTGACTGTCCTTTGTGTTAGCAACTCTTTCCCATTTCACTTCATTGGCTTTCTTCAAGTTTTAGCTAAATGCCTACCTACCATAAGAGGCTTTTTCCAGTCCTTCTTAATCTTAGTGCCTTCCCTCCGAGGTAATCTCCCATTTATCCTGATCACATCACCTCTGGATATAGTAGTTTCCACATTGTCTTCTTCATTAGCCCGAGTTCCTTGAGAACAGGGGTTTTGAAACTTTCTCTGTATCCTTAAAACTTAGTACAGTGTCTGATACATAATAGATGCTCAATAACTGCTTTTTGATTTAAAAAAGTCAAAAGATAAGTCATGTAAGTGACTTCTCTATGGCCCAACACCGATTGTGTATCTCAGGTAGGCTTTGAACCCAAAGCTTTTAGACGCCAAGTCCTTTATTTTATTCAATACATTATGTTGCCTCTGCATATTATAACAGTTTATATAGGAACAAACACATTGTGTGTCTATACATTCCTTTATCTTTTGAATATTGGATGAAGAGTAATGGAAGCATTTAAAATCACAACTATCCTTTTGAAAAATAGATTGGGGTCTGTAACCAGTGGATTTAGTGTCCCTCTGATTCACCCTTGGGTACTATAGCTCATTTAACTGATATTGTTTTCCACGTTACTTAAGATTTTCTGAGTTATGTACTCACCTCACACATCAGAGTGAAGATAAACAGAACATTTAGTAGGAAAAAAATTCTAAGTGACCTTGTACCAATTTAAATGCAAAGTTATACTGCTCATGCTTGTCTATGAATTCCTGTTGTGGATACAGGTTTACAACATCCTTATATGCACTGAAGTTAAAGGTTACATACACCTTGCCAATAACTTTTTTCTTGGAACTTAGGCTAATTTCTCAGTTTCTCTTAAATGAACTGATTTTAATACTCACAGAATCATCTTGAGTCCCTTTTCATTACTCACACATAGCTGATCATATGAAAGTCTTAGAACTATTTGGCAAATCTCCTTTTCGTGACTTAATTCAAGATAGGAGAGGAACAATTATTATGGTATTTCTCATTTAGGAAATAAATATTTCTCATTTGATTTTGGGGTTGGGAAAAGCTTGGAGTGTGTCTCTCTTGTTTTTTGGAGGAAGCCCAACTTTTAGATACAGATAAAGACAAAGGGAAGGAAAGAAATTATCAGAGGAACAAGATTTTTCTAAGCCATTGTAACCTCAGTTGAAATATCATAGGCACAGCCAGAAAGAAAGACATACCAATTTTAGTGTTAGAAGTAATGCAATAGCCAGAAATGGGGCAGAAGTATACTCACAAGGCCTCTTCAAGTTCAGGTATCTGGGAGTTGAAGATACATGTGAAAACAGAAGCTTTCAGCAAAAAGTGCTTCAGGATTTACTATGTGTACAGTATAGTATACTATTTTACTGTGGCTGTGAATTCAATTTTGGGGGAATCCCTTGGCTCCTTAAACATTGTATGGCCTGCTAGGATGGTTGACGACTGCAATCAGAGTATATAGTAAAAGAAAAGTGAAAGAAAATAGTGTTTTGTAAGCTAAATTTGCATGCAGAGATATGAATTATATGAAGCAGAGGTTTTTTTATTACATTTTTCAAATGGCAATAAACAGAAAACTGAATAAAAAACAAACATGATTAATCCACAAGGATTTATTATAGCTAAGCTGGGGACTAGAAAAAGAAGACAAAATGCAAGCATTTTGCCATTACAGATCTTTTACTTCATTGAGGGAGAGCAACATGTCTTCATAAAAGTACATCCAAAATAAAAACAAAATCAATTCAAGATAGTTTTGGTAGAGAGGCACCAGGGCTAGGGATGACAGTGAGGAAAGGCTTCATATAGAAATTGGAGATGCTTCCTAAACGAATTTGAGAATTCTTAGATGTATGAAGTAGGACACACTCTTCTGCATATTGGGAAATCCACATAAAAAGCACCATGACATGGATTGTCATGTGTGAGAAACAGAGAAAACAGAGAAAAAGCCATTAAATAGAGAGTGGGGATGCTATTAGGAAATAATAAGGCCAAATTATTAAGGACTTCAATAAAAAAGCCAAATAAAAGAGATTATATTTTATCCCAAAAATTCCTCCCTCACCACTCCATTCTGACAGCATACAAAACTATAAGACGAAAAGCTCATTTCTGAGCTTTTCTTTAGATTATTATTTTAGAAAAAAAAATTCTACCTGATTGGGGTTGTCATTGCTATGAGCTTTAAATCTAAATATAAGTATCTCTACTTGCCCATGGTCACATATCAAGTAAATGCTGGAGGAAGGACTTGAGTCTCAGTCTTTGCCGATTCCAAGCTTATCATTCTTTCTTTTACCAAACATTTTTTTGGTAACTAGTTCCCAGGTTGGTTGTCTATGGTTCTTAAAATGTATCAGGAAGAAGGGAAACAGAAGGATGCATTTCCTTCACTATACTTTCCCATCACTTTTTGTCTACCTTTCCTTATCTTCCCAGCCCCACTTCCATTCTTGAGAGAGATGGAAGCAGCTTCATATGATTTGACTAACTATATATATATATGTGTGTGTGTGTGTGTGTGTGTGTGTGTATTTGTATGTGGTGCATAACAAAACTCATAATATTGAGAGAATAGAATCCAATAAGCATATAAAATTCATCACAATTATGTTGCTTCAGGTAAGGTTTCTAAGTTTTAAAGGGAAAGATTACCTAACACATTTGTCAAGGCTCTAGATGGCTGCTGTTCCAAAGGGACAACTTTCAACTTATCATACTTTCTGCAAATCTTTCTCCCCCACACCATACCCCCTATTCTCAGAGGCTACTGCTTTTCCTCAGAGGTTACATTTCTTCTACACTCTATATATCATAAAGCTAGTTATTTAAACATTATTTCCCCAATTTATAGATAAGTCTATTGAGGGTAGGAACGATTTTTGCCTGTCTCCAGGTCATGGCATCATTCCTGGCACAAAGGCAGTGCTTTATATATGCTTGTTGACTAACCAATGGACTCTACTTCAACTAAGATTTTTAATATTTTTTTCCAAATGTCAAAGTCAATATAGTGACTGACCAATAGCATCAATAGTAGTGAAGGAGTCTCAACTCTGGCATTTGTAGCATTGTTGCCTCAGTTCTGTCTGTGATTCAAATTCAAAGGGGGCTGAACTTGATCCTGGGCCTGCTTCTATTTAAATGTCTTTCATCAAACAGAGGTTGGCTTTTTTGTATTTTCCCATCTGACAACTGTCTTGCATAAAAAAGATGGATGTGATCTAGCCCTCTTCTACAGCCCTCTGTCCCCCTCATTCTTAAACACTTAGCCTTATTGCCAGAAAGCTCATTGTTCCATCATATGGACAGACATTTCTCTCTAGCAAAGACATTTTTCTTCCATGATTATAGGAGCAAAGGTCAAATAGATCATTAAGGACATCAATATTTCCAAATCTTTATCTTTGTTATTAACTTCAGCTTCTTCCCTTACTAGATTTACATATTGGTCAGTGGTTTTTCAGTCATATCTTACTCTCCGTGACCCCATTTAGAGCTTTTTTTGCAGATATACCAGAATGCTGTTTGCTTCTCCAGCTCAGTTTACATATGAGAAAAATGAGGCAAACAATGTTAAGTACCTTGCTCAGGCTAGTAATGTCTGAGGTCAAAATTCAACTTAGAAAGAGAGTCTTCTTGATTACAGTCCAGTACTCTATCCATTGCACCACATAGCTACCCAGATTTACATGAGTTAATTCAAAATAATACCTTTAACTTTATGTGTTCTCATTGTCTTTGTGGCTTTGACAGAGTTCCTTCTCAATACACATTTGAAATATAGATAATTCAATGAACAGATGTTTGTTACATGTCTATAATGATCTGGACAACTCTTTAAGATAGTAAGTTAAAGAATAACAAATCCCATTAGTAGAGGGAGTTTCCACATTGGAAGTTCCCTCAAGTAATGAAATCATAGATATAATAGATATTGATATTATGAATGAAGAAAAGCATTTTCTATCTAGATGGTTATAAAGGCAGATAAATAAAGATATATGTGGAGCATGTATAAAGCAATAATGGTAGAGGTAGATGTAAAGGTGGAAGGACACTTCATTCTCAAAGAGGACCAAAATGACATCACTGTTAGAGTCAAGTTACAGTGTTTCCTATTGTGACTGATCAGACTGATTTGTACTTGGATACTCTACTACAGGTAAAGCACAAACAGTTCATGAGAACATTTGGGGTGGATTCTCTAAATTTGTGCATATCTTGTTCCTTTTAAACTACTTCAATTCTGCTTCGCTCCTAGAGCACAGCACCTTCTCTGTGAGGCACGCCATGCTAGGCAGTCCTGTGCTAGTGTCCCTCATGTCACACAATCAGTTCCAAAGTTTTTAAGAAAGACTTTGATAGTATCCTTGTATCACTTTTTCTGACCACCATGTGAGTTCTTGAATTGTGTAAGTTCTACATAAAGTAGTCTTTTTTTGCAAGCATATATTTGGCCTATGAACAATGCGGCCATGCAATGGAGTCTCTGAAGTAGAACTTGAATGCTTGGCAGTTTAGTTGGATAAATGATCTCATTGTCTAGTATCTCATCCTGCAATGGGATCTTCACAATTTTCCTAGATGATTCAAATGAAAGAGATTCAGTTTCCTGGAATGGTGCTGGTAGACTGTTCAGGTTTCACAGGCATACAGCAATGAAGTCAGCACTGGGGAAGCACAAGAGCATCACCCATTATTCACAACCCAGATAAGCATGCTGTCATGAAACTAATGTAAAATATTGCAACTTTTCTCAGAAACCAAATTTTGACATAATTTTCTATAAATCATGACTGACAGCCTTGGTCAATAAAAATATTGTACACACCTCCTCTGTTCTGCTCCTCATACTTTTCTTGGAGTTGTAGGGCAGCAAACATTATATTGATTGTTCCTTGGCCCTTTCTGAAACTACACTGTTTCTCAGATAAAAGACCACCTTCTAGGTGAAGGATAATTCTAATAAGGGGGATTTTGGCAAGAATTTTGCCAACAGGGACTAAGAAAGACAAGTCACAGGACAATCCATTCTCCTCATCTTTATAGAGAAGGACAATAGAGGAGTAGCATTTAAATTTAAGTTACATTTGTTAGTACTTGAGTTAAATTTAAAGTTGAACTTAAATTTGTTTTTTGGACAACCAGCTATCATTAAGTTCAATAGATTTTTCATCCCTATTGTAAAATCATCTCACTATTTTGCCACATAGACAGATTCGTTCTGACCTTGACTTCCTGGAAGATAACCTCCTCTTGCCATAAAACCTAGAAAATTTCAATTAGCTTTTGTGTGAGTAATGATTCCACCATTTTGTGGAATCCATATATATACATATAATCTATATATCTATATCTACATATAGATATATATTATACATATACATATACATATATGGAATCCATATATATACATATATAGATTAAGTACATATATATGTAGAGAGGCTTTATATATATATATATATATATGTTTGTGTGTATATATTCATACATTTGAGAGAAATGCAGACTATATTCTTTACATATGTGTTCACATGTTATATGTGTATTATATATATATATATATATTTACATATATATATATATGTGATATGTGTGTATGCATGTGTGGAGAGAGAAAACTCTTTTCCCAAATATTCATATATATATAGTCTTTCTCCATATTTTACATACATATATGTAAATAAAATCTGCAACTAGAGTTATATACATATATATGCATAAATGTATGCATGTATTTCTGTACATATATGTCAAGAAGAAGACAGCAAGTCAGACTTTTTGTTCAAAGAGAAAGGCTATACACAGATATTACTCTCCTATCCATTCTTCTGTAAGAACTTTTCCAACATCCATCCTCACCCTATATCTGGCTCCTCATTCATGAAAGCTCTGCTGCTTAGCTCTAAGAAATCAGGCTCCTGTCATGTCCCATCGAGCAGACTGGGGTAGATTTGGGTGCCTTGCCCTCATTTACAATTTGAACAAAAGAAACAGAAGCCAAGACAGCAGCTGGCACCATAAAAACAGTTAAAGCTCTAGCTGGCATCTCCAGTTGACACTGACTAGCCAAATATCCACAGGGATAGGTGCCAGTATAGATTTCTGTGACAAAACAACAAAATAGATTTTTGTCAATAAACATTGATTTGACAAGAAGTCAGACAAATCCATCCATACCAAATGACACACACATCTACAGAGTTCCAAATCAATAGGCACATTATAGACAAATTGAAAAACTGCCGAAGCTGGATCCAGCATGGCATGTGCCTCTCCAAGGTCTTCATCTTCCAAACCTAGCTCTGTGTTAGTTATTGATATCACTCTCTGACTCTTTCTGTTAATGTCATAAATAGGTTGTTCACAGAGCTAGCCAATAGGTTTTGGCTGTCAGATGTACATCTCCACTTTCTACCAAACCTGTGAGCCTTTGAAGGAAATTTTTTGACACAGTTCATTGCTTTTATTTAATCAGAGTTTTTCTTACCACTGTGCTGACGCTCTGTATATTGGTTTACTGGAACAAGCTCTATATTTAGACTTAGAAGGCCTGTGTTCAGATCCTATCATTTACTCACCAGCCATGTGAAGTTGGGCAAGTGAGTTAATTTACCTAGGCCTTTGTTTTCTAGTCTGTAAAATGAAAAAATCAGAAGAGATCTTTGAAGTCTCTTCTTCTAGATCCATGATCCATGAAGTCATGAAATCCATGGGGCTTGGAGTAAGAATATCTGATTTTTTTCTTGCCTCTTTTGCT
The DNA here is from genome assembly GCF_902635505.1 of Sarcophilus harrisii. Lineage (NCBI taxonomy): Eukaryota > Metazoa > Chordata > Mammalia > Dasyuromorphia > Dasyuridae > Sarcophilus > Sarcophilus harrisii. Next base: position 352,491,450 of record NC_045428.1, read on the forward strand.
CACCCCCTATTTCACTTTCAGCAGATTAGAACTCAATTTCCCCAACTGTTAAATAAGGGTGTTACACTAAGAATACTTACTTATGTCATCTCTGGACTTTACTTTTCTCACCTGTCAAATATAGATGATTCATGTTTGTCTAAGAGGGCAGTTCTTAGGATCAAATGAGAAATTTTACTCAATGGAAATTAAGGTATAATGAAATGTGGATTGTCCTGGGTGTCAAAAGACCTGGATTTTAGTCCTAGATCTGGCATTTATTATCTGTGTAACTGGAGGCAAATTTCAACATTTTTTGCTCTGTAAAATAAGAATACTGCTGACTTCATGAAGTTGCTGATGTGGTCATTTGAGACAAAAGGTACAAAATATGTCACTGAATTTAAATTAATGCGTATATAAATATGTTTGTAATGTGTGGAGAAAGATGTCATTAACACATTCATTCTCAAATCTACATGATATATATGTTAACATGCATTTGTTATTTATATATTTATAAATAAAAACACATGTATATATGATTATGTATAGACACATATACATAATACATATATATATATATTATATAAATAAAATATTGATTATACACACACACACACACACACAAACCCCCATATACATACACCTCAATCATTATGTACCAGGCATAGGATTAAATATGAAGGGACTTCAAAGGATATCTAATTGAAGCCCTTTATTTTATATATAAGGTAACAGGCCCAAGAAGATGCCCAAGTCACAAGAGAAGAAAGCATCAGAGCTATGATTTGAGCTGAGGTCCATAACTCCAAATCCAGGGTTCTTTTCACCATGATGTATTTACTTGGGGAACCAAAAATGAATACAAGACTATTTTATTCAACACACATATATTAAGTATTTACTATAACTCAAGAACACTTCAGGGTCCTGGGGGTATAAAGACAAAAATGAAAGTTGTTCCTTCTCTCATTATTTAACTAAAACTATTTTCCAGACTGCTCCCCTTGCAGTTTTTTGTTTTGTTTTTTTTTTTTGTTTGTTTTTGTTTTTTTAAGGAAAGTTCATTTCCCAGTTGAAGTAAAGTTAATCCCCAATCTGGCCAGAGGTAACTTGATGCGTTGAGTAGAGTTGGAGACTAGAAGCTAGTGCAACTTGACCCTTTCTCTGAATGAGCTATAATGTCAATGTAAGGACCTGGCAAAGCCATTTTCTTTCTCACTTAGCCTAGCATAGTGCTAATCTCACTAATAGGATGAAAATGTTTGTTTAATTGGGTTTTATTAAATTAAATTAGCTAAATATATTAGATTATTCTTTTTGAGAAGATGAAGCCTACATGGGAAAATGACATCCTACTTTGTGATGTTAAAAAATAAGTTTTCCACACACTTTTGAATGAGATTGATAGTTTAGGTATAGTATAAGAAGCTGCAGAATGCTAGGCTTGGTCATTGCCAAAAATGTAAAGAAGCAAAGTTTCTTTTATGTGTTATTCTTCACTTTTGGCTTCTTTCTCTGTACCCCCTCCTCACCATCTCTGTGATCATATCTTATACTGCAAGTGCCCTGTATTTTATGGTCTATGTTCCTTCTATTCTTGCTAAAAGTCTGACACATTTTGCTGTTCTTCAGTTACTCCAATCACGTGTAACTCTTCATGACACTAATTGGAATTATCTTGGCAAAAATACCCCAATAGTTTGTCATTTCCTTCTCAAACTCTTGTTACAGATAGGAAAACTGAGATAAAAATTTATCCAGGCTCCCACAGCTAGTAAGTTATTTGAGGCTTGAACTGAACTCAGGAAGATGAGTCTTCCTGACTTCAGGCTTGGTGTTCTATTCACTGTGCTACCTAGCTGCCCAATTCAATTAAATTACACAGCATCAAAATATTTTAGAGAGAAAAGAGCCCTATTTACCCCTGACAGGTAACTTAGCATTTCAATAGACACATTGTGATACTATGACAGAAAGGAAAAGGTTCTAAAGAGCATAGAATTATGTTGGAGCACATGGTCTTGAAGTTTTATCACCACTGACAAATCCATCAACTGTGATTCATATGTTTTTAGTTTTGAGCTTAAGCTTTCCAGTTGAAAAAAAATTGTACTAGTCTTGATCTGTTCTTTTTTCCCTCCCTTTCCATCTTTAACCCACTTTCTTAGACAGTATGCATAAGTATGCATCAGTGTATATAAGTATGTTTAAATATATAACTATAGTATAGTGGAAGCAGCATGAATTAGAGTTCTCTTCCCAATTGTGCTACCACTTACACAGGTCACTTTAACTTGCCTTTGCTTTACTTTCTTTTTTCTGTAAAATTAGAAGGTTGACCTCTATACTTCCTCTCCCACTCCAGTTCTATGATATTATCATAATGAACCACTTTGATGGAAATAGAAATGCTTGTATATATGTGTGAGGTGAAAATGATGTCAAAGAAATAAATTGATATATTCTAGAAAATCATGTTTTTCTTGCTAGGTTTTGGTGACCTGTGTTCTTTCTGTAAAGTCTTTTTTCCTTTTAGAAGAATTGTCCACATCTCATGGCCTACACAGAGTAACAAAGTCCAAAGTCAAGAATGAAGATTGTCATTTACTGTAATTGTAGAATGATTTTCTTGCTCAGGCAGTTCCTATTTAAAATAAAGATTCTTATTATAAAAAAGGGAAAGGGACCTGTATGTGCACGAATGTTTGTGGCAGCCCTTTTTGTAGTGGCTAAAAAGTGGAAACTGAATGGATGTCCATCAGTTGGAGAATGGCTGAATAAATTGTGGTATATGAATATTATGGAATATTACTGTTCTGTAAGAAATGACCAACAGGATGATTTCAGAAAGGCCTGGAGAGACTTACACGAACTGATGCTGAGTGAAATGAGCAGGACCAGGAGATCATTACATACTTCAACAACAATACTATATGATGACCAGTTCTGATGGACCAGGCCATCCTCAGCAATGAGATCAACCAAATCATTTCCAATGGAGCAGTAATGAACTGAACCAGCTATGCCCAGAAAAAGAACTCTGAGAGATGACTAAAAACCATTACATGGAATTCCCAATCCCTATATTTATGCACACATGCATTTTTGATTTCCTTCATAAGCTAATTGTATAATATTTCAGAGTCTGATTCTTTTTGTACAGCAAAATAACGTTTTGGTCATGTATACTTATTGTGTATCTAATTTATATTTTAATATATTTAACATCTACTGGTCATCCTGCCATCTAGGGGAAGGGGTGGGGAGTAAGAGGTGAAAAATTGGAACAAGAGGTTTGGCAATTGTTAATGCTGTAAAGTTACCCATGCATATATCCTGTAAATAAAAGGCTATTAAATAAAAAAATAAAATAAAGACTCTTCTAAATAAAATAAAGACTCTTCTTCCAGGTATTAAATATACTGTAAAAAATTTCATGTGCCATTATAATTAATCTCTATGTGTGTGAGCCAACCATAACTTTTTTTCTTTTTTTTTTTCCCATAAAGAATCAAAAGGAATAGAAAGAGAATGTTCATTGTAATGCTGAAACATTAAATGTTGGGATCTCAACAATATAGGTAGAGCTTTGCTTATTGTATTAGTTGCTCTTGGAGAGGGAAAAAGCTTTAGGAAACCTAAGAAAGCATATTTGTAACTCCAAACCAATACATACTGCTCTATCCATAAGTGTAATTTGTCCGGCTGTGTTAAGAAATTGTTCCTTGATGTTACTTTTGTTATTCAGAAGGTGGGTGTTAAAAAGGTTACCAGTGAGAAGAAATGAATAGAAACTGAGCAGAGGTGGAAACTAAGACAAAAGCTAAGAATTTTTTAAATACATTATAATGCTTCTCAAAATGCATTTGGGAGGAATTGTGACAATCTTTTTGCAATGCCATGTGATTGGGATTATTTAGAAGGGAAAATCTGATATAAAGAAAACAACTAACAGTCTGTAAATTTTTTTCAGAGACTCCTCTGTCCCCTCTCATTACTTCTCTATAGACAATGAAAACACTATTGCTTGGGGAATGCCATTTTAAATTGAACAGAATTACTATAAGTATAAACGGCTTTTAGTATTTATTTTTCAAGAAATATTGTTTCCTTAGATGTTAGTTAATGAAGAGTAATTACATCAAAAAATGTGAATCTATAGATTTGAGAATATTAGTTTCACTATAGTAAGAAATGAAATTTCCTTTCCAAATGAAAACTTTAAGAAAGTTCAAAAAAAGAATATTCAAAATTGTCAAATTTATTTTCAGAAATAATTACTACCTGGCTTTGAGGATTTCCTCTATACTGGTTGAACAAGACAAGCATTTAATATATATTTATCTTAGTAAAATTAAATGATCAGTGGTGACTAATCATCTACCTTCTCCTCTTACTCAATTTATTTAATCCTTGTACTGATAACAGAATATTAAAACCTATTATGCTATCTACTGGTCATCCTGCCATCTAGGGGAGGGGGTGGGGGATAAGAGGTGAAAAATTGGAACAAGAGGTTTGGCAATTGTTAATGCTGTAAAGTTACCCATACATATAACCTGTAAATAAAAGGCTATTAAATAAAAAAAAATAAAACCTATTATGCTAAAGACAGATTCTTTATATAGTGGTTAGGATATGATAAACAGAAATAAGAAACAAGCATTTATAGCTAGGATTCTATGAGTGCAAATTCTTTGAAGTGATCACCTGAATTGAAGTGCTGAACTACTGTTCAAATTAATATTACATATTTGATTTGGCCTGGAATCACTTTCTTTATTTAACATAATCATAACCTCAAATAGTGTATATTTATATATATGAATCCCTGCATTTTTTATTTCCTTCACAGGCTAATTGTACAATATTTCAGAGTCTGATTCTTTTTGTACAGCAAAATAACGCTTTAGTCATGTATACTTTTTGTGTATCTAATTTATATTTTAATATATTTAACATCTACTGGTCATCCTGCCATCTTGGGGAGGGACTGGGGGAAGGAGGGGAAAAATTGGAACAAGAGGTTTGGCAATTGTCAAAAATAAATAAATAGGCACACAGAAATAGAATAGGTGAAAGGTTATCTTACAGGGATAAGATCTCGTTTTACAGCTATTGGTTTCCAAACATTTCTGCATATGGAGATGTATTCAGTTAGTAAATAAGTACCTACTATGTGCCAAGTGCTGAGGATAACAAAGAAAGGTAAAAGAGAGTATGTCATCTCAAGGGGCTCACAACATCCCAAATAACAAAGAATGGAACACCTAACAAACTAAAACACAAAAAGGGGGCGGGGTGGGAATAGAGAAAGAAGAATAAGAAATTTTTTTGAAGACTATATTAAAAAAAAAAAAAAACCTTTCTGGTATCTGGAAGTCTAACCTCTTACTGAAAGCTGAGTAGCTGATTCATGAAGCAAATACCAAATTAGTTGTTTTTTGACAGCATACATTTTGTAGGGATTAAATATTTCAGTCATATAATAGATTTGTGAATTGCTGGGAAGATATGGTGTGGGCTGTAGATGGGAATAGAGATTAGAATCAGAGTTTAGATGATCTGTGTTCAAATCCTACAAGTTCCTCTTTCTATTTATATGATCTCAGACTTACTGAACTAATCTAATCTTTGTTGTCCTTTTATAAAATAGGGTAGAGATGTTAAATTACATGACTTCCAATTTTCCTTCTAGCCTGAAATCTATGACTTCATCATCTCTTCTTAACACTTTTGGGAAACTTCTTCATTACTCAATTATCTAACTATTAAAAAAATTGTGAGCGACTCAAACAAACTCAATCAGATTGGTCCTTTAACAATCTTACATTCTATTGTCTAGAACCTGAAGATTTTTTTTTTTGTGTGTTTGGGATCTGGCAAAAAAGTTTATGGTCTTGGAGAACTGAAAGACATCTATCTAGAATGTTATTGGTAATATTTTATGAAGGAATGCATTTGAAACATTGCATCATTTACAGGTCAAATGTGGATATCTTAGTTTAGCTCAAGAGAGTTAGGGAGTAAAGAGGGCTGTGCTGCTAAATAAAGGCAAAGAGGTACTGTAAACAAATTTAATTTAGTTCAGTTATACTAAAGACTGCCTCTGGGTATATCAGTGTCCATTCATGTATTTCCATTCTTCAATACTCATTTTTTTAATAGCCTTTTATTTACAGGTTATATGTATGGGTAACTTTACAGCATTAACAATTTCCAAACCTCTTGATCCAATTTTTCACCTCGTACCCCCCACCCCCGCCCCCAGATGGCAGGATGACCAGTAGATGTTAAATATATTAAAATATAAATTAGATACACAATTAAGTATACATGACCAAACTGTTATTTTGCTGTACAAAAAGAATCAGACTCTGAAATATTGTTCAATTAGCTTGTGAAGGAAATCAAAAATTCAGGTGGGCATAAATATAGGGACTGGGAATTCGATGTAATGGTTTTTAGTCATCACCCAGAGTTCTTTTTCTGGGCGTAGCTGGTTCAGTTCCTTACTGCTCCATTGGAAATGATTTGGTTGATCTCATTGCTGAGGCTGGCCAGATCCATCAGAACTGGTCATCATATAGTATTGTTGTTGAAGTATATAATGATCTCCTGGTCCTGCTCATTTCACTCAGCATCAGTTCATGTAAGTCTCTCCAGGCCTTTCTGAAATCGTCCTGTTGGTCATTTCTTATAGAACAATAATATTCCATAATATTCATATACTACAATTTATTCAGCCATTCTCCAACTGATGGACATCCATTCAGTTTCCAGTTTCTAGCCACTACAAAAAGGGCTGCCACAAATATTTGTGCACATACAGGTCCCTTTCCCTTCTTTATGATGGGATATAAGCCCAGTAGTAACACTGCTGGATCAAAGGGTATGCACAGTTTGATAACTTTTTGAGTATAGTTCCAAACTACTCTCCAGAATGGTTGGATTCATTCACAACTCCACCAACAATGCATCAATGTTACAGTTTTCCCGCATCCCCTCCAACAATCATCATTATTTTTTCCTGTCATCTTAGCCAATCTGACAGGTGTGTAGTGGTATCTTAGAGTTGTCTTAATTTGCATTTCTCTGATTAATAATGACTTGGAGCATCTTTTCATATGACTAGAAATAGTTTCAATTTCTTCATCTGAGAATTGTCTGTTCATATCCGTTGACCATTTTTCAATTGGAGAATGGCTTGATTTTTTATAAATTAGAGTTAATTCTCTATATATTTTGGAAATGAGGCCTTTATCAGAACCTTTGACTGTAAAAATAATTTCCCAGTTTATTTCTTCCCTTCTAATCTTGTCTGCATTAGTTTTGTTTGTACAAAAACTTTTTAGTTTGGTATAGTTGAAATTTTCTATTTTGTGATCAGTAATGATCTCTAGTTCTTCTTCTTCAATACTTATTTTATTATGTAAAAGAATTCTTGAGAAGCAACATGGTATTATGAAAAGGGTGCTGAATGTGGGGTCAGGAGACTTGGGCTGAAATTTGAGCTGTGCCTCTTGCTAGCTTTGTGATCATGGACAAGTTTCCTTATTTGGAGAGTGAAAATAATGTTTGTACCAGTTATTCCATAGACTTGTGAAGTAGCTACTTGGTCAACCTTAAGGCAGTCTCCAAATTTTGGTTATCGGTATTACAGAAAAATATGACATATTAGTTCTATCAAGACAATATAGTATAGTGAAAAATTACCAAATGCAGAGTGGGTAGATTCATGGTTTGAATCTTTTTCTTACTGGTCCTTCACCACAAGTAAGTTATATCATCTCTCTTTTTTTTTCTTATTCCCTTTTTTCCATCTGGTGAAGAAAAAAGCAGCATAGTATAATGGAGAAGAGGATTACCCTGGAATCTATGAGGACCTGAGTTCATGTCCTACCTCAGAATGCCTGCGACTTAATTATTACTCATTACCCTAGGCAATAGTCTGAAGCTATAAATTGCAAAGAAGTTGTTGAACTGCATTTAAGGATGTGCAAAAATATTTATAGCTTTATTTGAGATGAAAAGGATGGGCAATCTGATGGGTACTCAAAAATTGGAAGAAAGATGAACAAGTGATGGTATATAAATATGATGCTATTGTGATAAATATTTTTAGCACAATGAGCAACTAGAATGCTAGAGAACTAATGATGAAACTTGCTACCCTTGTATTCCCTCACCCCCACTGAAAGAGAAGTGAAGAATTCAGCATGCAGAATAAGACTTCTTTTAAGATTATGGTCAGCATACAAATGAATAGAGATAAAAAGTACACAGCAATTGTCTTTAGTGCCTTTAAAGACTACAAAGAAGGAAAATGAATTTACTTTTTTTGAAAAGATATTTAGGTCAGGTATTAATATTATTACTTTAATCAGTTCATTGATAAAGCATTTATAAGAGTTAAAATCAAGTCAAATCAAAAAGAATTTATTAGATAGTTACTATGTATCAAAAACTGGGCTAAGAGTAGTGTACAGGAACAAGTAGAAAGACAGCTTTTGCCCTCAAGGAGCTTAATTCTAATGGGAAAGACAGCTACCAAGTATGGTGTGGGAATCAAACCACCTAGCATTGTAGAAAAAGCATGGGGGAGTCAAGAGAACAGTTTCAAGAGAAATGAATTTGGGACTGGTCTAGGCTTCCTCCTTAAAATGGGAAGAACCAATCAATCAGAGGTAAAGGCCAATCAGATAAAGGGTACTTTGAATGTGTAGGAGAATTCAATGAGCTTCCAGGATCAGGAAGTTTCTGAGTGTATTATAAAGAAAGACAGTGTGTTCTTCCAGGAGAGGAATATATGACAAAATCACAATACAAATGTAAGCATTACAATGGTTCTTAGAGATCACTTTGTTCAACCTATATATAAACAAACATCTCCTTTACCACATGACAAGCAAGCTACTTTTCCTTGATCTATTTTTTTCTAATGTGAGTAAACACACTACCTCCATATCAGCCAAGTTCACTTTTCATATCCCTAAACCCTAAATGTTAGCCAAAAATCTGTCTTTCTGCTACTTCCAACTAATATTCCTATTCCTATTTGTTTTTGTTTTTCAGGAAAAGTTTAACAGAACTTACCTTTCTTCCCCATGATAGTTCTTTCAGTACCTAAATATATAATCACAACTTCATTTAATTATTTTTTAGATCATAGTTCCTTCAATTGACATTACCTACAGGCATAACCTAGACACACAGAATATATATATATATATGCTGTTTCCTTAACAGAGTAGGCAAAGCTATCTCCTGTACACACAAGGGACTTCTGTGCTCAAAGCCAAGGCTCAGAGCTGCACATGAAGCTTGGGACAGCACCACCTTTACCTTAGGAGCAGAGTTTCACTTTAAAAGTAAAAAGAAAAAAGTATATATGCCAAAAGAAAAGGAAAGAAAATAAGCTAGAAACAAAAAAGAATCTTGACCTTCAAAAGGTACTATGGTGACAGGGCAAAACAAAACACAAACTCAGAGGAGGACAGAATGTCCACAGAAGAAATCTCAAAGAGTGAGATAAATTGGTCTCAAGCTCAAAAAGGCTTCTTAGAAGTGCTCATAAAGGGCTTCAAAATGCAAATAAGAAAGGTAGAAGAAAAAAATAAGAAATGAAATCAGAGGTATGCTTGAGAGTCAACAGCCTGGGAAAGAAAGGGGAAAAAATGTCCAAAGAAAACAACTTCTTAAACAGCAAAATAAACCAAATGGTAAAAACAGATACAAAGACTAACTGAAGAAAATCACACATTAAAAACTAAAATAGGGCACATGGAAGCTAATAACTCTGTGAGACAACAAGAATCAATTAAACAAAAAAAAAAAAAAAAAAAAAAAAAGAAAAAATGGAAGTGTGAAATATCTCATTGGAAAAATAGCTGACCTGGAAAATAGGTCCAGAAGAGAGAATTTAAAAATTATTGGCCACCCTGAATGCAGTGACTAAAAAAAGAGCCTGGATAGCATTCTATGAGAGATTATTAATGAAAATTGCCCCAATATTCTAGAAATGGAAGGGGAAGTACTTATTGAAAGAACCCATTGATCACCTCTGAAAAGAGATATCAAAAGGGAAAAAAAAATCCCAAGGAACATTATTGCGAAACTCAAAACTATAATCTCAAAGCAAAAATTCTGCAAGTTGCCATATTAAAACAGTTCAAATGTCAAAGATCAACAGTCAGAATTGGCAACTTCTACAATAAAAGATCAAAGTGCCTGGAATCCCATATTCTGGAAGTCAAAGGATCTGGAGTTACAACTACCCAGGGAGGTTCAGAATGGATTAAAAGGGTTGCTTACAGAGTAAAGGTAAAAGTCTGGAAAAGAGTTTTTTATGCTTCAATTGAAGTAAAAAAAAAAAAAAAAAAAAAAAAAAAAAAAAAAAAAAAAAAAAAAAAAAAAAAAAAAAAAAAAAAAAAAGCAAGGGTAGCAATTCTAATCTCAAAGCAAAAGAAAAATAGATCTCATATATAAGGAAGGAAATTACATCTTAATAAAAACAAGTGTAAATAATGAAGTAGTAATTATATTAAATATGTGCAACAAGTGGTAGAATGGGCAAATTTTTAGCCAGTTACAGAAAGACAGCAAAACTATTCTAGTGGGAACCTCTCAGAATCAGACAAATCTAACCACAAAATAAACAAGAAAGAAACTAGGGAGGTTAATAGGATCCTAGAAAACAGAGATATTATACACCTCCAGAGAAAATTGAATAGGAACAGAAAGAAATAAATCTTGTTCTCAGCAGTACATAGTAGCTACACTAAAACTGACTACATATTAGAGCATAAAAACCTCACAATCAGATGTAGAAAGGCAAAAATAGTAAATGCTCTCCTTTCAGTTCCAATGAAAATTAAATTCAATAAAAGGCCACATAAAGATAGACTAAAAACCAATTGGAAATTAAATTATTCTAAAGAATGAATAGGTCAAACAACAAATTAAAGAAACAATCAATAATTTCATTGAAGAGAATGACAAATAATGAGACAACATAATAAAAGCTATGCAATTCAGCCAAATCAGTTCTTAGGGGAAATATCATACCTCTAAATGCTTACATGAATAACATAGAGAAAAAGGAGATCAGTGAATTTAGGCATGCAACTAAAAAAGCTAGATAAAAGGACAAATTAAAAACAACCAATTAAGTACCAAATTGGAAATTTTGAAAGTCAAAGGAGAGATAAATAAAATAGAAACTAAGAAAACTATTGAACCATTAAATAAAACTAAGAATTAGTTTTATGGAAAAAAAAACTAAAAATACATAAACCTTTGGTTAATTTGATCAGAAAAAGGAAAGGAAAAAACCCTAAATCACTACCATCAAAAATGAAAGAGGTTAACTTACAAAAAAAAAAAAAAAAAGCAATAAATAGGAGCTATTTTGCCCAACTCTGTGGCAGCAAATCTGACAACCTAACTGAAATGAATGAATATTTACAAAAATATAAATTGCCCAAGTTAAGAAAAGAGGAAATAATATACTTGAATTTTAGAAAAAGAAGTTAAACAAATCATTAAAGAACTCCCTAAGAAAAAAATCTCCTAGGACAGATGGATTCACAAGTGAATTCTACCAAACATTTAAAGAACAATTAATTCCAATACCATGCAACCTATTTAGAAAAATTCTTTTATAAAAGAATTATGTCACTGGTACTAAATCAGGAACAGTCAAACTAGAGAAAGGAAATTATAGACCAATCTACCTAATGAATATTGATGCAAAAAATTTAAATAAAATATTAACAAAGGGATTATAGCAATGTGTCAACAGGATAATCTACTATGATCAAAAGGGTCTTATACCAAGAATGTAGGACTGGTTCAATATCAGGAAAACTATTATCATAATTGACCATATCAATAACAAAACCAACAGAAATCATATGATAATCTCAATAGATGCTGAAAAAACTTTTAACAAAATATAACACTCATTCTTATAAAAACACTAGAAAGCATAGGAATATAGAGAGCTTTCCATAAAATAATAGGCAGTATCTATCAAAAACCTTTAGCAAACATTATTTGTAATGGAGAGAAACTGGATGCACTCCCAATAAGGTCAAGGGTGAAACAAGGATGCCTGTTATCACCACTCTTATTCAACATTGTACTAGAAATGTTGGCTTTAGCGGTAAGAAAAGAAAAAAGAAATTAAAGGAATTAGACTAGGCACTGAGAAAATAAAACTATTACTCTTTGTAGATGATATGATGATTTACTTAGAGAACCTAGAAAATCATCAAAAAAAAACCTACTGGAAACAATTCACAGCTTTAGCAAAGTTTCAGGATATAAAATAAACCTACAAAAATCATCAGCACTTCTATTCATTACTGACAAAGCTGATCAACAAGAGATAGACCAATTTCATTTAAAACTACTATAGACAAAATAAAATACTTGAGAGTCTACCTGCCAATACTCTCCAAAACTATATGAATGTAATTATAACACTTTTCTCACACAAAATCACAACTAAACAATTGGAAAAATATCAATTGTTCATGGCTAGGCTGAGCTAATATAATAAAAATGGCAATTCTGCTTAAATTGCTCTACTTGTTCAGTGCCAAAACAATAAAACTGCCAAAACATTATTTTATAGAACTGGAAAAAATGATAACAAAATTTATCTGGAAAAACAAAAGGTAAGAATATCAAAGCAATTAATGAAAAAGAAATACAAAGGATGATGGGTTATTAGTGCCAAACCAAAAACTATATTATAAAGCAGTAGTCATCAAAACCATTTGATACTGGCTAAGAAATAGAATGATGGATCAATGGAATAGATTAGATACACACTAAACAATAATCAAGATGTATAGCAATCAAGTATTTGATAAACTCCCAAACTCTATTTTTTGGAATAAGAACTCAGTATTTGACAAAAATTGCTGGGAAAACTGGAAAATAATATGTCAGAGACTTGGTATATTTCTACATCTCATGACCCATAATAAAATAAGGCCAAAATGAGTACATCTTTGGGAATAAAGGTGACACCATAAACAAATTAGGGCAACAAGGAATAATTTAATCTATAAGATCTTTGACAAAGGGAGAAATTTATGACCAAAGAAGAACTAGAGAACATTATGAAAGATAAAATAGACAACTTTATTTTTACATTAAATTAAAAAGTTTTCACACACACATGCACAAATCCAACAGAAACAAGATTAAAAGGAAAGTACAAAGCTGGGAAAAAAAAATCTTTACAGCCAGTAATTCTAAAAAAGGTCACATTTCTAAAATATATAAAGAACTGTGTCAAATTTATAATAATAAAAGTCACTCCCCAATTAATAAATGTTCAAAGATATAAACAAACAATTTTCAGATGATGAAATTAAAGCTACTTCTAGTTACATGAAAAAATGCTGTAAATCACTATTGATGAGAGAAATGCAAATTTAAACAACTATGATACTACCTCACACCTCTGAGATTGGCTGAGATGATTGGAAAAGATAATGATAAGTGTTTGAGGGGAAAGACTGGGTCACTCATTCACTGTTGAAGGAGTTGTGAAATGATCCACCATTCTGGAGAGCAATTTGCTACTAGGCCCAAAAGACTATAAAATGTGCCTACCCTTTAAAACAGCAGTGCTAATAGTGGGTTTGTATCCCAAGAAAATCATAAAGGAGGGGAAAAGACCCACATGTGCAAAAATGTTTATAGCAACTCTTTTTGTGGCAACAAAAAATTGGAAAATGAGTAGATGCCCACCAATTGGGGAATATCTAAACAAGTTGTGGTACATGAAGGTAATGGAATATTATTATTCTATAAAAATGATGAACAAGTTGATTTTAGAAAGGAAAGATTTACATGAACTGATGCTGAGTGAAGCAAGCAAAACCAGGAATACATTGTAAACTGTAACAGCAAGAATATGTGATGATCAGTCTTTTATAAAAGACTTGGTTCTTCTCAGTGTTTCAGTGATTCAAAGCAATCCTCACAGACTTTGAACAGAAAATACCATCTGTATCCAGAAAAAAATCTAAGGAGGTAAGGAGACTCAATGTAAATCAACACATGCTATGTTTATTTCTTTTTTTTAATCTCTTCCATTTTTTTTCCCTTTTGCTCTGATTTTTCTCTCCCAACATGATTTATAAAGCAATGTGTTAAAAATAAATAAAAATAAAAAGATACAGTAGGACTACTATATAATACCATGTTTCTCATAATACAACCTAAATTCACGTATTTTTTCATGTGAAACTGTTGAAACATATTGAGTTTGTAATCCAATAAACCTAGCAAATCAATTTTTCCCCTTTTCCATGAATTACTATCTATCTCTCTAGGTTTAAAATCTTCCAATGTCAGTGAATAATTGTATAGCCATGGATGAGTCAATTATACTTTAGAGGTTCTTTAATAATAAATATCCACAAAAATCTCTTTGGTTTTTCTCCCTAATTAGTATAAGTTCTCCGCAACTAGACAGTCTTTTTCTCTCTGGGACCCAAGGAACCATAATTTCCTTTTTCATTAGTTTCTATAACCCTAATAAGTATATTAGGTATACCAGGTATATCAGATATGTCAGTTTTATCAATTGATGCATAATGTCTAAATAATTTCAATTTTTCCACAATTAACATGCATTAAATGATATTTTAAAGAAAACAATTTCTTTTGGAGAATGCATGATCAATACCAAAAATGAATAGTTCTTTGTTTGTTTGTAATTGTTTTTAAGGAATTAGGAAAGCACTATAGATTCTGCAAGAGGGGCAGAAACAATTAATAGAGAAGCAAATTGGATTTTCACTATTGTGAAATAATACTGAAACATGAAACAACTAGTCACTTTTTGTCTCAGCATTCTCTATGCTACAAATTCAAAATCATGGCTGCCCTTAAAGCAATATCAATGGTACTGGTGATCTCAGAGGCCGCCACTTTCTCACCCTGTCCTTTTTTCTCCTTTTGGTTTCTCTTCTGCTGATGCTTCTTGACACAGAGTCTGTATCATCATATTTGGAGCTTTAAAGCTGCTTTAAAGCAGTGAAGAATATAGGGCCTTTCCCCTTTCCCTTTAGACTACAATTCATCTTCAGCTTCTCTTTGTGTATGAATTAGAAGTATGTTCTACTGCCTACTCCCTTCCTTCTCCTACTTCCTGTTTAGAGAGAATTTGTATTTACTGCTTTTCTCAATTTTTCCTTTTGCTTCTTAAATAAGAGTACCCTGGGGATTTTTCCTCTCATTCTACATATGCATCCCATCTGCATTGAAATGCCTTGGGTAAAAGGGTGTTGCAAAGACATTCTAGAATTCTGCCAGGAATCAAAATCAGGCTCATTAGTTTATAATTTCCAAAGTCTTTCATCCTTCTTGAAAATGAGA
Organism: Sarcophilus harrisii; assembly: GCF_902635505.1. Classification (NCBI taxonomy): domain Eukaryota; kingdom Metazoa; phylum Chordata; class Mammalia; order Dasyuromorphia; family Dasyuridae; genus Sarcophilus; species Sarcophilus harrisii. The sequence continues at coordinate 352,506,840 of NC_045428.1, forward strand.
GAAATGCTTGTTCTTCTCCAGTCTAATGGCACTTCCCCATGATTAAATTTCTTAAACTAACCCAGCAATATCTGTCAATTCTTTTATTACATTGTAAGTTTCTTTGGGCCTAGTCAACTTGAACTTATTGAGGGTAGCTTGGTCCTTTCTTGCTATCTCCTAACTTGCCATTAGGTTTAAACTCCTTAGTAATAAAATTTGATCTGTCCTTTCTAATTCAAAGATCATCCTCCATGGCAGAGAAACTGGAAGTACAATAGTATTCAAAGAAGTCTCTTTTATCCATTTTACCCATAAACCCCTTTTTTTCTCAATCCATTAACAGCCGCAACCCTTTTTCTCAATTTTTTTTTTTAAAACTGAAGTCCATCTTCTTTTATCTGAAATATATCATCTCATAAAATCCTTCTCAAAGCCTTTTTCTCTTTCTGGAGTCTTCCAAAATCCAACCTCTTCCTCCCACCCCAACCCCCCACAAATACTTGAGTTCTCATTCTTTAAACTTATCCATGATCCCAAAAACATAAACCTCATCTTCATAATTCCTTTTCTAAACTGATCTTTCTTCCTTCCTTTTTTGTTCTTTCCTTCTTTACTCTCCATCCAACTTTCTCCCACAATTTCAACTTTTTTTTGTTGTTGAGACATTTCTGTTATGTTATTTATATCCAATTCTTTGTTACCCCATTTGTGATTACTTTTTGGCAAAGATAATAAAGTGGTTTGCCATTTCTTTTTCCAGCTTATTTTACAGATGAGGAAACTGAGGCAAATGGACTTAAGTGACTTGCCCAGAGCCATACAGCTAGTGAATATCTGAGTCCAGATTTGAGCTTAGGAAGATAAGTTTTCCTGACTCCAGATGTGGCGTTGTATCCAGCGCGAATTCACACTAGATGACTATCATTTCTAATTTAGAGTTTTCAAATAAGGAGTGTCAATGAGATCAAAACTTGCCTCTAATCTGTGGATGGCCAGAGCCCAACAAAGGAGGCCACAGACTAGATAATGAGGAGATGTTCAGCAGTTTAACTTCTTTTTTTCTTTCACATTTCCATTTTAGTTTTGTTAAAGAAGAATGAGAACGAAAGTAGAAAATCATTAGAAAGAAAAAAGCAAACAAACAAAAAAGTAAAAAAAATATTATGTTTTAATCTGCATTCATATTCCATAGTTATTTCTCTGGATGAGGACAGTATTTTCTATCATGAGTCTTTTGGAATGCTCTTAGAGCATTGTATTGCTGAGAAGAGTTAAGTCTTTCACAATTGATCATTGCACAGTATTGTTACTACTGTGTGTGTAGTGTTCTTCTGGTTCTGCTGAAGTTTAATTTCAAAATGAGGATAATGGTTTAGAAGCAAGGCACGAGCCAGACCCCATCCCAAAAGGGAGGGACTCAAAGCAGCTTGGGAAGATCTCAATACTTATACCTGTGATTATGCAATAAATTTAGTCCTTATAAGGAGGGGTAATAGTAACAACATGAAATGTTTGATTCATAGCAGGGCTTCATGAGCAGAAATAATTCTGGGATTTTGCTATGACTGAGATGGTCCAGAGAGTGAGGGCAAAGGATTGTTGTCATATCAAACTCAAGGCACAGCCTGATTGCTGGGCCTTAACTCTGGAAAATAGGCTGGCTATTATTATCATGACAGGAAAAATTACATTTCACTCATAAGATAAGAAGCTGGATGAAATGATCTATTTCAGATTTTTTCTAGGTCTTTACACAATTCTAGCTCTACAAAAGTGTTCAAGTTACCAGTGAAACAAGGTAATCCTAGAAGAAAATTTCCAAACCAAGTGTCATTCAACAATTCACTAATTCAACAAAAATTTAAGTTCCTTCTCTGTGTGTGAGTTGGGGAACAAGGAATACAAATTAAATATTAATTAGCAGCATTTATTATATGTTTATTAATATTGTCAGGTAAACATTTACATAAAACTATTACTGATGTCTACTAAAATCATTCTTAAAATTTCAAAAATAGCATTACATTTATTAATGTTTTATATTGCTATAACAATCAAAACATACCTTTTCTTATTTCTCAAGGTAGTTGACAAGTAGATTTAAACAAGAGAATATGAACATCTGATTATAAGATCAATCTAATTCTCCTTCTTAGCACCAAAAAACCTGCAAAATTAGGTCCTGACTTATCTTTCCTATCTAATCTACTTCTCTCTACTGTGAATATCATTCTGTACTGTTTGAAATTCTTTGAATAAATCTCTTCTTCAATTAAGTTCAAATCAATTTTACAGATATTTACTATGTGTTTAAAACATCCAAATCACTGTAGCAGGTACTGAGAATATAAAGAAAAAAAATTAAACCTGATTTTTTGAAATTTACATTCTACTAAAGGAATAAAATTTTCTGAAAAGTAAAAAAAAATAATAATATAGAGTGATGTAAGCAGGGAGAGAACATTAAAACTGAGTAAATCTGAGAATGCTTCATGACATTTGAGCTGACCCATAAAGAAAGAGGAATATGAGTGACAATGCTAAGGAAAAATGATATTCTAGGCAGGTAGGTACAAATTATGCAAATTCTTGAAAATTAGAAATGCAATGTTGAAGTCAGAGAACAACTAGAGCAGTATAGTTTGAAAGGAAAGTATAGTTCACAGGAAAAGAGTAATATTTAAGAAGGACTAGAGAGTTAGGTTTCAACTAATTTTGTTACACTGGGCTGAGGAGTTAGTTTTTATTTTGTCCCAGAATCAACAGAAGATCCCTGAATTCTTTTCAGCAGCATGGTCAGATTTTTACCTTGGATAGATTATTTTGCCAAAGACTGGGAAAGAGAGAGACTGAGCGTGGGAAGCCCATGAAACAGAGAAGCCAAATATGTTGCTTATGTTATAGCCAATTATAATAAAATATTGTCTCTGGGAGGAATGAGGGCCTGAACCAGGATAGGAAACCATGATGTGCAAAAGAGTAGGATTGAGATATATATAGGGATAAGACCATGGGGAACTATGGCATCAGGAAAAGTTTTATGTTTGTTTTTTTATTTAGTAGATGATGAAATGGAATCATATAGATGCAGGAAAAAAGAGGTATTTTTCATTTTTAGAAAGAAGACAAAACTAGTTGACTAAAACTTCTACCCTTTAGGATGCTGTGATGCACAAGCCCAGCATCAATTAGGAATTAGTGGCAGCAGTTTGGTGCTTTTACTCATACTAATCTCTTCCTGGAATGCCTCCCCCGGCTATGTTTGCCTATGACATTTCCAAGATCATCTTAAAAAAAAAAAAAACAATCTCAGAATTACAAAGAAAATAGTAGCCTTTTCTTTGCCTTTTCTTTTCAACCCTAAGCTCTTAGTTTGTATTTACACTTATTGCTGTATTTGTAATGTAATGTATATTGTAATGTAATGTAAAGTGGCATTTACACTTATTGCTGGGGTATCTGTGACATGTCTCATTTTCTCTACAGAATTTTGTTGTACATCTCTGTTTGTCCAAGACTGTAGGTCATTCTCAAAAAAATTATATTTCATAAGAAAGGGGGTGAACTATTATTATAGAATGAGATATATATTTTAGATATGATTTATATGATTATTTGTGTTACTGTTTATTATAAAGCAAGGTTCTATGTGTGTTTGTTTGTATTGTAGAAGATAATTTAGAAGTGATGATGTCAAAAGTAAAAAAGCAATAAATTTAGAGAAAATATTTATGTGACTGATTTAATGAAGGTATGAGATTAAATAGAAAGAAATGTGTAAATTTTAATAGATTCTCTTTTCACACCTACCATCTCCAGTGGTTAATACAGCTTTCTAAAGGAGGAAAGAGGATAAAAGCAAGAAAAAAATAAGGTGAAAAGAGAAATAAATAGCCCAAACAACCCCACAAACCAGATAAGCCACAGTCGATTAGCTGCTGGATGTATCTATATATATGTAACTCCTAGAAAACACACACACACACACAAATGAACTGAAATTCAGTTGGATAGTTGTCTTTTTTCCTGCATGATTTCAAATATCTGGTTATTTGGAAACATGGCTGGCTTTTTCATTTTCCCTCTGGATATTTGGCAGCATAAAGACAGTCTATAATTTTAAAAAAATGTATCAGAACTCTTAAATGATGTGCTAAATGTTATTGTACAAAGGACACAAAAGAATAGCTAAAGTATTCTCTTTTCTCTGTGGCTGGGCAGATATAATAGCTGTCAGACAGATGCAAAAGGACTTTACCGACATCATGGGCATGAGTTTCATAAGATGGAATTGATTCCAAACTGGGAAGCTTCATCAAAGTCTTTTTAATGACCTTTATGGCTGCCATATTGAAGGAATGAAAGTCTCTCACTCTGCCAATTGTCTATTTGTGAGTCAGGTACTTACCTTGTGTGGGCTGATCTTCAGCACATCTGTGAGCTGCTTATATATTGCTGATACAGCTGTGGAACAAAAACTTCTGGCCAAATGATGCAGGCTTCCTGCTAATGCTCAGAAGTATAACTAGGGATCTTTGCACCTGAGGTAAGTACCAAAAATCACACCTGGGACAAATGGCAAGGAGTCTACCCTTCATAGTGGGGTGAAGGTGATGGCAAGGTAGGATACTGCCCAGTGGACAGTGAGACAGAGAACCTTATGCTGGAAAGACATTTGGCTAAGGGTAGGGAAAATAGGGAGGAAAAGAAATTAATTCCAATACCCATTTGGTAACCTATTTTGCCTAGTTATTTTTTTTTTTGTTGTTGTTGTTGTTAACTGGATGTTTGGTACTTGGTATTTTTTGCTTGTTCATTTTTTTTCCCTAATGCTGCTGAAAGATTATAAGTGACATTAATCTGCTCTTAATTGAGAACCTAAGGGCAAATCACAGCTTTTCTACCATAGTTATGGTTCTAGAAATACTTACCTAATGTTCAAAAATCATGAAATTATTTAGTGTCTCAGGAGTTTGGTAGATTTTCTGTCTCTTTTTTTTTTATATCTTTCCCTTTTTTGTATCTCCTTCCCTCCATTCCTTCTTCCCTCTCTCTCTCTCTCTCTCCCTCTCCTTCACCTCTCTCTTTCCCTCTTTTTCTCTCTCTCTCATTCTGTCTTTGTCTCTGTCTCTGTTTCCTTCCTTCCCTCTTTCCCTGCCACTTTCCCTTCTTCCCTCCCTCCCCCCCTCTCTCTGTCTGTTTCTTTGATGGTGCCATCTATTCATATTTCAGAAATACCAGATTTCTTAACATTTACACAAATAATAGTACAACTTTTTCCCTGGAAGCCTGATAGATTTTTAAGACTGGGAGAACATTTTTTAAAATGTTAAATTTAGTTTAGGTTATAAAGTTGGTTCATCAGCCGCTGATGGTGTTACTTTGAGGGTCATTCGGTACTCTCATTATTGTGCAATCTTTTAAAGCATTATCCTACTGCTGAATGAACCTCAAAGACAGGGATAGATGAACCAGATCAAAGGAAGTAAGATTCATTCTGAATATTAACCAAACTTAGGAGTTTTTTTCTCTTAAAAAAAGCAGTAATGGAAAGCTTGGGCACCTGCTACTCAGAGACTACTCCCTCCAGATGGGCACGTGCTTCCTTTTTTCACTGGCTACCCAAAAGTTTCAGAACCTTGTCACTTTTTACTTCCACTATCATACTCCACCCAAAGTGGAACAGTCCAAATTTCTTTTTCATGTTTCATTTCTCTTCAGGGCTGGGTTGACAGTCTCTTAGCACCACAGCTGCCTTTGAGGACAAACATTGGGTCATTAGATCTTCTGCTTCACAAATTTTCTGAGGTCATGATGTTTTGCCCCCTGAGGACATTCAATCCATGTTCTAGACAGTTTTCTTTGGGTTGAAATCAGTCTGCAAAGTAATGCTAGTGCACTCACACACACAAACACACACTTATTTATCTCTCTTCCCTCCTAGAAGTTTCATTCCTGAGAGATATTTATTTCAAAAATATCCCCCAAAGAAGTACAAGTGGTCAATATTGTGATTAGACATTCATGTATCCTATGTCATATTGAAAAATTGTGTTCCCTGTATAATATTTTCTCTGGGAACTCTCAATCTTTACTGCATCATTCAATCAACATGGATTTATTAAGCCTTTACAAAGAACTTATTAACACCAGCTCTGTGCTAGGAATTGCATTGGACAAAAACAAAACTTGGCACAGTGGATATAATGCTAGACCTGGAACCAGGAAGACCTAACTTCAAAATCAGCCTCAGATATTTACTCAATGTTGAACCTTAAGCAAATCACTTAATGTTCTTTTGATTCAATTTTATCATATGTAAAATATGGATTAAAAACTGTAAAATGTGAATTAAAAGTAGTACTTACTTGGGGCAGCTAGATATTGCAGCGGATAGAGCATTGGCCCAGGATTCAGCAGGACATGAGTTCAAATTTGGCCTCAGATACTTAATACTTCTACCTGTGTGACTCTGGGTAAATCATTTAACCCCAATTGTCCAGCAAAAAAAAAAAAAAAAACAGCAAAAATAAATTTTAAAAAATATTACTTACTGATCCAGGACTCTGGTAAACATAAAGTGAGGCAATATTTGTAAGGCACTATGCAAATATTAGAGATCTGTATAAATACTGGCTGTTATTATCATTATTATTGCATTCTAATTGGATAACAACATCCACTTATGTAGATAAAAACAAAAGACACACATACACACACACACAAATTGAAAAATGACACACATCATTTAACTTCTCCTGGTTCACAATGTCAGCTGTATGGACCAGGAAAAGGCTCCTATAAATTAAAACTGAGTCCTCAAAGAAACTACTGATTCCAAGATAAAGAGATGAGAAGAAAGTATATTCCAGGAAAAAGGCACAGACATTACAAAAACATGGAAACAGGAGTTGAAGTAATATGTATGAAGAATGCCATGTCCAATATTTCAGAATATAGACTGTTTAGAGGGGAGTAATGTGCAATATGTCAGAAAAGTTAGGAAAGACTAAGGTTGTAAAAGCTTTTAGGTGCCAAAGAGGAGTTTATATTTAATCTTAGAGATAATAGGAAGTGACTGGTGTTTAATGTATGATAAGATGATGTTGCCATCCAGAAAAGTCCAATAGGGAAAAAAAGTGACCTGTCTAAGGTAAGGCAATCAATCAGTTAAAAGGTATTTATATAAAATGGCCAACTTTGTGCCAGGCATTGAGCTACATACAGAGGACACAAATGACAAATCAAAAAACATGTATTATGTGTTCCAAACAATATGTGTATATTGTTTTAAGTCCTGTGTTTACATATCAGAAAAAAAAATGACAATCCCTTTTTCTCAAAAATTTATTCTCCAATTGGATAGGAAAACAGATAAAGAGTTTAGCTTCAGGTTAATGGAAAAGTCCAAAGAACTCACAGGTGCAGCTTACAGGGCTGACGACAAAACCTACAATTTCTAAGAATCAATCAGAGATTCTACCCCATAGGAACTGCCCAACACTGTTAAGAATAGGTAACAAATCTAAGATAAAGAAGAGAGATAATTCTAGGATTTCTCTGACAAGTTTGTCAGTGCAAGCTTAAAGAGCTGCCAAGAACAGAAAATGACTGAAAAGACATTGTTAGGAAAGTTAGGAATATGGTCTGTGACAGAGAAAAGGGAGAAGAATTTTGGTCTTACTGAGCTGAGCCCAAGTTCTCTTTTCATCCCTGCTGGGATTTCTATCCAGTCTGGACAACTGTTGGGGGTGGGGGTGGGGAGGAGAAGTAGAGTCAGTAGGAATAACATGTAATTTGTACATAGTACATATTTTTAAAATATATTTGTTGAATTTTGTTAGATTCTGGAATAGAACCTTGGTCTCTTATCAATAAGGCCATTAAATGATATTGCTTTTCCTCCAATGTCTTAGAATTTCTCATAAAAAACACTTTAACTAAAAGAAACCAACAAATAAAGTTGAATCATTTCTGAAATTATTTTATATTTCAATTTATTTGAAGTTATATATATGTATATATATGTCTGTATTATATAATATTTAATTACATCCAACTCTATTTTTAATATCAACTATCTTTATCACAACGACAACTGAAAGTTTAAGAAATTTAATCTTTATAGTATTTTCTACTTGTGATACCATTGTTGTCAGGAGGATGTATTCATGTTATGCCTTTTATGTTCTTGTTCAATCCTTGTCTGAAGGATGAAATATTAGACTTGTAACACTGCACATATGTTATGTAAATTATAGTAGCATTTTGTATTGCTTTGACCTTTATAATACTCTATAATTTGATTGGCTGACTAGTCTAGTTCCCTGTGTTTACAGTTTTGCCCTTACTTGAATGGACGTGATGAGATGTTCGAGGCCAGCCAATCAAAATATAGAATATTGAAAAGGTCAAAGTAGGATAATATGTTTTCTTAAACAGCACTTTTAGCTTTATTGGTGAAAGAATGTATTCTCATAGCAAAAAATCTCATAGGATTCATGTGAAAAAAAATGCCTGTAACCAGTAATTGAATTGGAGTTGATTAAGTTGGAGTTACCTTCTCAGGTAGATTTAATTCAACTCCTAAAAAGATATGGAAGATTTAAATATTTTAGCAAATTGTATATATTTAAAATCATATGACTATGGCTTCAAACATTTCGTTTCAAAGACAAAGTCTAGTTAAATCAAGAAAAATTTCATCTGACAATTTAATTACATCTAGTACAGCGAGTTCACTTTCAGTTTGATAGATTAGAAAGGACCAACACTTAAACAGATAATACAGAATGCAGATTTTGAACCTGAAGATCCCTCACCCAATGTTTGCTGAAGCCATATATATGCATGAATATAACAATAACCACCATTATGATATTGTACTAATGATATCAAATTAATCCAAAGATTGAAGGAAATCCAGTCTTTCCAAACCAACAAAACAGATGTAAATGGCTACAGCATATGACCATTAATGATGTGCATGTGAGGAATTACATAAAAGGCAATAACAAGAACATTTATGACTAGACAAGGTAATGAAACTATCATTTAGCAAGGATGAGGGAATAACAGTCAGACAGACCAATAGTGCTCCAATATCCATGTGATCCACTATGATTAAAGAAGTAAGAACAATGATCATAGCACAATCTCATCAAATAATGAAATGCATGAATAATTCATACATATGTAATTTTGTGGTATTTGATGCATTTTCCTCACAACAAAACTGTAAAGATTATAGTAAATTTTTATTTATGAAGAATGAACAAATGAAAAAAAAAAACTGAAACTCAAAAATGCTCTGCAATTTTCTTTCTTTCTTATCCCCCCTCAATTTCTCTGTTGATATCTGGTGTTATCAAGATTCCTGCAATATCCATATCCTTTTCTACCATGTGTTGCTCCACACTGAGCATGTTTGTTTATTTCCTATTTACTGTCATTATAAAGGAAAAATGTTTGCATAGTTTTCATTGTGAGGCACACATAATCATCCACCTTTTACATATAAACTGAGGCTCAAATAACTTAACATTTTTGTTCTAAATCATTTATGATAAAGTCAGATTTCGAATTCAGATTTTCTGACTTCTTATTGATTGTTTTACATTACATTTGGTGACCTCACATTCATTTCTGTGGTGTTACTGTTAAGAGTTGTTAGCAAAACAGTGATCTTAAGCTTCTCATTGCCTTTTACTAAAGTAAGAGAAGAATAAAGAGAAAGAAAAACAGGATCATTATAAAACAGCTAGTCTGCCTTCTCAGATTAATAACTGATAATATTGACCTACTCATTACAGAGCTAATCTCTTCTTTTCCCTTTCCACTACAGATTCAGGTGCAAGTGAACTGAACTACGGAATCATTTGTATCTGTAAATTGGTACCCAGAATGTGAGATTTTAGTGGAAACTGTGCTTTTTGGCAACTTTGCAATTTGCTTAGCCTTTGGTTATAAGAAAGTTACGTTGCATCCTCAGGGAAATCTCAACCAAATCTGTGGGCTTAAAGAGACCTGTAGGGGTAATGAGAAGTCATGCATTTCTGGGCCTTTCAGTCCTAGCTTAAGAATTTGATGTAATATAATTGAGACGTCAGCATATTTAAAGAGAAAAAATAGGTCATTAAAAAGTTAAAAGAATGAAGACTTCTCTTCTTCCTGTCCCTTTCCTTTCTATTACCTCACCTAGAACTAAAGGTCAGAAACCATTGTTCCTAATAATCTAATATATGAATTGTATGCTACTAGCTATTATATATGCAACATTACATGAATATTTTTCCCAGAAAAGGTTTTTCATATATTTAATATGAAAGAGATATTATTTTGAATAACCAATAAAATATTCCATTCAAAAACAGTCAAAAAAAGTCATATCATATTTATTTATTCTTGTGAAGAGGACATAACATTGTCAAATGTAGACTACTTTGGCACTTGTCCTGTTTTATAGGTCCTAATCTGGCAATGATGATTACTGAAGTGAGTGAAGATGTGTTCAGCAGCTACTTAGCTCACTACATAATATGTTAATGGAAGAGATATACTAAATATTCTCTTTTCAAGCAAGTGTTATTAAATACAGTCATATCTCCTATTCAAAAAGTACAAAGTAATTCCCCTCTCTTCATAAAAGATTCCAGAAGGGATGATACTAAATCTCAAGAGATTTTCAAAACTCTTTAATCTTTTAGAATGTAATATAGAGAAAATATTCGCTAATTCCTACTATGGATTTTGCTAAAATAAGATCAGTGCTAATTTCCATTTGTACAATACTTTTTAGTTTACAAAATTTCTTATGCATAGTATCCATTTTTTCTCCTTATAACAATGATTTGGAGTACACAGTATTATAACATAATTGGAATTCAAACCAAGATTTCTAACACTTAGCACAATTACTGAAGATATTTTCATGGCAAGTTGGGTTATAAGCAAAATAAAACAAAACAAAAAAGCAAATAAACACTGAAAGTACAACAATAACAAAAGTCAATACTTGATATAGTTGTTCAATGCTCCTTCTTCAGCAAGGCAATATAAAGTTAATGTCCAAGATTCCAGAAAACAAAATCATGGTCATGAATTCTAAACTAGCAAGTCAACAACTATTTACCTCCACTTCTTAAAATGGAAATTAAAGAACTCTTTTTTTTTTTTATCTACTTCTAGAGACATAATTGGAGACAGGAGGGAAGCCCTGTGTCATAATTATGTTTCATCAAAGCCTTTGGATATAGTTCAGAATATAGGTGTAGGTATTACTTCAAAGGGAAAAAAATAGCATAGGAATAAACTAAAAAAAAAATAACAAAAAAGAAGAACAGAAGAAGTTTATTTTGTAGATTGAAGTCTGGGAAATACCCTTCTCTAAGATATTTGTTCTTGGTTTTAAATTATGTTCAAAATTTCCTATTAAGGAAATGAGTTTTTTCTCTCCAGCTAATATATATCTATATCTATCTATCTATATATATATCTATATCTATATATATGTGTGTGTATATTTTTTCCATATTATCATTTGTGAAACATGAAACAGATTCCCATCCTATGTAATTGCATGGAAACATTTCCAAAGACATGAGATGCATGTAGAATCATAATTTTGTCTATGACTAATCTCACTCCTTGGCATTAAGACCATGTGTTAGAACCTTTTAATGATCTTTCAAACAACAGATTCCTCCTTAACAGTCAAATAGGAATTGCTCTTAGGAGAAGACCCTGAGCAACCTAAGGATGGAAGCTGGTTTAGGTTTTTAAAGCCCCTCCCCTTACACGTGATTTTCTCCAATTCCCTGGGAATGCCAGTAACCATTTTAATTAGACTCTGAGGCAAGCAATATTGTGTCCATGGTAACAGGTATAAAAAGAAACCAAAAAAAACCGTGATAACTGAAAATGTGTTTAAATCATGATAAAAGGATTTAAACAGATGTTATTTTTTTAAAGTGTTATTTTAAAAAAGAATTTTAAAGGGCTTTTGATATGCAGAATTTTTTTTTAATTATTTTGGATGTATCCTTAGAGAAAGTTTTTCACTCCTTAAGACAGCAGTTCATGATTGCCATGGGTAAAGTAGAATGATTGTATGACTATAGAGGAAAGAGATACTAAAAGGAATACCAAACAGAAACAAACACCAAGAAATCTTCAGGGAATTATTGAAAGCTAAGAGAGTGGAAAGTTTGTTTTGTAGTATTAAATGTGCTATGATCCTGGATATAAACACTATCTGCTGAGTAGAGACAAGCCAAGATAAGTAATTCTCTTTAGAATCGTGTCCAACCACAGACATGGTGTTGCTTGCCTCATAACCTAATGCAAACGATTGGCTATTAGGTAATCAAATGTTTAAGTATGATCAACCATTAAAAAAATACTAAATGTCCATCAGTCTCAGGCAACCTCTTTCTGATTCTGGAATATAGGGAGAGGTTGGACAAAGAAGGGACAGTGGATGCTAATTACTTTCAGCTATCTACAAACCCTACTTTAACTACTATAAACCCTCTGACTAAATGGAGGTTCCTTTTCTAATTAATGACCAAGAAAATGACAATATGTTAAAGGAATCAAACTTAATTTTGATTTTGGTACAAATGAAACTAGAAAAAAATAAGAAAGTTGTAGTAAAATGAGAGGATATCTTCCTAATTTTCCTTGGAAAATCACATAAAAGAAATGGCAGAATTAGTTTCATTTTACATTCAAGGGATACTTGAGGAACAGAAGGAAAGGGGAAAAGAATATGCTTATATATATATACTTCCTACTGCATGCCGGGTATTGCACTAAGTGCTTAACAAATATTATCTCATTTAATTCTCACAATAACCCTGTGTTACTCTCCTCATTTTATAGTTGAGGAAATGGCGGTAAACAGAGATTAAGTGACTTAGCTAGTCACACAGTTAGTAAACTTGTGCTGTGATGTTGAAGATGAGAATGAAAAAAATTTCAAACAAATTAATAAATGAACTAATGTTGTAAAGTAAACAACAGTTATATTTCTTGAGTCAATGAAGATGAGTTCAAATCTCAGTTCTTGTTGTACAATAAGAACTGGGACTGTTGTACAAGTCGAAACCTCCCTGAAACTAAGTGTCTTCATCTATAATGAGCAACTTTTTAGATTCTATTAGATCAATTCTAAATTCATGTACAATTTTTAATCTATAGTACTCCTATCATTGCAGGACATAGGTACAATTTTTAAAAAAGATTTCGGTTCCAAATTCTCTCCCTCCTTCTATCCCTTTCCCTAAACATTGAGAAGGCAAGAATTATGACACATTATATATTATATGTATGAAGTCATGAGAAACATATTTCTACATTAATCATGTTCTGGAAAAAAGTCATAAAAGTAAAGTGAAAAAAGTATGTTTCAATCTGCACTATAAGTCCATTCTGCACTTCTATATCTGGAATTGGATAGCAATTTTCATGAGGAGTCGTGGAGAATTATATTTATCAAAGTTATTCTTTCACTGTTAATTATCATTACAGTATTGTTATCATGCACACTCTTTTCCTGGTTCTGCTCATTTCACTTTGAATCAGGGCTTATGTCTTCCCAGGATTTTCTGAAAACATCCCCTTCATAGTTTACAATATACTTGTATCCCACACATTAATATGTCATAGCTTATTCAGATATTACCCAATTTGATGAATATTCCCTCAGTTTCCAACTATTTGCCAACCCCAAAACAAATGTTATAAATATATTTGTATATATAGGTACTTTTCCTTTTCCTTTGATCTATTGGAGTATAAGCCTAGTAAGTGTAGGTTGAGAAATACTTAAAATGGGATTTTCAAATAGGTCTTCATATTCTCAAAATGCTCTAAAATAGCATATACATTGAGATTCAGTGACTTCAATAAAAAATGTTTGTGGAGATGACAAATGTATTTTTTGAAAAATCACATGTGGTTTTATCAATAAACTCCTAACCAAATAGCAAATTTAAAATTCTAAAATGTAAATCTGACCACATCATTGCCATATTCAGAAGTATTTAATAGCTTCCTGTGACCTTTAAAATAGTGTAACAAGACCACAGCATGGCATCTAAGGGCCTCTACAATATGGCTCATAAGTATCTTCTGGCCTCATTTCATATAAACCTGCTTCACATATTCTCATTTCATTTAAACTAGTCTAGTTGAAATTTCTTAAATACAATATCCCATCTCTTTGCTTTGGGAAAGCACATTATATAGTTCCCATTATATGTGATTCAATTCTTTATTTCTACCTTTAGTTTAGCTAAAATACCATCTCCTACACAAAATGTTTCCTGATTTTCCTCTTTGTTAATTTTCTCTCATTTTTGATATAACTTTGCAACACTGGATATTTTGGGGGGGATGAGCAGCCCAGATTTGCGTTTTCATTTTTATGTTGTTTAGTCATTTTTTAGTCGTCTTCAACTCTTCATGACCCCATTTGTAGTTTTCTTGGCAAAGATACTAAATTGGTTTTCCATTTCTTTCTTCAGCTCATTTTATAGAAGGTAAAATTGAAGCAAACAAGGTTAACTGATTTGCCCAGGATCACACAGCTATTCTGACACCAGATTTGAACTCATTTTGTTTTCCTGAATCCAAGCCTGGCCCTCTATCCACTGTGCCACTTATTAACTTATTGTTAATAGGGAGCATTTTATGAGGAAAAAACAACAACACAAAAAACTCTTTCTACCAATATAAATTGTTAACTCTTCTGCAATCTCTAGTCTTTCTAGGTTCAGAATCTTTGGGCTCACAGAAAGAGGCTGACTTGCCCAAGGATCAGCCTATATGTGTCAAAGGTGGGATTTGACCCAGGTCTTCTTCCTGATTCTGAGGCAACCTTTCTTTTCTCTATACAATTTTGAATATATTTTGCATATGCAAAGTATCTGTGTACAAGTAGTTTCATAAGTAGTGATTATATTTCTTGATATCAGAAACTAGTCTATTTTTGTCTTTGATTCCCAAATTTCCTTGAACAAAACAAGAATTTAATATATTTTTGTTTAATTGAATGGAACTGAAAGGTTTTCAAGACATCAGTTCATTTGCCTCCTTTCCCATCTCTATAAAATCTTTTTGAGAATGATTTATACATAGGTCAAATATATCCATGATGAAAATAGAAGATTGGAGTAGGTTGGCTTTCATGAATAATGCAAATGAATTAACACATGTAAAGCGCTTTGCAAACTTTAAAGATCTACAAAATGCTATTTATTCTTCTTGTTATCCTCATTCAAATGCTAAGCACATTGCCTGACATGTACTAGGTGCTTAATAAATGCTAACTGATTGACTACAGTGGATCACCTGGTCAGTGGGAATACTGAATGAAAGGTATAGGTTAAAAAAGGGTCGTTTATTTTATGTTGAGTTATATATAACGTATTGATATGTAATATTGATTATGAAAAGACATTTAACTAGTAAAGCAAAGCATATTTTAAAATACCTTTCTCAACTTGGCATCTTGCATGAATATATTAAGATCTTACAAGATTCTTTGACAGGTGCTGTAACCAAAAAAACTTTATTTAATGACTCTCTGTTTATCATTGTTCAGACTAAGTGATCATCACTGTCCTAAAACATATTATGTGCAGACCCTAAAGAAAAAAATCTTCTATTTGTTGAGACTCTTCATGTATTGGTATTGGAATGTACTTTAAGTCTGAGAAAATTCCACAACTTCCTCCATAGGATTTGGAACAACTCAAAAGAGATTGTTTTAACAATTCACAAAGGAATAGCTCTATATATGAATAACTGTTGAGTAGTCTATGACAAGCCATTGAGTTAGCACATATAACTTACATAGGCACAACTGACTGAAAATGAGAGTAACTTAGATTTGAATGGGAGGAAATGAACAGACTGAATTGCATTTAGGAAATTATTCAGAAATTTTAGTAATTCCAAACTTTCTAGACCCCAAAATTCTTTCTTTTTCTAACATCAGTATTCTTGTATTGAGGCTATATGGTATATAGGATAGAAATCAGGCCTTGGAGCTAAGAATAAATGAATAAATGAAGCAAAGCACTTGGTACAAAGCATTATGCAAAGGTTTGAGAAAAAGCAAGACAAACCAAGCTCTCAAGCAACTTGTATTCTAATGGGGGTGGGGGGAAAAACACATTTAAGAGATTTCAGCCACCATCAGATGGTAAAGCCTCGTGGTCTTTCACAAGCAGCCTCAAAGCATGATCATAGATCTTATTCAATGCCCTTTCCACTAAGATCACATCTGTATCAGTGGTGAACCATTTGAGAGGGCCAACAATTTAGATGGTGAGAAGTTTGTCTTCCTGGTCTTCATCAGCCATGGTTGCAGAGCTGTTGAAGGTTAATGTGTTGGCTGAGGAAGAGAACAGCCTGCATCTCCACCAGGATTGATTTCTTGAACTATGATTGAATGATGGTACAAAGGCATCACTGATACTGTTATTCTCAAGAATCTTGGCCTAAGGGTCCTAAACAGTTTCTGTCATATTTGTCATAGTAATGGTCAAGGGAGTTTGATTCCTGTGTCTCCCTCAGGATCTCATGCTGACTCAATTTTGCTGGCTTCCCTGGCCCATCAGCAATTGGTTGGCTATTAGTGGTGATGGTGATGTTAAGTCCTTTCTCCACAAAAATTGCTCTCTTGGATGATGGTTGACAAAACCTGAGACTAAATGATAATTATTTTAAATTTCAGTCATTTCAATGAAAGGACCAAGTGGACCAAGGGTTAAGGAAGTGATCTTGAGCCCAATACAATCCAGGTTCAAGGTTAAACTATGTTTAGATGACCCCGTTAGTATGAGAATTATGATGATTTAGGGGATAGAAAACTGGCATTGAAACCAGAAAGTGAGTTCAAGTCCTACTTCTGGTATTCCTGGGCAAGTCATTTAACCACTCAGTGATTTAGCAACTTCCTAGGACTAAAGGTTTCAGATAAGATGATGAACAGCCTTGTTATCTTGTGTTTCCTAATCTTGCACATCTCTGTACCCAGGAATGTTGGTTCTAGTACCTCTTCTTCTATTAATACTATGAATAATGAAGCAATCACATTAAATCTCAATTGACATTTCAAATTCTCTGAAGAATCAAAAGTATGGATGACACAAGGAGCAACAGAGAAAGGCATGGAGAGAGGAAGTAGGCTGCAATTTATTATAAATAAGTGAGCATAAGGAATTCTGTTAAAGAAAACATCCAAGAAATGTTTAATCAGAAAGGAAAGTTATCCAGTACAGAGAGTGATTGATACAGATAATTTAAATGCTTGCCTAGAATACATAGAATATTAGATAGTTTAGAGGTAGGACCTCAGACAAATTTATGAGGAATCAAAAAGCAAGAATGGGTGTGTAGTCTGCACTTATGAAAGTCTTGTTCATATTTATGAAATCACAGAGCTAATATTATATAGTTCTGGCCAAAGCCCATTGATTAAAATTGCTGTTTTGAAAGTACAATGGGAGGGTCAAGGTTTAGGCTACTTTTTTTCCCTAGTTCTAAGTTCTGTTTTACACATTTTGGTATGTATAGAATTTTTCTTTACATTTCCAACTTTCAGGTATATGACCAACAATGTGATCTCTGTCAGAGGACATTTTATTTAACATAATTCCCTTCCTCCCCCAGTGATTGGACCAATTCACAACTTTATCAACACCATATTAATCTTTGTGTCTACATTTCTTGAAGCACTGACAATCTCCCTCCTTTTATCATCTTTGCAGGACACTATTTTTTTCAATAAGAGAAATTTCTCCAGAACCTGTAAGAAAAACATATAGGAAAGAAGAAAAGCATTGCATAAGATCTGAAGGAATGAAGGGATTATATCCTCTGTTAGAAGAAAGATAGAAGACATATAGATAATACCAAAGTAAGGCTGAGTAAAGATGAAGGGAAAAGGATCAGAGTGGTATTTATATAAATGGAATGGATGTGAACTTCCCACAGTGTTATGTGGGTTTCCTCCTACTATGCCAGATGTGCTTTTCCCTCCTTAAATTCTGAGCATCAGCTGGTCTGTTCAGTAAATTTTTCTTCTTGAGAAAATGAATGGGAAAGGGGCACTGAGTATCTAGTGAACATCTCTTCCTTTAGGTTTCATATTTTAAAACTCATTGGTCACATAAAAAGAAGTACTGAAACAGAAGAGAATTGATTCTTTTTGTGCTAACTTTTCTCTTCTCCTGTCAGCCCTAGAAAATACAGGAAGAATGACTGCATCTCTTTGTATGAAGAGATGAATAATTCCGGAAAGTTAACCACGCCTCAGAGGGCCCAGGCAAGTTCCAGTTAACTAAGTGAAAGGTAAAGTTATGAGAATAAGCCCAGAGTGTAGGTGGAAAGTCAACTGTTAGCTTGGAAACAGAATAGATTATTTTGGCTAGGTTCCTCCTGAGGTTTAAATACCTCCTGATTGAAAGCAAATTGGACATTTAAGAGAAAGCTGGAGTGACTACAGGAAAGTAAACAAATAAGCAATGACCCCCAATTGGAGCTGGTGGAATTCAAAGCCCTTGTTGTCTTTCCTCAGTGCTGAAAGGAAATAAATATTGCTCTTTGTGCAATATTATTTTCAGTACCTTAGATTTCAGTAAATAAACTGGCTATTGGACAGATATATGCTACTAACTCAGGAAAGGTACACCCAGAAAGCAAGTGGGAGAAAGAGGGGAAAATAGAACAAAATGCAAAGGATTATTTTTGCTGTTGTTATTTTCTCAGAAAATGTTTAGTGGAATTTCTAGTCAAATTTAGTAAGTCTACATGCACTGTATAGGATGCAAAGCAAAACAGAATAGAGGTGATTACAAATCACTGTTCATTGGGCAGGGAATTTTCATTTCATACATCATTCACAACTGGATACAGTAATTCTACAAGGACATTACTTATTCTTAACACACACATACAAAAGTAAAAAGGGGAAAAACAAAAATGTGGCTGTTATGATGACTTGGGTGCACTGCACATGGATCTCATTTCATTCCCACCACATTCCACAGGGTAGGTTATTCGCCAAGTTACATGTGGTTCACTCAATAAGTACAATTTATTTCTGATTTAATTTTATAGAATTAAGTTCTACTCTTGCTCTAATCCTAAAATTTTATTTGAACTGTAAATTGTATACTTTTTTCCCTTTATATAAATACTCAAATATGACCTCATAGATGTAGGTACTCTCTCCAGTGACATAGATTACAATTTATTTTTCCCAAGTATTCCAGCATTTGTTCAGATTTAAAAAAAAAAATCTTTCTCTGTCCTTTCAACATTCTTGAGTTTTTCTGCTAAGTCCCTTAATATTGAAGAAGAGCCAACTTTTATATGTCATAACTTGTTCCTTCTGTATGGGATCTTAGGGTCACATATGTAAAGTGAAACTTGCACAAATAGAATGGATAATAGGGGTCTGCTAGAGGATTCCTCTCTCTGTACCAGATTAATTTCCCTTGAACTGGGATATGTATTGAGGTTCAAGGACTATCTTTGTATAGGGTCACCAAAATTTTGATATTACAGAGTATAGTCAGACTTTCCCTCTATCAGACTGCTAAAATGATGGAGAAATGCCAAAAATTATATTGGGGTTACCTGCTATTGTTGCAGATTGTCTCAAAAGAAACTATAAGCTTAGACATCCTCCAAATCAAGCAAAGATTTTATTATACTGCTAAGAGTTGAATAAATCCATAAAACTTTTTATCAAGGAAAACTGCTTTTAGCAATTAACAAGGAAAAGATGAGAGCTAAATTTTCTAGTGGAATTCACAGTTAACCAGAAAGAAGACAAGACCATCAAGATGGGATTATACCATTGCTTTTTAGGGTAACCCTAACAGGTATTTGGCATCTTAAAAAGAGTTAGCTATAACAAAGAGATAGACACAAAAAATATTCCGCTGAATGAGGAACTACCCCCAAAAAGGAGTTAGCAGGGATTTAAGGTATGAGCAGATTCTTTATAGGGGAAAAATAACTTGAGGATTTGACATCATAACTTGGCATTCTGATTGGATACAGTAACTGGAGTTAAAATGGTTTTGTCTATGTAAAGAACTCAGGTAAGAATTCTACCAGAGGCTATCCTTGGGGTGGGGCTATAATAAAGTCCATTTAAACTAAAGATCTAATCCATTTTTTTAAAAATCAATTCATAATCCTATTTTTGCTTCTCCTAGCTAATCTCTGGGAGCATCTAGACTTCTATATTGTTTAGATTAATTCTGCCTACAGAAGCTACTTTCTGCAATCAAAGTCTTATTCAACCCCATTGTATAGACCATTCCTTTCAGTGCATTTCCCCTTTCTGAAAAGGAAAAGGGAGAGAACAGAATCCATTGAATAATCTTTACCATTAGATTTACTGGTTTAAAATACATTGTTCAGCTATAGACAAAAATAAAAAAAAACTAAATAAATAACTAGCTAGTTATTTTCTTGCTGACTTTTCTTATATGTTGGCTCTTAATAAATCAATCTTACCATTATTAAACGTTGAATTCTATCTCATGATGCCTCTTCATTTTATAGCTCATTTTACCTGCGGCTTTGAAAGTGGTTTTTTTTTGTTTTTTTTTTTTTTTTATCTTGTCCAAGTTTCACAGCTAGCAGTAGGTCTTTGGATTCCAAATTTCATATTCTTTCTTTTGATTATTCTATTTTTGCTATCCATTATCTGATATATTTTATAGCACTTTTCCACATGAAGCAAATAGTACTATATCAAAGGGCAGATAGTGTAGGAACTTCACTGGGCCTTAGTTCAGGATGACTTGAGTTCAAATCTGGTCTCAGACATAGACTAGCTGTGTGACCTTAAATTCTTTGCCTCAGTTTCCTCATCTGTAAAATGGGAATATAAGAGACTTGTTTCATATATTGTTGTTTTTATCAAATGAAATAATAATTGTAAAGTGCTTAGCACAGTACCTGACACATAGTAGACACTACATATAAGTGTATGTGTACTAACTACTAATAGTAGTAGTTGTAATAGTAATATAAATAGGATCAAAGCTCAAATCTAGTCCATTCCTCATATGAATAGTTTAACTGCTTAGGAAGTTTTTCTTTATATGCAACCTCAAGTTGCTCTTCTGAAACATCTAACCATTGCAAATCGTACTGTCTTCTGAGGTTAAGAACAGTTTAGTCTCTATTTGATTTGATCACCTTTAAAATACCTATAGAAACTTCTTCATTTCATGTTTTATCAGTCAATTCATAGTCTCCATAGATTATTATTACAAAGTTCTTTCACCATTCTGATTGCTTGCTGTTGTTTTTTTTTTCTTTTTTCTTGAAGAAGACCATGGCAAAAAGGAGGTGATGTCATAACATGTGAGTAAATCAGATTTAAGTGAGGGAGGGCTGAGCAAAGTCACCCTTTTCTCCTCTACATTTTCTCCTCTACAGCCATCTGAGTTCAGTGGCAAGATATAGATGAGAATGACTGCAGATGGTTCTGGATGTAGTGGGAGACCTTGGCCTTTTAAGTTATGGTCTTTAATAAATCTAGGTTTGACTGAGATAAAACCCAATTGATGATTAAGATTAAGCAAGAAATAAGGTAGTGAATATACTCTTTTACCTATATCAAGGGAAAGACTCAGTGTTTCTGGACGAAACAAAAATAAATATTTCCATTCAATCTGAGCAAAGCTGGGCCCAAACAATGATCAAATGGGGCTTGACCAGGGACTCATTGTTGGCCAATCAATGAGAACTAGAGTAATTTGAGTTTATTGCTTGGTCCTTAAAAAATGAAATCTATCCTGTAAACACTATGATATCCTGAGGTTTCAATGATCAAAATTTACCTTTCTTTCTTCTCTGGATGCCTTTTAGATTTATGTACTTCCTAAAATATATTTCTTAGACTTGAACAAAATATGCGAATTGTGCTTGAATCAGAACAGATAATAATAAGAAAATCACCATATATTGTCCGGATCTGGTCATTGGAGGATTTCGATACCAGTCGGAATCCTGATAATGGTGAGTCAGTGAGGGGGTAGTATTGGTATCCTTACAAAGTGATAAGTCAGTTGCCTAATTTAGCATGGTACTTAGCAAATTTTCTAACTCACTAATGTATTTAAGTATTCATTGGAGTTAGGCAACTGAATTATCACTTTGTAAGGATTCCAACAGGGTGGAACTCTCAAAGATGGTCAAAACAGGAGTTCTTTTATTTAAAATTCTCACAGCCCTATATACCCTAATACCCTTACATAACTGTAACACAGTACATGTATATACTGTGCATGTGGGATTATATAAATAACTTGCTATTGTGTGCACATATTTCCTTGCCATTTAGCATAACTCTGCATTAATTACAACACAGTTTGTCATATCCCCTGACTTCTCAGGCAGGCTGAGACACTCAGGGGATGGGAAGCCAAACCAGACATATCAGCAGGTTCCCTTGCTGGGCTGGAGGGTCTTATACCTCACCCAGAGTTTTCCCCACTATCTGTGACCTTCTCCAATATATCTTAATGTAGTGTAAGAATTTTAGCTTTTTTGTTTGCTATACAACACATATTGAGACAATCTGCCCTCTAACCATGTGTTTTCCATAACTATGAGCAGTATTTGTGAAGTTTATTTTTTGAATCCAAGGAGTAATACTTTCTATTTATTTTTAATACTGTCCTATGTGATTCAACTCAATATTCTAGACTGTTAAGATTGTTTTTTAATCTTTCATTTATTATGTAAATTAGGTCTCCTAGCTTTGTGCTATCTTCATGTTCAACAAGTGTGACATCTATACATTTGTTAAATTATTTATAGCCATTATCACAGGGTCAAATAAAGTTTCCCGAAGAATTCCACTTATAATCTCCTTACAAATTCACCTCAAACTATTCATGACAACTCTTTCGGTCAATCATTTAGCTAGTTTCAAATCTATCTCAATTATTTTCTGTCTTAGATCTCTTTAGCTTCTATGAGTGAATTTATTAAATGAGCTTCTAAAATCTAGTTAGACTTTCTCATAATCTTTTAGTCTGTTAAATATGCTAGAATAGAAATTAAGTTTGTTTAGTATGCCTTATTGAAGAAGTCATGCTGGTTCCTTATAACAATTAGTCCCTCACTTTTCTTTACATTCATAGAATGTTTTCCTTCAGTAATAAGTTCTAAAATATTTCAGGAATGAAAGCCTGCTTTCTCATCTATAGTTTATAAAGTATAATTCTTTCTATTTTTTTAAAAATAATATTTTATCTTCTTTATTAATGAAATATGTTTTTGTTTGCTTGTTTTTTATTTTTTGTTTTGCTAGGATAGGAGTAATTCTGGACATATTCCATCTTCTAAATCAATTAACATAGCCAATAAAAATGTCAGGTTCTCTTCTAATTTTGTTATCTTTTGGTTTCATCTGATAGTCTTTTTTTCTATTTTTAAAGTTTTGAGTTCTAAATTTACCAGTCTCCTTTATTCAAAGTCTTATTTCATTGCTTTGGGAAGTTCCATCATTTCCCCCCCTAAATGATCTTTTTTATTTTTAATTCCTTTTTGAAAGGTTTACTTTCTGTCCCTATTTCTGTCTTATTTCTTCCTTTCTTACTTTTTTGAACTTCAAAACAACTCTTAAAGTTCTTTAAATTGTTTTATTTTAAATTTAATAATTTTTTTTCAACATAGTCTCCTTTTGTTGAAGTATTATTGAATTTGGGATGGTAGATAAGTAATATTGATATATTATTTCCTTTCTTATTTGCTTTTAATTTTATTACTTTATTTTATTTGCCTCATCTTTTGCTAATTTATCATGATCAGGAAGTGACCTCAGAAGTCATATAATGCAACACCATTATATTACAGAGAAGGAAACTGACAGCTAGGAAAGTTAAATGACTTGCATAAGATCATATAGATACCAGACTTCAGTGGCTGGATTGGAACCTGGATCCTAGAATACTATTGTTGATATATTTTCCACTCTTCTATGATGAAAGATATTGTGGTATAATGAAACAACATTGGATTGAATTCAGAGTACCATGGTCAAAGGCTTGACTTTATCACTTTCTATGTCAGTGGAAATAGGCAAATAACTTTATCTCTTTGCTCTCAATGTCCTTATCTATCAAATGAAAAGGTTGGAAGAGATCATTTTGAAAGAAATTCTAGATCTAAATCTATTACGTATTCTCTCATTCAGACATCTTGCCCTCAATTCTTGATGAATGTTTTTCACAAATTAATACTTCTAAAAAAATTAACTCACCATTATTCAAGATGGAAATGGACATGGGACTAATATGGATAAATAATTTGGATCAGAAAAAACTGGCATTTGGGGACCTTTTAAGAAGGCAAGTTTTATAGAGTATAATTGATTCTTATAGCCAATATTTCAACACAGAACCCTAATTTCACAGTTAAAGCTATTCTTATATAGATATTATACAGTGCTGTATATTCAAATATGTAAAGGCACAATGTCATTTGACCAGTACTCAATAACAATCACAGTAGTTTACATATATGAATACATACATATGTGCTTAAAATATGCATTTCTTAGAGTTATTTTGGAGAAAGTTAAATTTTGAAAACATATGTGTATATATATATATATATATACATATGACATATATGTATATATATATATATATATATATATATATATATACATATGCATATGTGTATATATGTGTGTATAGTGCTTTAAATTCTCCCTTATGTAAATAATATCTTACAGTATACATATATACTATGCATGTTATCTAGACAATTAAACTTAAACATAGATTTGATTTTTGGGGGAGGGTCAGTATATTAAAAAGTTCTCCAGGGATCTGTGTACTGATCAAACTAATCCCATTGAGCCTATGAATACAGCAGTTAGAGTAAGAGGCTGCCAGGGGACACTTGGAGTCAGCAAGACCTCAACTAGAATTCTCTTCACATGCTTATTATTAGCTCCAGGATTTTGGCTAGTCACTTAATCTGTCTCAGGCTCAGCCTCCTGGTTGTAAAATGGGGAAAATAATAGAATTTATGCAGATCAAATGAGAAAGTAGATGTGAAGTGCTTTAAAATACTGAATGTGAAATATTAGAGTATATGAATATAAATTATTAGTATTATTATTTCAGGGTTGATGCACAAACTTTAAGAGATTGATTTTAATCTACTTGTCAAAGTCCAAAAGATTTTTTTTTAAATCAACATTCATCTTGGCTTCTTTGCAAAGTAGAAAACACACTGAGAAATTACTGGAAAGAGTTTTTTGCTCTAAATTTGCAACATGACCTTTTCTGATCAGGCCAGTAAAATAATGCAACAGAAATGTGTTTTGATTTAGGTGAGATCTCCTGATTATTAAATTGGGTTTAAAGGACAGGTAGATTTCCAATATTCTGATTTAATGTTGTTGTTTTTTTTTTTCAAACAATTTATGCTGCCTCTGTTGCATATTTAAAAAGGCCTTAAGTTACCCAGGAATAGGAGATGTGTGGACCAACTTGTATTTTTGTTTAAAAGTTTAAGATGAAAAAATCCATGCTTACAGCCCTGCAGCATGTCAGAGTAAACAGTTGAACCAGGTTGGCTAAAAAGTTACAAGGCCTCTTCACGTGCCCCCTTTCCTCTGTCCCCCTCCTTCCCTTCTCTCCATTCTGAGGTTTCTTAATCACACATCTTATGGCTGTTGGCATTGTTCTGGGGAAGAAGATCTGAGCAAAGTAAATTTCATGTTTTTCAACCTATCAATCAATGAAAAACAGTATTTTAGCAAGGAAATTCCACAGGGAACAAGTCTGCATTTACAAGTTCAGTGACCTCGCCGAGTTGCCTCAAAAAACACCACTATATCAATCTAAATCTTAGAAAAGATGAATAAACTACTCTTTTATCCTGTATATTCTTCTACTAGAAGCTCAGAGGCAGAGGAAAACTTAGAGGAAGAAAGCATTTAATCACACTGAATAAATACTTTAGTACTTGTAAACTCTTTTCTCTCCCTTCCCTTCTTTCTTATTCCCATTATCCCCTGTAACTTTTTTATTTTTTTGAGAGATGCAGGGTACCTGGCTTTGACCTACATCTGAAAGTCAGGGCAAAGTATCCCATATTTACAACTGTAGTTCCTATGGAATGTTCCTCATACCAATTGCTTGCAGGGATGGGAGGAGATCCATTAGAGTGAGTCCATTGAATATTTAAAAAAGTGTTTCTGTTTTTCTTTCATGGCTCCCTGTTCCTCTTTGTCCTTCACACTCTGGCAGGGAATGCTGAATGAGATAATACTGTAAGTAACCCCAAACAGTCATTTTTCAAGCTATGTCTTCCAATTACTAACACACACCCTCCTGTCTTATGATGATTTCGGATAGCCTAGTTACCTGATAATGAATTGCATAGAGGTATTAAAAGGCAACTGGGATGTCTAGGTCTTGCAGTCAAGTAGAAATGGCAGCTTAGTTGTAAAGGGTTCAGCAAGTGGTTTCCCAAATGACTTAGTTCCTAATGTCATCTTCTATGGCCTGTTTGCTGTTTTGATTTAAAACAAAGTATTGGCAGCTCAACAAACCAATGCACACAATGTTACTTAAAGGACTTTAAGAAATGTATAGCCATTTCCTAGATACAACGCAAGCTGGTGATGGTGCAGAGGAAAGGTTCTTTTTAATTGTGTCTCAGTACTATTGTTTTAAATGTGGGAAATTGCAAAACCTTATTATTTTTGGTTTGCACAACCAGTTTACAGAGAACTGGAGCATTCAAAAGAAAGTTGCTCTTTTTGGATCATTGTGGTTGATGTTCTATTCCTTACTTGTATCAAAATCTTCTATCTAAAGTTAAATTGGAAGGCACATATGCAGCTTTGTGAGATTCCCAAGTATCCTAGCTTCAAAAGTTCCATATGTCTGAGCCAGATGAATAATTGTCCATCAGTCTATGGTTCATTAGGGACCACAAATCAGTTGAGTGGGAGGTATTTTCATGGAAAGCTCTACAAACCATGGTATTGCTAGATTCCTGATGAATAGAGCAGCCTAGGATAAGAAGCTTTTATCTAGGGGTTCCAAGGTAGTTAGTCTGGTAACAGCTATGGA
This sequence comes from Sarcophilus harrisii, assembly GCF_902635505.1. Taxonomy (NCBI): domain Eukaryota; kingdom Metazoa; phylum Chordata; class Mammalia; order Dasyuromorphia; family Dasyuridae; genus Sarcophilus; species Sarcophilus harrisii. The sequence continues at coordinate 352,533,968 of NC_045428.1, forward strand.
CTGTAAAGCTAATTGGGTGAATAAGGAAAGGAGGTAGCAATGAGATCAGGACACAGAAGGAGATATTCCTTAGGTGCTTATTGGCTGGTAGAAAGCTTGGCCGGAAGGTTGATCTATAGATGAAAGGCACTAAAGAATTAAGCCTAAAGAAACATTCTCCATAGGGAAGGGTAAAAAAAAAAAACAGCAATAAATCTTGCAGCTGTGATTTAGAATGCTGAGGTAAAAGAACCATTTGTGCTATATTTGATTTCTAAATTGATTTGATGTTTATTAATGTCTTAATTCTTATAATCTATTGAATTCTAGTGAGTGCGCTATCCTAGTTAAAACTCATATTAGCTAACTTTGTTTTAATTGCAATTTTTAGACAATCCTCCATCTGAAGAACTAAAAGAATAACATAAATATTTTGTTTTGTTTCCCCTTCTCTCATCTTTGCCTATGACTATAATCACATTATTGGTTTTCTGATCCTTAGTCTAGTTTCAATAAAGATTTTCCCAGATCATGCAGATGAGAAAAATCAGGCAACTATTTTAAAGATTATGTGACACCAAAAAAAATATGAAAATACTGAATCTTGCTTAAAAAAAACACTCTTGAAAAGAATGACAAAAAGAGATGTTAAGAAAATGGTATATGCTTATGTTTATAGACTTGGACTTTAATTCATGTATTATATTGAGCATCAGGTGGCAGTGAATGTATACCTATTCAAACTGTAATGTGGTCAATCATAATTTTTAATTAAATAGATTAAGTGGGAAATTTTAAAGCAAAACCAATATAGTTTTACCCCTAAGAGAGAATCTCATCAATTTAAGATTATAAAAGGAGTCATTCATTGTCTCTTTCCACACTGGAGCAAAAAAAGCATAAAAAGAGAGGGAGAGGAAAACATTCTCCCATAAACTGTTGAAATGCTCAATTACTTATTTTTTAAAAAAAGGGGGGGGGAAAGGATTTTTTACTCTTCTCTTTCAACTATTATGATGTAGAATAAATTGATTGAATTGAGCAACTAGTGAGGACAGTGGATGGAGTGCCAAGTCTCAAGTCAGGAAGATTCATCTTCCTGAGTTCAAATCTGGCCTCAGGCACTTATCAGCTGTGTGACCATGGGCAAGTTATTTAATTCTGTTTGCCTTAGTTTCCTCATCTGTAAAATGAGATGGAGAAAAAAATGACAAACCACTTCAGTATTTTTGCCAAGAAAACCCCAAATGGAGTCACAAAGAATTGGACAACTGAAAAATGACTGAACAGCAATTTGAATTAAATGATAGTCACTTTGGAAGGTCCTGGGGACCTTATACTAAGGGCTTACTAAAATTAGTGCCCTGAGAGATGAACTGACAGGAGTATTGAATGAGAGCAATCAATCAATAATGTAGTGTTCTGAAAATAACTTTGGATTTGGATTTGGAGGATGGTCCAAGAGATCCTGAGCCACCCAATCCTTCTTTTTCTTATCACAGTAGCAATTGTGACTCACTTTTCCATGGCATCCTACAATTGACAAATAGTCCTATTAATAATAACCCTATAGAGTAGCTATTGCAGATATGATAATTAGGTGAAGCTTTGGGAGGTTAGAAAACTTACCCACAACTGCACGGCTAAAGAGTCAGAATAAAGTACTATATTTGGTGTCAGAGATAATTTGTTTGCATTCTGACTGGCACTTAATAGTGAAGCAGTAGCATGGTACAATGAAAGGAAATGAATCTGGGGTCATAGTTTCTGGGTTCCTAGATCTGCCATTTATTATTTATAGAACTTTAGGCAAATGACTTAACTTCCTTGGGCCTCAGTTTCCTCATCTGTAAAATGTGAGGTTTAGACTATATAGTTTTTTTTTACCTTTTAATCTGTGATCATAAAAAAGGTCTAATTTTACCTTCTGGGGTTTGAGATCCTAATTATAAAATAAGAAACTTGTTTTAGATAATAGAGATTGCTTTTAAGGCACCATAAAGCTCTTATGGTTTTTTGCATTACCTAGCATTCTTTGTACAACATGTACAGATACACATATACGTAAGTATAGTGTGTGTGTATATATATATACACATATACATATATATACACACATATACACATGCATGTATATATAAATACAAATATATATATATATACATATGTGTATGTGAATTCAAATATGCAAATATTTGCAAATATGCAAAATCTTCAATCCCAAATTCAGAGGATAGACATTGATAATCCTACAGTTTCATTCCCTTGATACATCTTAAAATCTTATGGGACAACCAGAATAAATAGCTGGTTTATCTGTCTTTGTGTCTTCAGTACTTATTGCAGTTCCTAGCATGTAATAAAAACATATTAACTGATGATTTTGGATGTGGGGATAAGGGGAGAGCAACAGTTCTGTATGCTTTAGGTAAAAACCAAGTCCTACTACTTATACTATTTCCTTTGAAGCTTTTCATGCAGAGAATGACCAGAGAGGGTCTACAACAAGAAATACAGATTTTCCTTTCATTCCATCAGGAATATGAGTGTTGTTTCTTTCACATGAATCCAGTGAGCAGATATTATCAGCATGTTTGGTTGATTTAATCCTTAATGTGGAATAATCTGAGGAGATTGTTTCTAGAAAGGCAAAGTGATATATAATATCCATCATCTAAAAAGACAGGATGAAATTTCTTGGAGAGATTTGTAGCATGCACAAATACTTCATAAATTGATTTTAGTGTAATATCTATGGGACAAATTTGAACTTTTTTGATTGAGTAGCCAGAACTGTGGTGTATTCCCAAATTCATTAGTTATCAAGGGCTTTGAGTGTGGTGTCTTCCTCATTAGCTGACATTGGAGGGGAGCAGGTTTCTGAGAATCTCTGCTTGAGGAAAGGTTTCATGCCCTCTTTCATCCACAGCCAGAGTGAAATCAAAAGAATATGACCCTGATGTTGCTTCTGTCTGTTGTGTTTATTCATTCTTTTTTCTATATAAAGGTAAGTAGAGTTGGTTATAATTCTGTGAGTTTCAAGAAGACTACAAAGCACACTACCAAGATTCAAGGAGTACAGAAATCACCTTAAGCCTCTGTCCACTTTCATCAGTTCTCAGGTGGTATCAAGGACAGTCCCTCCTGCCCCGATAAACATGTAGGAGTTTTCTTTCTTACTATGTTTGAGAAGTAAATATATTTTTGGTAAAAGTTGAGAAATGCTAATTAAATAATGGAACTGCAATGTTTATTGATGGTGGTTAACATTAGGGGATGACAACTCAGAGTAGGGGATGATAATGATAGCTTTAGAAAAGACCCACTCCAATAGCTCAGGAATATCCTTAGAACTTTGTAGAAAAATGTAGCCAATTGGTCTAGGAGAACAAGGTCAGAGTATTCATTTCATTGCTATCATCAAGGAAGAAGAGTAATGTTTGTTTAATATACTTTTGATTCATTACAACCTGGCTACTAGCAAGAATTTCCTTACAACTGGTTGAAAGGCATTATGTTTTAGTAATGAAATAAATCAATTTGCGTTTTAGAAATAAATAAACGTGCCATAGTTTACTAGGAATTTGGTACAGAGAATAAAATCACAGACTTTGAAATCTGGGACTTGGATTCAAATCCCACCTCATTATCTCTGCCTTTGTCAGGGAACTTAATTTCAGTTAAATCATGGATTCCTTAACTAAAAAAAGGACAGTGTCAAATCTGATGGCATCTGAGGTCCCTTTGAGCCATTGATCTCTAATTCTTCATGCAGATTCCATGTAAAAAGGATCTCTCTCCTAATAAAGATTTATAGTTTATTGATTTTTCAATCATAATTCTAACATAACAGTATTCATTCTAATATGAGAATATTAAATTAGAATAATACATCTAATATATTCTAATATAATGCTATTTGTATGTGATACAGGATTACTCAAGGAAATGCCCCGCATAGGGCCATCCTGGAACAAATTTATGGAAAGGCATGCTCAAGTGTTTTACAGCATGGGTTAATATGGAGAAGTTATACAATATGCATCCCCAGAAAAATACCCACAGCAGTGAGATCACAGATTCATTGTGATGGGGGAACCCTGAAACTGCCCTGACCTGGAGGAAGAGCCATGAGGAAAATGCTTGAGAAACTCCTTGAAGGGGAGAAATTCTCCTTGAACTCTTGCCTCTGGAAAGACCTGCCCCATGGAATCAAGATAAAGTGGTTTCATTCTGTTATCTTGGTGGGCTATGGACCTCTATTGAGCTGAAAATTGGCTCAGGACCACTCCCAGTAAATGATCCCATTCTACTGGAAATCTAGACCTGAGGGCAGCAATTTCATTCAATTGAAACTTTAGTCTCAAATCTCTTTTAAAGGCAATTTTGGGGCTCATTTCTTTGCAGAGGGACAAAATCAGGACCATGCCAGGTCAGGGGAAATCTCCTTGGCATAGCTGCCTGCCAGGACCCCTGCCCACTGAGAAGAAATCCTTTTCTCAGCATTAAACCTCTTTATCTCTCTTCCAGAATTTCTCTGCTACACCTTTACTTGTCTGTCAGGACCTTGCCACTGAAGAAATGGGCCTCCTAGCAAAAGCTGACTTCTCAGTGCCAATAAACTTCTTTTTGCCAGTCTAACTTTTCAGGTTCGTAAATTCTTTCACGTTGGACCTGTGCTGACCAAAGAGGGGTTCCCACAACTCTCTGCCCTGGGCTAAACCTCATCAATTAACATTTTGTAACATTGTTCTTAAAGTTGTGGCAATAATGTACTATCTTGAATATGGAATTGTAGCACCAAAGGGAAATTCAATAGGTCATTGGATACATTGTCTTTGCCTCAATGTATGGTCCCATCCTATTTGTAAAATATCAGAAGCGGTCACCTTACCTCTTAGAATTTAAAGATGCTGTTTGAATGGAATTATTTACCTGCAAAACTTTTGTATCTAAATGGGAAGATCTCTGATTTTCTTTGAAAATTCACACATCGGGGAAGAAAGCAAACTACATGGAACAGTTCTTCCACTGTGAAAAATAGCAAAATTCCACACCTACAACAAATTGCAAATTTTCACATATTTGCTCCAGGCAAACATTTGCAATTTTCGCAGCAAATAAGGCTTTTGGCTTCAAGACACTAGTTTTTTTTTTGTTTTTTTTTCCCTTGTTCTGTAAAAATCACTGTTGATATTATCACACAACCAGAAAAAAAAAATTATATGAGGCAAAACTAAAGACAATGTGATTTTAGAAATCTAAGCACCTGGAGTCTTTGGGTCCCTTTTTACTTTGCAAAAAAAAATTTCAACTAAAATTTAGGAATAATAATAGTACCTATTTTGTAGAACTGTTGCAAGAATAAAATGTTATTTGTAAAAAGCACTGAATGCAGTGTCTCTCTTTGTAGGTGCTCTCTCTCTCTCTCTCTCTCTCTCTCTCTCTCTCTGTCTTCTCTCTTTCTATGTATATGTGTATCACACACACGCACATGTACATAAACACACACACACACAGAAACACACACACCTACACATTCTTGTTTCCTCCCTTTCTTCACCCTAAAGAATGTTATTCAGATAATGATTTGCTCCTTTTTTAAATGCCAAATTGCATAGGAATTTGTGCAAATCCTTGTTAGGGAAAAAATAAATGTGTAAACTGAAGAAATTTGAACTTATATCTACTGAATGAAACTCCCTCCAAAACTCAATATTTCTTGTAGTTCCAATGTTCTGTAAGTTTATAAGTAAAACAATCTGTCAAATTGTTTGTTTACTAATGTGTAGGTATATGTATGAATCACACATATAGTGATTTTATGTGCCAAGCAGTATTTTTAGAAGTGGAAGGCCTAGGAAATATAATAAACAGAAAAAAAGATGCCATAGCTCCAAAAAGCTGGTGATCCACTCTTGTAGTTATAGTTTTTAAGATTTTCTGGTATAAGACAAAAGGCAAGATAATGTCTTCAAAAGAAATGAATGTCAAATTTGAATGACATCCTTCTAAGTCAATAAAGAATATTGACCCTAACCCTGATTTTTCTTTTATGTAAAATTGTTGCATGGAGTAGTGAGTTAAGTATAAATAAAATAATTTTTGTTTTGCTATTTAAAATGACACATGACTTCATTTCAGATAAAAAACAGATTTAAGGATTGAAAGTACTATTTCTCTGCTGGAAACTCAGCATGGAATTTTGGATGGAAGGCTGATCTTAGAAGCCAGATGACCTGGTCAAATCTTAACCCTTACTATTTGATGACCATAGACAAGTCTTTTCATGGCAGAGAAATCTCAAGCAACTTCCTAGCAGTTTTACTTGACTTTGTGTGTGTGTGTGTGTGAGAGAGAGAGAGAGACAGAGAGAGACAGAGAGACAGAGACAGAGAGACAGAAAAGAAAGAGAGAAAGAGAGAGAAAGAGAAAGAGAGAGAGAGAGAGAGAGAGAGAGAGAGAGAGAGAGAGAGAGAGAGAGGGACTCCTTCACTACCCAGTGAAGTCTGTGGACCCTTACTCAGAAAAATATTTTAAATGCACAAAATAAAAGTGTCACAAAGGAAACTAATTACATTGAAATATAATTAGCAGATTTCTTTTAAAAGTTCATAGAATCAGATTAAGAACTCTTGTATCTAGATCTACAGAAGAAATTTCCCCAAAGATGATATTATATGCCCTGACCTCTCTGACACCAACATTTTTTCCTCAAGGGGTATATAGTGGAGATGGTGGTGTTCAAGCAAGTGTTTTATTTCCATTATTTAATTTATGAACAACCCTGGGACCATAAGATAATTTTCATTATATTTTAACTGACATATGAAATGCAACTTAGCTATCAGAGAAGAATATGTGATTTAATAATCCGTATCAATTGAATCATAGATCCAGAATTGAAAAGGATTAGAGGACATATAAAATAAAGCCATTTATTTTATAGGTGGCTTAAGGAGCCTCAAACATGTTGTCTTTCACCTGACATCACAGAGGTACTAATTGATAGAGAAATAATTTGGTCACAGATTGCCTTTCTTCAAATCCATTGCTTCCTAATGATGCTTTTGTTTTAGCTTTTATTTCACATGAAATATCATGAGAACCTGGAGGCTACCTGAGCACAAACATCCTTAAGTTAACCCAGAATGTTAGGTATCTTAATGCTACCAGGTAGAATCTATCCAAAACAAATGTCCGTTGTCTTTGTACGTCTGCCCTTAGGAGACATATCTTAGAAAGGAACTTGTCCTTATGTTAAGAGTAGCCTTTGTTAAATGCACATCATAATTCATATGCTTAAATTCAAGGTAGTTCTTCTTTATATCAATCAATAAATGTTTGCAAATGTCTACAATATTCTAGACACTGTGTTAAGTGCTGAGAAGAAACAATATGCAAACAAATATATACTAAGCAAGTCATGTACAGGGTAAACATGAAATAATTAACAGAGGGAAAGCATTAGAGTTTTAGAATTAAGAGGTGTTGAAGAAGGCTTTCTGTAGAAGGTGGAATTTCAGTTAGAATGTAAAGGAAACAAGGGAAGTTAATAGTTGGAGTGGAGAAGGGAGAATATCGTAGGCAGGAGAGATAGCCAGAGAAAGGGAATAGAACTCCTCTCTCAGAATCAGACAAATATAACCACAAAATAAACAAGAAAGAAACTAGGGAGGTTAATAGAATCCTAGTGATGATAGACCTCTTGAGAAAATTGAATAGGGTCAGAAAGTAATACATCTTTTCTCAGCAGTACATGGCACCTTCACAAAAATTTTCCATGTATTAGGGTACAAAGACATCACAATAAATTACAGAAAAGCAGAAATAATAAACACTTCCTTTTTTGACCAAAATACAATGAAAAATATATTTAATTAAGGGCAAGGAAAGACAGACTAAAAACCAACAGGAAATTAAATAATCAAATTCTAAAATATGAGTGGGTTAAACAACAAATCACAGAAACAATTCATAATTTTGTCCAAGAGAATGACAATAATGAGACAACATACCAAAATATATAGGATGCAGCCAAAGCAGTTCTTAGGGAAAATTTTATAATTTTAAATAGTTACATGAATACAATAGAGAAAAAAGAGATCAATGAATTGGGCATGCAACTAAAAAAGCTAGAAAAAGAACAAATTAAAAACCCCTAGTTTAAATACCAAATTAGAATTAAATACAAATAAGAAATTTTGTAACTCAAAGGAGAGATTAACAAAATTGAAACTAAGAAAATAATTGAACTAATAAATAAAACCTAAGAGTTGGTTTTATGAAAAAACCAACATCCTAGAAACAATCTTGGTTAATATGATTAGATAAAGGGAAAAAACAAAAAACAAAAACAAATCACAAGCATCAAAAAAGAAAAAAGGGTAAATTTACCACCAATGAAAAAGAAATGAAAGTAATAATTAGGAGATATTTTGCCCAACTCTATAGCAGTAAGTCTAACAATCTAATCCAAATAGATGTATATTTCCAAAAAGATAAATTTTCCAAATGAATAGAAGAGGAAATAAAATATTTAAATAGTCCCATTTTAGAAAAAGAAGTTAAACAAGTCATTAATTAACTCCCTAAGAAAAAATCTTCAGGGTCAGATGAATTAATAAGGGAATTCTACTAACCATTTAAAGAACAATCAATTCCAATACTATGTAAATTATTTGGGGAAAAAGGTAAAGAAGGAGCTCTGCCTAATTCCTTCTATGACATAAATATGGTACTGATATCTAAACCAAAAGAGCAAAAACAGTAAAAGAAAATTATAGACCAATCTCCCTAATGAATATTGATCCAAAATTTTTAAATACAATATTACCAAAGATACTATAGCAATTGTTAGCAGGATAATATACTATGATCAAATGGAATTTATACTAGGAATGCATCAGGAAAAGTATTACCATAATTGACTAATTATCATAACAAATCCAATATCTGTAACAAAACCAAACAGATATCATATCATAATCTCAATAAATGTAGAAAAAGCTTTTGACAAAATATAGCACCTATTCCTATTAAAAACACTGGAAAGCATAGAGTAAAAGGGACCTCTCCTTAAAGTTATAAGCAGTATCTATCTAAAACCAACAGCAAGCATTATTTGTAATGGAGGGCAGGACACATTCTCAATAAGATTGGGGTGAAACAAGGATGCCCATTATCTTCACTATTGTTTAACATTGTACAAAAAATGATGTTTTTAACATTAAGAAAAAAAAATCAAAGGAATTAGAATAGGCAATAAGGAAATAAAACTATCCTTTGCACATGATATGGTGATATACTTAGAGAATCCTAGAAAAATCCAAAAATCTATTGGAAACAATTCACAGCTTTAGTAAAATTACAGGATATAAAATAAATCCACACAAAGCATCAGCATTTTTATATATTACTGACAAAGTTACTGTAAACAAAATAAAATATTTGGGTAATTTACCTGCCAAGACAAACCTAAGAACTATATGAACACAATTACAAAATACTTCTCACACAAATAAAGTCAGATCTAAACAACTGAAAAAATATGAATTGTTCCCGACTAGATCCTGGCTGACAAGTTGCAGTTTTGCCTAAATTGCTCTACTTGTTCAGTGTCATACCAAAAATACTGGCAAAACATTATTTTATAGAACTAGAAAAAATAACAAAATTCATCTGGAAGAACAAAAGGTCAAGAATATCAATGGAATTAATGAAAAAACAATATAAAGATGGTAGCTTAGCAGTATCAAGCCTAGAACTATATTATAAAGCAGCAGTAATTAAAACCATTTGGTAATGACTAAGAAATAGAGTAATGGATCAGTGCAATAGATTAGATATACACTACACAATAAACAAGGCCTATAATAATCTTGCATTTGATAATCCTCAAATTCTAGCTTCAGGAATAAGAACTCACTATTTGACAAAAATAGCTGGGAAAATTGAAAAAAATATATGTCAGAAATTTGGCATAGATCTACATTTCACACCCCATATTGAAATAAGGACAAATGGGTACATAATTTGGAAATAAAGGTTGATACTATAAACACAATAATTTACCTATCAGGTCATTGAAAAAGGGAGGAATTTATGACCAAAAAAGAACTAGAAAACATTATGAAAGGCACAATGGAAAACTTTGATTATATTAAATTATAAAGTTTTTGCACAAAAAAATCAACAGAAAATAATTCAAAGGAAAGAACAAAGCTGGGAAAAAATATCTTTATAGCCAGTATTTCTAATAAAGGGTCTCATTTCTAAAATAAATAAAGAACTCCCTAAGAAAATTTATAAGAATCCAAATCATTCTCCAATTGATAAATGATTAAAAGATATAAACAGGCAATTTTCAGATAATGAAATTAAAGCTATCTATAGGTTATATGAAAAAATGCTCTAAATCTCTATTGATTAGAAAAATGCAAATTAAAACAACTCTGAGGTACCACCTAACTCCTCTCAAATTGGCTAAGATGAAGATAATGATAACTTCCACAACTGGTGGAATTCTGAAATAATACAACCATACTGGAGACCAATTTGGAACTATTCCCAAAGGGATATAAAACTGTATAAACCCTTTGACCCAAAAGTGCCATTACTGGGTTTGAAGTCCTAAGGAAATCTTAAAGGAGAGTAAAAGACCTACATTGTTGCAATTCTTTTTGTGGTAGCAAAAATTGGAAAATGAATAGATGTCCATCAATTGGAAAATGGATGAACAAGTTGCAGTGTATGAAGATAATGGAATACTATTTTTCTATAATAAAGGATGAACAAGCTAATTTTAGAAAGGCCTTGAAAGGTTTACATGAACTGATGCTGAGCAAAATAAGCAGAACCAGGAATATATTATACACAATAACAGCAAGAGTGCATGACGATCAACTATGAATGACTTGGTTCTTCTCAGTGGTTCAGTGATTCAAAGCAATTCCAATAGACTTTGGACAGAAGATGCCATCTGTATCCAGAAAAAAAATCTAGGAGATTGAATATAAATCAGCACATGCTATGTTCACTTCTTTTTCTCTGTTTTTTATCTCTCCCATATTTTTTTCCCCTTTTCCTCTGATTTTTCTCTTCCAACATGATCCATAAAACAATGTATATTAAAAAATAAATAAATTTACCAGAAAAAAAGAGCACAGAGCTGAGTGGTAAATTTTCTTATTTGAGGAAAAGCCAGAAGTCCAGAATCATCAGACTATTACAAATATAGAGTAACGAGTAACGTTTAAGAAGACCAGAAATATCAGAAGGCGTTGGGTTATAAAGAACTTTCAGTACTAAATAGAACATTTTGTATTTGTCCCTGGAGTCGATAGAAAACCAGTGGATTTCAATTAAGTGCTGTTTGTACTAGTGTGTGTGTGTGTGTGTGTGTGTGTGTGAGTGTGTGTGTGTGTGTGTGTGTGTAAGAAAGAGAGAGAGAGAGAGAGAGAGAGAGAGAGAGAAAGAGAGAAAGAGAAAGAGAGAGAGAGATAACCCACTGTCTTTACAAACAAGGATATGTAACTTAGTTTTGATATCCTGAGAAATAGGTATCATTTAGATGGAAAAATAATAGCACATTGATTTTTAGACCTCAAAATTTTCTACCAAATAAAACTGTAAAAATTTTTAAATAGCATGTATCCAATTTCAGTCTTGAATCTCCATATATCTATAAATAATAATAACAACTCTTTATTCAGGCACTCTACAACCTGCATAGTAGTTATAATTCAAGATTTCACTTAAAAATCACTTATTCCAAACTTGCAAAACATGTTCTCTTACACACAATTCTCAGTGATGTGTTTAGTTTTCTAGACCAAACCACCACAAGAGAGAAGGTAAGCCCACAAGTGTTTATTACACATTTACTATAGACTTGGAACTGTGAACTAAGTTATGGGATAGGTAAAATAAATGTATTCCTTGTCCTCCAAAATATTACATTCTAATGGCAAAAGACAATCCATAAAAGGAAGTTAAAAAAAAAAGAGTGGAGTCCTAAATCAGAGTAGGCTTCTGGTATTGAATTTGAAACCTAGAGAATCAGAAGCAGAGCTGGGAGGGGAATCAAGGATAGCTGACTTGAGGTCCTCCTCAAAATGAGAGGAAAAAAGTTACCGATAGGATAATCAACAACAACAACAACAAATTACTTAAACCCATAATGGATCTCAAGTAGTATATGTAAATAGAACTATAAAATGTGTTTTTATGAAATCATACATTAATGTTCCATTTTGGTGCACTAAATATAAATCTTACCAGTCACAGTGAAATTAGGAATTGTCTTTTTTTTTCTTTTTCTTTACCTCTTCCTTTTTTTTTTTTTTTTTTTTTTTTTTTTTTTTTACTTTTCCAAGCAATAAGAATAGGAACTCCTTTAGCTGTAAAATCTTTGCTGTGGCTTCTCTGGATTTATGGGGAATTTTGAAAGATGGAGACAGGATTGTGAGGAACACAAAAAGCTACTGTTTACTAGTCATTCTCAGAACATTTCTTATTTCTTGATAATTCCTTAGTCATTCTCTTTCTCCCCCTTTCCCCCTCTCTCTCTTTCTCTGTGTGTATGTGTGTGTATGTCTGTATGTATCTGTGTGTCTGTGTGTCTGTCTCTCTCAATAGGGGCAAAAGGAGGTTAAAAACTATATTTAGATATTCTTTTTTCAAAATGCCATTTTTATGCCATTGCTATTAGCAAATATAGCTATGACAGAAAAGTCATGAAGTATACTTTCTGACTTGTGACTTATCAAATAACAGGTAGCTCATATTACTCTTTGTCTAGTAGACAAAGTCCTTATATACAGCTCCACTAATTCATTTCTTGGTGCAATATTTATTGAACACTTCCTAATAGTGCAAGCCATACTCTTTATCTAATGGCTGAATTTCTGGTTAGATCCCTTTGTTACTGTTGCTTTCCCGCTATTGGGAGTGTAGCACACCCTTGGGCATATGTGATGGAGGGACCTTCCTCCCCACCTCCTCCACCACTTCACAGTAGGCATATATATCCTCTGAGTGTTTCCTGTGGGCCATGAGGATTCCTTTAATAGGCTGCTCTGTCAGAACTTTGTAGATATATTAAAAGGGCAGTCTCTCTCCTTGCAAGCTTTAAAATATAAAGACAGACTTCCAGAAGTTTGGAATGGGGATGTTTTTTCTTTATAACTTCAAAACTTAAAATGTGATCATTTTGTTTCTTCTTTCCTCAGTTTTTCTTTTCTTTTCAAATGGGAATAAAACTGTCTTTCTGATACTTGATTCACATTTTCCTCTGAATATTTTTTAACTCCTTAAATATCTTTCTACTCCCTCTCTCACTATGAGGATGACCTCTTAAATAAGAGTCAAAAAGGAGAATAATCCCCCATAAACTGAGATAGAAATATACTTGAAGCACTAAGAATCTAATTCTCTGTTGAGGAAACTGGTAATCCCAGTGAAATTAATTCAGGTCAGTCCTTGAGGCTAAGTAAAGGACAGGGAAATGTTGGACATTCCCCAGCTCCTGTGACTTCAGTTGGATGACATTTGGATAGCCACTATGAGAGAGTAGCTGTGGTACACACATATTCTTATGTCCCAAAAGAAATGTGATATATTTTAAATTTAGTTCTTCTATAACATGTTTGGTATAAGCTCATGAAGGTATGCTTACCTTGTGATTAATACTTATTTCTCCTACTGGCATGCATATCCCACAAATACTCAATCTAAAACATGCATACACTCTGAAAGAGAGAGAGAGAGAGGAGAGAGAGAGAGGAGATGAAAGAGGAGGAGGAGGAGGAGGAGGAGGAAGAGGAGGAGGAGGAGGAGGAGGAGGAGGACGAGGACGAGGAGGAAGAGGAGGAGGAGGAAGAGGAGGAGGACGAAGAGAAGGAGGACGAAGAGAAAAAGGAAGAAGAGGAGGAGGAGAAGGAAGTAGGGAGGGAGGAAGGGAAAGACAGAGACAGAGAGAGGGAGGGAGGGAGGGAAAGGGAGAGAGAGAGGGCAGGAGGGAAGGAGAGGGAAAGACTAACAGAGACAGAGAGACAGAGACAAAGAGACACAAAGAGACACACAGAAACATAGACAGAGAGACAGATAGAAACAGAGAAAGTGACAGAGAGACAGAGATACATACAAAGACAGAAAGATGGAGAGAGATAGATGGTCAGACACACACACACACACACACACACACACACCAGACAAAGATGGCAAAGAGAGTTGACAGAGACAAAGACAGATGGAGATGGGGAGAGACACAGAGAAAAATAGAGGGGGAAGAGAAAGAGAGAGACAGAGGGAGAGATAGACATAAACAAAGACAGAAGACAGAAACTAAAAGAGAAACAAAGACACATTGAAAGAGACAGAGACAAAGAGAGAATACAGAAAGAATGATTTCTAGTTGAACTTGGACTGAGACTCCAAGGGTTTAAATTACTTGTCTCTGGTCATATACCCCTAAATGTCTAAGGTGGAATTTCAATTGAAATCATTGTACCTATCATATACATATCTATTTGGAGTATTGGTTGATTTACTTGGAGACCTTTTTGTCAAGGAAGCTATCTTAATATTTTCCTGGAATTTGGTATGTATGTCCAGTTGAGAAAGGGAACATCCTAAAGAACTGTGTTCACAGAGTAAATGATACATTGCTCTCTAAAAATTTATTTTCTTTTTGAACTTCCATTGTTCAGAGGAATTATACTGACCACTGTGGAGGAGGAAAAAAAGTAGAATGGACTCTGATATTAAGAAGCATGTAACTACATGAGGGAAAATGGTTAAGTTAAGGCTATAAACGAAAAAAAAAATTTTTATTAAAATTCTTTGCAAATTTAAATTTTATATATATATATATATATATATATATATATATATGTCTTGAAAAGAAGAAGAATGTAGGAATAATTAGTCATTCAACATATATTAAATACTTTTGATATGCCAGATTGTGTGCTAAGACCTCAGGAAGAAAAAAAGTTAAAAACAAAAAAGAAGCCTGCTTTCAAGGAGTTTCCATTCTTTGTTTTTTTAATTGAAGCTTTTTATTTATGAAACATATGCATGGGTAATTTTTCAATAGTGACCTTTGCAAAACCTTCTGTTTCAAATTTTTCCCTCCTTCCCCCATCCCCTCCCTTAGATGACAGGTAATCCAATACATTAAATATGTTAAAATATATGTTAAATCAATATATGTATACATATTTATAAAGTTATCTTGCTGCACAAGAAAAATCAGATCAAGAAGGAAGAAAAAAACCACAAAAGAAAATGAATGCAAGTAAACAATAACAGAGAGGGTGAGTATGTTGTGGCCCACACTCAGTTCCCATGGTCCTCTCTCTGGGTATTGATGGCTCTTTTCATCACTGAGCAAGTAGAACTGGTTTGAATCATCTCATTGTTGAAGAGAGCCTCGTCCATCAGAGTTGATCATCTTATAGTCTTGCTGTTGCTGTGTACAGTGATCTCCTGGTTCTGCTCATTTCACTCAGCATCAGTTCATGTAAGACTCTCCAGGCCTCTCTGAAATCATCCTGCTCATCGCTTATTACAGGTCAATAATATATCATAATATTCATATACCATAACTTATTCAGCCATTCTTCAATTGATGTGTATCCACTCAGTTTCCAGTTTCTTGCTGCCGCAAAAAGGGCTGCCACAAACATTTTTGGACATGTGGGTCCCTTTCCCTCCTTTAAGCTCTCTTTGGAATACAAGTCTAGTAGAGACACTATGGAATCAAAGGGTATGCACAGTTTGATAACTTTTTGAGCATAGTTCCAAATTGCTCAAGGAGCTTCCATTCTAATGGGATACAATATATAAGTCAAAGCAAGAAAAATAAATATGGAATTGTTATGAGTCTCATAGCTCTTAGATTTAAAATATGAAATACGATAACTATTTTAATCAGTTTTGATTTCCTTTGTTATCCTGCATATTTTTTTTCATTTTCAAACATTATTTGGAGAAGTCAATCAAATATGTAAGACCAACTATGTCCTAGGCACTCTGCTAAGGGAAAACAAAAAGAAGCAAATGAGAAACCTTGCCCTCAAGGAACTCATAATCCAAGGGGGAAAATAATAAGCAAACATAAATGTATAAATATGCTACATGCAGATAGATAAGGTCTAATGAAAAGAAAAGGTACTGGAATAAATTGGAATAGGGAAAACTTCCTTTAGAAAATTAGAATTTCAGTTGGAACTTCAAGAAAGTTAGGGAATCTGGGGGTAAAGATGATGAGGAAAAAATTCCAATTATGGGGAAGAATTAGAGAAAATATCTAATTCCTAAGACATCTTAAGGAATCCATAATATTAAAATGTTTAACAACTACAATTCTAGAAGATAACACTAGCAGCTAGAATGAGAAAGAAAGGAAAGAAGAAAGATAATTTATTAAGCACCTATTATGTGTTAGACTGTGTACTAAAAATTTTGCAAATATTATCTCATTTTGAGGCTGGGTTCGAGCTGAGATTTTTTCCTGACTCCAGGCCTAGCAAAAAATTATTCACTGTGCCACTTAATACCTAGGAAAAAAAAGAGATGCCCATCAATGGAGAAAGGCTAAGTCAATTGTATTACATGTAGGTAATGTAATTGTACTGTGCTTATGATGAATATATAAAAGCAAAAGCATGGAAAGACATGAACTGATGAAAAATGAAGAAAACAAAACCAGGAAATAATATATACTGTGTTGGGGAATGGGAAGGAGAGAGAACCATAAATAGAAAGAACAACTCAAAAATGAAAATTGAATTCCATGAAATTATGATGGTAACCTTGGTTCCATTGAGAAGACATAGAAAGGACACATTGTATGAAACACTGATGTACAAAGCCTCATTCTTGATATATTGCCTAGTTGCCTTAAGCTATTTGCTCCCATCCTCTGAAACATGTTCTTGTTTTTTATTCTTTGTTATAATGGATGTTTCTGTGAGAAATACATTGTTAAATGTAGGTGATACTAAAATGAAAGAACCTTTGATGACTTCTAAGGACTATGGGTTATAGCTCAGAGTCTTCAGTTAGGCATTTCAGTCCCTTCACAATGTAGCTTCTTTCTACTTTTCCAAATCTTCCCCCCTCTATCCCTCCCTCTTCTCTTCCTCCTCCTCTTTTTCCTCCTCCTTTCCCTCCTTTTTCTTCTTCTTCTTGTTCTCTTTTTCTTTGTGCTGTTTTCACACATTTTTTATTCCATCTAAACTAACGTGTTTGATGGTTACCAATACTGTATTTTCTATTTTTGTCCATTTGCCCAAACTATTGGTCTTGATTTTTGAAATGTGCTCCCTCCTCCCCTCTGCCTCTTAACATATCAACCTTTTTTCAAGACCCAATTCACCTTCTTTATCATATGGAAATCTTTTCCCAAAGCCGTTAATATTAGTGCTTAATATTCTGTCTTCAAGTGTTAAAATCGAAGTTATTTGTGGGAAGAGTTTCTTTTTAATTGTGTCTTTGTACTACCAGTTCCTAGTTTACTGTCTTGGACTCTCTTTCGATTCAGAACTGCTTGCATTGTATTTTTCTTCCATCTACTCACTAAAAAGTGATATATACATGAATCCTAGGGCTATGACTGATTTTCATATAGTAATATGATCCTGAGGTTGCTTTTTTCATCATAAATAATTGAAAAATATACATTCAAGTTTCCATAGAATTTTTCTCTCCATTCCTTCCTTCCTTCCTTTCTTTCTTCCTTCCTTCCTTCCTTTCATTCACTCCCTCTCTCCCTACACTCCCCTATTTTTTTCTTTCTTTCTTTTCCAGGCTGGCATAAAGGCTAGGGGCCTGTATGAATGTCTAAGCCTCTCCATCCATCATACCCTAAGTGTGCACTGCCTTTTAGTCTGAATGATACTGAAAGGCAGTGTCAATTATGACAAATCATAGAACTTACATCTAATGATACATTTAAAGCCAATTCATTTATCTCTGTGATCATGTAAATGCACTGGAGTTCACCAGGCTTTGCCACGATAGAGCTTTATAACTACATTGGAGTCATTTCATTGCATGTGTCTATATTGGTGCAGCTGCCACTAATGTTTACAAAATCCATGTGGTATACACATCCTTGGGATATGTTTGCAGAGGTTAATGCTTATGCACAGTAGTTATATTTATTATCATAGCTACAAGAGACCCATAGGAGCCATTATAACTCTGAAAAGATTGGAGTCTATAGTATCTCCCCATTTTATTCTATTTTTGTTTTCCTTTTCTTGGATGATGTTCCCCGCCTAGCCAATCCAAAGTTCTTGAATGTAAGCAATAGTGGAAATTTCTAAATGTTGAAATATCTATATATCTGTAGGATATTTATATGTTTGTATGTATATATGTCAGTATGTATGTATACACATATGTTCACATTATATATGTGTTTGTGTACATTATATATTTGTATATGCATATTAAAGCATAGTATTTAACATTCCTAAGAGGTATAGAATTCTTGTACTTCTAAATGATATTGGCACATGGTATTTATTTTCCTGGAACCCTATTATCCAGGTACTATGCCAAATATTTTTTACAAATATTATTTCATTTGATTTTCAATCAGCTCTGGGAGATGACTACTATTATTATTATTCCCATTTAACAGTTGGGATAATTGAAACAAGAGGCAGTGGCATTACCCAGTTAATCAATGTCTGAGCCTGGATTGGAATTCAAATCTTTCTGACTCCAGGTCCAATAATGGTTTATATACTGTACACACCATCTGAAAACAAAATAGATACCATTCAGTAGCAAAAGTCTAAATAAGTTGTGTATATTGATACAGCAAGAGATAGTTGGACATAAATATTTTTCCTTAGAACCACTATTTAAAAATTTAATTTTTATAAAAGTTAAGACAAAAATCCATTGGAAAATCATATTCAGCTTTTTGCATCTTCCCTCTTCACAAACTAATTCAGACCTTTTTCATCTCCTACCTGGACCACTGCAACAACTTTCTACTTCAGGTACTCATATTTTTGTGCATGTTATGAATCATGGATACAAGGATGAAAAGCAAGAGACCCTGAAGCAGCTTGAAATATAATAGGGAAGGTCTCACATACACGCATACACACACACATATTCATACACACAGTGGAGCATATGTAGGAGATCTAGATGAAAAATTCTGGGAAAATTTCTCATGGAACAATGGACCTTCAACTGAGAAGATCAGATTAGTATCACTAAAAAATTCAGCCTTAAACTGAGCCTTAATGAAAAGAATTTTTAGAAGTTGAGACATGTTTCTGATATATTCAAATCATGTGACTCTAGAAAAAGTCACTTAGCCTCTCAGGGGCCTCAATTAATTCTCTAAGTCTGCTAAGCAAATGCTGACTTGCTTTACTGAATAGTATTTCTTTGTTGGGAGTTCCCTACATGAGTAAAATTCTAGTTGAAGGGGGAAAAAAAGAAAGGAACTGGTAATATCTGGGTGCATCCTGGAGATCATGGAGGAGAATAGCATCAGCAAATGACTCCATTTTCTCTAAGAATATATTTTGGTTTGAGAACTTATGGAACATCTTTGGTATGGCTAAGTCATTTGCTCCTAGCATCAGTATGCTTAGTCAGGAAGGGTTTGGTGATTTTAAGCAATCCTTATCCTCCATGAGCCTCCCCATTCTTATTTATATTTTCAAGGACTCTTAAGTTAATTGGAGGCATTACTCACAAAATTTTTGTTAACCCAGACATGTTGATATTCAACCCCTACCTATGAGGCAATGTCTCTGAATACTTAGTCACGGGGAACGTTTGAACAATTTTTAAACCTGCAGATGTTACAAAATGAAATTTCATTTATCCAACCCATATTTTTTTTAACATTTGGCAGGGTATTTATTTATTAATTTATTTAGAAATACAAGGCATATATCTATTTTTTAAATAGGAATTCCAAAACACTACAGAGTCCCACAAATACAATAGCTAAATCAGTGACCGAAATCCTAATCCATGCAGTGAGCCTAAATTGCAGGCAATTTTACTGAAAAGGGACATCTACCAAGTCAATTCTACATATAATTGAGAAGTTACTTCCCATTTCAGATTAGCTTCCTGACTTCTCTGATTGCGTGAATCAGACAAATAAAAGATTAAACACATTTAAACTAATACAAATGTCTTAACATTTTCCCTCCCTCCTTTCCTTTCTTCCTTCCTTTTTTTGTTTGGAAAACTTTTTCTCCTTGTTCTTTCTTTCCCATACTTAAGCATGAGCATCTTTTCTTTTCTAACTAAAAGTGGTATGTACAGTGATTCCTGTCTTTATTGTAATATTAGGAAATATAAAGTTAAGTCAATTCAACAAGCATTTGTAAGTATTTACTATGTGCTAGACACTGTTAAGCAATGGGAACACAAATATAAGTAAAAGAAAAGGAAGTCCCTGCTTTCAAGGATCTTATAGTTTTACTGAAGAAGAATGGAGTGATATGTGATTTGTTTTTTTGTTTGCTAGATTGTTTTGTTTGGGAAGGAGGGGCTGAAGTTTATCTGAAGCAATAGTCACAAATAAACCAACCTGATTGTCTCAGCTGCTAGCACCTGAACTTAAACCAAGGTCTAGACCTGGATCTAATTCTCCATGTACTTTCATGTCTGCAGCATTTGGTGATAAATCATCCTTCTGCCTTATAGCAAGGACCTTTTCATAATGGATGATCCTAATAAAAAAAATACTGGTTTTTAGTTTTGAATATAGAAACTCCACAAAATATGACAGTAGGATTTTTAAATAATAAGGTGATCATAAACCTTAGTTCAGTGAAAAATGAAGGTAGATTTCCCTCTTGGGAACTAGTTGAAGAGGGTACAGACTTGTCTGAACCTAGGAATATAATCCGGATATGACAAGTAAATTAATTCTTAGAAGAAATAGTCATGTAGCTAGTTTGGGAGATGTGGTGAAAGACAGTATTTATGATGCTAGATTCCTGAATTGGTATTAATTTATATATTGCATATGTGGTATGGCACTTTAGACATTAAAAACAAATCCTATTTGAAAAACTGTATTTAAAAAAAATCAGGCAATAGAGAGGGGATGGGAAGCAAACAAATTATATTTATAGTAGGGGAATGAACTATTTTATCTCATTTTTTTTTCATATGCAACTTTCAAAAGGCATCCAAATTGGGATCCTGGATCATTAAGCATTTGACATTTGTCCAGTTAAAACTATTGACTCATGCTTTCATTTCTTCCCCCTCAAATTACTACAGTGCCACAGCTGATCTGACTATATTTTCCATTTCTTATAAATAGCCACAAGAAAAGTATTAATTATCCTTGTACGATTTAATGCACCAACTGCCTTAACCTTTCAGGTTTTCTTAAACGCCAGCATAACAAGGCATATCCATGGCAGCAAATGTGATTTATGACAGGAATCTTTAATTTCTGTTTTTAAATATGTTACCCACCGATCTGCATACATTTAAATTCGCCTGCAACACTTCCCTCTGTCTTGAGGCTGTTGTTTAATATTCAAGGATGATTTTTGTCCACATACATTTTGGTCTATGTCACCTCAGATTAAATTATTACTGTTTGCAGCCCTTTTCGGAGCAGGCCTCAGGCCCTTATTTACAAGAATCAATGAAACAGTAATGAAAATCCATTTTTCATACTATCAGCTCTGGCCTGCTTTTATTTAGTTAGCTGGGTCTAAGCAAGCAATTCATTTTGTGCAAATGTCATGGAGAGAAAAAAGGATGAGCCGTGAAAGGGTTAATCATGAAATAAGACCTATACTTTCCCCCCCATAGTAAAGAGCAACTGTAATGTTAAATTTTTTTTAAAAGTCCTTCCTTAATGTATGCAAAGTAATGTATATTGACACATAAGCAAGCCTTTTCATGATGAATATTGAAATATATATGCAAAGCACAGGAAATGTGTAACATGTTATAGATCTTTCAGTGTACATTTAGAGGAAATGAGCCATTTATATTCTACAATTTAGTGAATACCTACTGTTTATTGGTACAGAGCACATAGGAGTATATTTGTCTTAGTAATTTATTTAGGTAAATATATTTATTCTTCTAGGGGTTCTTGTGCTTTTCCCGATTCTATAGTACTAGACATAAATATTTAACAATGCATTGTCTCAAATGTTATTCATGTAATTTATCAGAGAAAACAGTAGAGTTGTAATAACTTTTAAGCCTGTACCTACTCTTAAACCTGAGATTGATTTAGAATGCAGGAAACTGAGATGGCTTTTCTTCCTACTGCTGAGAAGAATTATTTACTAGTTCAACTAGAGATGGGCAAACCAAGAGAGATACTAACTAAAGGATGGCTTATCCACATTTTTATCAGCTTTTCTAAACTATTTCTATGCTTATAAAGAGTTCATGAGTGACAAAATGTTCAACATGAATATTATATATATATATATATATTTGTGTTTGCTGACCAACTTCATCTACATATATATATATATATATATATATATATATATATATGTGTGTGTGTGTGTGTGTGTGTGTGTGTGTATTTTTGCATACCGTTCAGATAGACACACACATACATAGTTGTCCCTGTTGCTCATGGGAATTTCTTTTAAACTGTAGTGCATATTTCTATAAAAATGTTAGCTTAAATGATTGTAATAGCATTGAAAACACAATGTCCTCTATCTCAAAAATAGAAAAGATGGACAGCTTAAAATTAGAAGCTAAAACCATATTCCCTCTATCTGCCTCAAAAAGGACTATTAATTACTCACAACCTCAGGTTTCTGTCTGAAATTTAATATTTTCCCCCTCTTCGAATTGTTTCCTTTATCAATGGCCTCAGTGCCCTTAAGATTGAAACATTGTATAGACCTAGTTTAGGTTCAGGGCATATATTTTGACTTCTTTAGTAAATTTACATTTACATATCAATGCACAATATGATTTGTTCTGTCTGAAGACTGTAAAGATGAAGAACAAGGCTAGATGAGCTCAGTTTGTTGGGACCAAATGTGGAATAGAATTTTAAAATTAAAAACTCTGAAAGCCTCTTCCAAATCAACAATAATAACAGAAATACAAATTAAATCAACTCAGAGGTTTTACTTCATATTTAGCAGATGTGTAAAAATTACAAAATGGAAATAATCAGTTTTGGAGAAGCAATAGAAAGATAGGGATATTAACAAATTATTGATAGATCTATGAATTGGTCTAGCAATGTCAACCAAAGAATCGAAATTACCCAAGAAAATTTACTAAACTTCATATCTTTTGAGCCAAAGCAATTTATTTTACTTTGAAGTATTTTTCATTATTAGGAATTATTTCCTTACATGAAATCTAAATAAATATGCTGCTTACCAATCTATCAATATTCTCTCTTGTGGAAACAGGTTTTTTTTTTTTAAAAAAAGGATCCTTCTTCCATATGATAGCTGTATGTTTTCTGAAACTACTATCCCATATCCCACTTACTCGAAAAAATAAGGGCCCTTGAGTTTCTCTACTCTGTCTCTATAGGATCCTAAAGTTATCCTAGAGAAATTGGAGTATTAAAGCTCTAACTGTATTACTCATTAGCTCCCAGAGGTGAATTTTAGCCATTGATCATTAATAATATTCATCATTCATCTATATATTATTAGATTTTAGAATATGTACAAAAGTGGTATAATAACTATTTTATTAAGCATCCTCCTTCCCCAAGTTTGTGACACACTCCTCCCTCAGTACATACAAAATATCAGGGAAATGTATTCAAAGTTAGAGAATATATGTGACAAAAGGATAACAGCTCTTGGAAGTAAGTTTGTTTGTTGAAAATGTTCATTTTTTTTCTTCTGTACTCTTTGTAGAGCCTTGTAAAAATACATTTTTTTTTTCCTTATTTCATTTATCTTTTCAAAGATGGTGATTAGATGTTCTAGGGAGTAATCAAGGGTGCTGAAGGGAAGATGTAAAATCAAAACTTCTTTGAATACTTTGAAGCTCAGAAGATCTTCCTCTGAATAAATAGGTAGAGAACAATGAGACTGAAGCCAAATCTATCATAGTCTCCCTCCTTCTTCCTGCCTCCAGAAGTTGTTCCATCTTACCGATTTAGTTTGAAAACTCATTCTTGCCTCATGTGCTTCCTCAAATGTCTTTGGTCAAGTTAGTTAGCTATTTAATAACTAACCAATAGAGCTTGTTTTCTCAGCCAATCCAAACACATTGCCTATGTACTTAGAGAAGTATCCTAGCATTTATTCATACCTAGTATATACTTGATGAAAATAATTTGGATTAAAGTGATTTCAACTCCACCATTGTATTTAAAGGCAATAGTTATGTACTCCCCTCCAAAGACATATTGCTTTTAACAATGTAAGCATTTTATTTTTAAATTAATTACAGCTTTTTATTTTCAAAATAGGTACATGGATAATTTTCAATATTCACTCTTGCAAAACCTTATGTTCTATTTCCCTCCTTTCTCCCACCCCCCTCTCCAGATGTCAAGTAATCCAATATATCTTAAACATGTGCAATTCCTCTTTACATATTTTCACAGATATTATGCTGCACAAGAAAAATTCAGATTAAAAAGGAAAAAAAGAGAAAAAAAACAAAATGCAAGCAAAGAAAGACAAAAATAATGAAAATGCTATGTTGTGAACCACACTGACTTCCCACAGTCCTCTCTCTGGATGTAGATGGCTTTCTTCATCACAAGGCCATTGGAACTGGCCTGAATCATCTCATTGTTGATGAGAGCCATGTACATCAGAATTGATCATTGTATAATCTTGCTGCTGCCATGTAAAATGTTGTCCTGGTTCTGTTTATTTCACTTATCATCACTTCATATATGTTTTTCCAGGCATCTGTGAAATCATACTACTGATCATTTCTTACAGAACAATAATATTCCATAACATTCGTATACCATTACTTATTTAGCCATTCTCCAACTGATGGGCATTCACTCATTTTCCAGTTTCTTGCCACTATCGAAAGGGCTGCCACAAATATTTTTGTATATGTAGGTCCCTTTCTCTCTTTTTTGATCTCTTTAAGATACAACACTGCTGAATCAAAGGTCATGCAAATTTTGATAGCCCTTTGGGCATAGTTCCAAATTGCTCTCCAGAATGATTGAATCACTTCACAACTCCACCAACAATGTATTAGTGTCCCAGTTTTCCCACATCGCCTCCAACATTTGTCATTATTTTTTCCTGTCCTCTTAGCCATGATTAATTTATTCTGAGTGATCCTTCTGTTAAAATGATCCTTCTGTGACAGCTAGTAGTAGCTAATTTGAGAATTTATCACTATTTTAAAATTGCAATTAAGTACATCAGATTATAGTTCCCTGAATTCCTAGTTATTATTGCTGTTGTTATTTTGAAAACTTTGGATTTTGAAGAAAATTATTATCTTTAGACTTTTGATTATTTTAGAAGATAAAGCAAGGCTGGAAAGAGTATTACAGAGAGGCCTTCAGTGCAGTTTGTAGACATTGAGCTTATCACACATCATACAAGATGGAAGAGAATTTATAGGAAGACAGATGAAAGACAACTACAGGAAAATTAATGCAATCTACTTGAACATTTTGCCAAATTTTAGTTTGTATCTGGAAAAGAGAGAGGGAATTCTTTTCCCCTATTTTTTCTGATCCACCCTACTCCTAATCTCCCAACAGACAGAATTCAGGCTGAGAAGTACTGGTATCATTATGGGCTAAATAGCCTTGTTTGAATAAGCCTAAGAATCCAACAACATTTTACAATGTTATTTCTGTAGATAAATGTGTTCTGAAATAAAACAAATGACATAAAAGCAACTTAAAAAAAAACAACATGGTTAAGTTAGACTATAAATATAGTACTTGAAGGGACCCATCATACTCATTTTACAATCAAATTTCCTCTTTTTACTGATGAGGAAACTGAACCTAAGAAGGGTTATTTATTTCCCTAAGATCAGGGGGAGGAAGAGACAGGGTTGGAATTCAAATTCACATCCACTTCATTTAAATTCAGCATTCTTTTTACCCTCGAATTACCATGCATTTAAATGTGACTTTTAAATGGGCACTATAAAATAATAGAATTTTGACACTAAATGATACCTCAGAATTCAAAATTAATTTGCCATTTCAAGAAGTGGAATTCCCTAAAAGATAAAGTGATTTATTCAAGATCACCAAATTGAGACAGCTAAATAGTACTATAGAGAGAGGACTGAACCTGGAATCACAAAGACTTGTTCAGATTTGTCCTGAGACACATATTAGCTGTGTGACTCTAAACAAATCATTTAACCACATTTCGCCTCAATTTCCTAAATTTCCAGTATGGGGATAATAAAAGTAGCTACCTCACAGGATTATTATGAGTATTAATTGAGATAATATTTGTAAATCACTTTAGAAACTTAAAATTGCTATATAAATGATAGTTTATGTTATCATCATCATCACCATCATATATTTTTTTTTAATTACACAGGTAGAGCTTATACCTGGCCCTTCTAAATTCTGTCCTCATATTCTTTATACTACACTGTGTTTCCTCGTCTTATTACAGAATCCCTGAAATAGGGTAGCAGTTAGGCCAGAGATTGTGGAACAGCTGGTCAAAGTAAACATTGACATGGCAATTTTCCTGTCTGCACAGTTCTCATTTAGGGAAGTAGTCTACAATTATCTTTCTAGAAGATATGAACTGAAGTACCTGAGATAGTGAATTATCGCTGTTGCAGAGAAATTTCAACCAAAGGAAATTCAATGAATGATATGGGATAAAGGTGGACCAGCCTCTAGAGGAGGAGTCAGAATCACCTCAGGAATTACCTTACTAACTTACTAAGTGGGAGACTGGACAGAATATTTCCAAAGGCATAGTCATTGGCTGCAGAGAATGAGCAAAATGAGTGAAAATGATATTTACTACTTTATCTTTTTATATAATTTCACAGCAAAAATTTTATCTATTGTAACAATGGGCCGTAAAAACTAACCCTGTTTCAGAGGTATATTCAGAGAGGATGAATTCATTCCAAGCATATCCAGTTTCCATCAATGATTTATGACCATTTAAAAAGGAAAAGGAAATATCAATTTCTAAATTTATATTTAATTTTTACAAATATGCAAATTAGGCTTCCTCAGAAGAGAGTAGTAGATGTCCCTATCTCCTTGATGCTGATGGTCTGTGTAGGTATTGCTTTAAAATCATAGATATGCAATGAATGTTATTTTCTAGTGTGCTTTGCTTTATTTATCTGGAAGCATTAATATTATGTAGTTTAAAAATATTTTATTCAATATAATTTTGAAAACTCAGTTCTGTTTAAGGGAATATTTTATTTCAATGTGGGGAACCTAACTTGTCTCATGAGTTTAGAACATTTGGAACTTTTTCTCCTACTTACACCCCTCAATTTTGTTTTTTGTTTTTTGTTTTCCCATTTGAGACAAAGACAATTAACTCATTTTGCCTATAGGATTGAACTTCACTTCACATTATTTATTGTTATGGTCTATAGCATAATATTCTTTGTCATTAAAATATTTTGAAACTGTTGATTAAGATTCATGAAGCTTTATTCTTTAGTTTTCTATATGTACATCTTCATGAGGAGTGATCACCAGGATGCGTTGACCCTTCCCTTGGGATTTTGGTTCATAAGGCTCTAAAGATAAGATTATTTGCCACAGAATCCAAATTCTGGTTTTACAAATTCTTGGCCTGAAATAAATCTAGCTTTTTAATTTCTTAGTTTTGAGGAATTTTGAACACAGATACTGAGGAAATGTTTTCAGTTGGCAAGAGAGAATATTGGAATGCAATGAACAGGAATCATGTTCACCCATTGCCAAGTGAAATGATTGGTCTCTCTTACTTCTGAAGTATGTACCTTAGTGAAACAACATACTCCCCCTAACATATAAAGAATAGCATCATACATACTTATATGTCCTTGGTTTGCTTTAATTTAACAACCATTCAAGATTATACACTTCACAGTTGGCAAGTCCTTAATTAAGTATGATGACTGCTTCCAGTTCCATAATTATTTTTTTCTTCTTTTGTATTAAATTATCCCCAGGTTACAAATCACCTTAACCTATATACCTTACCATCACAATGTTCAGGAGTTTCAGAATAATGTTTATGATGATTGGTTTATATAGCATTAATATTTAATGGAATCTTACTTCTGGAGATGATATCTGATTTATTCTTTTGAAGTGCCTATTTTGAATTTTATAGTTTTTTAAATGATGAGGAAGTAAAAGGAACTATTTTTGTCTTTGCTTCTAAATGTTTGTATCCAGATCTTAGTTGAAGGAATAAAAAGGGAACTCTTCTGTTTTTGTTTTTTAGTTTTGGAAGTGTGAGATGCATGGAATAGAGGATGAAGAAGGGAGAAAGGAAATAATAGCACTTACATGTCCTTGTAGGTATCATTATCTTATAATAGACAGCATTAGAATATTAGGTTATATAGGATGAGATTCATGACAAAATTCATCAAATTAATATATAATGTCAGACATGACTGAAAAATGACTAACAAAGTGAAAAAAATCAAGCCTGATGAGATACAAAGACACAATAGAGTAGTTGGCAACTAATATATTCATTATTTCCAAACAGAAAATAGATTTAATATAGTAGTCCTTCTTAAAAAAAATACAAATTCTCATCAATTTTTTTATTTCTTGTCATTTCATTATTTTTTGAGTATGAAATTATAATCATTCTCTGGTACTTTCCTATACCTATTTTATTCAGAATTTTATTCTTATGCGTGTGTCTGTGTGCATTAGGGTATTTTACTCAATTAGCCACTCAAAAAGAAGAATCAGATCTTGCATTGTTTTATTTTTTGTTAGTTTTTACATTTTCCTGGTATCAAATTCAGTTTTGTTTCACACAATTAGCACTCCAGGAATGTCCATGAATTTGTTACACTTGAAATTCTAGAAAATAAATGAAAAAGAATTAATTTCATTGGTAATCAATATTGAAGCAAATGAATTTGATTTTTAGAATTCAATTCTGTTAGGCAATGTGTTTTTAACTGACTCTTTGATATCCAAGGTACCTTTCAACTTTAATTCCATACTGCTATATTTTAAAATAGTTTAGTTATCATTCATCCTAAAGCTTTTGCTTTTATCTTGTGTTTACTGAAAAACATTTTTGCCTTCAAAGACTAATTTTGTTAAAATTAGTTTTATACCCTGTGCAAGGAAGAGAAGGAAGGAATGATTGCATAAGGGAAAGGGTGATATCATTATAGGTCTGCATGAATCTCTGTTGCATATCATCCCTTCATTATCCCAGATGCTCATTTTTTTTCTGTCTTTATACCAGAATTAAATCCAGAGTTAAATGATTCAGTTTAATGTTATAGTGATTAAAGACATCACAAATCTAGAATTTTAAAATAAATTATGAATAAAATAGATTTCTCCCTACATCTTAAAAAAAAAAGATCATCCATTGATTCTTCATAAATAGGAATTTGACCATTACTCTCCATTACCATAAGGTAATTTTTTAAAAAAATCAAAATTGGCCATAAGCATTTATGGAAATCAAGAGCTAATGAATATTTTATCGTGTGAGAGTTTTAGAAACATTTCTTATTAACTTACAAAGATCAGATAAATTCACTAGGCAAATTAGGAAAGACCTTTCATTACCAAATTTAGCTACTTGGAAATGATTTTAGAAAAACAAAAAGAAAGACTAAAAAAAAGTAGTCTGGTTTATCATAGCTGGTCCAACAAAATTCAAAATTTAATCTTTCTTATATTTTGCAAATACACAGCATTTAAAACAAAGCCCAATAGTAGTTTGCCAGTTCAAAATGTCATACTTGAATAATTTCATTCTAAAACAGAGAAATTGGCAAAATTATAATGAATAAGGAATAATAAATATATATTTTAATTTTGTAAAATATAAGGAAATTATTAAAATATTCAGCTTCATTTATTCTTTGGTATGCAATAAATTATTATTGGATTTTATGTTGAGAGAAAAAAATTCTTAGAAAAATTTTGGCCAGCTTTTAATGTGAGTTAAGCTGGACAAGCTGTAGTGACAAATTTCTAAGTTAATAATATAGTATGTCATATTACCCCAAATCCAGAACTTGCACTGGTGGGTATTGAATAAGACCTCAGAGGAAAAATATATTTTAGTGCTACATTTCGGTATAGCTGAAAAGATAGGAACTAAGAAATTAGTCCCTTCTGGGAATATTTGGTATTGTTGGTGGGGTTTTTTTTCTTTTCTTATTTTGAGTCTCATTCATATTTCTTGAATAAACAAGCATTTTCATAAAATTAATAAAATCTATAAAGATAGCAATTAAATTTTAGTCTTTTTTTAGTTTATATTTTCTATCTCCTTAAGTGCCTAACCCAGAATCCTATACACTGGTGTTTAATAAATATTCATTGAATCAAATTGCTAAATATTATTTTTGATATTTTTACAATAATTTCAGGTTATTCGATCTTTTAAAAGTGTCTTTTAAATGTTTCCCTAGGGGGAAAAGAAGCCCTTTTATTCTAAACAACTCTAGTATGTAGGCAATGCCAGAATGTTGCAAGGTGATATATCTTGGGATTATATATCATTCATTTATTCATTTAACATTTCATCTCCATCCATAAGCACAAAGCCATAGTAGTTGATAACTGACTAGAGTTGAGACATAAGGGATAAGAAATAATGTAAGATAATCCTGACACTGAGAATAGGGGAGCTTAGAAAGATTTAATGTCCAAGATAAGTAAGGAAATGACAGAACCCCTAGCTATCCTTGATGAGTTCAAATCACCTCACTCAGACCAAAAACATATTCTCAGGTAATGAAAAGTATCAGATGTAATTTCTAAGCTAGTCAGTGAAATTTGAAAGATTGGAAAATGGTAGAAATTACACAATGTTAAAATAGCATAGATGTTAGTTCTTAAAAAAAAAAAAAAATGAAGACTATCTATAAAGCCTGGAAAGACTTACATGAACTAGTGGTGAATGAATTAAGCAGAACCAGGAAGCAAGTACACAGCACATAGTAAAAAGATTGTGTGATATTCAGTGGATGTGATAGACTTAGCTCTTTTCAACAATTCAGTGATCCAAGGTAATCCCAACAAACTTTGGATGGAAAATTCTAACCACATCCAGAGAGAGAACTATATAGGCTGAATATGGATTGAAGAATAGTATTTTCAGTTTTTTTTCTTGTGTTTTTTCCTTTTTTTGTTCTGATTTTTTTCTCCCAACACAACTCATATGGAAATATGTAAGAAATGGAATTTTCATATATAACCTAAAAAAAAAACAAAATTAAAATACCCAGGATAAGTCACTTAATCTTTCTCAGCCTCAGTTTCCTTAGCTGTAAAAAGGTTAGAGATTATTTCACAAGAGTTTTTTTCTGAGGATTGAAGGAGATTATATATGGAGAAAGATTTTGTGTATTAATTGTTTAAATTGCTATATGAGAGCTATCATTATCATTGCTATTATTATGTCATAAAATTCCTTGGTACTTTTTTGATATGTATATTATGTCCTTTTATTCATTAGAATATATGCTATTTAAAGGTAAAGATGCTTTTGCTTCTTTTTGTATCCCCACGTCTTATCACAATGCGTGGGACATTGTAGGAAGTTAATAAATTTTTACTGATTGATTTATTGGAAAAAAGGAAGGATACAGAAGTCACAAAGTATAAGAAAGCAAGTTTGACTTAGTTTCTAGGAAAATTCTAGTGTGGCGCATTTAAAAGATGGAAAGAAAAATTCTGGTAAAGAAAGTAAAGATTGCAAATGAAAAACATGTTTTTATTAAACAAATCAAGTGAAAGTGCTTTTTTTCATTTTTGAGTTACTAAACTGGTTTATCAGAGGAATGATGCAGAAAAAGTTTACCTACATGTTAACCAAAAACTTTTGAAAAATTGCCTTATTACTCATAAAGAAAAGATGAA
The DNA here is from genome assembly GCF_902635505.1 of Sarcophilus harrisii. NCBI lineage: Eukaryota > Metazoa > Chordata > Mammalia > Dasyuromorphia > Dasyuridae > Sarcophilus > Sarcophilus harrisii. The sequence goes on from NC_045428.1 coordinate 352,565,997, forward strand.
GTGGTATAGATGTAGAGATGTAATAATGTGCACAAATAAACTGTACTACCAATTAGAAGGATGTGGGATTGATTGAATGACTGGTCTCAAAAAGTAGTTCTTTTTAAAAATTTATTTTATTTTATTTATTTTTGCTAAGGCAATTGGGGTGAAGTGACTTGCCCAGGGTCACACAACTAGGAAGTGTTAAGTGTCTGAGATCATATTTGAACTCAGGTCCTCCTGGCTTCAGGGGTGGTGCTCTATCCACTGTACCACCTAGCTACCTCAAAAAGTATTTATTTAATGGTTCAATTTCCATGTGGAATGAGTGGAGTACCTCAGTTTGCCTGACTTGTTCTATTTAATTTTTGAACATAATTTAGATAGAAATATAGATTTCATGCATATTTGTTTTATGGACAGAAGAAAGCTATGGGATAATGAACACTCTGTATGAAATATTCAAGTTTTTTTTTTAAAAAGATCATGACAAGCTAAGTGCAATAAAATAAAATTTAATAGGGAAAACATAAAATCTTGCATTTCAGTTCATAAAGAAACTTCCCATTTACAAGATGGGTGCTTCAAGATTAGGCAGAAGTTTGTCTGTAAAATCTGGGGCCTTCTGTGGACTTTGCCAAAGTATTAAACTACATTAAGAAAAATACATTTTCCTGAACTATAGAAGTGAGAGTTCTGTGGTCTTTTGGTCAGGTTAGCAACCATTTGTATTGTTACATTCAGTTTGGGGAATCATACATTTTAGAAAGGACAATTTAAGTCTGATATTTTTCAGAAGGCAACCAAGGTGAAGAAAAATGTCATGTTATTGTATTAAGATTAGTGAAAAGAAATGGGAAAGTTTAGCCAAAAGAAGTAAAGAGAGAAGGGAAAGAGGAAAAGAAATAGACATTTATGTAATGCCCACTATGTGCTAGACACGGTTATTATTTTTTTATTACACAGATGTGATCTCATTTAATCCTTACAACAACAGAGAGGAAGAAACATATCCAGAATCACACAGTTAGTAACTATTTAAAATGGATTTGAACTCAGCTTGACTCCAAGCTCAGCTCTCTATCCACTAAGTGCCAACTGTCTCTAAATATGAGTTAAAGATTTAGAGGACAACTAGATGGCACAGTGCCTCAGATACTTTAGCTGTGTGATCCTGGACAAGTCACTTAACTGTATTTACCTCAGTGTCCTTATCTGTACAATGAGCTGGAGAAGAAAATAACAAACCCATTCCGTCATCCAGAAAAGCCCAAAATGGGTCACAAAGAGTTCAACATGATTGAAACTCCTGAACAAGAGCAAAAGATGTAGAGGCTATGCATGGGAACTGGCGGGAAATTTGAAATATTGTCACATAATATGAGGATTAGATGTATTTTTGTTGGTTCCAGAGGCCAGAACTAGGACATAGAAAATTTCCAAAAAGGTTCATTTAGAATTAATGTAAAGAGAAGAAAAAAGTTTTTAAAATAACTACTTAGAACTATCCCAATGTGTGATTGCCTGCCAATGAAGTTAATTGACTTTCCCCAGCAAATGAGAAAACTCTAGATTATCCTTGTTAGCTATGCTAAATACAAATCAAAATAAAATACATATTTTGAAAATCACTTCTTTATATTTGTAAGCTATTCTTGTTTTTCTTGAAATCTCTGCTAATTTTTTTCAGCAGTTGACTTTCCTTTTCAATACATTCCCTCCTCTTTTTATCATTTTTGTTTGTTTTCATATCTTCATCCAGATATCTATTAGATATGTATTAGATGTACATCTAATACATATCTAATAGATATCTATTCTAATTGACTGATTTATGTTTTCCCTGACAACTCAATGTGGCTAGTCACCAGATATGTCCTTGGTCCTCCTCTTTCTCTTTTGACAATGTCATTCATTTCCAAGCCTTTAAAGACAGCCTCTATGCAGATGACTCCAAAATATACATCCAAGGATTTAATAGCAATAAAATCCATGAAGTCAGATGTCTAGTCAAAAGTGTAGATACAAAAGGCAATAAACAATGTATTCCAAAACTCTTAATGTGAAAAAATCAAAATTAAATAATAATGATAAAAATAACATTAATAATTATTTTTTAGAAAACATTTACTATATGTCAGGTATTGTGTAAAGTGTTTTATACTTATTAATTATTACTCATTTGCTCCTCACAGCAGCTCTGGAAAGTAGCTGCTATTGTTATCACCATATAACAAATGAGAAAACTGAAGCAAATAAAAGTTAAGGGATTTTCTCATTGTCATATAGCTAGTAAATGTCTGAGGCTAATCTGAGCTCAGGTTTTCCTGACTGCAGTTCTGGTACCCTATTCACTGAACCACCTAACTTGAACTTTGTTGATATTACTAAGACTTGATAGAATTGATCTCATGACTGTAATCTGCTTTCTTGGAGGCTATACCTTATTCAAAATGAATAGAATTTGATTTAAAAATATACACATTATAAATTAGTAGTATAACTTATGACAATACAGTCACTCTATAGAGTCCTATTCTGATGTGCCATTATGCCATGGGGGGAGGGGGTACTCTTAGTTTTTCAAAGTCTATGTAATTGAAACTTAAGCACTGGGAGGTTCTCCAATGCTAAAAAGACCTGGCCAGAGTCAATCTTCTTCCCATAAAAAGTCAAAACAATTCAGTCTAATTATTCTCATAAGTGAGTTAAGAATGCCTACAAATGAAACTATGATATACACTTAGAAGGACAACTGATAGATGTGCCAATAAATAAATTTTTAAATTTTCACTTTAAATACTTCATGAACTTGACCCAAAATTACACTATAAGGTGAAAACAGTTGAATATCTTTTGAAAGTTTAACAAAATTTTAAAGATATTAACTTTCTTCCTGAAGCACTTTATTTAACAGAAAAAAAAAAAACTCTTTAAAAGAGTTTTTTTTCTGTTAAATAAAGTGATATTGTATGATTGCGAGACAAATGTTAACTCGGCCAACAAATAATTGAGGTTACAAAGAAGTAGAGTGGTTTTTAGAAAATATGAGAAGATTGCAACATAGTAGCAATGATGAATTGAGTAGGAGTTATAAAGGATATTATCAGGGATGACTGGAAAAAGAATTAGCTGGAGATGATCCAAAAGAGAATAATGCAGATGATGAAGACTCATAGAAAACGAAGGACTAGAAGGAATCTTAGAGGCCATGTCTGATTTCATGTCAATTGTTGGTTCTTGGGATGGCAAGAACTTATCAAAGAGAAAAGAAGATTTAGAGGTTGAAGGAAATGTCATGAAGTATCATGTACAAGAAAGTTTCTACTTGTTCCTCAAAAGCAGAACTCAAAGCAATGGGTAGAAGTTACAAAGATGAAAATTTAAGTCGAATTTAAGGAAATTATTTTTAATGATAAAAAAAATATATCAAAGAGAAATATTTCCTTTGGGTAGTGGTATGTCATTCTTAAAAGCAAAGAAGTATAAAAGTTGTAGAAAGTTATCTTTGAGTTGACATAAGGAGAAAAATAAAATCTTCAACAATTAGAACTATCCAAAGAAAAATGGATTACTTCAGGAAGCATGCATTATAACTTCACTGGAGTCAAATCAAGATAACAAGTACACTCAAAAATCATATGTTTTGAAACTTGTGGAATTTAATATTCCATGTATTTTAAGGAGAAAAAAAAATGATGAAGTAGACAGAGTGTTTATGTGGAGGTAGGAAGAGCAGCAGTGGTTAGAGTCCAGGCAAAGTTGGTGGCAGACCCAGGATTCCTGGCAACCTAGAACTCTGGGTGACAGCTAGAGCCTGGGGCAGCAGAGGATATAAGATTATAGCTTCTATCTCCACATCCCAGTCCTCCATCTCACCCTTTTACTCCAAGATATATGAACAGTGTAGAATTAAGGGAGAGTATAAATGTGCTGCTGCTGCTGCTACTGCTTCTGCAGCTCTCATCCCTCACAGGGTAAGGGGGTTGAACAACTGGTCAGAAGGAAACAAAAGAGTCTTTTTGTTGATACTATGGGCAGGACTCTGTTGCTTTCCACATATTCAAATTGGAGTCTTAGTCCTTTGGTGGCAGGTCCAGAGTGAAGAGGAGCACTGCCAGAGTAGTACCAGAGATATAGGGACACATCACATTTCCAGTTGCTCACAGATCAGAGCACTTGCCAGGAAACTAGGTAACATACCTCTTATTAGGTTGCACTATCTTAGAAGAACTGAAAAATTGCAGGTCCTTAGAAGTAGAAATACTAGATAATGGAAACAGAGCTCTATTCTAGCAAAGAGTAAAATTCAAAAATGGGAAGAAGGGAATGAGCAAACAATGAAAAGAAATCTAACCATAAAAAATAATTACAGCATAGACCTACATCTCACACCTCAAATGAAAATAATGTCAAAATGGATATATGATTTGGGAACAAAGGATGATACTATAAACAAATTAGAAGAGCAAGGCATAATTTACCTATCAGATCTTTGGAGAAGGGAGGAATTTATGACCAAAGAAGAACTAGAGAACATTATGAGAGTCAAAATGGACAACTTCAACTATATTACATTAAAAAAGTTTTGCACAAAGAAAACTAACACAAACAAGATTAAAAAGTAAGTACAAAGCTGGGAAAACTTTACAGCCAGTATTTCTGATAAGGGTCTCATTTCTAACATATAAAGAACAGTGTCAAATTTATAAGAATACAAGTCATTTCCCAATTGATAAATGGTCAAAAGTTATTAACAGACAATTTTCAGATGACAAAATTAAAGTCATTTAGAATTATGTTAAAAATGCTTTGAATTTATGTTAATTAGAGAAATGCAAAATAAAACAACTCTGAGATACCATCTCATACCTTGCAGATTGGCTAAGATGACAGGAAAAGATAATGATATATGTTGGGGGGAATGTTGGAAAACTGGTACCCTAATGCTCTGTTGGTGGAATTTTGAAATGATCCAAAAATTCTGGAGAGTAATCTAGAACTATGCAAAAGGGCTACAAAACTGTGTATACCCTTTGACCCAGCAGTGACATTACTGTATCCCAAAGAAATCATATAGGAGGGAAAAGGACCCACATTTGCAAAAATGTTTGTAGTAGCTTTTTGTGGTAGCAAAGAATTGGAAAAGCATTGGATGACCATCAATTGCGGAATGGCTGAAGAATCTGTGGTACATGAAGGTAATGAAATATTGTTTTATAAAAAATGACAAACAGGTTGATTAAAAAAAACAACCAAACCTGGAAAGACTTACATGAACTGATGCTGAGCAAAACAAGCAGAACCAGAAATGCATGTACACAATAATAGCAAGAATGTGTGATGATCTGCTATGAAAGGCTTGGTTTTTCTTAATGCTTCAGTGATCTGAAGCAATCCCAATATACCTTGGACAGAAAATGCCATCTGCATCCAGAAAAAGATCTAAGGAAACTGAATGTAAAGCAATAATGCTATATTCATTTTTGTTTGTTTGTTTGTTTTTTAATCTTTCCTATGATTCTTTGCTCTGATTTTTCTTTCCTAACATCATTCATTAAAAAAATGTGTATTAAAAAATAAACTTACTACAATAAAAAATAAAGTAATTATGGTTACATAACATAAAGATCAGAATATGCCCAGAAAAAGACTTTCTCATTATTAGTGCAATTACAAGGAGTATATAAAGATAGAGGGCACAAGGGTAAGTGGGAAATGCACTGAAATAAAAGGAAAAGGAAGAGATAGAATGAGATAAACTATTTGCCATAAAGGAAGCACAACAGAGATTTTACAATAAATGGGAAAATGGGAGAGTTGGTGGGAAATTCTTGGATCTTACTTTTGCTAAAATTGGCTTAAAGAGTGAATAACATAAGCACTTAATTGGGTATAGAAATTTATTTTACCCTACAGGCATCTGACCTGCTCACTGGAGGATTTTGGTACCATCCTGGATCCTGATCATGAATAAGGAGTGAAATAGCAGAACTCTTGAAGATGGTTAAAACAGGAATTTGTTCATTCAAAATTTTCTCAGTCTTATATACCCTAATATCCTTACATAACAATAGTACACTGCTCATGCGCTAAGTATATACTGTGTAAGTAGGACCACACAAAGAACTAGCTGTTGTGTACAGATGTTTCCTTGTCACTTTAGTAAACTCTGCTTTAATTACCATACAAGTTGTCATGCCCCCTTACTTCTCAGAAAGGCTGAGACTCCCCCAGGGATGATTGGGAGCCAAAGTAGACACATCAACAGCTTCCCTTGCTGAGCTGAAGGGTCTTATAACTCACTTAGAGTTCCCCCATTATCTGTGACCCTCTTCATCTCCTGCTTTCTTTTATTTTAATTGAAGCGGGTATACATTAGTGGTTAAATCCATTATCATGGGAGGAACTACACAGGCAAGTCATAATATCACACAGGCAAGTAGTAATACAACAAGCAATATGAATAAACAAGATACTATAAAAAACTTTCATGAATCCCAGAAGGAAGGTATAGAAAATAATTATTAATTCACAACCACACATATATCTCGTTCATTAGCCAAGAGATAATCCAAAGCCTATCTATTGTCCATCACTTCATGTGTCAGGGAATCCATTGATTCCTGCAGGTTTTGAAGTCCTGCATCATTATTTTTATGTTCATGATAATGTTCGTTAGTCAATTGACATAGGGTTAACAGCCATGGTCTTTCAGTGGTAGACATAGTCAGAAGTGGAACCATCTGATGTTTCCTGGGTCTTCATTTCAAGGGTTTTCTCTTTTTCCATCTCTCCAATGGACAAGGGAGATATGGCATGTCAGCACCCATTAGATTCCTTCTCCATCTGTAGAAACATAAGCAAGCCCTCTGCCCCAATTTATTAACCTATCTGATCCCTTCTATTTACCACTCTCTAGATCTCTCCATATCACCTCATGATTATCAAAAGATACTGAAGATGCTAGCACTAGAAACTTCTTCTAGTGGGTTATGAAACCTGTCTGCCAGAGCTAGTACATCTTTATCAAAAATCAAAAAATTAATAGTATAAAGGGTTAAATTTAGAAGTTCTCTAGGGTTATCTGTGGCTCCTCCCTCTTTTGTTTTGGGAGGAGTGTCTTGATATCTTTGTTCTTCCTCTCTACTATTGCGGGTCCTTGAGGATCAAAGGGTATGTCAGTGACATGTGAAATCTGATATTGTGTACGAAAGTATACACAATATTTGGAAGTATATGCAGGTCCATTATCTGCTTTTATTGCTTGTGGCACACCCATAATTGAAAAAACTTGTATAAGGAATTCAGTGACTACACAGGCTGGCATTTTTGTCACTGGAACTGCAAAAGTAAATCCTGAGAAGGTGTCTACAACAACATGGATAAAAGACAGATGGCCAAAAGATTTATTATGGATCAGATCCATCTGCCAAATTTTATTTGGCCTCAAACTGTATTGTTCTGAATAGTTTTCTGGAGATCTCTGGGCCAGCCTTCCTTTTAACAGAGTAATCCCCATGAGAATAGCCAGAGATAAAGTCCAAATTCTTTATTGTCTCCTTCACAATCTTGTCTCCTTGCCTGGGGCCCGGGCTAGCTTTCTGGATGTCCTCCAGAATATGTCTTGGTTTCTGTGAGGGAGGTAGGGGGACTACCATCACAGTCTCTGTCTTGAAGTCTCCCTACTACAGAGCTTGTGCTCTAGCCTCCAGTCCTCTGCCTTCCCCAAGTCTATTCTGCTCCCCTCTAGGTCTGACTCTGATCTCTTAAATACTCTATTATAATTACATAATCATAGATGTGAATCTTGTAGAATAAGTGTCAATCTTGTAGAACTATATTAAGTACTAAGTACATGTACTGAACTATTAATTACCCTGCTAAACTAGATAACCATTATATTATCAATTTCACAGAGTTAACACCTTGTAAGAATCCTTGTTTCAAGTACAGAATTCTGGCCCATTACATCAAACCATGAGGATTTTTCTCTGAAGGAAGCATAGAAACATGGAAAGGAAGGCAAGCTGTACAGGCTTTTACCATGCTCCTAATTTCCTCTTTTGATATCCCAAACTGCAGACATAAAGCTCTGTAGCCTGATGATATTTAGAATGGGATTCTTTGGTGCCCTGAAATAGGTGAGTGTTGGCTAACACAGTGAGAAAGTGAGCTGCCTTTAGTCTTCCATAAAAAATAAGAACTGGAAGACCAGTATGAGAAGGGACATGCAAGAGATAATACTTACCTGGATGGTTTCTCACTTGTTCCTGAAGTTCCTTAAAAAGCAGAAATATGTTAGAGGCTACAAATTTTATTTAGGCTGTGACAATTCTACTGTATAACCTGAATCAGATATTATGTTTACATCTCCTGGGTAATAAGTAAGAGCTAGCATAATTGCATACAACTCAATCTGCTGAGTGGACTGAAAGGAAGTTCTGACTATTCTTTTTATAGCTAAGTCAGGACAATATACAGCACAAATCTTATGTTTGGATGCATCTGTCAAGGTGGTCAGTCTTTTAAGAGGGATCTTAAAAACCTTTTCTTCATACCCCATGGACAATTATATAATAGCTGGGCTATATTTAAGGGAGATCCATGTGTAAAATTTGGAGCTGTGGCCAATAAAATTTGCCACACTGGAATCGTTTCACAGTATACATTAATTTGTACATTGGTATAAAAGGTGTATATCTTGTTGGGCCCTATTCCAGAATTGTATTACTCACCTAATGGACTTTAACAAAATTCTAGCCATAAGTACTAGGTAAGTACTATGGTTATGGTCTGTGCTGGGATCCCCATTGGATCACACTGTCCCTTTGATGAAGGACTGCTATAAGTATCGCTTTTGTAGCAAAAACTAATATTTCCAAGGGTTTTTGAGTGACTCTTTCAACCACATTGGATAAAGCCAGTTCAACCTTTCTCAAAACCTCTTGGACTTCTCAACAAATATAGCAACCTAGTCTTTGACAAACCCAAAGATCCCAGCTTTTGGGATAAGAACTTACTGTTTGATAAAAATTGCTGGGAAAATTGGAAACTAATATGGCAGAAACTAGGCATTGATCCATACTTAACGCCGTACACCAAGATAAGGTCAAAATGGGTTCATGACCTAGGCATAAAGAATGAAATCATTAATAAATTAGAGGAACATAGGATAGTTTACCTCTCAGACCTGTGGAAGGGGAAGGTCTTTATGACCAAAGCAGAACTAGAGATCATTACTGATCACAAAATAGAAAATTTTGATTATACCAAACTGAAAAGTTTTTGTACAAACAAAACTAATGCAGACAAGATTAGAAGGGAAGCAATAAACTGGGAAAATATTTTTACAGTCAAAGGTTCTGATAAAGGCCTCATTTCCAAAATATATAGAGAATTAACTCTAATTTATAAAAAATCAAGCCATTCTCCAATTGAAAAATGGTCAAAGGATATGAACAGACAATTCTCAGATGAAGAAATTGAAACTATTTCTAGTCATATGAAAAGATGCTCCAAGTCATTATTAATCAGAGAAATGCAAATTAAGACAACTCTAAGATACCACTACACACCTGTCAGATTGGCTAAGATGACAGGAAAAAATAATGATGATTGTTGGAGGGGATGTGGGAAAACTGGGACATTGATGCATTGTTGGTGGAGTTGTGAACGAATCCAACCATTTTGGAGAGTAGTTTGGAACTATGCTCAAAAAGTTATCAAACTGTGCATACCCTTTGATCCAGCAGTGTTACTACTGGGATTATATCCCAAAGAGATTATAAAGAAGGGAAAGGGACCTGTATGTGCACGAATGTTTGTGGCAGCCCTTTTTGTAGTGGCTAGAAACTGGAAACTGAATGGATGTCCATCAGTTGGAGAATGGCTGAATAAATTGTGGTATATGAAAATTATGGAATATTACTGTTCTGTAAGAAATGACCAACAGGATGATTTCAGAAAGGCCTGGAGAGACTTACACGAACTGATGCTGAGTGAAATGAGCAGGACCAGGAGATCATTATATACTTCAACAACAATACTATATGATGACCAGTTCTGATGGACCTGGCCATCCTCAGCAACGAGATCAACCAAATCATTTCTAATGGAGCAGTAATGAACTGAACTAGCTATACCCAGAAAAAGAACTCTGGGAGATGACTAAAAACCATTACATTGAATTCCCAATCCCTATATTTATGCACACCTGCATTTTTGATTTCCTTCACAAGCTAATTGTACAATAATTCAGAGTCTGATTCTCTTTGTACAGCAAAATAATGTTTTGGTCATGTATACTTATTGTGTATCTAAGTTATATTTTAATATATTTAACATCTACTGGTCATCCTGCCATTTAGGGGAGGGGGTGGGGGGGGTAAGAGGTGAAAAATTGGAACAAGAGGTTTGGCAATTGTTAATGCTGTAAAGTTACCCATGTATATATCCTGTAAATAAAAGGCTATTAAATAAAAAAAAAGAAAAAAAAATTCAAAAGAAAAAAAAAAATAAAATGTTGATTATCTCCAAAAAAAAAAAAAAAAAAAAAAAAACCTCTTGGACTTCTTTCATACACTGGTGGGGAGAATCTAAAGCAGTGTCTCCCCTTAAGATGTCATACAATAGTAGTAAGTGATAAGTAATTAAGCCTAACACTAGACTATTGGATATCTCCTATCAATTTCTAAAAGTCACTTAAGGTGTTCAACTTCTCTGTTGTTAAAAAAATGTTTTTGTACTGTAAGCACCTTAGGATATACTTCATATTCTAAATATTGAAAAGGAACATCCCTTTGATTTTTTTCTGGGGCTATATGCAATTTGTAGTTTCTCACTGTTTCTATGGTCTTTTGTAGACATGCTTCTAACATTTGTTTCTCAGGTGCACACCCCAATATATCATCCATGTAGTGTAACAACATAATTTTGGAAATGTTTTTCTTACTGAAATAAGAGTAGCAACTACATACATCCAACACATAGTAGGGCTATTTTTCATTTCCTGTGGTAAAACTGTCCATTCAAATATTTTATAAGGCTCAACTAAATTAACACAGGGCACTGAAAAAGTAAAACTTTTCATATCCTCTCTAACCAGAGGAATAAAGTAGAAACAATCCTTAATGTCTATAATCCAAAGAGGCTATTCCCTAGACAATTGAATAAGAGATGGAAGTCCAGGCTGAAGAGTTCCCATCATTTCCATTTGTTTATTCATGTTCCTCAAATCAGTCAACATCCTTTGTTTTACAGATTTCTTTTTTATAGTAAATATGGAGGAATTCCAAGTACTTGGAGAAGGTTGTAAATGTCTTTGGTCAAGTTGCTCCTATATGATATCTAATAAGCCCTGAATTTTATCATTGGTTAAGGGCCACTGTTCCACCCAAATTGGTGTATTAACTTTCTGTTGGATGGGCATAGGTGTAAGGGCTGGCATGTCTTCAATAGAGGCCCCACTTAAAAAGTTGAAGTGCTCAAATTGTAATCACAACTACTGTAAAAAGTCTTTTCTTCACAGATTGATGTATTTTTTTTATGCTACAAAAGAAGTAAACACTCCAGTTTTATCTTCAAATTTCTATCTCAATCTAAACATTATTTCATCCCTCCTCCCATGCTTTAACTAATGCCTCTTATAATTAGAATATAGGAGGAAGGCAAAACTTTTGTGCTGGCAGTGTCCATAGTGTCACTGCCCCTTATGCTCCTCCTTCTCCTGCTCACAAAGGCAGAGTTGAGGGAGGAGGATCAGGAAGCAGAGAATATCTCAAGGGTGTATGCTTGGACCTAGGCAAAAGTGAACATGGGCTGAGAAATGGAGAAGTACCCTCAAACATCCTAGTGCTTAGCTCCATCTCTGGCCCCACATACCATACCCTCTGGGGCTGTGGGCACCATCCCTCTGCTTGTTTTTCTCCTCACACTTCCTTGTTTGACACACTACACTAAAAGCTTTCTTTTTCTTTTTCTGATATGTAGGATTTCTTAAAATCAATTTTTATTACATTGTATATAAGGAATGCATCTTCGGGGATTGAGTCAGGACCCAAAACTTGGTAGTATTCAGTTAATTGTTCTCCCACTACCTTCCACATCTCTGGCTCCAACCTCTCCTCCCCAGAGAGCCAAGGAGACAAATACTACATAATATCCATGAACTCAGAGATCTGCTTCTGAGCTACCAACAAACCTTGCTTCTCTATTAACTTAATTAAGCATTCCTGCTACTTCCCTTGAGAAGGAGACTCTTTCGTGAGCATTTGCCTCAATTCAGCTAAAAAGCAAAAATGACTAGATTAGTCCTTATTGAATCTTTCTGCTTGTCTGTTGTTGTTGTTGTTGTTTGTTTGTTTGTTTGTTTGTTTTGTTTTGTTTTTTAAAATCTTACCCTATTCCTGGGTCACGGGACTCCTGCCTGAACTTGCACTGATCTTGTAGCCAAGCTGCTATGTGCCCTGCTTTCCAGTGCCCCGCATTGAATGTCAAATGTCATGATCTGCTCACTGGAGGATTTCAGTACCAGTTCAAATTCTGATGATGGGTGAAGAATGAAAGGGCAGACTCTCAAAGATGGTCAAAATAGAAGTTTATTTATTCAAAATTTTCTCAGCCTTACATATATCCTAATACCCTTCCATAACACACTACACATATGCTAACTACACACTATGCATGCAGAACCACATAAACAATTTACTATTATGTGCAGATGTCTCCTTGCCATTTTAATAAACTCTGGTTTAATTACAACACAGGTTGTTATGCCCCCTAACTTTTCAGGAAGACTTAGATGCCCTGGGGTTGATGGGGAGCCAAACCAGATATGTCAACAGGTTTCCTTGTGGGCTGGAGAATCTTATACCTCATCCAGAGAATCCCCACTATCTGTGACCCTCTATGTACAAGAAAGTAGAAATCAAACGAAATAAAAGAAAGGGGGTAGTCATTAAAGAAAGGGCAAATTGGGAGAGGTGGTCAGAAGCAAAGCACTTTTGAGGAGGGACAGGTGAAAGAAGATAGAGCATAGAATAAATAAGGAGAAATAAAATGGAGAATATAAATAGAGAATGGAGAAAAAAAGGAAAAATAAAATTAGCAATAATAACTGTGGACAAAAAAATAAAGTTTCTCTGATAAAATCATTACTTTGAAATATATAGATAAATGAGTCAAATTTATAGGTGTAAGATCCCTTCTCCAATTGATAAAATATGAGCAATCTATTTTCAAATGAAGTTCTCAAAACTGGCTATAACTCTATGAGAAAAATCTCTAAGACTCATTGAATGGAGAAATACAAATTAAACCAATCTGAGGTACTATGTCATACCTGCTAGATTAGCTAATATGATGGAAAAGGAAAATGACCTTCCTAAATTTTCATGTAGGGGAAACTGAGATGCTAAATAACTTGGTGGTGGAGTTGTGAACTGATTCAACCATTATGTAAAGCAATTGGGAACTATGACTAAAAGCCTATAAAACCATACATGCCATGGAATACAACTACTAGTTCTATTTCCCAAAGGAGATTATAAAATAAAAATTAAAGAAAAAAAAGAAAAGGCACTATAAATACAAATTGCTTGTGATATCTTTTTCTGGTGACAAATAATTGAAAACTGAAAGGATGTTGATCAATTGGGGTATGGCTGAAGCAGTTTTGGTATATAATTGTGATGGAATACTATAAAAAATGATAAGCTAAATGCTCTAAGAAAAACCTGAAAATTACTTACATGAACTAATACTGAGTGAAATAAATGCGTGAAACCAGGAGAAAATTCTACACAATAACAGGAATATTATAAGATAATTAACTATGAATGATTTAAGTATTTTAAGCAATACAATGATCCAAGACAACTCTGAAGGACCTATGATGAAAAATGCTATCCATTCCCCCCAAAAAAGAATTTATGGAGTCTGAATACAGAAAAAAGCATACTTTTAATTTTGGGGGGCTTTATGTTTCTTGTGTTTTTAAATTATGTTTTGTGGAAATATTTTTGCATGACAATACATGTATAATGTAGATCAAATTCCTTGCCTTCTCAATGAGAAGGATGGGGAGAGAGAGAGAGAGAGAGAGAGAGAGAGAGAGAGAGAGAATTTGGAACTCAATTTTAAAATTGAAAATTGTTATTACACATAATTGAGGAAAAATAAAATACTAAATTTTTAAACAATGAGGAGTCTTTGTCAAAGACGTTGGAATCAAGTATGAACCTGATTAGGTGACTTTGGAAGTGAGAATTTTAAACCTGGAAGGGATGTTGGGTCCATCTTGTCAATAAATAGCATACATAATAAATACTCAGCTAATCTTTGCTTGAAGACTTTCAGTAAGGAGAAATGGACTATCTCCTGAGTCAGTCCCTTGAGTTTGGGGATTACTCTAATTGTTAGGAAGTTTACCTTATATCAGGTCCCTTTTCAATTTCTACCCAGTGCTCCTAGTTCTCAGAATAAACAGAGCAAGTATAATGCCTTTTCAAGAATATAGTCCCTCAAATTCATAAGGACAGTTATAGTGTTCTCTGATTCTTCTCTAAACAAACACCTCCAGTTTGTGATGTTTAACTAAAATATGCTGAAAAAACCCTAAATTTTACACATAATCACATACATGTATAAATATATAAAAAAAATTGTTGTTCTTTTATTGCATTTATAAGTTGCTTTACTATTTTAATTTATATTTAAAATTGAATTTGAAAAAAAGTTGGGCAGTCCCTGCCCTTAAGTAGCAAAGTATGTTTCTAGTGAACCTCTGATAATCTGGCACTGATACCTACCTACATTTTTGGTGATTGAAAAATCCTATGCCTACAACTTTCAGTCTAAACTCTCATTTTCTAATTGTTTATAAAACTGAAAAAACTGAACTTCTCTGTTGTGTCAGTGAATGAGGAATATTTGAAAATGCCTTTCCTTCCCTCTTCATTAATGATTTGCTTATGAGTAAAAGAAAGATGAGCATGCCCAAGCCAATGACCTTCAGAAAAAGAAAGCAAAGAACATGGAAGCCTTGCTCACAAAAGAAGGGGGATGAATACACTCTTTCAATCCCTGCGAATTCATGGAAATACATATGCAAAGTATTAGACAAAGAAATGGAGTTAGTTTAAGTATAGACTATGTACATAAGACATCATTTCCCTATAAAAATGTTACTAACTCCATTATAGTAACTTTTTTATAGGGAGCTGATGATGTCTGGTGTACATAGTCCATACCTAAACAGCTCTGATCAAGCAATCAACAGTCATATATTAATCATTGATTGTGCAACAACCACTGTTAAAATTGTTCATTTTTAAAGTTATATTATCATGTAATTTTAGATTAAAGAAAAGAGCAAGGTATATCTTTATTTAGAAGGACGTTCAAGTTCATTTTATTTCTATTTGACTGAATGGGTCAAAATTGTTAACACACAATATAAAACAAAACAGAGATAAACCTTTATCGCTTCATCCTATGAAACTAATATTTTGTGCTTTTAATAATGATGAGAGATGCGGATTTACAAAGAAAAGTTGGGGGGAATGGTAGTAATGCAGTTTTTAAGGAATCCTATTTTCTTTCCCAGATGTGTTGGACTATTTTACCAAAAGTTAAAGAACAAGGTATTCAAAATTTTCTTTATGACTAGCCTAAACCCCCAGATTACTATTCTCTAAAATCTTTATTCTGATGCTTATGCTATTGATGTTTGTTACAATTCAAATTCCTAGCATTTTGAGATGTAAACAGACTTTATCTGCTCTTTTACCCTACCTAGCAGAGCTAGCCTTATGTGTGGGTGCTAGAGGCAAATAGTTTGTGTGGAAGGAGGTGCCTCACCACCTATTGGCCTGTGATAATGATCTCCTATGTGATAGCTTTGTTTTTGCTTCAGTGGCTTATGTTCACCCTATAGGCAATTGCTGATGCTAAGCAGAGACCCCAGAATAGATTCAACAGCTCTAAGGCAAGATCTTTTCATTATCTTGAGGCTGGTCTTTTCAGATGCTCAGTTTCCTCTCTGTGTTCTTGAGAAGTTTGAAGGCTCCAAAGTCTAATGAGCATTAAAATCTCAGGAGTAACTATTCTTTTCCCATCATCTGTTTCTGTGTGCTCACAGAGTTCATTTCCCCTTTAATCTTGGGGTCTCATTAGTTACTTTTACACAGGATAAAGGATTGAATTTTATGAATACAAGCTTGGACTGTGAAAATACTGACATTTACTTAGCAGTCACAACAGGGTAGTGGCAGTTGCTATTACTGACATTTGTCCAGTTATTTCAATGCCAAAGACAAACATATTTTTTCCTAAGGTGAAATCACAAAATCTTAAAGCTAGAAGAGACCTTAGCGATTGTATAGTCCAACCTCCTCATTATGAGTTGTTTAATATAATCCTTTTGTTAAAATATTTACTCTAAGATATTACAGAGGAACAAACCTTATCCATTCCACTAGTGACTATAGAAATAAGAGTAATTTCTGAAATATGTTTGCATACATAGAGATAATGGTGGATAGAACCTTGGGTTTAAAATTGGGAAGATCTAGGTACAAATCATATTTCTAATAGTTATTACATCACACTTTAACACTTTACCATTTTGAAGTCTAATGTCCTCATTGGTAAAATGGGAGCAATAATTTGCATCAGCTAGCATATCAAGTCTTTTGAGGAAAGGTTTTTTTTTTTTTGATAAAAAGTATTTCTTTTAATGTATAATGGAGAATATCCATGTGAGGTGATTATAAGAATTATGATTAGTGCACATTATGCAGTTGATTTAAAGGGAATTAATAGAACACATGCACAGAGTACTTTTAACACAATCTCCCTCATTAGAGAATCTGGAGAGCTTGCTTCCTGTTCTGTGGGGGAGCAATGATGATGTGGCATAAAAGTTCTTCAGAGGGTCTGTGAAGCAGGTGTAAATCTTCTTTAATGGTTCTGGTTAGCTAATCACATGATAAAAAGGAAGTTCAGTGATTGGTCATGGAGGAATTCAAAATGACATCTCAGTTTCACACTGTCCTCTGCCTTCAGTGCTCTTAACCAGTGAAGGGAGTAAGACTTCCTATCTTGTAAGTTTGAAAAGTCCAGAGAGCTCTGTGGCAACCCAGTTTTCTAGACTTCTGCTTTTCAGCTATCGGAGTGTTGATGTCCAAAGGAACAAGCAGTAACCTTGTTACTGTTTTGAGTAACTGTTTTACTCAACAGTTTTGTAAAGTTGTTTTGAGATTCTAGCATATAGCTATTTGAGACATTGACTCATCCAGAAGAGATGCTGACTTTGCAAGTGAATGTAGTGGGACCAATTCTATGTAGGAACAAAGCTAACTTAAGCTGAGTCTCCCAAAAATCAAGGTGATAGAGGATAGAGTATGTCCTGTAGGTATTAGGGTAAATGTAAATCCTTTTTTGCTGTATCTTCACAGTAAATTTCTATATTTAAGACAAAACAAAACTACTTGATGTTCAACAGTTAAGTAAAATTGAGAGATTAGCAATTGCTCCTACCAGTATGGGAGAGAATATACAGTTAGGGGTTTGAGCCAATGATGGTAACAAAGAGATATCCCAATCATCAAGTACTCTAGAAATCTAAGGGGCAGATGAAGAGTCTAATTCTGGGACAGTGAAACCCAGAACATATTTACCACAAGATGAATATTTATTCCATTCGCACCTATTGTTATACTGAGTAGAAAATTAGGTGCTGAGAAGGCTTCAAAATTATCTTTCATATAGATGGCTAAAATCTATTAATGAGGATAGGATGTTGCAAAACAATATAAATGCATTGAAAAGGCATGAAGATTTGTTGGAGTACATCAAATTTTCCCTCTAGTCCTACTCTGATTTATTGTCATCGTATAGAGTCTGTTGTTAGACTCTATTCTCCAAAATTGTCAGACTCTATTCTCCAAAATTGTATAGTTAGATTTCAGGATTAAATAAGCTACATAAAAAAGTGAAGAAACTTCGAAAATAGGTCTAGCAATAAACTTTATT
This sequence comes from Sarcophilus harrisii, assembly GCF_902635505.1. Lineage (NCBI taxonomy): Eukaryota > Metazoa > Chordata > Mammalia > Dasyuromorphia > Dasyuridae > Sarcophilus > Sarcophilus harrisii. Next base: position 352,584,015 of record NC_045428.1, read on the forward strand.
TCAATTACTAAAAGGATTCTCACAAGTGATTTTTTGTTTTTGTTTTTTTGGCCAAATTTTTGGCCAAATACTTGAAAATCATCTATTAAGTCAGGGGAAATTTTTCAAAAGCGCAGATGATTAAAGTACTTACATAGTTTAAATCATATATCTTTAAAGAGTTTAATTGCATACATCAATCAAGTGAGCATTTATTTTAAACACATTATGTGTTTACCCTGCACTAGGTATCGTGTAAACAAAGACAAAAAGTGAAATGATTTTTAGTCTCAAAGTTCCTACAAGTTAGTCCAAAGAAACAATATGTACATATGCACAAAAAATAGACATAGATAGTAATTTTGGGGGGCAGCACCACTATTGCTGGAGAGATCAAGAAAAGTTTCATAAGCAAGGCAGCATATGAATTTAACTTTTAAGGAATTAGTTTTTTTCCTAACAGGGAGAAATTAGAAGTCATGCATTCCAGGTGTAAGCTGATACTATGAACAAAGGCATGAAGATTGGTGATGGAGTGCTTTGTAAAAGAAAGTGAGGAAGCCAATTTATTTGGAGCAGAGTGTGACAGAAAAGTTTGTGAAGGGTTTTAAAACCCCAAAATTGGGGTTTATATTGACACTAGGGCCAAACAGAAACCAATGGGGCTTATGAGGTGGATTAGACTCCTGCTTAAAGAAAACTACTTTGATAGCTGGGTGGAGGATGAATTAGAATAGGCAAAGTCTTGAAATAGGGAACAATGTGTTCATGTATACATGCATGAGAATTTATATAAAAATAAATTTGTAAATGTGTACATGTATAGTATATGTACAGATTCTAGATTTACATATAGAGAAAGCATATAGTAGTTCTCATTGTCTTTTCTATTATCAGTTGATATAATGGTAAATTAGAGTTGTAGCTAAAGTAAGCGTGAGAATCAAATGTCAAACCCATGGTAAAAATTCTTAAGGGGCACTAACTAAAAGATTATCTCCAGCAATAAAATTCCTAGTCTCCTGTCCTTGCCTTTTTGACCCTCTTCTTTCAAAGGAATCACCCCTGGAAGCACTAACTCCTATGATATGCTTATGGCTCCATTTGCAGACTTTCTTATAGGTTCATAAATGGAGACTAGAAGGAGGAGGGAAAGGAATAAAATTTAATAACTGAATAAAAATGTAAATAAAGATTTGCCTAAAATTACTTGTCCAAGAAATAATTCTCCCTCCCCCTTAAGCTAATACTTTGATAAGCTCTGTACAGTGATCCTGATTTGGAGCGTGACCTTTGAAAATGCTCTCCAGCTTGATTAAAGATGTATTAAATTTGTTTAAATAAACCTCGTTGTAATGGCACATCATTTGTAAGAAGCTATTAGGGGGCTGGAAACTGTGCTTCTGTATTTGCATGAAAATGTGCCCTGCTCGAATTGAGGATCTCTCCTGAATTAACTGCAAAGGGAAAGTGACACTTTCATAATTTTTTCTGACAAAAAAAAAAAAAAAAGCCCTAAGAAACTTTATGCAAAGCTCTATGAGAAAGGAGGAGGCAACTGAATGTCAATAAATGAGCTATAGAAATAGTCAGTGCTCCTATCCAAACCACATATCCTTTTTTTTTTTTTTTTTTTGGAGTAAAGGATCTTTGTAAAATATAATCTATGATATTTATCAGCTGATTAGTCTGCTACAAAATGGTTTCTAATTCTTCAGAGGTGGTTTATAAGACTATGTCAATGAGCAAATGAATTGTCTGATAATAATCAAACCTCTTGTGTTATGATTTTTTTTTATTTATTTATATTTAGTAAGCAATGGTATCATTTGTCTCAAAAATCTTCTTTCCTGGTTTTAATTTCTGTAGAGTCTCTGTAGGGGTAGCTTCTCTGGGTTTGGAGGGAAAGGTTAACCACCCAAGTGCCCCCACCCACCACTCCCAAATGAAGCATAGAGTTGCCAGATGCACTGTAATTCCTTCCAATGGCTCCCAAATGATCTGCCGCACTGATGAAAAAAGGGTTTCTACTTTAAATCAAATTTTAAATTAAAACCCTTCCCAACTCCCTGTCAGAGGCAGAGATCTGGGATAACTGCCAATACTCAAGAGCTTCTGACCCTCTCTTTCTATTCACTGCTTCTCTCTCTCCCCAGGTAAAAAGGTACATATTATAACCTATATTCCCTGCTCCTTTCCATCAACTTCATTTGTAAACATGCCCAATTTCATCTTCCCACTTTAAGAGGTCGCCAACTGTCTAGTCAAGTCAGTCTCTAGACACAGAGCAATATTCGAGCAGTGCTTCAGAATGCAGACCCTGATGCCAGTTTCTTTCTGAATTTCTCTGGTTGAGAGCTTCTTCAAGTACATAGCTCAATATACAAAGTGTGGCTATAAAATAATGATGGATTTTCTTTAAATAGACACAGGATAATTTATTTCGATGAGTATTCAAATCAATTCAACAAATATTTAATAAATGTCTATTATAGTCAAAGTAATATTCTAGGTACAAAAGTGATACAAAGACAAAAATGAATACTTTTCACTGCCTTCAATGTACTGGCAGTCAATTGGGCATATATAATACATACACAAATAAATATAAACAATATAATTTGAAGAAGGACCATTAATAATAAAGCATTATCAGGGCACACTTCCCTGTGAAGGGAACCTTTAATATCAACATTTGAGGTCTACCTTGTTAAAAATCTATTTTGTAGATTGAAAAACCAAGGCCCAGGATGTGGAAGGAATTTGCCAATATTAGATAACCATTGTGAGAGTTGTGTTGTTCCCTTAGAAAAAATTTAAAAAGTCACCTTGGGAGGTCATACATATGAAGATGCTGTTCTCAAAATATTCTGGGAACTCCTCTTCAGGAATTGTTTTCAGAGCCAGAGGCAAATACTTTTGAATATGCTCCATGGATCCCTTGAGCAGAGTTCTAATTTTCAGAAAGAGCCAAAAGTTATTTGGAGGCATTTGATAGATAAGGTGGGTGCTTAAGCTTCAGGGAATACATTTTTTTGGTAATTAAAACACAAAAAATAATACAACCATAAAATAGCTATTATGATTATCATATTATTTATAAACTGTTTTTGAAAGCAAGCTCTAAATGGGATTCCAAAATAGTTTTGAATAAAAACAAAATTGTTGCCACAAGTTCATCATTTCCCAAGGTAATTACTTGTAAAGTCCACTTTCATTCATTTGGATATGTTTGTTCTGGAAATTTTTAAAGTCGCTTGGCTTAGAAGATTCACTACTCAATTCATCTACTTTCCAGAATGATTAATGGTTGGCACTTTCCCTTCTTCCTTTCCATTCCCATTTAACCACAGTTTACCAATACTCCCAAATCCATGAATGTAGAGTCTTAGATAATATTTCTTCACATAATTTCTTTCCTTTTTTGTATATAACTGAAAAGGGACTATAAAACACCTCTACATTGAATATGTACATTCTTTTACTCCTCAGTTACAGTTACATATTGACTTTTATAGCTCAGGTTGAAACATTGCCCAAGTAGGCCCTTACTTCCTGAAGAAAGTGGATATCTGGTTATTAGACCATAAGCAAAAGATAAAATAGCACATTCTGCAATTTTTGCATGGGGGGCCCAGAATTTTAGCATCTGCACTGCCCTCTGCTTTTTACCATCATTTCCTTTCAGTTTTTAATTTACCATTCCCAGCTGAGATACTTGAGCAGATAGAAGCAACCCAGCTTCAGGCTAATTGGTTCATCATGCACTTTATGATAATATTCATTCTGGATTTTGATTAGGTCAGTATGGGGACTGCTTTGGTCAGAGCTTGTAATGATCTGCCTATTAACTTTGAAATAGGGTCTTTGACTGTACTGGTCTTATTAGATATATCAGCTGCCTTTAACTCTGCTAACCATGAAATATTACTGGACTGTCTGATGCCCTATGTGGACTCTAATATTTTATATATTAGTTTTAGTTTTGTTTGATTAATTTTGTTTTCTTCACGTGAAAGTACATCCACTTCTAGTGAAATTTTAAATACTGTCAATTTACTGACTATCTGTCTGCCTGACTAATAGATACTTGTTCTTTGCCTTCTGTTCTCCTTTAGCACCATTTCATTCAATATCTCTCAACTCCTTCTTGGAGTGTCATCATGAAAATATTAGCACTTTTAATTATTTGAAATTTAGCCATAGGTTAATTATGAAGTTTGGAATTGAGATTAATCTTCAGATGGTTAAAATGTTAAATAAACATTTTCATTAATTTTCTGCATATTTTATTAATTAATTCTTGAAGATAAAATCTTATCAGAATAATGCTGTCAATATTCCATTTCAATATTTATACTTTCAAATACTCAAATGGGTCTGTAATCTCATTGATTTGGCCAATCAATCACCCATGCCTACCTATATAGTTCAATTCTTATCTATATCACACAATGAAATTGATTCAGAGTCTACCCAACATCCTTAGCTATTCTTCATTTTCTCCTGACATTTTTGGGTTCCTGGTGGATACTCTGGCCATGAACCTGTGTGATCTCTTGGTCTCACTATGTGATCAGTCTACCCTGTCTTCCCTGCATACATTTCTTTGATAATATCTTTTACTCTTGTTCTTATTAATTTCATATCTACCACATTTTTCTCTACTGCTTTTCATGCAATTAACAGGTTTGGTTTGTTAGAGACAGTTACATTTCAACTCTTCTATGAAATAATATTTTTGTTTCCTTTGCAAATATGATAAAAATCCACTTTACCAAATCCTTTATTTTCTTCTCCCTAAGGAGTAATTATGAGCCACCCTTCTATGTAATTACAATTTACTTCTCTTTTCTAAGTATGATGTCTATATGGATTTGATTTGTTTCTTCCCCATGTTAGTTACTGGACAAGGATCTCATCTCTAGAATATCAATACTTAGATATTATTGGCAAACTAAAAACTATAACTTTCACCACCCTCAGCAATTTTTTCTGCCATTCTGTCATCATTTCTTCAATGACAAGGGGCCATAAAGTTCTGAAATCTAAGTTGTATTTTTCTTTGTTTCATAGATTTCCAAAGTCAAAAAATTAATCACCTTTGGCCAGTCTACTTGTGCTTTTAATAAATACTCAGTTAACTTAATTCTCAGAAAACAGACTCAGTCTGGGAATGTGGGGAGAGTGTTTCCAGAATGTGAGAACCTTTTAGTGCTTACTCTCCATTACCACAGCTTTTGAGAAACCAAGATCCTCTCCATGTACCAATGAGACATAGAAGCAAGACTTTGTAGAGGCAAATACAGATATACTTTGTGAAATTTTGATGGGTTCCAATTAGGTCTCAGTTGTTTTTCAATACTTAGGTATCTGTATGGAGAAGTAAATACTCCCAAATCACATTTTGATGATTCAGAATTTCTGGAAACTTTTGCTATGATTGTGAACTTTAAGCTTTCTATAACTAAACTTTACTTCAACTTCCACCTTTCATTTTCCTGTCTTAAGAACTCTGCCTGGAAAACATGGTCGTGTTCTATAACTGAAATAAAACTTTTATTTAGGCTTTTATTGTAATAATATCTGGCTAATTGAATAGTTATTTTCCTTATCTTTCTATTGTTTATAGTTTACATGGGTGTGGATACATTTTATTCATGGTTAAATTGGGCTAACCAAATCTACATCCTTTCCATAGGCCAAGTGATATGAACAATTAAGAAGATGAATTTAATTCAATTCAACAAGGAAGGAAGAAAGTGAAGAAGAAAGGAATGGTGAAAGGAAAACACAAGGGAATGTGACCAGTTTTCTGGTAATGAGCCTCCATTAACTTAGGTTGGTCATTGAATAGATAGCAGACATACATTCTGTCAATGGGTTTATACTGAAAGCTTTTGCATTTTGGCAGGATTTGGCAAACCTTGCCTTCCACTGGCATTGACTTCTAAAACCCAGGATTATCTTCGTTATCCCAATGAGGCATCAAAGCATGAATTTAGAGAGTGATGTCCTGTTTATTAAAAAGAAAAAAATCATTTCCAGTTCCCAATATTAAAAATATATATATCCAAAATTGCCCCTGCCCATTTTACAGCTTTTTACTAATCTCACCCTGAATCTTAGTATTAATGACTTCTTTAGTCTTTTCACATTCATTTCCCATGTTTCAAAGTCTAGTCTTTACAGAGAAAGGGAGATTAAAGATTTCCTAGCTACACATAAGTGTCACAAATAAAGATTTAATTATATTTAATGTCTTTATTGTGTTTCAATTAACACAAATTGAGTCTCAAATCATATTTATTGAAGTTTATCAACTCAGTAATGAGTTATATTTCCGTAATTGTTTTGAAATATCAGGACTAGGTAAAACATACTTGACAACCGTAATTAACCCTTAACAGAACTGGATTATTTATATCCTAAAAAGTTTTGACCAGTTATATTTACTTTTAAATTGGATATAGGATACTTTCTCCCACCTCCATCACCATAATCCCAGAGTATGGGTCTAGTGATGTTTTCTTAGGACCTGCCTAAGTTTAGAGAGTCCATTTACCAGGCTGATTGTAGTATGACATTTCTTGGCTATAGGGATTCTAAAAAAACAAAAACAAACAAACAAAAACAAATATAAAAAAAAACCCTGTCTTCTAAGTTATTAACAAGTTTTCATGGGAGAGATAATACTCTCACTGATAAAAATAACAAGTTCTCCAAATCAGGAAGGATTTTTCATAATAATGTATTCTTGCATATCTTATGGTTTAATTTTGCCATTGACTATAGTTTGAATTTGGACATTCTACATCTTTCTACACATAGGCTGGACTTTTTGACTATGTGACTATGTAGAAAGAGAAAGAAGTCTGATGACCTGGATTCAAATACTTATTTGGCCCCTTAATTCATGCATCAACTCAGCCAGATCATTGTCTTCTGTGCCTTGGTTTCTACACCTATAAAATTAAAGGATTGGTCTCTATTGACCTAGAGATTCCATTCCTAGGAATATACATTAAGTAGATTTATCATATAAAGAAAAAAACCTATAAACCAAAGTATTTATGTACAGAGAGAGATTGGATATAGTCATTGTAGTAATTTGTTTTCCTTGATTATGCATATTTGATACAAAAGTCCTTATTTTTTTTCTTCTTTTTATGGGAAAAAGAGGTATGGGAGGGAGAAAAAACTGGGTTTTGTTAATTTGGAAAAAAGATGTAATATTAACAAAGCTTGACCACAATGAAGAAATTGGAGAAGTCAAAATCATTTTTCTAACTTTTTTGTAATAGTGGGAAAGGGGGAAAAGATGAGTGGAGCAATCTTAGTTTTTTGATGTGGTTGGTTTTGAAAAATCTCTTTGTGTGTCTCTATTTCTGTTTCTGTGTGTATATGTATGTGTTTGTGTGTGTGTGTGTGTGTGTGTGTGTGTGTGTGTGTCGATCTCTGAATTTGTTATCAAGAAGACTCTTATTCTTTGGTATAAGTATTCTCTGCCTTTGAGTAGTACACACATATAATTTAAATGAAAATGTTTGATTAGATGGTCTCTATGTTTTCTGCCTACTCCCTATTGTACAATTTTTTACTAAATTATTTGCTAATAGATCTCTTGGCCATTCATTCTCATGGCTGTTCTCTCTTCTAGATTATATCTAAACAACTACAATTCAACTAATATTTATATATTATATTCCAGTCCTGAGAATATAGGGACAAACCGAAAGGAGATAGTTACTTCATGAAGGAGCCTACATTCTAAGAGGGAAGGACAATTCATAAAAAGAAGATAAAAAATAGAGGAAGGAAGCAGATGAAAGAACTAATCTTGTAGATACCATAGAAAAAGTCTGCAATAATTAGGAGTTCAGTCTAGAGAGGAATGAAGACAAGGCTGGCCTGGCTTTCTCTTTAAAGATGTTAGGAGGAACAAGCCAACCAGAAGAAGAGACTACAAGGACAGAGGATATTTACAAAGATTAAAGTTCAGAGGTAGATGAGCTTCCAGGCTGAAGAGTTTTCTAGGAGCATTGAAGAGAAAATCCCATCAAGTGCATCCTATAGAGGATGAATATCTCTGGTTTATAACAAATTGGGATAGTCTTCCTTGGCCTGGCAGTTTGAGGGATCTTAAATTGTTGGTGTTGGGCAGTAATTGTGATAACCAGTATAGACACTTCTAAAATCCCTTCAAACGCTTAAACTACAATACTATCCTAGTGCTTTATTGATCAGTGCTTTCTAAGAATGTATCTTTGATATTTTCTTTAGTGTTATGAGTTTCCAAAATAACTCTATTCTTCAGATATTTGTCCTTTCAACTTCAATTTAGTTTAATATCTCCTATGAATGAATAAAAAATAATTTTAAATAAATGTATTAAATGTATATTTCAAAGGACTGTGCTCGAGCTGGGGATATTAAAATCAAAATGAAGACAATGCTGACCTCAAGAATCTTACATTTGAAAAGCAGGAGACAATGTATAGAGCAGAATTGTATCTAGGGAGGGATATCTTGGTTTTCAATTTACAAGGATAATGAGTGGAGCTACTGATGAGTAAATTGGTATATCTCTTTCAATAATAATAGTAGTATTGAATTAATCTTGATTCTATGACTAAAGTGAGGGAATAGAGAGGCATGCATCTTGAAAGCTGACCACAAAAAAGCTGTAAAAAGTTGACCAGAATGTAAAGTAAAGCATGGTTGGAGCTAATCTAGGTATAGGAGAGTGGAAACTGTAGAAGTAAAAAAGTTACAATTTCAAGTGTGGTCTCTGGTAAAGAAGGCCAAATAACTAGATGGCTAGAAATAATATTAGAATCTGTAAATATATAATCCTCCCACCAAAACAAAACAGAAAACAGTCACTTAGTGCATATATATATATATATATATATACTTAGTGACTTTGTATGTGTGTGTGTGTGTGTGTGTGTGTGCGTGCATTAGATAGGATTCAAGTCTATTCAACTGTTAAAAATATCAATTGCCTCTCCAGCAAATTTTTATGGTACCTAAAATTAGCACCATTATAAATACTCTGCTAGGTTCAGACATGGTAAGAAAAGCTGTTAAAAATGAACATTTTACCTGGGAGGGGTAACAAATTAATCTATTAGTATCATTAATATTTTTGCATGGATTAATTAATCAGGTTAGCTATGCAAACAGACACCAGAGCCCTAAGGGATAGGAAGATGGGGCAAATAAATCTTGATTGAATGGATGGGACAAGTCTAAAATATAGGAAAGGCAAAATAAAATATAGATTGAAGATTTACTACAGTAGGAGAAACAAAGTCTATAGTCCAGATTTCAAGCATTAAAAGGGAAAAGTCAATAAAAAGGAAGAGATTATTTGTTTTTGGAGAAGAAAGGAGATCTGAAAACACTTTACTTACTTTATAACTTTGCTGGGGCTGGCCCTACCTTCCCTACCCCAATTTCCTGCATGATCGTTAAGGCTATTTATCATCTATCACTGGAAATAAAGAACATTCATAAAGAATTCAAAGTAGATATAGCACACACATATGCTCTGGACTAAGTCCCAAAACACACACTTAGACTAATAGAATAGGTCTAGAATTCAGCTTGCTCCATCTTCCTATAAAGGTTTTACAGAACAAAGCTGAGGGGCTAGAGCTCTCTAAATAACATAGGTCACAAATCCCCATCCATGAGGTTTCTTCTCTAATACTGATCACCGGTCAGTATTTCCTTTGGCTAGTTGCTGTTCTTGAACATTATTGCTAAGTAATTATTTTCAATTAGCTTTTACAAAGGAATATTGACTGAGAAGTCATCTCAAGATTCAAAACCTCCTTTCTGTTACCATCTCAGCCTGTACTCCATATTTCCTCTACTATTTACTCACTATTCATCCTTTTTTTAAAATTTTATTTAATAGCCTTTTATTTACAGGTTATGTGTATGGGTAACTTTACAGCATTGACAATTGCCAAACCTCTTCTTCCAATTTTTCCCCTCTTTCACCCTACCCGCTCCCACAGTTGGCAGGATGACCAGTAGATGTTAAATATATTAAAATATAAATTAGATACACAATAAGTATACATGACCAAACCGTTATTTTGCTGTACAGAAAGAATCAGACTCTGAAATATTGTACAATTAGCCTCCAAAATGAAGGTGGTCAAAAATATAGGGATTGGGAATTCAATGTAATGGTTTTTAGTCATCTTCCAGAGTTCTTTCACTGGGCATAGCTGGTTCAGTTCATTACTGCTCCATTGGAAATGATTTGGTTGATCTCATTGCTGAGGATGGCCAAGTCCATCAGAATTGATCATCATATAGTATTGTTGTTGAAGTATATAATGATCTCCTGGTCCTGCTCATTTCAGTCAGCATCAGTTCATGTAAATCTCTCCAAGCCTTTCTGAAATCATCCTGTTGGTCATTTCTTACAGAACAATAATATTCCATAATATTCATATACCACAGTTTATTCAGCCATTCTCCAATTGATGGGCATCTACTCAGTTTCCAGTTTCTGGCCACTACAAAGAGGGTTGCCACAAACATTCGTGAACACACAGGTCCCTTTCCCTTCTTTATGATCTCTTTGGGATATAAGTCCAGTAGAAACACTGCTGGATCAAAGGGTATGCACAATTTGATAACTTTTTGAGCATAGTTCCAAATTGCTCTCCAGAATGGTTGGATGTATTCACAGTTCCACCAACAATGTATTAGTGTCCCTGTTTTCCCACATCCCTTCCAACATTCTGCATTATCTTTCCCTGTCATTCTATCCAGTCTGACAGGTGTGTAGTGGTATCTCACAGTTGTGTTAATTTGCATTTCTCTGATTAATAATGACTTGGAGCATCTTTTCATATGACTAGAAATAGTTTCAATTTCTTCATCTAAGAATTGTCTTTTCATATCCTTTGACCATGTATCAATTGGAGAATGGCCTGATTTTTTATAGAGTCAATTCTCTATATATTTTGGAAATGAGGCCTTTATCAGAACCTTTGACTGTAAAAATATTTTCTCAGTTTATTGCTTCCCTTCTAATCTTGTCTGCATTAGTTTTGTTTGTGCAAAAACTGTTCAGTTTGGTATAGTCGAAATTTTCTATTTTGTGATCAGTAATGATCTCTAGTTCTTCTTTGATCATAAATTCCTTCCTCTTTCACAGGTCTGAGAGGTAAACTATCCTGTGTTCCTCTAATTTATTTATAATCTCATTCTTTATGCCTAGGTCATGAACCCATTTTGACCTTATCTTGGTGTATGGTGTTAAGTGTGGATCAATGCCTAGTTTCTGCCATATTAGTTTCCAATTTTCCCAGCAATTTTTGTCAAACAGTAAGTTCTTATCCCAAAAGCTGGGGTCTTTGGGTTTGTCAAACACTACGTTGCTATAGTTGTTGACTGTTTTGTCCCTTGAACCTAACCGATTCCACTGATCAACTAATCTATTCCTTAGCCAATACCAAATGCTTTTGGTAACTGCTGCTCTATAATATAATTTTAGATCTGGTACAGCTAAGCCATCTTCATTTGATTTTTTTTTCATTAATTCCCTTGAAATTTTTGACCTTTTGTTTTTCCATATGAATTTTGTTGTTATTTTTTCTAGGTCATTAAAATAGTTTTTTGGGAGTCTCATTGGTATAGCACTAAACAAATATATTAGTTTAGGTAGTATTGTCATCTTTATTATATTTGCTCGCACTATCCAAGAGCATCTAATATTTTTCCAATTGGTTAGATCAGACTTAATTTGTGTAAAAAGTGGTTTGTAATTTTGTTCATAAAGTTTCTGATTTTCCCTTGGCAGATAGATTCCTAAGTATTTTATACTATCAGTAGTTATTTTAAATGGAATTTCTCTTTGTAACTCTGACTGTTGGATTTTGTTAGTGATATATAAGAATACTGATGATTTATGTGCGTTTATTTTGTATCCTGAAACTTTGCTAAAGTTGACTCACTATTTATCCTGAAGACACACTCAGGAGATTCACATATTGGAAGCACCTCTCAGCCCATATCTCTGTTTCTGATTGGAGGCTTCTGGAAACTCCATTTAGAAAGTATGCCCAGATCAACCAAATTTCATTCTTTTTCTGGAGGTACTCTTTGATTTATCTAATAATTCCCCTCCTGAACAAATCATCCTGTCCCCTTTCACCTTCCTTTTATGTATTATTAGAATGTAAGCTTCATTAGGGCAGGACTGGTCTCTTTCTCCTTGTTTTCATAGCACTTATTACAGTGTCTTAGATCATAATAAGTGCTTATTAAGTGCTTGCTGACTGATTTATTTACTGACCTCTTCTGGAGAAAGTGGTCTTAAAACTTAAACAAACAAACAAACAAAGAAAACCAGTTGCTACACAACATTCCTCCCAGAAGTTCACTCCTGATGCAGTATAGTCAATAAAGAAACTATTCCTAGGGCTTAGCATGAAGGTATTCAGTGCAGGGCTAAGTCAAACAAGGTGGCTCTTTAGGGATAGCTCCTTCCCAGGATTGACTGTTGTGGCTAATGGAAGATTCCTTTCCACTCTTATCCCAGGATATCTAAGCAACTCATAGTTTGAAGCTCATAAGCTCAATTACAATCTGGTCCATTATGTCTCTGATACTCATTCATCAAAGATCACTAAAGAATAAATACAACAGACATAATAAAACAAAAGTACTAAGTCCCGGTGAGTTTCTAGCATTTCTTCTTTGCTCAAAAGCTACCAGGCAGAGAGAAAGTTTGAATTCCTCTTAGCAGCTTTGTATGCATACTCGATTCTAGGTTAGCAGTGAATTAAGAAACTACTATCATTCAGGTAAAACAACAGACTATTAGAAAATATTTCAAATTAACATTAGTTCACAAGACCCATTTTTTTACTTATCAAAGTGAATTCTATAAGCAGTGTCAGAAGTCTCCAGGTAGATGAACAGTAAGGAAGACAGCATAACCCGTGCTCCAAGGACTGCGTGGCCAATTGACTAATCAACCCTATTACATGGCAGACTCTTCAATATTTAGTTCTCCTTTATATCAAAATTTGTGATTTTTTATTCCCAGCAGATTTAACTACATAACTATGTTTTGGTTACTCTTATGTTAATATTGACTTTCATTCTCTTAGCATACCTCAAATTGATTATAGGAGGCAGAACATACCAAGCAAACACCAGGATATTTGCTCAGTGACAAGAGTAAGCTTTTCTGGAATTTAAGTACATGGATAATCTATATGCACAAAGTTGATTCTAGTATTTTAGTTATATATTCATACAAGAAATGTATGTGAGGAAAATGAACTACATTTTAGTTAATGCATTGAGAACCATAGATGACTACAAAATGTCAAATGAATTAATAATAAAAATTCAGTCAATCATTTGGATATTTTCAAATATCTATTATTTGACATTATGTAATCAAATATTTGCTCATTTTATTGAATGATTAGTTTATTTTTAACCTAGAAATTTTGGAATTTTATCAGTTTTTCCTTCTCTAGGTATCCTTTTATAAGCCTTCTATTTTTCTTTTTCCCTTTAATGGAAAATCTTTTGAAGAAGTTGTATGTATCTACTCCTGCCACAACTTTCTCACCAATCATTCTTTTCCTAACTCATTGTAATTATGGTTTTTTTCCTCTTTGAAACACCATCAAAATAATACTATTGATATTCACCAAAGATTTCCTTTTTGTGGGATGCAGAGGGGGGCAAATTAATAATGTTCCTCTTCTTATTCTCCTTCAACTATGTAAGATTTGATATTGTCTCCTTTTTGAAGTTTTCTTCAATCTTAGAATCCATAAGGATTTCCCTTCTATTCTCTATCTCATGATTTTTTAGGTCCATCTTTTGATGTATTTTCTTCTTCATCTTTACCTTCTTTTCTCCTTAGTCAATTGATTTCTCTTTAACTTCACAATTTACCTGTTTGTTAATGATGCTTAAATCTTGTTATCAACTCTGTTCTTTTATGAAAGTTCATCTCTAAAAATTTTTATTTGCCTAGAGTATATTTCTTTTTGTATGTTATTTTTATTGTTGTCTACTCACTGTAGTTGAGATTGAACCTATTATCTTTTTCCAGAAATTGAATCTCCTTCCTGATCTTTTACTTCCTATTTATGACACTGTTATTACCTTAGTCCTTAATGCTTTTCATCTCTTTCATTTTCCACAACTAATTAGAGATCAAATTTTATTGAATTAAAATTTTAAATGTTTCTACATCAATCTTTTCTGTTCTATTGTATCATGGGTAGACCATAATCCAATCTTATAGTTTATAACTTGCTATGCCCTACTAGTCATTCATCCTAAACTAGCCTCTGCCCTATTCTATATTTCACAATTATGTTAGTTTTCCTAAATCATGTATTTTCATGTTATCAGATCCTTTCTCAAACATGGTCACTAGCCATTGCCTGCAGAATAAAGTCTAAGATCCTCTGCCTGAAATTCAGAACTGTCAATGATCTGTTTCCATTCTACCTTTATAATTTTAAATTTTGCTACAACCTATCATTTCTCAGTTCTACTTATACAAGTCAAGTCAGTATCCCACAAATATTTCAAATTATTTCCTTACTTTTATTTAACTTAGTTATCCTTCTTCTCTTTCTGTTCCTAGGCTGCCCATTTTTTCTCCTATCAAAATCTTACTTATACTTCAGGGCCAAGCTCATTCAATTTCCTCTTAGAGACAATTTTAGTCTTCTCCAATCCACAGAAATTGCTCCATTGTACTTTCATGGAGATTGTAGCACATGAACTTTTAATAATTATATATTGCACTTTTGTATCTCTTTTGTCACTTTAATTCCTGAAAAGTATGAGCAATGTCTATACTTATTTTGAACCCTATTACAGAATGAAATTCAGTAAGGAGACATTTTTACAGGAAACATTTAATAAATCCTTTCTCAATGAATGAATTTGAATTACGACTTTTAGTTCCTTGATCTTTGGTATACGTGTTTGTATGTGTGTGTGTGTGTGTGGGTGTGTGTGTGTATTTTATACATACAAATGTGTGTATATTTTGTACATACAAATACTCATATTATATATATATATATATATATATACTATACATATATATGTAGAGCTGATAGATGATAGATAAATATAAAGACAGATAGAGCTAGATAGATATAATTAAACACTGGTATTTTTTTTTTCTGACTAATCTAACAAGTTTCCTTTCTGAACTCTTTGAATCTAAATGTGTGGGATCATTCCTGTTCTCTTTTGGGGACACCTTCTTCCTTTTCCTTATTTGTGTGTTTTTGTGGTGGACACCTGGAGAAAGATCTGTTCATGTCCATGTGGCTTGGTACTGCAGATCACACCGCCTCCTCATGAGTTGGGCATCAGCTCCCTGCTTAGAAAATTACCTTATGTCTTTGAATCCAAAGCTATCAAGTGCATTTTTCTTACTAGTATTTGAGGAACAAATTTTATCCTTGTCCACATATGAAGAATTTAACTACAAAAATACAAAACTTCAGAACGCTAAACAAAAACAAACAAATATATTTTCTTAACCCAATACTTATCAAGAGATATTATATTGCCATTTTACAACATGTAGATTTTGACTTGAAAATATTTCTAAGAAATAATTTCTAAAAATTTTACCTATGTGAATATGAATCATTGATGAAGCAATATACGAGATATTTTTTTCTCATCTATCTTGACTAATCTTAGAACTCATATAGCTATTGTCTGCAATTTGCTTTCTACTCATGTAAAATATCCTTTCTTGTGCCCCTGAAATATATTTGCTTTCAACTGAAGTTGCCTTTATGGAAAGGCAGAACATATTTGGAAGAGAAAGCACCTGTTCAAAATATCTGACTCAGTCACCTGACCCTAAATTGCTTTTCTACTCCTTTGTATTAAAAAAAACATTGATATCCTGTGAAAATTCAAATGTTATCTTAATTTAATTAATCAGTTAACTGTAACCAATGGCTATTCATACAATGATTTTGTTTTTCACGGAAAGAGATAAAACTTTTTTTTTTTTTTTGCATAGAGAGCCAAACTTAAAGCCAAATCCTTTGGCACAGACATTGACTATGTGATCTTCATCAGGTTACTTAAATATTCAATGCTCTAGGCATCTTTTTGAGATTATAAAATGTAGGGACAATCCATCTTTTCATTAATAGTGAGACTTTCCTCATCTTGGAATTCTCTATACCAATAACATCTCAGGCCCAGTCTCTATTTGTATACCTTGCTTCACAATAGTCCTGTGAGGTAAGTAAAAAATGTTTTAAAATCACCATATTTTACACACACACACACACACCCCTCACTATAGTAGCTCAACTACTTGGCCTGTGTGATCTTGCTCAAATTAAACTCTGTGGGTCTGAAGTTCTTCCCCCTTCATCTATGCTGATTATAATGTAAAAAAAAAAAAGTCTAAGTCAATTTATATAAGGAGCATAAATCAATCAACCAGCAATATAACCTGCTCCTCAACTTCCTTCATTTTATGTATTCCTAGAGTAATTTGAATCATCCAGCATAATTGATAGGAGATGGAGGACAGTCAAGAAGGAAGGAGAGGTCCTCCCCTGCAATTTAAGAGTCAGGACATATGGAGAACTATGGTGATGACTCAAGCAAATAATACCTAAGAGCTATGGGAGAGGGCTACAAATGATAATGTTGCATCATCAACCTGAAAGTAATAAAATTTGAAAAATGCTTGAGTGATACAAAAAGAAAGATTTCTATAGATTATAAACTTTTAGAGTTCATTCTTTTTCATAGCTTTTTATTTTTGAGCCACTCAAAAAATGTTTTTCAGAGATTTTTCCCATATTGATCAAAGTGGGGATCCCCTGGGATCAATGAATCCTTTATAGAAATGAGACATTTCTCTCTTTTCTACTTCATTTTCAACCTTTTATTTTTCCCTACCCTTGAAGAAAATAAAGTAGAAAATGGTTAGTAGGTATAGAAAGGAGATCAAATCATATATGTTTAAATGGAACAATTGAACAATATCAGTGGTACATAAGATCTGACCAATGGGCAGTGGAAGGATCAGGAAACCGGAAGTGTTTGACTGGGAGTTACAGAACTTGAGTTCAATTACAAGCTCAGCCACTTGGCCTGTATGACCTTGTTCAAGTCAGTTCATCATTGTGGGCCTCAGTTTCTTCATCTGTAAAAATGGGGATTTAACTAGGTGATCTCTAATATCCTTCCCAGCTTGAAACTTATGATGCTAAGACTTCACTTCTCCATAAATAATTTATAATTGCTACATGAGCAACATTTCTTCTCTATTTCTCTGTGTTTTTATAAATGGGAATATGGTTATTTTCTGAAGTGCACTAACTCTCTTCATATAACTTGCTATTATGCAAGAATTTAGCTTCTAGCTCATTTCCATTTTTATAATAATTTCTGTTTTAAAAATGATTTCTAAAAATACTTTGTTATGTTTATTGTGTTGACTGTACTGATTTTTATCGTGATCTGCCTTGGGCAATATGTGACAAGGGCCCATATAAAGGCTATTTTATTGTAATCTAAATAATGATTTCAGATGGGTATTAGTTAATTATGAGCTATATTTCCCACATGCCTAACACTCTTTAGTTATTTCCATTCATGTGACCAATAGTCACTAGACTTTGGTTCTATTTAACCACAAGCTATTGACACTTTGATTCCTGTAAATCCTGATGAGTGCTACTGTAGTCAATCTGTTGGAAGTCAGTAGCTTAAATTATTTTATGGCTTAAAGTATCAAATCCATTTTAAAGTTTTGCTAATTTTCTTTCTCCAGATCTATCTATCTATCTATATTTTTTTTTCAGGATGGGAAACTTCTACTTTAGAAATTCTTTTTGTTAACAAAATTCTTTTTGTAACTCATTGTTTTCAAGAGGTATAACATGAAGGTGAAGTGGTAGTCAGAGAAATTGTAATTCACTCAGGAACACAGTGAATGTACTTTAGAATCAGGATTTATACCCACCTCCTCCTGATTCCAACATATAAGAGAACCATGACTCAGATTGTTCTCAGGTTCAGTATTGGGGTGAAATAATATATCTGTCTTTCAAGGGTGGAGCCAAGATGGTGGATTAAAGTCGAGAAGCTGCTTGAGCTCTCACAGTTTTTCTTGAAAGCTAAATAAAACCAAGCATTTAAACAGAGTCTGAGAGAATGAAACCACTCTCCAGCTCAAGATAGATTGGAAAATCTTCAAGAAAGGTCAGTCTTACTGGAATGAAAAAGACATTCAGCCTAGCTCAGACAGAATCTGGGAAAATCAGTGAAAGAATCTTGCTCACAGATGATCAGCAACTGAAACACTTGGTCCTGGCTCAGTCCTCAGTTCCAGCTCAGAAGACAAATTCTGGGAAACCAGGCTCTTTCCTGGAAAGACAAGATAATAATACTCCCTGCAAACAAAAAGGGGCCTTTGTGCTCAAAGTCAAGGCTCAGAGCTGTACAAAAACGCTTGGGACAAAGCCTCCTTTATCTCAGGAGCAGAATTGGACCATAAAAGTAAAACAAAAAGAGGAAATACCAAAAGAAAAGGAAAAAATGACCTGAAAAAAAAAAAAAAAACAGAAAAGAACCTTGATTATAGAAAGCTACTACGGTGACAGAGAAGACCAAAACACCAACCCAGATGAGGACAAAATGACCACAGAGAAAATCTGATATTAGAGAAAAAGTGATATGAATTGGTCTCAAGTCCAAAGAGTCTTCCTGGAAATGCTCATAAAACACTTTAAAAGGCAGATAAGGGAGGTAGAAGAAAAAATGAGAAAAGAAATGAGAAGTATGTAAGAGCAATCAGCAGCTTGGAGAAAAAAAAAAGCAATTCCTTAAAAAATACAATTGGCCAAATGCAAAAAAAAAAAAAAAAAAAAAAAATCAATGAAGAAACACCTTCAAAAGTAGAATTAACCACATGGAAAAAGAGTTACAAAAGCTAATTGAAGAAAACCACACATTAAAAACTAGAAAGGAGCAAATGGAATTTAATGATTCTTTGAGACATCAAGAATCATTCAAATAAACCAAAAAGAATTTTTAAAATGGGAAAAAAATATGTAAAGTAGCTAATTGGAAAAACATAACAAAATGGAAAATAGATCAAGAGAAAATTAAATATTATTGGTTTACCGGAAGGACATGAACAAAAAAAAGATCCTGGATAGCATTATTCAAGAGATTATCAAGGAAAACTTACCCAATAATCTAAAGACAGAGAAGGGGAATCCTTATTGAAAGAATCTATTAATCACCTTCAGAAAGAGATCCCACAAGGAAACTCCCAAGCAATATTGTTGCAAAATTCCAGAACTACAACCTCAAGGAAAAAAATACTGCAAGCTGCCAAACAAAAACAATTCAAATATCAAGGAGCAATAGTCAGGATTACCCAGGATTTGGCAGCTTCTACTATATCAGAGAGTTGGAATATAGTATTCATCATCAAAACATTAATAAGAGAAGGGGGAGGGATGATATAAGATAAAGTAGTGGGTGGGGTAGATAAAAACAAAACAAAACAACAGAAAACACTGCTAAAGACAGTGTGAATATAGAGTGTAAAAGTATACACAGGAAGAAAATAGGATAAACGGGAATACAGAGATGGTAATCATAACTATGAGTGTGAATGGGATGAATTCTCCCATAAAAGAGAAACAAATGGCAAGAGTGGATTAAAAAACACAATCCTACAATATGTTGCTTATGCGAAAGATATTTAAAACAGATACATGCATACAGAGTAAAGGTAAAAGGGTGCAACAGAATTTATGTTTAACTGAAGTAAAAAAAAAAAAAAAAGCAATTCTGATCTCAGATAAAGCAAAAGTAAAAATAGATCTAATTAGAAGAGATAAAGGAGGAAAATACATCTTGATAAAGGGTATTGTAATCAATGAAGCAGAACTGATACTCAGTGTGTAATGCACCAACTGGTAGAGCATACAGATTTGTCGAGACAATATTAAGCCAGTTACACAAAGAAATAGACAACAAAACTATATTAGTGGGGGATCTCAACCTTCTCCTTTCAGAATCAGACAAATCTAACCACAAAGTAAACATCAAAAAAACTACAGAGGTTAATAGGATCTAGAAAGCTTAGATATAATAGAACTCTGAAAAAAATTGAATAGAGACAGAAAGAAATGCATTATTTCTCAACAGTACATGGCACCTACACAAAAACTGATCATTTGTAGGGCATAAAAGCCTCACCAATCAAATAAATAAAGGTAGAAATAGTAAATGTTTAATTTTCCAACTAAAATGAAATAAAAATTATATTCAATAAAGAGAAAGATAGATTAAAAGCCAATTGGAAATTAAACATTCTAATTCTAAAAAAAAATAAGTGGGTCAAACAACAAATCACAGAAATAACCTAAAATGTTATCCAAGAGAATGACAAAAATGAGATAACATACTAAAACCTATGGGATGTAGCCAAAGCAGTTAGTAAGGGAAATTTTGTATCTATAAATAGCTGCAACTAAAAAAGCAAGAAAGCAAGGAAATTAAAATCCCCAATTAAATATCAAATTAGAAATTTTGAAACTCAAAGAAGAGATTAATAAAATAGAAACTAAGAAAACTATTGAACTAATAAACAAAATTAAGAGTTGATTTTTTGAAAAAATGAATAGATAAACCTTTGGTTAATTTGAACAGAAAAAAAGGAAAGAAAAAACCAAAATCACCAGCATCAAAAATGGAAGGGGTGAACTTACCACAAATGAAAAAGAAATTAAAGGAATAAATAGGAACTATTTTGCCTAACTCTACAGCAGCAAGTCTAACAATCTAACTGAAATGGATGAATATCTAAAAAAAATTACCCAGATTAACAGAAGAGGAAATAAAATACTTAAATAGTACTATTTTAGAAAAAGAAATTAAACAAGTCATTAATGAACTCCCTAAGAGAAAAAATCTCCAGGTCAAGATGGATTTAAAAGAGAATTGTACCAAATTAATTTCAGCTAAGTAAACTGTTTGGAAAAATAGAAAATGAAGGAGTTTGCCAAATTCCTTCTATAACATATATATGATACTGATACATAAACTAGGAAGAGCCAAAACAGAGACAGAAAATTAAAGATCAATCTTGCTAAAGTATATTGAAGCAAAAATTTTAAATAAAATGCTAGCAAAGGGATTATAGCAATTTCTCAGCAAGAGATCACTTGATCACAGTCAAGTGTGATTTATACCAGGAATGCAAAGCTGGTTCAATATTAGGAAAAAAAAGTATTACCATAATCAACCATATAAATAATAAAACTAACAGAAATAACATGATAATCTCAATAGATGAAGGAAAAGATTTTGACAAAAATAACTATTTCTATTTTAAAAAATAGAGAGCATAGGAATAAAGAAGTTTTCTGTAAAATAGTAGTATCTATCTAAAAATAACAGCAAGCATCATTTGTAATTGAGAGAAGGTGGATTCATTCCCAATAAGATCAGGGGTGAAACAAGGATGCTTGTTATCACCACTATTATTCACTATTGCATAGAAATGTTGGCTTTAGAAATAAGAAAAGAAAAGAAAATTAAAGGAATTAGAATAGGCAATGAAGAAATAATACTATCACTCTGCAGATGATATTCTGATATACTTAGATATACTAGAAATCAATCAAAAACCTACACAAAACAATTAACAGCTTTAGAAAAATTGTAGGATATAAAATAAACCCACATAAATCATCTGCATTTCTATATATTATTGACAAAGCCTAGCAACAAGAGATAGAAAGAAAAATTTAAAATGGCTGCAAACAAAATAAAATATTTGGATGTCTAACTGCCAAGACAAACACCAAAACTGTATGAGTACATTTATATAATACTTTTCACACAATAAAATCAGATTTACACAATTGGAAAAATATCAATTGCTCATGGAATGGTCTGAGCTAATATGATAAATATGGCAATTCTGCCTAAATTGGTCTACTTGTTCAGTGTCATACCAATTATACTGCCAAAAATTATTTTATAGAACTAGAAAAAATAATAACAAAATTCATTGGAAGAACAAAATGTCAAGAATATCAATGGAACTAATGAAAAAAAATACAAAAGATGGTGGCTTAGCAGTATGCAGATCTAAAAATATATTACAAAACAGCAGACATCAAAACCATTTGGTACTGGCTAAGAAATAGAGTGGTGGATAAGTGGAATAGATCAGATACACACAACTGAATAATCAAGGGCTAAAGTAATCTAGTATTTGGTAAACCCTTAAATTCCTGCTTCTGGGATTAAAAACTAACTGACAAAAATTGCTGGAAAAGCTGCAAAATAATATGTCAAAACTCAGCATGGACTTTTATCTCACATCCCATATCTAAATAAGGTCAAAATGGGGACATGATTTGGGCATAAAGGGAGATACCCTAAACAAATCAGGAGAACATGGCATAATTTACCTATCAGATC
The DNA here is from genome assembly GCF_902635505.1 of Sarcophilus harrisii. NCBI lineage: Eukaryota > Metazoa > Chordata > Mammalia > Dasyuromorphia > Dasyuridae > Sarcophilus > Sarcophilus harrisii. Next base: position 352,606,518 of record NC_045428.1, read on the forward strand.
TTTGGAAAAGGGAGAAATGTATGACCAAAGAACTAGAGAAGATTATGAAAGGCAAGATGGACAATTTTAATTACATTAAATTTTAAAGTTTTTGCACAAACAAAGCAAGGTTAAACAAAACAGAAACATGATTAAAAGGGAAGTACAAATATGGGGGGAAATTTTATAGTCAGTATTTCTGATAAAGGCCTCATTACTAAAATATATAAACAACAGTGTCAAATTTATAAGAAAACACATCATCCCCCATTTAATAAATATGAACAGACAATTTTCAGATGATAAAATTAAAGTCATCTATAGTCATATAAATGATCTAAATCACTATTGACTAGATAAATGCAAATTAAAACAGCTCTGAGGTACTACTTCCCACTTCTCAGATTGTCTAAGATGACAGAAAAAGATAATGATAAATGTTGGAGGGGATATGAGAAAACTGGGACACTAATGCATTGTTAGTGGAATTGTGAAATAATTCAACCATTTTGAAAAGCAATTTGGAACTATACCCAAAGGGCTATAAAAATATACCCTTTGACCCAGCAGTGCCATTACTGGGTCCATATCCCAGCAAATCATAAAGAAAGTGAAAAAATCCACATGTGCAAAAATGTTTGTAGCAGCTTTTTGTCAAACAAAATATTGAAAAATGAGTAAATGTCCATCAGTTGGGGAATGGCTAAAGAAGTTGTGGTATATGAAAGTAATAGAATAATATTGTTCTATAAAAAATGCTGGACAAGCTGATTTTAGAAAGTTTTATATGAATTGATACTTAGCTAAACAAGCTGAACCAGGAATGCATTGTATACAATAACAGCAAAAATATGCAAAAATGAACTATGGAATGCTTGGTTCTTCTCAGTGGTTCAGTGATCCAAAGTATCCCAATAGACTGTGGACAGAAAATTCCACCTGCATCCAGAAAAAGAACTAAGAAGATTTAATATCAATCAACACATGGACTATTTACTTCTTTATTCTGTATTTTTTATCTCTTCCATGGTTTTTCTGTTTTGCTGTGATTTTTCTCTGCCATCATGATTCATAAAGCAATGTGTATTTAACAATTAATTAATTAATTTTAAGAGGTCACTTATAATTTAAAAGAAGGATACTTATCTATAGTAGAAAAAGGTCAAATGCAGAAGATACCTGATTGGTTCAGTTGGGTAAAGCTTGTTTTCTGTATTGTCTAATATGATCTATAGTCTGCTGGCCAGAAATCTGCAGTAAAAACAAATGAGTGGTGGTACTCTGGTCTCTAGTTTTCTTCCCTTTTTTTTTCTCTCTCCCCTTCGTTCCCGCTTCCCACTGTGTAGCCTACCAGAAAGCTGTAACAATGCTTGAGCAAAACTTGAGTCATTATCATGAACCAATTATATTTTCAGTATCATTGACTGAGCTTTGAAGGGAAAAAAAAAATGACTATCTTGAATAAGGATAGAGTATTGTTTCTGCCAGAAAGGGAAGCCCTTCATCCAACACTGGCTAAGTATTTACTTTGACCTAAAGAAACCCATGGGCAATGATTTTGATTTTTCCCTTTCATTTAGATATTTTTGGGCCACATTTGTAGGGGAAGAGTTTTCTGATCAGAATGACTGGGGATGAAAAAAGCACGTTGGAAAATGGTAATTTGAATTTAATTAGATTCAATAAGAATTTAATAAGCATATAATTTGGACAAAGCTTTGTGCTAGGCAATGGTAATAAAAAAAATGAAAAAATAGCACAATCCATTACCTCAAAGAGGGTTGTATGATACTAGGAGAGATCAGATATGTATACAAATAAACAAGATACAAAATAGAAAACGCCTAACCAAAGGAGAGATATAGACAAAGCAACCTAGGTAAACTTAAAAAAAAGATAGTTGTCATTTTCCTCTTCAAGAGATCACAGAAATCTTCATGGAGAAAGTGATATCTGGTGGAGCTAGGCGAGTGAAGTAACTTCTACTCCACACCACTCCAAATTCCTTTAAATAATGACTCTAAATAAATTTTAGAGCATCAGAATAACCGTCCCCCCCAAAAAAATATGGAATAGAGCATTTTTTTTCCAGAGGAAGGCAACTTAGAAGATCAGCAAAAAGGGTCTGGGATGCCTAGTGGGGGGAATCTGGTGTGTCCCAGTGGAGGCTGCACCAGTGCAGCGCGCCCCCCCCCCCCCACCTGCTCCCAGCATCAGCAGTACTGCTAGAGGCTTCTGGACCTCAAAGGCCAGGAGTACTAGGGAGGATTGGGAAGGTCATTGGAGAGGGTCTGTGGCAATAAGTGTAGGTATCTGGTGCAACCCCAGTGCAGGTTGCACCAACTCAATTCTTGCTCCAAACCCAGGGCCAGAGCATCAACAAAACTGAACTGTATTGATTTAGCACTCTAGATCTTACAGCTACAGTGGAGCTGGGACACTTCTAACAGCTCCAAGGAAGAAAAGAGTTCTTTTGGTCAGGTTCCCCGAAGGATTTCTGAATACAGCTGCACAAAACTTTTGAAGCTTGGGGCAGTGCACTTTTCACTCTAGAAAGAGAGCCCTACTTTAACAAACAATTAAAAGCTGAGTAATAGTCTAGGAAAATGAACAGAAAATTAAAAAAAAAAGTTTCTGAAGTTATTATGGTGACAAGAAATAACAAACCACACACTCAAAAGATGATAACAAAGTCAAACCCTCCAACAAAAATAATGGCCTCCAGGCCATGGAAGAGCTCAAAAGGGACTTTGAAAATCAAGTAGGAGAGATAGAGGAAAAATTAGGGAAAGACTTGAGAGTGGTGCTAAAAGAAATGTGAAATGCAAATAAGGAGAAGAAAGTGATACCTGATTTGGATTTCAAAGGAGACTGATTCAACAGAAGGAGATGGAGTCATGTACTGTAGCCATCAGGGATAGTAGATCTAGGGGAATATCAGGGTATCTATTTAGATATAAAACATTACCCAGAGCAACAATAGAACCACTAGTTGCTTACATTTGCTCGTAGAGAATGTATGTAGTATCCTCATGCAGAAAGAAAAAATAGAAAGGTAAGTTAGTTTGTCAGATTGACAAGAACTGGACATGAAAGTCGCCTATCCATTAGAAGGTGACTAAAGATATCATAATACTTATAGATGATACATTATTGTAACATAAGAATGACAAATTAGATATTTGCAGAGGTAACTAGAAAGACCTCTATGAGCTAATGTGGAATGAATTAAGCAGCAGAACTGTTTATATAATAAAAATAACATTATAAAAGTAAATAACTATGAAAAACTTTAGAACTAATTGATCAATGCAATGATAAACCATAAGTTCAGGGGTCTGAAGATGAAGCATGTCACCCATCTCCTAACAGAGGTGATAGATTTAAAATGCAGAATGAGGCATTAATATGACATGACCAATGTGGAAATTTGTTTTGCTGGGCTATGCATGCTTATTAACAAAGTGTTTAATGAGGGACAAATGAGATAAATAATAAATCCTTGCAAAAATAAAGTAATAGATAAATTTACATGCCAGATTGAGAAGTCTGTCTTCTATTCTATAATTGATAAAGAGCCCCTGAAGACTTTTGAGGAGGAAAATGACATAGTTTTAAAAGTTTATATATATATTTTTTATTAGAAAAGAAATAGATTGGAGAGAGAAGAACCAAATAGGATGCTATTATAAAATGTTAGTGATAGTCTAAGTTGAGATTTAAAAAAGAGTTAGAGGTAATATAAAAGGAGACTTGGAAGTACTTGACAATTTGTGAAAATGAAATATGAAAGATACAGATTAGAAAAAGATAACTGAGATTCTTACTCTGAAGGGAAGCTGGAATAATGGTACCATCAACAGAGACTGGGAAGTTATAAGGAGGAAAGAGTTTAGGGAGAAAAAGGATGAATTCTATTGTGCATATGTTAAGTGTGAGATATGTGAATACATTTAGCTGGTCATTGGACACTAGCAACTTGAAATTAGGCCACAGTTTGGGATTTGATATAGAAGTTTAGGAGTAATCTGCCAAAAAAACATTATTGAAATGATAGGAATAGAGGAGAACACAAAGAAAGTCTGTGGAGAAAATGAATATCCAAAGAGGAAAATTTAGGAGATAATCATAGTCAAACTATAGAAAAAGAATGATGAACTAGTAAATTAAAATATAGATGTCCCCCAGATTGGAGGAAAAAGACAAAGGAATGGGAAAAGCCCAGTGAGAATGACAATGATGGATCAATTAAATGATTAGAATAATACGGTAGGTATGCAACATTAGAATAGTTAGGATGGAAATGTTTTAGTCAGTAGAGTATCAAGAATGTCATGTGGATATTCAAGTCATAGAATCATAGCTAGAGAGACAGAAGGAATGTCAAGTAACAGATAATTTAGTTTAAACCCCTAATTTTGCAAAGAACTAACTAAGGTATAAGGAGGTTAAGTGATTTGGCCAAGGTCTCTCTGCTAGTGAGGCAAAAAAGATAAGATTTTTGGAACAAAGACGCTCTAACTCCAAAGGCAATTCTGTTTATACTGTATAACTTGTATTTTTACACACAGAGGTGGAAATATGTGGAAATCCTTAAGGCTGTAGAAGGAGATAGAGGGAGAGACAGGGAGAGAAACAGAAAGAGACAGAGAAAGAGAAACAGAGACTTAGGCAGAGAGAGAGAGAGACAGAGAGAGAAAGAAACAGCGATGAAGAGACAGAGACAGACAGAGACATAGACAAAGAAAAAGAAAGGGAGAGAGGGAGGGAAGAAGAAGGAGAGGAGGAGGAAGAGGGAGATGGACAGGGAGAAGGAAAGAAGGAGGGGGAAAGGAAAAAGGAAAGAAGGAAAGGGAGAAGGAGAGGGGGAAAAGGAAACGGAGATGGAGAGAGAGAGAGAGAGAGAGGGAGAGAGAGAGAGAGGGAGAGACAGGCAGAGAGACAAAGACAGAGTACTTCTATTACGCCCTAAATTCTCACTTTAAGAGGGTGTTGCAGTTAATTAATCAGCTTGCCATTGAGCCAAAGAGACCTTCTGGATTGGTTTGTTCAATTTTATTTTGTTTTTCACTGATGGAAAAAAGAGTGAAAAGAGGAATGTGAATTCTAACTCTCACTATAAAAATTTACATGAGATCATGATATAAGGGGCAAGTTTTGGAATAACTACTTCTTCCAGGGTTTCTTGGTGAGCTATTCCCATGGAGACTATAGAAAGGAAGAAGGGTGTATCAATAAATAATATTTCATTATATTGCATCTGAGGCAGAAAAAATAAGGATATGTGTACATGAAATATAACTTTGTGATTGTTTGGCTTCTGGGATTATAAAATTAAGTTTGGCTTCTGATTCTGATTCTGTTTGATAAGAAGTTAGGGGGAAAAGACTTCTAAAATATATGTGTAATACAGTGAGATATGCCAGTTGTTTCATCACTTTGGGGGAAGAAAGGAAATATAAAAATGGAAAATCTAGGTTAAATATCAGCGAAGTTTTCTGCAAATATAATCTGTAGGATTATAGAATGATTCCCTAAAGGAAACTGTTTTATCCTTTAAACTATAATTGTTTTCCCATTGGACCTGCTCAAATCCTGAACCGTATTGAGTCAGAGTCTTGGTATGTTTCACTTCCTTTGACTTGAAAAATTCCCCTAAAAAACAGTGGGAAAATTAAGACTAGCAAAATATGCCAGAACTACAGAATATCTTAATATTTCATCAAATACATGTTTTGGGAAGATGTAAATTAAGGGTTTTGCTTGTATCAATTCCTTACTAAGATAACGTGTATTTTTGATTCATTGAAAATTTTTCAGATACAATCTCATGATTAGCTATCACTGAATTATTCCCAGCGAGATTTATAGACTGGAAATACCAAAATAAAAAAAAAAAGAATAATAATTAAAAAATACCTCATGATACCTCACAATTTTTCTCAGCTGACCATTCTAATAGTCTATTTACAAAAAAGTATTTCTCTAGACTTACCAATCATTCTATATGTTTAAGAAAGAGGAGGAGAGCCTTGAACAGGCAAAGATATGTATCACCATTAATGATAATAATGGGAGGTCATCTAAAAATAGATGTGGGTGAGAGCAGAATGGCTCTATCTCTAGTCTTCTGAATGGAGTTCAACAAGATAATATAGCTGAGAACAACTAGAGACAAAAGCTAATTATCAAATTGACAAAAGATATTTTCAGGTTTTTGACACAAGGTGTGATGACATCTGGGCAATATGACCTGTCGCATGATGTTTTACATCATGTCATGATGATATCACCAAACATACCAGGGCTCTTTAAATGATAAGCTACATCTTTTTATACCACTCATTCACAAGAAATTTTTCTGTATACCATTCAGTTTGAATTAGTGTAACCATTGGCAAGATTGTTGCAAATAAAAACAATAATGAGACTAAATGGACTTATCAAAGCTAACAAAAGTATCTAAGTTCAAATTTATCTTTTAAGTCTCATAAACATTCTGTTGTGCTAGGTTTGTTTGTGCTAGGCCTAAGGATGGGGTTTCATCAATAATATTAAGGCAGGGGAGGATATTGTGTGAAACACAGGGTACATCCATTAGAAAAAAAAAAGTGATATTAATTTTGTGGCACAATTCTAGGAATGATAATAGTGATATTAAGGATACATGTATCCAATAACATTATTATGCTTGACATTCTTAGCATTTTTTCATAACAGATTCTTAGACTGGAAGCCTTACTTTTCCTTCACAGGTCATGTTTATAATACTGAAATTGATTCAGTTTTTACAATTGTCCCTTCAAGCATATGTTTGTTTGTAACCTGTTCTTTTTTGGACCAGGAACCAATGCAAATGTTAAAGTGGGATTTTGAAATTTAAATATACTTTATCCCATTCCACCTCTCCCCACTACCAAAAAAAAGGGAAAGAACAGATAGAGTGGTTGTAGGCTTGGGTGATAAGTCATCAGAAGATCTTGATATTTTTAAAGTCACAAATTATTTATTTGGTAGTATGAAGAATTGCTTAAAAGGTTAATTTCTTAATGAATTTAAATGATCTTTGTATTAACTTAAATCTGTTTAGTCCCTTCACTATTCAGCTCAAGAACTACTTTTTTGTTGCTGTTTTGTTTTCTTGTAAGGCAATTTGGGTTAAGTGACTAGCACAGGATTACATAGTTACTAAGTGTCAAATGTCTGAGGTCAAAGAATTACTTTCTAAATGAAACTTTTCCCTGAACTTCCCAGCTACAAGTGTTCTTCCTTCCTCAACTAGCTTTTATTCATTTTGCATATAGTCTATATATACTTATTTTTGTACATATTATCTTCTCCTGTAGAATGTAAACTCCCTATCAATAGGGACTTGCAATTTTTTGCCTTTGAATTTCCTATCAAGTCTAGGGAGAGACTAGATTAAGATCTTGAAGGATCCTGAAAAATCCACTCCCTAACTCCCATCTTAAAAGATGAAGAAATCAAGGAAGAGAAGTGTTAAATGACTTGAATCATGCAGTATATTTGAAGCCACATGTTCTGACTCCAAAGTCTTCATTTTTTGTGTTCACTATTTCTGTTCATGACTAAGTTTTAGTCTTGGGTAAAAACATAGAATAAAGGGGATCTGAGATATGAAGAATAAGTTATGAATTTTCATGGTTAAAATATGAATAAGGTTGCACATTGACATAGCATTTTATGTCATATACAAATTAGTATTTTATAACTAAAGCAGATTTTCAATTTGTATTCATGAACTTGTTATACATATATACATGTATATATTATATGGGAATATACAAACATATAACATGTTTGTATTTAAGGTATATATGTATATGTACACACATATATGTAACTATTTCAATACACTTGGCTTCTTTTGAAATCCTATACTTTTATTTTGTGTGTTTACAAACATGATTCTAAGGAGTACATAGTCTTTATCAAAGAAATCCATGATATTAAGGGTTAAGAACTCCTAAAGTAGAGATACAGACAGAATAAATTTATGAACTGGGTAGGGAACTCCCTTCACTAAAGGAATACATAACTTGTTTAAGATTTAATAGATAATTCTTTCAGAGTTGATTCAGGCACATAGTAATACAGTGCAAAATTAAGTATGGATTAAAAATATGAGACCTATGTTCAAAGCTTGTCTTCACCATTAGATAAATCATTTAATTTCTCTATATCTCAATTCTTCATATGTAAAATGACAGGATTTAAGTAAATTGTTTATAGTCCCTTCTAGCTTTAAATATATGAATCTATTACTTTTCTACTTTTTCATAATAAACCAGAGCCAAGATTTGAATCCAAGTCATCTCTTCATTAGACTGCCACTCCATCTATACTGCCATGCTTCTATTATAGACTAGAGTGATACTTTTGGAATGTGAATTTAAATTTAGGCCTGAGACATAGTAGATGCTTAATAAATGATTATAGACTGGTCCAGATTCCCAAATTAACGAGTAAACCGAATTGAATTTAAAGATTGGCTAGTGAAACAAGATACTGTTTGACAGGCACTTGAGATAGAAAGAACTTCCTGGCATGGAGGAGTGTCACATACAAAAATATGCTGCTGTAGCATCTCCCTCTCTGGAGATCTTTTAAAATAGATTGCATTCTTAAATGACTAAGAAGGTTTCTTCAAGTGTGGCTCTAGTTCAGGTATACGAGAGGAATAGCAAGGGGAAGGGAAAAGGTGATGACCTCTAAAGGTCCCTTAGGGCTCAATGATTTTACAATTGAATCATCCCTTCCAGGGGGCTGAGAAGTACTTTTCTATTCTACTGCACACATAAAACTCTCCCTGCTATTTCAATTGAATATGATGTTCCTCTCCTCCTCTCTTCAGTTATTCCTTCCATTGCCAAGAATTTTAACTGTCCTGATCTAGTGGCAAAACTGAAACTCCCAGCAATCTGTTAAGTAAGGAGAGACCTCAGAGATCCCATGAGAAGGAAGGTGTAAGCACTGTCATTTTTATGGCAGGAGCCTTTCTGCAAAGATTCTTCAGCAAATGAAAGCCAATTAATGACACCATCCCTAAACTGCAGATGCTTAAGCATTTCAGAGTATTTCTGAGGTGGCTCAGAGAGAGCATCTGTGAAACTATCCCCCCAGGTCCCTGAAGAGAGCCAGTAAAGTTGTACCCAGTGTTTCTTGTGATTATTCCAGAAGTTCTATCGCTGGAAGAGAGAGTATTTCCAAGAATGTATGTACAGTCCTGGAAATGCTAATGGGCTGGCATCTTTCCCCCAAGTATTTCTAGCCAGAGGGAATGAATGAGGGCATAGTGCAGCAAGTTACTGGGAATGCTTGGATTTCTTCACTCCCTCAAGATACTTACCTACTAATCACTAGTGGTTTTCTTTTCTCTGAAACAATTCACATTCCTAGGAACCCAAAATATATTTCTGCATTTTTTTAACTTTAAAAAAAGTATTTGAAAAAAAGAAGAAGAAAAAAATCAACTGCTTCTCTGCTAGCAAAGGGGAAGTATGTACAAATTTCTTTAGGGACTCAAACGTGCTGAGAGGCAAATGAATGGCCACTGTGGGGAATTTATTTCTCCTGCTGAAAAAGCAAAGGCTAATAATAATTGAGGTTGATTTGCAAAATGCACAGCTTTACAATAATCATATGATAACTAGTAATTTTGAAATTGAGGTAGGGAAAAAAGGGAAGCACTAGAGTAGCTAGAATTATGAAAATCAAGAAGTTACTTAAAATATTTAAGGGTGTGCTGTTACTGAATCAGATGCCATATGTTTTATTTGCTTTAGAAGAGAAAACCTGTTATCAATTGAAATGTAACTCACACACAGGTGTTTACTTTTGATTGTACAAGCTGATCAAAATGAGACAGAAGGATTGCTGTTATGGTAGAGGTGAAGGTGTTCATTTGTTGAACTGGGGAGGTAATGGAGAAGATAGAAAAAAAACTTTTTTTTTTAACTAATATTTGCAAAGTGGGTAAAACTGCTAGAATTCTGTAACCTGCCACCTAATATGTAACCCTCATTCTGCTTTATGGGAAGAAAGGAGGGTCAAGGTTTTGCTTTGATAATTCTCCACTTAATTTAATTAATAAGGTTTGGTATAGCATAACATTAAAATATTGAAATTGAAATATGAGCAATTATTTATAACGTCTATTCCTGCAGAATGGATCATAACATTCCCTGTAATTCACATATCATATTTTCCATAGTATCACACCCATATCATGGTTGACAAAATTGAGGCAGATTTAATTTGACTGACTTGCTCCATGTTACACATGATCACTAACATTGATATTTCATCAAATAAAAGAACTGGATAAAATAGTACCCATGTTTCCAGAGAAGGCATAATATAGTTTCTTTGAGGTGAAGCCTATGTCTAGCTAGGTATATATAACAGAAGATCATCATATAGAAGGTTAACTGGCTCTGTAAGTTATGGTAGTCTAATATGTTAAAGGTATAAAGATGAGACCTCAAGAAAATATTTGCTATGGAGAACTAGACTATTTGTGATTATATGATTCCATCGCCCCCAATGCCCATTACTTGTTTTACATAGACTATCCAGGGCTACTACACATACACATACACACATGCATACATATATCCCAAACTTGTTTTTAAAAATGAAAAATAAAGCCAATAGCCTAAAATATTTTGCTTATAACTATTTTATTTCATATTATATGGATTAAAAGTTACTCTGCAGATTTTAAAAATTGAAATTCTCTTTTCATTTACCATTCTTGGACTAAGCAAAAAAAGAACTCTTTTGGTCTGTCTTATATGAAGTCAGGTTAGACAAATTTTTTTAAAGGATTCAGACTTTAAAACCTACCTTACTCTGAAAGCATTTTTAAAGATAATGCTCAAAGAAAAAAGGATAGTAAAATATGAATGTTAGTTTAAAAAAAAATTTAAGATTCCCCAAATATTTTAATTTTCCTTAGTAACCATCAAATATATTGGTTGTTATAGTACCAGATTTTTCTGTTTTACATTAAACTATGTACATAGAGATGAAAAAATATGACATAATAGAAAGAGTATATTTGAATATATTCAAAATCAGAGCAATCAAATTCCAGAACAACTTTTTATTCACTGTACAACTGTAGACAAATCACTTTATCTTTCTTTGTTCTGTTTACTTATTTGAAAAATATTAATAGCTATCTCTGGGATGATCAAATAGAAAAAAAAAATATGCTAAATACTATGTAAGTCCTGTAAGTCATGAAACATTTTATATATATATTATATATATATATATATATATATATATATATCATCTAGTAAATATATAGTTGATCTTTATAATTCATGGGTTCCATATTTGCAAATTCATCTAATTGCTGACTTATTTATAACCCCAAATCAATACTTGTGGTGTATCTGTGGTTATTTACAATTAGTATATAGATACACGAAGCTTAGGGGAAAAAAAATGAGTCACACAGTGCCTAACCCAGATATAGTGGAATAAGAAGATGCTAGACTTTCCCCCTTGTTTCAAATCTCATACTGTAAACAAATATGCTTTTTATGGTCTAGTTAATGCCAATTTTAAAAAATTTTTGTATATTTTGTTGGTGATTTCACTTTTTAAAATGGCCCCCAAGTATAGTACTACCGTTCCTAAGCCCAAGAAGGCTATGATGTGCTTTTAAGAGAAAATATTTGTGTTAGGCTTCTTTCAGGTATGAATTATAGTAGAATCAGCAATACATATTAGAGAAAAAAAGAAGAGGATACACATACACATATATTACATATGTATATATAGTTCTTTAATGATCACTTGATGAAAATGTTGTGACAACAGGATCACAAGAACCGAATGCTTCATATCCTTTAAGAGCAATGTACAGTATTCTTTAATTCATGTTTATGCTAACTTTATAGATCATATTACCATGTTTAATAAGAATTGATAGTATATGTAAATATATATATATATACATGCATGCACATATATGTATTGAAATGAGTTTTCCTAAGAATATTTTGAAAGATCATTATTCAAAGCCTAAGGCCAATGACTGATAGAACCTTATAGCTATAGTCATATGACCACATCATCTTCTTGTCATAGAACTGTATATATTTCTTTCTTATTCCCCCCATCTATCTGCACTGCCTTCACAAATCATTCTGCTCTTGAAATGAAATTAATACTATCCTTGTTTTTGGAAAGGACCTATTATCTAATTTTTCTATTATCTTATTCGCTATCTCAGAAATTTAAGCCTTCCTTCTCATTTCCCATAATGTAATGCTATTAATGTAAATAATAATAATGATAATGTAAATAGTAGACTTACTCCTATTAGAATGTAAACCTCTTAATCATAGCAACTATTTCTCTGTTGCCTTTTCCATGGTAAATTCTTAATACATTTTTTAATCCATTTATTCATTCAACAATGGATTTTCTTGATTAAACTTAATTTACTATTCAGTATTTCTTTTGAAACAAAATATAGAAATCCACACCTGACAATTCATTAGTGGATGAGAGGTAGGGAAGCATTATCTTCATTTATTCAATAGGGATTCAGAATCAGATAATCCCTGATGATCACTATCTGGTTCTATGGAGGTTGTGGTCATTACCTAGGAGGCTTTGCTGATTAATTAAAGGTAATACCCCAAAAGTATATTGGGGTTATGGATCAGTGTCATGGGACATCTCAAAAGAATGTATAAGCTTAGATAGCCTCCATATCAAGGGACAAAGATGTTATTACACTGCTAAAAGCTGGCTAAATTCATACTAGTCTTTAGTGAAGAAAAGGTGTTTTAGCAATTAACAAAGGGGAAGACAAATTCCTCAACCATACTCAGGAGGAAATTGGGATTACATTATTGACGGGCAGCCTAATTCATAGAGCAGTTTACCAAATTAACCCCCAAAAAGGATTCCTTTTTTACCATTGACTATGGACTAACCCTAAAAGGGATTTAAAGCAATAAGAGAATTAGCAAAGATATATTGTATAATCAGATCTTTTATATGGGAAATATATGGGTTTTGACATCATAACTTGATTTTCTGATTGGATACAATAGAAGTGGAATTTCTAGGTGGGGCTGCAATGAAAAGTCTGCTTGAACTGAAGATCTACTTAAGCTCAAAATGCCAAAACAAAATCAAAAGGATTCACTTACAATCTTTTCAGGGCTCCTCCTTGCTTGCCTTAGGGTATAGCAAGGTTTGCAGATTATTTATAGCACTCAGGCTTTCTCTGCCAATGCCCACCTGGCTATCCACATCAATGGGACATCATCAGAAAACTAAGTATGGTCTATCTCTGTCATTTATTTTTTTAATGATAATAGGCAAGCCATATGATTTTCTCTCTTATGAAATGAGAATGTAATACATTATAAGAGGCACAATAGGTTGGTATATATCATTCTGGATTTGGATTAGGAAACCCAAATCCTGACTCTGAGATATTTTTTGAATGGGAATGATTGGATGAAGTATTTCTCAGTATTGAATCACATGATCCCTGTTCCCAGAGCTGGGACCCTGGGGAGGGCAGAGTCATATGATCTGTGGGGGGATGAAATTTGAACCCTGGGATAAGGGAGGTTAGTAAAGTTGTAGGAAGTGACATGATATATGGGAGGGAGCCAACATTGGTGATCATTGGTCAAGGATGATTATATCCTTTTTGTCTATCCAATGAGAAGCCTCAGGTATTTTGCTTTTAAGTCCTGGACAAGGCAGAAGCTGGCCAGGTTCCATGCCACATGGCAGAGTTGGGATGACTCCCAGGTGTGTCTGGGCCTCTCCCTACAGGGATTAAATAAATACTTTCTCTTTGTACTTGAAGATGTCTCTGATAAATTAATTTGGGAAAGGTGGTCAAGCACCCATCCCACACATTTTCAATCCCGTCCTGCTCCTTATGTTCCCATTTGGCATTCTTTTGGCAAAAATACTGGAGTGATTTGTCAATTGCTTCTCCAGATTATTTTATAGATGGGGAAACTGAGGCAAACTGGGTAGAAGTGACTTACCTCGGGTCATATAGATAATATCTGAGGTTTGATTTTAACACAAGACAAATCTTCCTGATTTCAAGTCCATCATTCTATCCATTGGGCCACCTACCTGCCCTTCATATCATTACATTGGTTACTAAAAGAGATGTCGAATTTTTTGTGCCATATTTTAGAAAGGCTGTCGATAACCTAGAGATCATCTAGAAGTAGGTGACCAAGATTCTAAAGAATCTTGAGATCATATGCTTTAAAGTTGGTAGAAAGAATTGGATATACTTAACAGGGAGAAGAATATTAGAGAGGATATAAAAGCTGTTTTTAAATATTTGAAAGGTGGCTTGTGGAATAGTCAGTAAATTTGTTCTTCTGTACCTGGCTCTTTGGCAGAACTAGAAGTAATGGAGACAATTAATAGAAAAGACATTTTTTAGGAATTAGAGTTATTTAAAATTGAAATGGACTTCTAGAGGTAGTGGGTTACCCTCTTCCTACAAGCTGTCAAAGAGATATTATTGAACCATTTACTAGGAATTTTAGGGAAGAGATTCTTAAATTGGTTTGTTAAAATAGATAAAGTATGAGGTTCCTTTCAATTCTGAATTTTAGGTATTGCTTGTATTGTTTTATAGATGACTGATGCCTTTTTAAAACAGACACCTCTAATAATTTACCAGATAACTTTATTATTTATTTAAAAAGAATAGAAAATTGTAAATAATTAGATTTGCAGTTTCATGTGGGATTATCCTTTTTTTTTAAAAAAATTATACTATATGATGGAAATGCTAGTTTTATTCTATTACTTAAAAATAAAAATAAATACACATCTTAAAAAATTTTGATGGTATCCAGCTTATCAATAACCTTTCTAAAATGTGACATCAAAAACTATACTTCCTTTTTTCTCTCATGGTTTTTCCTTTTTGTTGTGATTTTTTTCTCCCAACATGATTTATAAAGCAAAGAATATTAAAAAAAAAAAAAAAAACACTATGTTTGCCTTGTACTACTAATGTTATCAAATGGTAATGAACTAGACAAGTAAAGTTGAGGTAGGAGGAGAAGCCTATTTGCATGCATACTCTAAAGTGGAAGCTACTTTGGAAATTATAATGTTCTTAAACTAAATTGCAAGTCAAAATTGTTTAATTTAAATTATTATTAATTTAATAGAATTCGGTCATTAAAACCAAGTATTTGAGTACATTGAAAAATATAAATTATTCTGCATATTTACATATAAATAAATGTGTTTATGTGTGTATATGTGAATGGTCCTTTCCATTTCACTGAATGAATAACAAAGACATAGAATGGAAAGATTACTCTCAGTGTTGTGGTTGGTCCAAATAGTTTTCTGTTTTGTTTTTTTTTAATGATACTAGTGAAACTCCTACTTACAGATCTGAAGGTTAGAATTAATAGTAGGTTTTATCCTTCAAATGTTTTGAGATTGAGGAAAAATGATGGTCCCAGACATTTTTCTGTCTTTCTGTCTCTCTTTTTCTGTCTTCCTGTTTCTGTCTTTGTCTCTGTCTCTGTCTCTCTCTCTCTCTCTTTCCGTCTCTCTCTCTCTCTCTCTCTCACACACACACACACACACACACACACACGCACGCACACACACACACACACACACAGTGTTGGAGCAATCTGTGATGTGTGTTTTCAGGTAACCATCCAAGATTTTGGCGACAATTTCCTGGCACCCGATTCTGACACACAGATCAAGTTTGCATATGTAATACACAGTGGACAAGAATTTGTAAATGAGATTCTGGATGTGATACTTACATTTAAGTGGCAAAATTTCATGCAATTCTTGTGGGTGAGGTTTTTTTTTTTAACTATTTGTTCTAACAGGTAAGTTAGTGTGTCAAAAATTACTGTAGATGCTAATTAGAGTTAAAGAATTTCTTATATAAAAACATGTCAATTGAAATGGCATGAGTTTGAGTCAAAAGAATGGGAACCAGAATGAGGCGTGGTCCAATTTGACTGACTCAGTATCACAACATGGAGACATGATGGTGTTGGCACAATGATGTCATCTCACCCTGGGGACCAATCTTCTAAATGCAGGTGGCAGCAGAAGGCTGATCTCATTGGAAAGAAGTCAGCCAAGGAATGCTGAGCATTTTCAGAGAGTAGTTCCTTCAATGCAAAGTTGGTGTTCTTGCTCCTGATACTGTATCTCTGACATAGGGACTCTGTATCATATTGGTTTGGGTCCAAGACATAAGTATGCTTTCTAATGCTTTAAGAGGTACTTTTAAATATATTTTGAGAATCTAGTCCACATTTCCTTCCCATTTAACAGATAAAACAAGACTCAAATTGTAAAATAATGCATTTAAGGTCAAAAAGTTAGTCAATGATAGATGTGGGGTTTAAACTCAGCTCCTTTGACTCTTTTTCCACTATACATCAAATCTCATCTTCATTACCTTTTTTTACTAGAACTGGAACTCAGGTCTATTTTAAACTAAGTGACCATTTACTTAAAGCAAATCCTTTTTGTTCAGTTCAGTTGTTTTTAGTCATATCCAGCCTTTCATGTCCTCATTTAGGGTTTCCTTGGCAAGGATACTAGAGCAGTTTGTCATTTTCTTCTCCAGCTCATAGAGAAACTGTTGAGGAACTGAGGCAAACAGGTTTAAGTGATTTGCCCAGAGTCACATATCTAATAAGTAACTAAGGTCAGATTTGAACTTAGGAAAATCAGTCTTCCAGACCCCAAGCTGGCACGCTATCCATTGTACCACCTAGCTTGCCAAATAAATCCTGTATAATCTAAAACTTGTGCTTCTACCAAAAGCTTTGGAGGAATTTTAATACTTAAAATTCATGTCACAATCACCTTTTAGGTACCAGTTCAATGTCACAAAACTTATCTTTGCTTCTTTCTGATAGAAAAATACTTATCTCTTTTACCTCCACATAATGATAATCATAAAAATTTCAATATAATAATTAAAATGTATATAATGCTTTAAGGTTTGCAATGTGCTTAAAATTTTGCAAAGATCTATAGATTTGTCATTTAATCCTCACAATGTACTGCTGCTATTAGTATCATTGTGCAAATCAGAAAACTGAAACTAGAAATTAAAGACCTTGCCTAGCACCACAGAGTTGCAAAATGTTAAAAAAAAAACAACAACACACAATACAGAAGAAGTAACAGCAACAACAATAACAAGAAGTCAAATCTGTGAAAACCTACCAAAGTCAACTAAATTTAATATATTTATCCTAAGCAAAATTAATTTGCTGGGGATTTAATTTGTTAGCACCAAATCTTCAGCCCCACATTTTTTCTGGTCATGCTCAGTGAAAAGTACAGCAGGCAGTTCTTTATGGAAACACTTAGGTTCCAATGAACTTTACTTCCTAAAACAGGGAATTGACCAAAGATAAAAGAAAGTTGAAAGTGTACTAGTTAATTTCCAATGAGAATTTTTGTATTCTCTAAGGTAGTTACTCTTTATGAACTACAGAGACACACATATTACAAAGCTCTACAAATGAGAGGAACATGGTGAAATGAATGGAGTCAGAAGATCGAGTTTAAACCTTAAAACCTGGTTTTACCAATTCGAATTACTCTGGCCAAGTCATTTCACCTCTACCAACTTTAGTTTGCTCAACTGTAAAAGGATGGTGTTGGACTAGATGACCTTTCTGGGCATTTCCATCTCTAAGAATTTATGATTCTGTAATCGAATTTTCACACACACACACACACACACACACCTTGGAAAGTTTTACAAATAGCACTTCTTTCAATGGACTCTGACTGGCAAATGACAGATAAGCTCATCATTTACAAATTTAACCTGGTAATATTAAAACATGATCTCAGTGAATAATATATTCCAGAAAGAATTTATGAAACAGCCTGTGGTTGGGTAGCCTATGGCCAAAAAAGGGAAGCAGGTCCCTGTGACTACCTTCTACATTTGGAGAGCATGAGATTAGAGGATGTTAACTTGGTCAGCCCAGGAACTGAGTTCCAGTAACCTTATCAGGAATCTGAGGGGTGACTCCACCCTGATGAGTTGTGAAAGAAGGACTGTTGAAATAGCACCTGGCATTTCACCCTGAACTCCTGTAATACTTGCTGATTCACTGACCACACTGTGGGGAAAGTACACTGGAATTGGAACCTCAGCTGGTTTTCTTGGGTTAGTACTGTTAGTAAACACGTTCTCAAAGGAGAAATCACAGGATCAAAAAGCACATGTGGGTGCTATGATTTTCCTCTAATGTGGGCAGATAATAGTTTATTCAAAAACTGTTGCCAACTGTCAGAATCAAGGGGGGGAGCTAACCAATATAAAATGGTTTAATTTCAAAGCAATAGCCCTATTGTATTTTTTCTTTCATTTTGGTAAGACATTGTAATAATTAAGTTGGAATATATATTAAATTTGAATTTTATTGAATATATTTTCATCAGACAATTTAAAATTACTTGTAAAGTATGCATCATAGGATCATAGAATGTAAGGCTCAAAGGGACTTTAAGTATAATCAAATCCAATCTCTTTTACTTTGCAGGTGAATAAACTAGGACCCAGAGACATTAAATACTTTGCAAAGGTCACACTGATAATGAGAACAGGACCAAGATTTAAACTTTGGTCCATTGATCCAATGATCTTTTCTCTCCATTATAAAAGTTGGATATCCACTAGGCTCCAGAAATGGTTCTCTGGTTCTCACAGTAGGATCAAGTTTGTTCATTAGTCAGAATTCAATTTTCCTCAAAAATCATAGCTGGGATTTACATTACACTTTAAATATTATAAAGTGTTTAACATATCCTATTTAATTCTTACAACAGCCCTATACTATATGAAAGCATTATCATTACTCCCGGTTTAGTCTTAGAAGTGACATCTGAACTTCAGTCTCCCAACACACAGGTACAGAACTCTTTCCTCTCTAACAAAAAGACTCCTAAAAAGTCTACTTTTGATTGAGTTACTGATTGGCCAATCAACATTTAATAATTGGCTGCTCTATCTCAGGCACTGTCCAAGATGCCTAAAAAGACCAAAACAAAAACAAACAAACAAAAAACCCCAGTAAAATTATTTCTATTGTCAAGAAGCTCACTTGTAATTGAGGGAGAGAACATGTGTGTTATATAAACAAAATAGATTTTGGTGGCAGTGTCACTAATAGTTATGATTAAGAAAGAACTAATTAAAGCTCATCTGAGTTTGTGAGGAAACTAAGGATTCTGAGACATGGCATTTAAGAAGGGCATGCATTCCAGAAATGGGTAATTTGCCTGGAGATTTCAGAGAGATGATACAACCTCAAGTGTGAGGAACAGCAAGTGAGCCAGTTCTATTGAAACATAGTATCAGAGGATAACAAACAGCATGCACAGAAAGGTAAATTGGAGCCAAGTTGTAAAGTAATTGAAATGACAGAACCTTTTGTATTTGAAACAAGAGATAATTTTACTTTGACAGATTTGGTAGGCACGCCCACTAGACAGATGAGTAGTGGCAACACTGAAAAAAAAAAAAAAAAGATGCTATGTTTTTCTAACTCCTAAGGACATGTAAAGGATTTTAAGTTTAAGTTTCCATAAAAGACTGATATTACCAAACTTTACATTCAAGGAGATAACTGGGCTTCCCATTTCATTCATCTTTTACTCCTCAAACAGACCAAGCAACTTTGTTATAATTTGCCAAATTACTGGGTAGTTGTTACTTATTTGTAGTATTCTCATTAGTACCCTTCTGGATATGTATAATGAACAGGCACTCCTTAAATTCCCACTTCACACACACACACACACACACACACACACACACACACTTCAGAGTAGAAGCAAATAGCTTCTGATTGTATCCTATCTGCTAAAAAGAAATTTTCAACTAGCTATTGAAGCAGAACTCTGTGAGAATAATAAAGATGCAATCCATTCCATTTCTCAGACTTCCCTTTCCTATAGTCCTTAAGGCTTCAGGGGGACTCTCTGAATTCCAGAAGATCAGTAGAGGGATGTCTTTCCTCACACCTGTCTCCCTAAGTGCATGACCTGCTAGATAAACCTCTCTCTGAAATGGGTCCACTTTCTGTTTGTGGTTTTCTTTGCTTTAATCAAATGAGATGTCAATAGATAACTGGTTCCTTCTTTAACTCTGGACTCCCAAGCACTGAAATATCTACCAGAGAAATTGCAGCATCAGAATGGCTTACAGAGGAACAGTGGCCCATAAAGAGAGAAACTACTAGGGGGGAAAAAGGATATGGACCAATGAATTAACCTGTATTCAGTACAAATGGATGTAAAATAGCTCCTGACTCTCCTCTCTACTAGATAGCACAGTGTATAGAGTACCAGCCCTCATCTTCCTAAATTCAAATCTGGTCTTAAACACATACTATGTTATCCTGAGTTAGTCACTTGACTCTATTTGCCTCAGTTTTTTAATCTGTAAAATGAAATGAGGAGGAAACAGCAAACTAATATCCCTTCTTTCTTGCTTTTTAGTTTTATTAAAGCTTTTTATTTACAAAACATATGTATGCGTAATTTTTCAACATTGACTCTTCCAAAGCCTTCTGTTCCAAATTATCCTCTCCTCCCCACTCCTTCCCCTAGCTGGCAGGTAGTCCAATACATGTTAAATATGTTAAAATATATGTTAAATCCTATATGTGTATACATATTGATACAGTTATCTTGCTGTACAAGAAAAATCAGATCAAGAAGAAAGAAAAAAACTGCAAGAGAAAACAAAATGCAAACAAACAACAACAACAGAGAGAGTAAGAATGTTATGTTGTGTTCCACACTCAGTTCCCATGGTTCTCTCTCTGGGTGTAGATGGCTTCCTTCATCACTGAACAATTAGAATTTGTTTGAATCATCTCACTGTTGAAAAGAGCCTTGTCCATCAGAATTGATCATTGTATAGTTTTGTTTTTGCCATGGATGATGATCTCCTGGTTCTGCTCATTTCACTTAGCATCAATTCATGTATATCTCTCCAGGCCTCTCTGAAAAATCATCCTGCTGGTCATTTCTTACAGAACAATAATATTCCATAACATTCACATACCATAATTTATTCAGCCATTCTCCAATTGATGGGCATCCATTCAGTTTCCAGTAAACTAATATCTTTTCCAAGAAAACCCCAAATGGGGTCAAGAAGAGTCTTACACAACTGCAAATCACTGAATAATAATATCCCCATTGTAAATGCCTTAACAAGGACTAAATAACAGTCTCTCAACTGATTGTTATCATTTTAGAATTCCTTATTGCTTGCCATTCTCCTTTCCTTTGGGGAAACAAAACTTTCTGATCTGAATCATGTTTTTATTCAGGATACCTTTTAATTTGTTTCATGCTGTCACCTGCTTCCCTCCATTCCCCTGCTCCCAGTCCCTATCCACATTCCCATTCCCAATCTCAGTCTTTGGTAAGAAGGAATACTTAAACCTACAGTTGAAAATAGAATTTTCCCTTAGTAATCTTAAATGGAGGTAGATTTGAAGTCCTTAGAAAGATGGCTCTCATATTGAGGAGGCAGGAAAGTTTAAGCCATGATTCCAAGGAAAACTTCAAAAAAAAAGTTGGTAAAACATTGGCAAAGATTTCTAATCCTTATGTACTTAGGTAGAGGTGTCTAGCTAGAACTGAATGAAATTAGAGATAATGCTGATTATCAGTATCAATGAAGAAGGCAAAGAATGACTAAATATCTGCCTTCCAAATGTAAGCAATTTTTAAATTGAAAATAATCTTCCAATACCAGTTTGAAAGGGAATACAATATTAGAAAGATCAAGAGCTATTTTCTAAACAGAAAATAATTTTGTTATATGTTACCTATAAGGTACTTCGTAATTCTAACATTTAGGACAAATCCTTGAGAGTATTCTTTCCTTGCTATTCCAAGTACATAACACAACACTTTGCATATAGTAAATGATCAATTTATACTCACTGAATTAAATTCACTGGGAACACCTTAACCCACATAATCATCAATATACATATTAATCACTATGATTTACAAACTTATTGTAAGAGTAAAATCAACAGAAATGATTTATCAGTTTTATATCTATAGAAAAGAGAAGAAAAGCATACCTATAGACAACTCATTCAAAATTTACCTAATTTCATAATGGGATTCATATTTATCCTCATCAAAACAAAACCAAATTCCATGTACTGACTTTAAAATAATTTTAAAATATCTTAATATTGAACCTTCCATTTTTACTTTTGCTAATTTAATAATTTAATCTCAGCAAAGTTCATTGCATTAAGCATTTCAAACTCTGATGCATCAAGTTTGCAAACAGCAGTAAGTTCAGAACTCTGAACAAAATATTGCCAAATGTAATAAAGGTGGAATAAAAACCTTTAGCTTCTGTACAGTGAAAACCTACCCTCTTTTATTATAATGGCTTTAAAATAAAAAAAGGAAGAAAAAATATATGTATTGGTAGTAATTAGGACTTTCCTCTACCCCCCTATAGTATACTTTAAATAGCAGTGGTTGAAAGTATAGAAAGTCTTTCACTTGCCATAGTGCCATTAGAGAGGAAAGATTTTAGTACTTTACCAAGTGATAAAAATCTTTAGTTTGTTTTTCATAGAAAATATTTTCAATTGGTGGAATGACCAACATGCTGTAGTTTTCCTAATAATTGTAACTATAGTTTAATTTTTAAGGTTATAAATAGAAAGGAAGGCATTAAAAGCACGATGTGTATACTTCTTAAAATAATACAAACTGAAAAAAAAAATAGTATAAGCTATTTTGTTGACTTTGGATTTGCTATAGATATAAAAGTTGGATGCATGAAGGTCATTATTTTTCCATCATATCTTAGTCTTTCATGTTGATTACAATATAACCATGAAGAATATGTGCAGTGTCAGGTCATTGCCAGTTTAATCCCTTTAGTTTTCAACATGGTAAAGAGAACAAGACAATTTCACTTAAAAGCATATTTATTAAAATTCTCTACAATTACTCCAACATAATTTCTACCCTCAAATTAGAGTAACATTGAGGACAAAAATTAAACCTTTCAGCACTTTTATAGTTATTTTAGATTGCAGTTTTACAATAATTCAAATATTTTAAAAATCTTCAGAACTATTAAAAACGACCATAGTCTAACAGAGTACATGAATTCAAAGTCAAGTTAATTCAAAATTGATAATTAACATCTTTCAAAATCTAAATTTTAAACAAAATTGTCAACTGGTTAAGATGAATTTTGAGTAAATCTTTTTCTTACCAAATTTCATAATTTTGTCTTTGCTAAAAGTTGGCAACAGGAATATAATGCAGTGGGGGTGAAAATGTTATTTTTAGAATATTGAGAGCTATTTGGGAAACAAGAAATTTCATTCTGTAAAAGAACATTTTAAGTATATAATTGTATCAGAGCATTGTTAGACACAGTAAGAGATTTGAAATTTGCATTAGATATCGTTCTTAGCTTAATGGAATTTGTTTTATTTTCTAGGAAAACATTATAGTCTATGTTGCATGGTTGAATATGAAAATATAGACTATAAAGTAAATTGCAGAAAACTAGCAATTTTTACTTGGTACTGCTGCTTAGACTACTTCAATAAGATAAAGTAAGATATTGTACTAAATTCATAGGATCATATAGTCAGTGCAGAAGATGGTCTTAAGTTTTATCTGATACATTCCCCTTAATTTCCCATGAAGAAAAAAGCAGAATAGTGAGGTTTCCTGCCTGAGATCACAGAGGTGAGAAGCAGAAGAGCTAGAACTTCAATCTAGTTCTTCCGAATCAAAATACTCAGTATGGGCTATATTATAATTTAATTGTTTTGAGTTGAGTTGAAAAAAATGCAATTATCCACATCTTCTACATGTAGCAATTTCTATTTGTTATAGTATATCATGAATAAACTCAGAAAGTAAAAGTACTCTATTAAACAATGAGGAAATAATTAAGGACATCCTGAAAACTAATTTGTTATATAAGAAACTGTTCTAAAGAAAAAAGAAAGAAGTGGGAATGAGAGTTAGGAGAAGATTTACATGAGCCCATGTTCAGTTGCTAGAACAGTGGAGAACTGATTAAAAATCTTTCTCAATTCCCAGTAATGTGCTACTATTTTCTTATTTGGAAAGGAAAGCTAAAATTGAATTAGTCCAGTCTAATTATATGTAGGTGACAGTCACTCTGATTTATATTTACTATTACTATATTTTAATTGTGTCTCTTAATCAATCAATAAAGAAACAAAAATCTAGAGCTAGAAGGAACATTAGCACCCATCAGGATTGATAATATCATTACCAATTACTTGGTATCCTCATTTTACAGATAAGACAACTGAATTACAAAGTTGTTAAATGATTTGTCTGATAGCAATTGTCAGAGATAGAATTTGAATCCATGTTCTCTGAATTCTAAGTCAATAGTCTGTCTTTCTTGTCCTAAAAATATTTTTTTCTTTTATCCTATTAACCACTGAAGCTCTTCTTCAGTCTTTATTTTTATTTTAAGTAAAGGAAAGTAAAGAGGGAGACTGATTCAAATCCCAGTTTTTATTCTGAATAGCCATAGGATAGCCATAGTTTTTTGATATCTCTGAGCCTCATTTTCTTCATTTGTAACATTAAGAGATTATCAATCTCTCAGAGTAATTATGAGGACCAAATGACATGTTTTAATATATCTATTCAGTCATTCTTCCACCCCAAAGTGGGTATGATAATCTTAAGAATGGCAAAAATGAAATATAGCAAATATAATTAATCTTCAGATATCTATAGAAGGGTCTCCTTGACTCCAGAGGGAGTCACAAGACTCACTGGATAGAAACTGGACTACCCTTTCAGGGATATCTTAAAACATTCCCATTGATTAAAAAACTTCAAACAAATGCCTGTTGACCATTAGCCAAGTATGTTTTAAAGGAAAGTCACAATCAGATATGGATTGTTAGACCAGATGGACTCTGAGATTCTTTCCAATTCTTAAGATTCTGTGATTTTTGTGCTTGTTGGAAAAATTGCAAAGTACCCTTTTTAACCCTGCAGGTGCAAAGAACTGGGCTAGTTAGTTGGTAATGAATCTGACTAGCATGATATTTATTCATGGTAGGCCTGGCATGCCTTTAAGGTCAACTTATGTGCCATATGGCACAGCCTACATTTTACTGCATTACATTAGATTTCCTGTGAACTCATTGCCATCAAGGTTTCTCTCTCCTAATATGTTTGTTTTAATGTTATAGAATGCCTTATGGTAAGTCTCAGATATTGGAAAGCAAATGATACTACAGTCTGGAATTCTCTGGTCCACTGTTTGATTTTGTTTTTAATTGGCTTCCCAGTATGGCAAAGATTTGAGGAGAAGGGAACAGACAGGTTGTGGAAAAGCTAGCCTTTAAATGAATGGGAATAAAGATAATATTCAATCAGCACAAAGAAATCATTTCATGTGACATTGCAAGTTAAAAAGCTCAGTGAGATTGATATTTGATGATAAATTAACTGGGATAAGATCAGTATTGTGTATATGGGAAAGGTATATTCTCAATATAATCTTAACATTATAATCACATGATTGGTAGATCTGGAAAATAACACTGAAAATTAAACTGAACTTTGTCTGGATCCTGCTGCTTTTACATGGCTCTGTCAAATGTCAGGCTTCCTTCTCTCTTACCAATTTCAAAAAATGTTTTACCATGATTTCAAACAGTGAATCATCCTATCCTGTGCCAACCATCTGTTTTGTCTGCCCCCTCAACAACTCAAATTAGATGATGGAGGGCAGGGCAGGATTTCTAGGGCAGCCATTAACACTAGAGGAAGGAAGGCTCTGGCGGCAGATTTTCCATTGGAAGTCATGGACCATTAAAACTGGCAAGAGGAAACTTGCAGAATAGAATATGGAGAAGAAAAATAAGAAGACTTAGGGAGTCAGTGAATAAAGAAGAGTAAGAATAGAATCAGTGCAAAGGGGAATCAATAAAAACAAAGATGAAATAGATTCAGATGAAAAAAGGAAGGAAAGGAAAGGAAAGGAAAGGAAAGGGAAAGAAAATCTGGAATGGACTAAGGAGAACAGGTGTAAAAATATTTAATATGCACTTATTATTTGTTGCATAAATGACTAGCCTTTATTTATATTTAAAACTTGCTGAAGTAATGGTCATTATTATCTGTAAGTGAAAATATAATGGCTAAAAAGACCATAGTCAAAAGTGACTTGTATAATATATATTAACAGAAGGAAAGTTTGCTGAAGGAAATACATAGTTTAGAAAAATGGAGGATGAATTCAGAATTTAAAAGCTGCTAATGCTGGCAAACACCATCATGTCCCAAACCTAGCAGTTTGTCATAGCAAACTAAATAGAAAGAAAAATTATAACTTATGTTCATTAGTGGTTTGGTCATGTAATTAAAGATATGCTCATTCATATGTTCATGCTTCTCTCTTATTTAAAACAATACATTTGTCATTAAATTATATCCATGCCAAAAAATAAAACAGTATTAAAAACAAAATGCCATTCTTGTCATTGCATATGGCAGGATTTTTTTTTTTTTTTTTTTTTTTTTGCTACTGTAGTCCTTGGCACTCTTATATGTTTCATCAGCATATTTTCTTCCTAATAGAATGTAGGATCCTAAGGGGCAAGGATTGTGTTTTTGAATCTTTTGTTCTCAGTACTTAACACAATACCTGGCATATATTAAGGGCATAATTCATGGCTGTTGATTGATTTAAATGGCTATGGCTTTGTCAATAAAAATGACATTACAGAAAAAAAGCCTTGTTACAATAGCTTTTTCTCTCTTCTACATTCCAGTGAAACGAATTACTCACCTTAAAACAGAGGTTCATAAAATACTTTTGCGTCATGGATAGAGCTGTTTGTCCCTCTAGTAAAGTTTGTGGATACCTTTCCAAAATAATGCTTATATAAATATACATATATAAATACACACAATTATTTTGAAATATAGTTACTTATCTTTCTTACTACATGTATATGTATGAAATATACATATATATTCATATATATTTGTATAGTTCTTATACCCTAGGGTATATATAATACATATATACATGCATTATATAACATATGTATACATCTATATATAGAATATATGTATGTTTTAAATATAGATATATACAAATATATATGAGAAAAGATGTGTGTATGTGCCCGTGTATATCCAATTTATCCTCAGCGTGAGCACCTCTATTTATATACTTTTAACTAAGGATCTATGAATGGGCGTATAAAATAATGATATTATTGAGAGCTTGTTTTTTTTTAATCTGTACAAGTCAATAAGTATTTTTAAGTGCTTACTACATGTCAAGCACTGTTATATGCCATGAATACAAATAGAAGAAAAAGAAAGTTTCTGCCCTCTAATACATTCTATTGGGGTAAGGCAATTTATAAAATAAAGGTGAAAGTATGGTTGGTGAAGGGAAGAAAGAAGTTTGGAGAATCAGGAGTGGAACCTATAGAGGAATAAAGGAGGAAACATGGCTGGCCTGTTTCATTTCTTTTTGAATATATAGGAAGAAATGAACAATCAAACAAAGGGATTACAGAGTAAAGGGATCTTTCAGAGCAAGAAAGCTGAGGAATGATGAAGAAAAATCGGAAGAACAAGAAGCAGAACTTAGATTCAAGCATCTTCTAATTTATTTTTAGCAGAAAACTAAACAAGGACAATTAAGTAGAATAGTGGATAAATGACAAAGAACTTTCCCAAAAGACTGAATAAATGTATAGTTTCCCCAACAGTGAAATAGCACACCTACATTTTTGCAACTCTGCTAGCATTTACTTTTATAATTTTTAAACATTTTTGCCAAATTGATGGAGGGAAGTATGTTTTGGTTTCTTTGCTATAAAGTCTGAGAAATTGTAGGTGGCTATCAGCAATTTATATTGCTTCTTTTGATTCTATTTGCACATTTTGATATTGGGGAATGGAAGTAACTTTAATAAATTTATCTGAATTACTTATAAAATTTTGAATGACAGTTTCTTAACAGAAATATTTAACTCAAAAATATTTTTTCTCAAATATTTTCCTTGTTTTTGATGTTTGCTTTTATCTATGCAAAATTATTTATTTTAATGTAATCAAAAGAATTTTTACTTTTTTTCCTGAATTATATGAGATATATTCCATTTTCTTTTACATAAAAAATAAAACTTTGATTCACATGGGACTTATAATATAGATCATGAGTATGTATCTAATTTTCATTCAGTATGTTCAATAAATATTTATTAAGTGTCTACTATGTCCTTGGCATTGCAAAGTGTTGAAGACACAAAAGTAGTCAAACGTTCTTATTCTCAAGGAATTTACAATCTAAGATGAGCTTCTATCACATCTCTTCCCAAATTTCCTAACACTTTTTTTGTTAAATAATGATTTCCTTCACTGCTATTTAGGAATCTTGGGCTTATCGTTCTCTGTGTCTGTCTGTTTCTATCTCTGTTTCTCTCTTTCTATGTTTCTATCTCTTTCTCCCTCTTCATCTCTCTTCCTTTCTCTACATTCTTTCAATTCTGAAATTATCTAATATGGTCCATTCATTTATACCCTGTCCAATGTCTTAATAGTAATGTCTTAGAATAGTTTACTAACTCAAAAGTAATAACTCAATATATTCTGAGTAGATCAAAACATTTAATTCATACTGTCTCATAACACTTTATTCTTATGAGGCCATTTTAAGACAAAGACAAATAAAATAAAACAATTATTTGGAGTAGGAGCAGGTGAGACACAGGGAATTAGTAGGCATTTTCTTCAGAGACATGATGAGGCTATAAATATAAAATATAAAATAAGAACACAACTAAATGAATAGTAAAAATTAATCTACACCAGATGTTTAAAAATATCTGCTTAAGTTTTTTTCAGGTATATCTATGATAAGGTTTAGACTTAGAAATGACTTGGAGATCACATAGACTCAATCTCACACTTTATAGAAACTGAGGGTCACACTTAAGTGACTCTTGTTACATAATGAAAAACAAATCGAAAATTAAAACCCAAGCTCCAAAGTCACTACTCTCTCCACTTGGCAATTTACCTCAGGGAATACATTCAGTAAGGATTTCTTATAAAGTCCCAGATCCTATAAGATTCAGTTCATTCCTCTTTTCACTAAGGCAAACATGTTTTAATCAACAGATGGACACTTTATAATTATACATTAACTGTTATGGGCCAGAACTCTGAAACAAGGATTCTTACAAGATGTTGTCAGTTGAATTGATAAAGACAATGGTTATCCAGTTTAGCATGGTACTTAATAGTTCTCTAGTTCAGTATGATTGATTTAATCTTACAACAAATAATGGTTTCCTAGTGATGTAATGACTGGTTTATACTCAGTGTAGAGCATATAAGCTGGGAGCCTCAGCCACATTCAGAGAAGACAAAGGACTGGAGGCTGAAGCACAAATCCTTGGACTCAGACTCATTTCATCTACCACCACCATGATGGCCTGTCCTCCTGCATTTTCTCCACTGAAACCAAATCCCCTCTGAAGGCCACAAGAAAGCTAGCTGAGCACCAAGTGAAGGAGACAATAAAGACTTTTGGACTTTTTAATACTTGGTTACTCTGCTGAAAGGAAGGCTGCTCCAAGACCTCCAGAAAACCAACAAAGAACCTTACAATTAACTGTCAAAATGATAGAAGAATGAACAAGAAAGTAGTATGAAGGACATGGAATTTATAGTCAGAAGACCTGGTCTGAAGAAATGATTTCACCATTTTACTAGCTGAGTGATTTTGAACAAATCAATATCTTTCTTTTAAAAAAAATTATTTAATATTTCCCCATATACATTCAAAACAATTTTTTACATTTGTTTTTAAGATTGTTGAATTTCCCTTATCTCCACTCACAATTAAGAACCACATGTGAAGTTATGCAAAACATTTCCATAAAAATCAAGCTGTGCAAGAAAACATAGATCTCTTACACTAATGAAAATAAAAGCCCTCAAAAAAATTAAGTTAAAAATAAAGAGAGAGAAAGAGTAATAGAGAATGCTTTGATCTATATTCAGACTCAATCAGTTCTTTCTCTGGGTATGGATAGGATTTTTCATCCTAATCCTTTAGAGTAGTTGTGGATGATTGTACTATTGAGAATAACAAAGTCATTTTATGGTCATTCTAGAACATTGCTATTACTTTGTATACAGTATATTTCACATTGTAAGACTTGAGAAAATCCTGCTTATAATTTTCCAGAGAACAATAATATTGAAAGAGACTGGGCTCTAGATGACTGGATGATTTTAATTTTCCTTACATTCTTTAATTGATCAGAAAGACTTAAAATCTCCCTCAATATGGCACGATGAATATTCTATTTACCAAATCGTCTGATGTTTATCACATTTTTTAAAAACAGAAGAAACTAGAATGTTCATCTGATATAATTTTATAATTTTACAGATAAAGAAACAGAATCAAAGAGTAATAAAATAATTTGCTCAAGGTTATACAGTGTGTTGTAAAACCAATTCCAAGAAAATATAAACTCAGGCAAAGACTTACATAGAAAAAGGAAAAAAAAATAGTTCTTAGATACAAGTGATTTAGCAGTCAGAAATAATTGCTTGGTGGAGACACAGACTTAGCAAGTTCAAACCAGGTAATAAGATAGGAAAATTAGCCTATTTTAGATCAGAATAGTAATGCTTAGTTAAATCATGCATTTCTAGAAGTAGTCAATTTATTTTAAATGAAACAAAATATCAGATACTCAAGTTTTATATTATCTGACTAAATATTTGTGTGAAGAAGTTCACACATCCACCTCACTGTTTGCCCCTTTCTAATCAGTCTTTTCATTTATATAAATGACTAATTTACCTGCTGTGGAAAAACAGAAATAAAGTAATCTGTAGAAATTCAGTCATTGGAGAAATACAGTTGAATAAATAAAAAAGCAAATATTCGTCTAATGAGTTTTCAAGATTTTCTAGATTGACTTACTGACATTCAGAAAGAAAGTATATTAGAGGTGCTGATATCTCAATATGATGCCAAAATTAGGGGAAGGAGATGAGTAAATTCAGACAACCAGTAGGTTATTCCATCCTCTTCCAAATAAAAAATTCATTAGGAGAACACCTCCTCCACCCTTATAAAAACAAACAAACAAACAAACAAGCAAACAAACTTGAAGAATAGAGATACTGAGAGTGTAGGGAAAAGAAATAATGGGAAATAGGCAAAATTGCCCTGGAGTTAGAGTCATAATATAGAGAAGGGAGACTTGGACTCTAATTATAGTTGTATAATTATCTGACTATATTACCTTATGGAAACTGTTTAACTGC
Organism: Sarcophilus harrisii; assembly: GCF_902635505.1. Classification (NCBI taxonomy): domain Eukaryota; kingdom Metazoa; phylum Chordata; class Mammalia; order Dasyuromorphia; family Dasyuridae; genus Sarcophilus; species Sarcophilus harrisii. Next base: position 352,637,961 of record NC_045428.1, read on the forward strand.
TCTGTGCCCCAGTTTTCTCACCTAAAATATAGAGCATAGAATTGTGAGAAAGTAACTGTGTTTAAAATAAGGTAATAGATGAGATAGCACATTCTACAAGTTGTAGTAGAGACATCAGATGCTGTGAGAGACTGATTTGTATTAATGCATCATAGTATTTTCCAGTGTTGGAAACACCATTTTTTTTTGGTCTCAGACCCCCAAGGAGTTCTTGAAGCTTAGCACTGAAAGGAAATATATTTGATTCAATGTAACAAAATCAGTTGGCACTGATGAAACCAGTGCTGGGAGTACAAAATTTTGAAAAAGCTCTGTCTTTCTTTAATGTGTTACTAGCATTTCATTAATAGGCCCATGGGGTACAGTTAATCAATAATAACCCAATAAAATCAATAAAGATAAATAAAAGTCAGTGTTCTAATAAAAATGTTTCCTTCCCAATTCAAACCAGCTGTCTTAATATTATGTACAGAGCCTTGATCTTTAGCTTCACTCTCTTTGCCTCGCTGTTTCATGCTCCTGGCCTCTCATCATTTTGTAGAGAAGGGAAGGGGGAAAATTTTATGTGGACCAAAAGCATAATCACATATTAGGTTTTATAATTACGGGTTTCTTAAAAACAAATTATTGGAAATAGGATGTCATTTTTCTTTGTGGCTTTTTTATTTGTTTATCTTGAAGTTCACAATACCCCTATGATTATTTTTTATTTTTTTATGTCAAGTAAATTATATCTGGAGAGTAATTATTGAACTTTGTATTTCCTATACATAGCACTTTAGCTGGCATATTGGGTGTTTATTAAATGTTTGTTTCTTGATTGAGTGAATGGTTTTGGAGAAGATTTATTCCCTTATATTAGAAACTATAGTTTTGGTTAAAAAGATGCTGAGCCAAAAATGAAAAAGACATTTTCCTAAGAAAGATGCTTTATAGGTGAACACATCCTATGCATCTTCAGCTATTATGGGACTATAGAGCTATTAGTTAATTGAAATCTAATTTGTATTCCATGAAGGAAATGAAGCCATAGAAATAAAAGTTCAGATTCATGTGAAATGAACACTCCTGCCTTAATATCTCTAAATAAAAACTCTCCCTTCTCCTCAATTAGAACATATGAACCAAGTTGATCAGATATATTAGATGTTAGATCATTAGACAAACAGATAAATGCTTATTGATCATAGATTGATCTTATTCCTTCAATTGTACCCTCTCTCTTTTATCTTTATTGTCTCCTCTACTGGATACCCCTTTTCTGCCTGTTAATTATGTCCATATCTCCTCATTTTACATATTTTGATCTTCTCCTTCACTTCCAAACTTTTAAGAGGAGTAATATACTTTAAGTTTATTACTTCCTCACCAAGGAATCAATCTCCCAACCCTTTTTAATCTGGTTTCTCTCTTCCTAACACTTACTTATGGGTAAGGTCAATGATCTCTTCCTAATTCTCCTCCTCCACTTCTTTATCTGGTGTTAATGACATCTCCTTACTTCTTGATAATCTCTTCTTCCTGGTATTCTCTGCCACTGACCTCTCTTGTCTCTCCTCCTACCTTTTTAATGACTTATTTTCTATCTCTATTACTAAATCATCTTCCTCCTTCATACTCCTAAATGTAGACATCTCTCAAGGGTCTTATTGTCATTCTAAGATATCATGTCATTCTAATTTGCCCCCATTACTCATTCTCCTAGCTTCAATCTCCATTTTTTTTAGATGATTTCTATATCTCTAACCTTGAATTTTGTCCTGAACACCAATTGATAGCTAGATGGGGTTTTAGGGTAACATATTCCAATTTCTTAATTTTATAGATGTACTTGAGGCTTAAAAGAAAGTGGCTTGCTCAAATTAATATACTTAGTAGCATGAATTTATGATTCAAAACTATCTCTTATGATCAGTCATCGTCCTATCCACTGTATTACACTACTACAAAACCACCTATTGGATATTCCTTCTTGAATGTATCTTAAATTCAACATGGACAACCTTCCCAAATAACTATCTTCATATGATGAATTTTCCATCCTCCAATTCACCTAGTCATAAAACTTCTAAATAATTTTTGGTTTTCTTTCATCTCCTTTATTCCCCACATTAATTAATTTATCCAGTATTATGGATCCTGTCTTGACAATGCCCCTGTATAATAATCCTTTGACCATTCTCGACTGTCTTTTCAATTCATTTGCTACCATGATAGCCCCAGCTCTCATTGCCCCTCAATTATATGATTGTCCTAGTCTCTTAATTAGTCTTCACAATTCTTACAAATACTCTTCACAATCCATCTTTCACCCTGCTCTCAGGATAATCCTTCTGATTCATATCTCTGATTATGGTGCTCCTCTGTTCAAAACTTTCAGTGAACCTCTATTGTTTTACTAAATAAAATATAAATTTCTGATTCTGGCATTCAAAGGCCTTATCAGTCTGACTCAAAATATTCTTTCTAGCCCTAATGTATATAAACCCTTTTCATCAATTTAAAATTCCATTCAAACCAAATGATGCTCTATTCCATGATATTATTTTACTCTTTCCCCTCTTAATGTTTTGTCAGTTGATTTATCATATTTTCTCTTCCAAACAAAGGAATAATAATAAGCTTATTTATTTTTAATAAATATTGCTTTATGAATCATGTTAGAAGAGAAAAATCAGAGTAAAAGGGAAAAAAACTATGGGAGAGAAAAAAAAAACAGAAGAAAGAACTGAATATAGAATGTTTTGATTTAAATTCAGTCTCCTCTTATCTTTTTGTGGATTCAGGTAGCATTTTCTGTCCAAAGTCTATTGAGATTGCTTTGGATCACTGAACCACTGAGAAGAACCAAATATTTCATAGTCAATCATTACATGTTCTTGCTGTCATTGTGTACAATGTATTCCTGGTTCTGCTTGTTTTACTCAACATCAGTTCATGTAAATCTTTTCAAGACTGTCTATAATCAGCTTGTTCATCATTTTTAAAGAACAATACTATTCCATTATGTTCATGTACCACAATTTGTTCAGCCATTCTCTAATTCAGCCATTTTGATGGGTATCTACTGCTTTTCCAATTCTTTGATAACATAAAAAGAGCTGCTACAAACATTTTTCCACAAGTCAGTCCTTTCCCCTCCTTTATAATTTCCTTGAGATACAGACCCAGTAATATCACTGCTGGGTCAAGGGATATGGACAGTTTTATAGCCCTCTGGGCACAGTTCCAGATTGCTCTCCAGAATAGTTGGATCATTTCACAACTCCACCAACTATATATTAGTGTCCTAGTTTTCCCACATCCACTCCAAGATTTATCATTATCTTTTCTTATTATCTTAACCAATCTGTGAAGTGTGAGATGGTATCTTGGAATTCATTTAATTTGCATTTCTCTAATTAATAGTGATTTAAAGCATTTTTCACATAACTATAAATGGTTTTAATTTCATCATCTGATAATTGTTCAAATCCTTTGTGTTATTATGAATTTAACACAGTTCTTTATATATTTTAGAAATGAAATCTTTATTAGAAATACTACTGCATGTAAAGATTTTTTCCCAGTTTTGTACTTCCCTTTTAATTTTGTTTCTGTTGATTTTGTTTGTGCAAAATGTAATCATAGTTGTCCATTTTGCCTTTCATAATGTTCTCTTGTTCTTCTTTGACCATAAATTCCTCCCTTCTCCAAAATCTGATAAGTAAATGATCCCGTTCTCCTAATTTGTTTATGATATCATCCTTTAAGCCTATGTATCCATTTTGATCTTATTTTGGTATGGGGTGTGAGATGTAGGCTATGCTGATTTTATGACATCTTATTTTTCAGTTTTTCCCAATAATTTTTGTCAAATGGTGAGTTCTTATTCCAGAAGCTGGAATTTGGGGATTTATCAAACACTAGATTGCTATAGGCCTTGATTATTATGTAGTTTGTATCTAATGTATTCTACTGATTTACCACTTTATTTCTTAGCCAGTACCAAATGGTTTTAATTACTGCTGCTTAGTAAGCAGCTCATGTATACATCTTTCAACAAAAGAGAATGTTCTTAAAGGGTTCTTAATCTGGGGTCCATATACTTGATTTAAAAAATATTTTCAGCATAACCCATCGTCTTTGTTGTCCTATGTATTTTATTTTGTATGCTTAAAAATAGTATTTTGAGGAGTCCATATGCTTCCTTACACTATCAAATAGGTCCATGACACAAACACAAAAAAGGCTGAGAATTCCTGTTCTAATTTATATGTGCATATGTATATATATGCATATATTTATATATATACCAATTATTTATACTCACATATATACACAAACATATAATCACATATGTGTATGTATAGGTATAAGTATATATAGGTATGTATAGGTATATATACACACATGTACATTACATATGCCTATTGAGTGTGCACATTAGGAGGATGCACTTGACTTAATCTGAAGTAAATTTAAGATTCCACGATGTTTATGTGATTAGAAAATATATTACTGGAATCAGAAAAAGTGAACAAGAAAAGAGGAGCTGGTTGGTTTAGATTAAAAACAATTTCCTTGCTACAGTGTTTCTTAAATATTTTTTGTTTTGGCAAAGTGGAGCCCTTGAGAGAAAACTCTCAGTCAGGGGCATGATATATACTAAAATGGGTTACTGAGCATAAGTGAAATGAAATCAAAAATGAGAGACCCAGAGGCAGTCAACTCATGGAAGATTTGATTCAAAGGAGTGAATAAGCTAAGCATTGTTCAGGAAAAATAAAACAGTGATCAGAAGAATTCTAAGAGGTTCAAAGCAAACATTTACAAACATAGATCTCTGTATTTCCTGGCACAGCTGACTTGAGATGAATAGCTATTGGGTAATAGAAGCATGGAATGCTTCACAACTACTGGACAGGAGTGCTTATTGAGTAGAATTGTAATTCTCTCCACTAAGAAAATTTTACTAAGTGCATCATTTCCAGTAAACAAAGGGCTGCTGAGGATTGTAGCTGAGGTAAAGTAGGAGGTTGAAGTGGCTAGTTGAAAAAGCAGAATGAAAGAGTTATTAATCACAGCATTCTACCAGTCAATGGGAAGGTAGCTAAAAAGGATGGTAAAATAGTTGTGAATATCAAATTCCTGTTATTTAAGGATTTAAGGTCTGATATGACCCTGAAAATAACTTTACTCCAAGTTATATATACAAGTATATATATATATATATATATATATATATATATATATATATATATATATGTATATATAACTTGTTTTTAAACTATATATATATATAATCAACCAATCTTCCTCTTCTTCTTTTTCCTGCAAAATCAAGACAAGTTTTTGGCCAGAGATTTCATCCCAAGAATCTTCTTCTTCAGTTTTGTTCCATTATTTTTTTTCTTTTTTTCTGACAATTCTTGGCCCAGACAAGGAGTTTACTTGCTTGGTTCCTTTCTTTAACTTGATTCTGTATACAATATTTTGCTCTTCTGGATTTCCAATAAGCAAAGAGTACAACAAAGAAAGCTAGATGAAAATATTTATAATATTCAACAAATACCCAATAGTACTTTTTAATTATCATACAGACATGGCCATAGTGTGTTTTAAAACTTAAAGACAGCATTTCATTGTTGAAAGGTACTAGAATCAAAGTCAGGAAGACCAAGGTATAAATCCTTCCTTTGAGAGTTACTAGCACTGTGACCATGGTCAAATTATCTAACCTCTCTTGAGTTTAGGGCAACTCTCTAAGGCTATAAATTATAGGCAGATTACAATTTGCCTCAATTGAAGGAGTCTTCACACCAATGAAATCATTGGTCCTTCATAAACTATTATGTGAACTCTACCTCAAAGTCAAATTAGGCACCATGGTTTAACACCCAAAAGATATATTGTTGCTAGTGTACTGCATGAGCCAGTTGAAAAGATTTTTTTCCCTAGTCCTGAAGGAATAAAATAATCCCAACGAATTGTTATGGAGATCTGGACATCTAATTTAGGTATCTAAGAATATTTCTATATTGTCAATCAGATTGAAACTATTCTATATGCATTACTTTAGGTCCAATAAGAAAAAAAATCAATAAAATGAAATATTTCCCTCACATCTATTACCATTCTCCTTCCCCAAAGTACCTTTTTGGAAATATATTGGAAAAGCTAATAAAGAACATATTGGCCAAAGGCAAGAAGGGAATGAAAAGTCTTTCCTACTCATTTTGAAAATCTCCCTGTCTTGGCTTCTGAATTGAAGCTGTTGAGTTATCTCCACAGATGATCTAGGACAGAATCAGGAATATAGAAAAAAAAATTAGAATGAAGTGCAGGAGGATAATGGTAGGACAGATAATATAATGAAAAAATGCCCATGATATAATTTTAAAAAAATAAATCTGAGTGTATCTAATAAACATGTCATTAATAAAGTACAGGAAGCAGAGGTGGTACAACTAGGAATTTTTTCACATATGACAAAACAGTTGGGAAGAGAATATGGCACCGATGGCTTGTAAAATAAGGTTTAACTTATAGGTATTGTTGTGTGGTGGCACTAAAACAGCATGGGCAAATAATGCTCTTTTTTCCTTTTTTTTTTTTTATTTTGTTCATTTTTCATTATTTTGCCTCCTGGGATGGCAACATAAGTCCATTTCCTTCTTTTAATAAATTTTCTATTGATAATTACTGTTTCCTTCTCAAACTTATATTTCCTTAACTCAAATACTCTTTAGTATGCAAAATATAAATTGCTTCTCAATTCTAGATATCAGATGATTTACAGGTTTATAATTTTCATGTTTCTGTTTTAATTGTAAAACACAATACGCTGATGTACTTTCCTTTATTTAGTGGAAGGAAAAGTCATTGATCTACTACTATTGGACTCACATTTTTCCTAGTAGCCTTAGCGTCTATGCTATACGTAGAGAGATTATACATGGATATATCCACAGACAGATAGATGGATAGATAAACAGAATAGAATAGAATAGAATAGACCCTAGCAGCACTTGGAATACACATCAAAAATAGACATCAAAAAAAGGACACACACATGTATATATGTTTATGCATGTATATATGTATACAGACAATATAATCTTAGATAAATATATATATAATGCATATAACATCTATGAATATGTGTTTTAGTGTATATAAAATGATACTAAATAATCATATAATGAATTCATGACTAAGTTTTCAAATTCAATATTGTTAATAAGTACAACATGTATTTGTTATGGTGTATATGAACATTATATATTTTATATTTTCAAAGAGAAGGGATTGTTTCATTTTAGTCTTTGTATGCATAGAACCTAAGACTGCTATAGTAAATACTTAAAAACTTGCTGATTGATAAATTTGATAACATTTATGGAGGTCCTGGGTCCAATGAGAAGAGCTAGCAGATAGCAAAGCAAACTTTTCCATCAAGACAAAAAAAATAAAAAAAACAAAAAAACAATTACCAACATGAGGATTAGCTTAAGTCTATTAATTTTAATAGTAGACACAAATTAGAGTTGTTTGGAGAGGTATCCAGGTGAAGTGACAAAGGCTTAATCAGCAACCTCATATACTGCTGTAGGTTCTGATGAGCTTTAAATAGTAGATCTTTCATTAGAGGTCAGGTTCCCTCAGGATTGAATATGGTCTGGACCAGTGGTGTCAAACTAAAATAGAATTGGGGGCTAGCCTCTAATAGGATCTCTGTAGGTTACCTATTTACTTAACTTTTAAAGTGTATCTATGTTTTATTGTATTTGGTTTATTTGTTTTGTTAACCATTTTTTAAATTACATTTTAATCTGGTTTCAGGACTCTGTCAGAAGTTTTGTCAGCTAAATTTGGCCCTCCCATAAATTGACTCCTCTTGTCTGGACAGTTGAACAGTTCACCTACGTCCAGAGCAGATGGTCCCTTCTTTGAGGTTATGGATGTACTTGAGCCCATCTATATTTTCTTAATGTTAATTGTGAGAGATTGCAGGGCTGATTCCAATCAGTTCCAGGTGCTTAATTCCCTTTGAGGTCTCCACATTGGTTCAGACTCATCAAAATTTGTTTATTTTCTTTTGAACGGAGTCTATTTATCCTATCATTAGGGACTAGGGAGCTCCACTTAGATTATCCCATGCATTGGCAGGGATTCATTGAAGAAATATTCGGTACATTATGTTTGCCAGAACCAAGAAGGATTTTATTTATTTATTTATTTTTGGTGTAGCTCTCCATTGCCATCACTGTATAAATTTTGTTTTTATTCTTGTTCAACTGCATCTGACTCGTCATGATCTTATTTTGGATTTTCTTGGCAAAGGTACTAGAGGGATTTGCCATTTTCTTGTCCAGCTCATTTTATGAATGAGGAAATTTGGACCTGTTTGGTTAAGTGACTTACTTAGGGTCACAGAGGTATTAGGTACCGGAAAGCAGATTTGAATTCTCAGATCCCCCTAACTTCAAGGCCAATACTATGTTTATAGTCATCCCAATATAAATTTTGGTATGATTGGATATTGAAAAGATAGCTAGAAAGGTTTGTCAAGAACCTCTCGTTCAAATAACTGTAATCAAAATTAGGTCCCTAATATTCATGAGAATATCCCCCTTTTATTATGGGTTCTTATTTAGGACTAGAATTTCCTTCTGAGATAGGAAGCTCAAATTTTCTTTTCTTTTTTTTTTTTTCTTTTTTTTTTTTTACTTTCTCTTTAGTTTCCCACCTTTAGTTTCTAATTTCAATTTTTAAAAATATTTCTTTTTCTGTAAATTAAGTAGGTAGGTAGGACCTTTTTAAAGGATTACATAGGCAGTGATCTGTGATGAGAATGGAATAGAGATTAGAACTGTGACTTAGAAGCAGCAAGATGAAGAAAATCCCTGTAGTAAAGCAAATGAGTACCATCTCTGCAAATTGTTAGATAGTTGCCTGGGATATTGAGAAAGTAAATGAATTCTCCCTAGCAGCATACAGCCTAGATCATCTTGGCCCTAACACCAACTCTCTATTCACTACACCGATGCTGCCCTTCATATACTAATATTAAACGTTTATTGGATTATTTATAAATTTTTATTTGGAGGTTTTTATTATCTCCAGTCCTTAAAAACTGTTAATTTGGGGGAACTGCTTAAAAATTTGTCATGTAGAATATTTTAGACTCTTTACTGGAAGATTCTAGGGGATTATTTGAAAGGACCACTCGAATCTCTCTAAAATGCCAGGATTTGGGATATGAGAAAAGTGCCTAGTGCATCCTAGCTGATTTGTTGAAGCAGAAACTATTGGAAGGTGAAACATCTGATGGAGCATGCTCACACTCATCTTTTTGATTTCCAGCTGAATAATAGGCTGTCTCAATACTTGGTCATTTTGGATAACAACTCCCTATCTCTTACTGGACATGTGGTTACTCAGTATCAGACAGGCAGAAAGAAAAAATAGTGCTCTGACTCATGTTTAAATTTAAGATGAAAAAAAGAAAATCTCAAATGGAGATTATGTTTTCTGGTAAATCCATACAAAACAATACAAAAAACCTTAACTAAATTTTTTTAAAAATCAAAATAAATTTTCTTTCTTAATTTGACTTGGCCCCTAACCAGGAGAAAGCCAAATACTTTTGAAATAGGGCTCATAACTTAATCTTTTGTACTTTTTTATATTAAACTTAAGAGTCTTACTCTCTGTACCTCCCCCCATTTGCAAATAAGTCAACACATATCTATAAAAATTGGATTGATCAGATTACTCTAACAGGAAAAATAATTCCTACCATTGAAACCAAATTCAAAACAAAAAGGAGAAACATAACTTTATTGATCTAAATTTGGATATTGGCTGCTGTTCAGTTCAGGTGGAGAGGAATAGTTAGGAAGGTGAGACCAACTCCATAAACTAACTTTTATTTTAAATATTAAGGCAGCAGATAGTGATTCAACTGCTAAATAGGTGAGTACCCACTGACAGTGCTTTAACACTTTTCTCTCCATTCTCTAATCTCCTCTTCTTCCCATTCAATCTCCTTTCCTGAATGTGTTCAAATAAAAAGTATGCCACATTAACCTCACTAACCAACAAGCATTTTTTTTTTATGTAACAGGTATCTTTATGAAAAGATACAATTGTAAAAAATTTAACAATCTCTAATAAAACAAGCATTCTGGTAGTCACTGCGCATTTTCTACTTCCTGAGAGGAAGCTTATATCTTCATGCCATGTCAATCAGAAATGGCTTTATTCAAAGATATGGAAATTTATTGCTGATAATCTATATGATATATAATAAGCTATTATCACTTAAAACAACATAATTCCAGAGGGCTGATGAAACTTTTGAATTTGATTGTGAAATACCTGTCCTAGACCCTGCCTGTCTTGATTTGTGGATGGATGAATACAGAATGCTATATATCATATGTCTGTGTCTAGCCTGCCTCATATAATAAATCATATTCCATTCAGCCCCATTCTGCCATGCATGTTTATTTCAACCTCACTTTTACTTCCTCTTGGATCCACAATCAAATTGATATTTTCATTGTTTCTTGAAAGGGTGAGTCAATTAAATTTTTTACTGCTCTTTGACAATCTCTGTGACTTTCCAAATGAAAACATTCCTTAGTTCTATAGGATCCTTGAAAATAGAGATTGTTTCATTTTTGCTTTTGCATCCTAGGTTTAGTGCAGAAGTTGATTTATAGTAAGTACTTAATAGATACTTATCATTCATTCACTGTTCCTCCTAAAACTTTCTCATTTTATAATAGTTAGAATTTCTTGGCCCAAGCTTTATGAATTGCTTGGGCCAAAAAAATGTCATTTTTTTCAGCCAACCTGATGATGAGCTGCTCTAAACTTGGCTAGGCAAGTCTTCAGAAAATAGTAATACAGTCTATCCCCATGTTTCTACTCAAACCCTCCAGGTGGTAGAGTCTGTCAGAGCTTGTGCTCCTACTGGCATAGCTGATAACAGTCTAATGTCGCCTTTATGCCACAATAAGGTATCAAGAAGGACTTTGCTGAACATACGTTCAAGAGACAATCACATAGATGCTAGATTTATAAATTAGCATCCATCCATTATTTAGGCTAGGGTATAAAAGTCAGAGCATAGGAAATATTACAAACTAATCTTTCTTTTTGTATTCCTATTATTCAGGTTTTATAGGCTTAAGTAAAATCTGGGACAAATATGCTGATACTCCCTGCAAAGAAAGGAAAAAAGGAAGGAAGAGACATAGGAAGGAGATATAGAAAATGTGATATAGAGAAACACAGAGACAGAGATGCTAAGAGATTTCCATTGCTCCTTCCTTACCCCTACTGCAATCTGAGGGATCAAGAAAGCACCCAGGATTTTTTGTGTCATCTCCAACTGTCAAACCTTTCAGCTCTTTATCAGAATGCATATGTCCTGCTCAAAATAATCCATGTTCGTGAACATAAGGAGGGGGTAGTGTAGACTGTTTCACCCTGTTTACTTTCTTCCCTGAGACTTCATAATATACAATATAAGTTCTCCCTTGCTTATTTTCTTTTCTTTAATGAAAGATTTTCAGTAATCCCCAAACTAAAAAGTATCACGCTAGCCAATAATGGAGTGTAAATACCTACCTGGACCATGCTAAAGTCCAAGAGCATGTAGTACACAAAAGCTAATTTATGATATCATCAAGGTGAAATCTAGTTCAGGGAATATGTATGTGTTCCTAAGAAATACACATCCAATCAGAAAAAAAAAAGATTCAGGACATGTGTATGAGAAGAATTACACAGATGCCCGTTATAAATCCCTAACATAGCTCATGAGATCAATTAAGATGTTCAAGCAGCTACAAAAAGGATGATTGAGGCAAATGGTAACATCAGGATGACCATATGGTGAGGGGAAACTAGAACTGTTTGGACATAAAATGAGAGCCATCAGAATTCCAGCAACAGTCATACAAAATCCAGTGAGAAGATAGCAAAACAAAGCAGCCAAGAAAAATAGAAGATGAAACAGAGTTTGGGCATCAGGAAAGACAAATAAGCATGTGTTTCCAAGTCAATAAACAGGTGGGAGAGACCCAGAATGACATCACTTATGTCTATTTCCTGCTCTTTTTCCTTGACCAGTTTTCTCACAGCTTAATTCACGGTGCTTCATTTTCAAAAAGAACAATTTGGTTTAAGGCTTTATAGAGCATAAAAAAATGACTTTAGGGCAAATGTTGAGACCTGAGATTTTCCCTGCCTTTCAGCAACAGTACACATTAATTGCAGTCTTCTTTCTAAGTATAGGCCAATTTCTCTCAAGACTGCCCATTGGGCTGTGCTACTGCAGGCCATCATCACCACAGGAAACAATGGCCTTTGGACAACTTAGCTCACCTAGAAATGCATTATCAGGTGATAACAGCATCATTAGCTCATGTCAAGGCTGTAGTCAGGTTTAAAGGCTTTCAATTAGAGGGGTTCTTCAAGCAGCTGTACTGTGATAGGTAATTTAGCCTAACTTTCCACAGCAGTCCTAAATTTATATTTACTCATGATTCTATCACATATTGAAAGAGATATGCTTTGAAAATCTGACTCAATTAAAAATATTTAAGTACGCGAGTTTAACATTGTCCATGAAATGGAATTTCTCTTTGCGAATACCTTCTTTTCATTGGATTTAGGAACACAGAAACCAATTTGAATATACAGAGAGTAACCAAAGCAAAACGGATAGCCTAAGTCAGAAAATACTCTGATAAAGAGTGAGAGATTGGGGTGCGGGGGAACCAGGATGACCTTTGACTAAAACTGAGGTGTTATTTGCAGTGCCTTAGAATAGGACAGGAGAAGAGAGGAAGGAAAAGGGAATAGAAGCTTTCTATATCTCAGGTAGAAAGAGATGATAGAACCAAATCCTGAACTCATATTAAAGTTAAATTATATATGTGTGCATGTTTCTATGTCTGTTTGCATATATATTTACAAATTATATATATAAACATATATATATATATATATATACATATAAGGCATATATTCATGTACTTTATATTATTTCTATATATGTAGAAATGAATATATACTTAAGTGTATATATTATGATATGTGTACCATACATATATACATATATGTATATGTATATAAATACATAGTGTATGCATGAGGATATACACTATATATATTATATAAGGATATAAATATATACTTATGATTAAGTGTGTATATATTTGTATACATATAAACATTTAATACTTAATATGTTAAGTATTAAGTTTATATATGTATTTATACACATATACATCTATGTATACATACACATATACTGGAGAAGGAAATGGTAAACTACTTCAGTATCTTTGCCAAGAAAATTCCATGGATATTATTGATGGGCTATGACACATGGCCATGAAGAGTCAGCCATGCCTGAACAGCTGAACAACATAAACATATACATGTACATATTCAAAGGCATGTTTGTGTGTATATACATGTATAACTGTATATAAGTATGTGTACACATGCGTATGTACTTTGTATACAATATACCCTTTGTATCATATACAAATATATATTTTTATATGTATGTGTATATAAAGTATAAATTGTATGTATATATGTATATATAAATACCCATAAATACATACATACATATATATATGTGTATATATATATATATATATATATATACACACACACACACACACACATTAGAGCCATTGTTTCATAATATGCTGTCTCTTGACTTTATACCTATGCACAGTCTTATTTTCCATGGGTAGAACCATACACAGTTTTGGAGAATATCTACTTTTAAGGCTCATATCAGTTATCACCTCTGACACAAATTCTTTCGTGATACCTAATGTTCAGTTTTCTTTTCTTCCTCAAGTTATCTTCTATTTCTGTGTTTGCATGTTGACATGTAGATTCTTTCTACAAAGATTGTTTTTGGGGGGGTTTATTTTCTTTATATTCATGGCAACTTGCATATACTAGGTACTTAATGAACATTTGTGGAATTGAAATTTTTTAATCCTAATCAGAAATATCATTACCAACAAGCTTAATTCAATACATCTAAGATCTGAGATTTTAACATGAGTATTCTCTTCATTGAAAAAGATATGAAATACTCAGCTGTCTCTTAAGTAAAAAAGGTCTTCCTAAATTGTTGTTGGTGAAAAATTCATTATCTGTTGACCTATCTTTTGACATTACCTCTCTGAATTTAAAAAGGTTGGTGTTAGGGTGACAGGTGTTCCCCAGGCACATAGCTAAAGCTTTTCTAGATTGATTCCATTTATCAGAGTTTGTCCTCTTTTGTAAATCCTGGGAGTCCTCTGGATTTCTTCCATTCTAAAATAATATAGCTGAGAAATTTAGTTCAGAAATTCATGATGCTATTAATTATAGTGTTGACGATATATTGTGCAAGTTTAATTATTTTGGGTCAATATCTGAGATGCATTTTTATTTTAATTACTTTTTAAACTGAAAATAGCATCAATCAAGTTGATAACTTCAGTCATCTTTGATTCCTTCTCTCTCTCAGCATTCATTTTGAATCAGTTGACATCTTATCAATCCTTCTTCTACAGCATTTCTGACATTTCTCTCCTCTTTACTTATTACCTTCTACCCTAGTCCAAATTCAAATAATTTCTCACCTGTGTTTCATGATCATTAAATCTTTTTCCTTTTTCATGTATTCACTATACTATTTCCAAAACAATCTTCCGGTGACAGGAATCTACTGATTAGAGAAATGCAAATTAAAATAGTTCTGGGGTTTGACAAGGTAAGAAAAAATATTAATTGTTGGAATATGTGGAAAAATCAGAACACTAATGTCACTATTAAGTCTGCATCCTAAAGAGATCATAAAAAAAGGAAAAAGACCCCCCTGTACAAAAAGATTTGTAGCAACTCTTTTTGTGGTGGCAAAGAATTGAAAAATGAAGGATTCTTCATCAATTGGGGAATAGCAAAACAAGCTGTTGTATATGAGTGTAATGCACTATTATTGTGTTATAAGAAATAAGTAGATGAATTTCGGGAAAAAAAAACATAAAAAGACTTACATAACTGATTCTGAGTGAAGTAAGCAGAACCAGGAAAATATACATAGTTACAGCAACAGTGTACAATGATCAGTTTTGATAGCTCTTCTCAGAAATAAAATGATCCAAGATAATTCCAAAAGTCTCATGATGGTAAATGTTATCCACATCCAGAGAAAGAACTATGGAGTTTGAATGAAGATGGAAGCATACCATTTTCCACTTTTTTGTTGTTTTTGTTTTTCCCTTTTGTTCTAATTCTTTTTTCACAACTTGACTAATGTGAAAATATGTTTATACATGTATAATCTATAAGATTGCTTGTCATATTGGGGAAGAACAGGGAGGGAAAAATTGGAACTGAAAATCTTATAAAAGTAAATGTTGGCAATTATCTTTAATGTAATTGAAAAAAAATAAGTGAGAGGGGGAAAGAAATTTTACTGAACAACATTTTACCTCTCCAATTTTCATCTAAGGAACAGCAGAAGACTGAGTGGGGAAGATTAAAATTTCCCCTCAACACATTCTCAAGAGCCAGGCCTTCCAGTGCTGACTAGAAGAATGTGATCCCCAGTTATGGCTGTGGGTAAGGAGGAGCTAGCACAAGTCTGTACTCTTCCTCAGGAGGAAGAATCTTTTGTTATTGTCATTCTTTGCTGTTTTAGTGAAATAGAGAAGAACTAAGTATGTCCTGTTTTATCCCAAAGGGCAATGCTGAAGGCAATAAATCGTAATTTCAGAGGCAGATCTGAGTTTGAGATTCCAGAATGAAATGGATTGTCATGGGAAGAAGTAGGCTACATTCTAGTTATATTATAGAGGGCATCACCTCCCCTTTTAAATATTTTATTAAACATCTCTATCTGTGTTTCTAAATAACAGTATATTACCCTTGATTCAAAGGACTATCTCCTCATTGGGAGAGATTAATTACTCAATTTCCTACACTTGCATGAGGAACAGAGTTGGTGAATGCATGATTGCAAGCTCTCTTCAGGTCACTGAAGGGAGAGAAAGAAGTCTTTTAAGAAGCCAAACATAAAGAAGTCTTTTAAGAAGCCAAACATATATCCGCAGTTGATAAGTGGTCTAAGGACATGAACTGACAATTTTCAAATGATGAAATTAAAGCCATTTATATCCATATGAAAAAATGCTCTAAATCATTATTAATTAGAGAAATGCAAATTAAAACAATTCTGAGGTTTCACCTCACATCTCTCAGATAGGTTAAAATGATAAGAAAAAATAATGACAAACGTTGGAGGGGATGTGGGAAAACTGGAACACTGATGCATTGTTGGTAGAGTTGTGAAATGATCCAACCATTCTGGAGAGCAAGCTGTAACTATGCCCAAAGGGTATTAAACTCTGCATACCCTTTGATCCAATGGTGCCATTCCTGGATTGTGTATCACAATGAAATAATAAAGGAGGAAAAAGGACCCACATGTGCAAAAATGTTTGGAGCAGCTCTTTTTGGGGTAGAAAAATATTGGAAAATGAATAGATGCCCATCAATTGGGGAATGGCTGAACAAGTCGTGATATGTGAAGGTAATAGAATAATATTGTTCTATAAAAAATGATAAACAAGCTGATTTTGGAAAGGTGTGGAAAGATTCACATGAACTGATGGTACGTGAAACAAGTAGAATCAAGAATACATTGTACACAATAACAGTAAAAATGTGCGATGATCAACTATGAAAGTCCTGCTTCTCCTCAGTGGTTCAGCGATCCAAGGCAATCCCAATAAACTTTGGATAGAAAACACCATCTGCATCTAGAAAAAAAACTATGGAGATTGAATGTAAATCAATACCTGCTATGTTCATTTCTTTTTTCTGTTTTTTTTCCCCTCTCCATTGTTTTGTGTTTTTTTTTTCTGATTTTTCTCTCCTGATATAATTCATAAAGCAATGTTTTTAAAAAATAAATAAAATAAATAAAACTTTTCAAAAAAGAATATATAGAGAAGTAATCAGTCTCTATCATATCACTTTTTTCATCTTGCTACAGTAAAGAATTTGGGGAATTTCAGATCTGAGACTCTCTCTCTTGGTTGAATTTAGTAATCTCGCCCCCAATCTGAGAATTTATTTACTCTGCAAGTTGTCTGATATATATTTTCCTATATGTACTTTGTTTTTTTCTATTTGACTTTCAATTAGGATAAATTAATCTCTATGCTATTTGATGTATGTGTTCATAATGCAACTGGCATTTGGTGGGAAAAATTGTCAAGTCTTGGATATGGAACTTGGTACATACCTCTATTGTAATAAAGAATTTAGCTCACACCTAAAAATCACTTATTTACATTAATTTAAAGGAGCAATAAATATATTTCTAATCTGGTCTTTCATCTTTCTGAGAAGAGCAGAGTGTTAAAATGCTGAATCCAACCTCCTGAAGGAAATAAAATCTTCCTTTGAGAAAGGTACAGGGAAGAGATGTTAAAGATATCTATTCTTGCCTTTTTGTGAATCACCTCTAGTCAGACCTTTTTGGACATATATAACTTATATAGGACAAAACAGAACAGCAACCATAGTAACATCATATGTATGTATATACTTGTGCAAATATATACAGATGCACAAAACTCATGCAAACACACATATGTATGTACTTATATACATAAATATATAAGTATGTATATGTATTATATATGGTTATCTTTTCTGCATTGAGTGGGTTATGGAAGTGGTGACCCACAATCTAGAAAATCTGCGTAAAAAATTTTAGTTCTTCCTTCATATTAGAGAAGTCTAATCTTTTTTTCCTTTCTTTTTGTGTTGTTTATAATACTTTATTGATAAATTTGTGTGTATTTGTGAATATCATACAATACTATAAAATTATTTTATGTATTTCTGAATTTCTAAACTTTTTCTATGTTTTCTACTAATCGATGCATGTTGTTAGAGCTTCTGCAAAACTTCCTCAATTTCCCATTTAATTTCTGATACCAATCATTTATATATTTTTATCTATCTTCATATCTCTCTATTTATCTATGTCTCAAAAAAGCAGTGAGGAAAGTTATGATGTGGAAATTCATGATGTGAAGGGGATAATTATGTATATATTATATGTATATATGTTTATATTATGCATATATGTATGAGATGTGTGTATGTAATATTGTTGTTATTTATCAGGGAGGTGATCCCATGGTATAAGTTGCATTTGTATGAATGTGTATGTACATATATATATGGGTATATATATTTGTATGTATGTGAATGTCACTTTCCATAATTACCCTTTCTTGTCCCTCTGTCTGCCAATTGAACCCTTTTCTTATAAAAACTAAGTACAAACAAAATAAATCGTGTATGTGTATGTGTGTGTTTGTGTTTGTGTGTGTGTGTGTGTGTGTGTGTGTGTGTGTGTGTGTTTGGAGAGAGAGACAGAAACAGAGACAGAGACAGAAATTCAGAACTGATCACATTGAAAATCTCACTGTTTCCTCACATTGTTCTGTTTCTAACATCTTACTAAAATTTTCTTCCCATATCATACTCTGATCCTTCTATTCTCCTATTGCCTCAATACTCCTAAACATCATTTTTCCCCTTATTATAACTTCATGTCTTACAGTCTCTGCCTTTATCTTGGCTTTCTTCTGGTCTCACTTTCCTCCTTTCATAGTGTGGAATTGAAAATATTTTAATAATACCCTTAAATGTTCCTAATATTTCTACTAATACTACCTCTACTACTACCACTGCCATCACTATTACTACTATTACTACTGCTACTACTACTACAACTGATAATGATGATGATGATGATAGGATAGGGAGTTAAATTGTAATTTCTTTAGTTTAGCTGTGTTTTCAGTGTGTAAATTAGTAATAATAGCAACAATTACCAATAATAGCTCTAATAAATGCTTACATTTTTCAAAGCATGTTACATACATTATCTATAATTCAACTAATTCAATTATGTAATGGTCTAAAATTTTGATTCTCTTATCCTTTGTCCCACTCATTTTTCTTCTTAGAGCCCTCAAATGCAAATCACTTCTAGATCGACATGTGAACCAAAAACTACTGAAGAAAATTACAAAAGTCATTACAAGTGGTTATAAGAAGTTTACATTTGCTAATTTCAACTGGGTTCTCACACATGCACAGCAATTCTTTCATTTAGTTCTGAAGTACTTACCATGGTAGCTTTTGAAAACTCTTATATCAAGAATCCATCTTGATTCCAACAAGCTCTCTGAGCAGAATATTTCAATGCCTACTCCAAAACTCCTCTTTATCCACCAATAATCTTACTTCTTACGTCCTAGGTTCTACTCTTTTCCAAGGGTAGGCCCTCTACTTTCCTTTTAGATTTGATTAATTTACTTTTCCTTCAGAAGATTGCAATACAGAATTATTTATTTATTTCACATTTTAAATGTTCCTTTTTCTACTAATGCTATTCCAGATGACTAGAAACATATGTTTCTACTAGCTTTAATAACAAAACAAAAACTTCCCATGACCTATTATCATTTTAAGCTATTTTAATCTCTTTCCCTGATAAATTCCAAAGAAGTGTAGGTTACATTCATTGTCACCATTTCCTCTCTTTAACTCCTTATCAATTAATGTAGTTAGTGATCCCACTGCTCTTTTTAAACTGTCCCTTTTAATATTCCCAATAACGTCTACTTTAAAATATATATCTATATCAATTTATATTTGCACTGCCACTTTCTCCCAGTGTCTTTTCCTCTTCTCTCTTTCAGAAAGTGATCCTGCATAACAAATGATATGTTTAAAGAAAAGAAAAATAGAAAGAGGAAATATCAGCAAAACCAATAAATATGTTTTAAAAGTCTGAAAACATAGTTAAGGTCCTGATTAGTGTGAATAATTAACTCCAGAAAGTGATAGCATGGCATTTGCACTATTTGAAGTTATATTTATGTAAAATAAGGTAATTGTCTCCAGCCTTATGGAAATATAAGGTGCTACTTTGAATAATAAAACCATTTCAGGAGATTCATTATTCTCACAAATAAGGACTTACCAGTACATGTAATATTCCACCCTTACAAATAAATGTAGTAGAGATGTCTTCTCATATTTTTTCTTTGGGATCATGTGTATTCTTGGTAATTTTGCAAAGTTCGCTTTTGATTGTTATGTAATGTTTTTTTACATATATTTTTATATTATTTTATTGATTTTTATTTGTTTTGCTTCTGTCTGAATCAGTTTGTGCCAAGTGTTTCCATGGGTCTCTATTTTAATTATATTCTTCATTTCTTATATCCCAAGTAACATTCATATTACACAATTTGTCCAGCCATTCCCTGATCAATTAATTCTCTATCAATTATTCTCTATCAATAATTATCCAGTTGTGGTTCTCTTCAACAATGAGATGATTCAAACCAGTTCCGATTGTTCAGTAATGAAGAGAATCAGCTACACCCAGAGGGAGAACTATGAGAAATAAGTGTGGACCATAACATAGCATTTCCACTCTTTCTATAATTGTTTGCTTGCATTTTTCTTTTCCTGATCAGATTTTTTTTTCTTCACTTTTCTTCGCTCATGTGAACTGATACCAAGTGAAATGAGCAGAACAGGGTAGATATCGTACACAGTAAATAAATTAATGTTGTACAATGTTTAACTGTAAATGACAGCTATTCTCAGCAATACCAAAAAAATTCTGAAGCACTTATGAAAAATGCTATCTGCCTTAAGAGAAAGAACTATGCATTCTGAATATGGATTGAAGCATACTTCATTTTAGTTTCTTTAATATTGTTGTTATTATTATTATTGATCTTCCCTTTTTTATAATATGACTAACATAGGAAAGCCTAAATCAAATTGTTCACCTTGGGGAGGAGTTAAAAAAGGAGAGGGAGAAAATTTGGATTTCAGAACTTTAAAAAAAGAATATTAATTTTTTGTTTACATGCAACTAAGAAAGAAATAAAAATAAATGTAAAAAATTAGTCCCTGCTAAACTATAGAATACTAGCAAATTCAGAAAAATCATCTCTCCTAATTCTTTTTTTCCTGCAAAACTTCTCAAAACATTAGTCTTTATTGTTTGCTTCTATTTCCTCATATGTATTCCCTTCTTAACTGATTAACATATTACATTTTATCCCCAATGGTCTATTTGGAACTGTTCTCTAAACTATCATCAGAAATCTACTTCTTGCCAGACCTAATGGCCTTTTTCTTTATCCTCATTCTTTTTCTCTATGTAGCCGACAATTTTGTTGTCCATTATTTTTTTTGTTAATCATTTTTCTAAGCACCCAGAATGTGTTGAGGCTTTTTTTTTAAAAAAATCTCTTCATCTAATTAACAATACCTAGCATTCTTCTTTTTCCTTCTTCTACTTTTCTAGCATCCTTTTTTTCCTGATTTCTTTTCTGATTCCTCTTTCTTTTCCCATCACTGAATGATGAAAATCCTCCAAAATTCTGTGCTTAGAATTCTATTTACCCCTCAGTAGTAGTTTCTCTTTCACTTCTGTTCAATTAATTGAGGTATGAAGGATGCTTGATTCTTGCTTATCACAGTGTAACTTCTGAAATATTTAACTATTGTGGAAAAATTCTTGCCAGTTGGAGCACCATCGATCTTATATGTAGAGAGCCTCTAAAGAATAGATCAACTGCTTAACTGATATTCATCATTAGGTAACATATCTAGGGTATGTATAGCATGATTATTAAGAATGGTAAAGCAATTTATATTATATCAACTTATAATCATTTCTTTGGCAGTCTCATCATCCTTTTCCTCTTCTTCATCATGATATTATATCAAGTCCCTAGTTTACATTTGTTTATAGTATTTTGTGAGATATTATATTAACCAGTTGGGAAGAACTTATGTGACAAAAGTATACCTATGGACATATTTTAGTAAGATATACTTTTGCCGTTTAAAAAAAGCTACTTACAAATTGAATATATTAAATCTACTTAGCACATGGGGTTTTTTCAATTGGTCTTTTCTGTTGTTTAGTATTCATTGCTGTCTCTGAATCTGAACTGAAAGTCACATGTGATCTTCATTTAAGGGAAAATATCATGCAGGGAGATATTTCACCTTTAAATTTTGGGTTGTATTGTGAATCAGGAAGTAGCTAGATTTCATAGTAGGTGGAGTACTGGACTTGGAATGAAGAAAACTCAAGTTTGAATCTTGCTTCAACTATATGATCTTAAACAATCTTTATAACCTCCCTTAGGCTCAGTTTCCACATCTATAAAATGGGTATAAAAATACTAGTTACTTCATGGACTTGTGGTGTATAAAAACATTATTTTAGATAAAATGAAATTATACATATATATGCATTTTTGTAACCCTCAAATATTATAAAATCTTAGCCATTGTTATTATATTTAGTATTGTTGCTATTAATGAAGTAGCCTTTTGCTTTTGCAAAGGCTGATCCTTAAACCATGGTGCAGAGAATCTTCACTGAATTTCCCAATGCAAGTGAATCAAAGATTATGACCATACCCTGTTTCCTATGGCCAGTGATGGAAACTGGGAGTGAAATGAGGCAGTCCCCAGGAATGTAACCTTAATGTGAAGTACATTTCCTAATATTATACAAATCATTCAACCGAATGCAAATCAGTACACATTAATAAAGCTCAGGGCTCCAAGCAACTATCTTTTCTAAATCTGTCTCTCTCAATATTTGTTCTCCTAAAACACACACACAGAAATATTCATAAATATAAACATATACATACACCCACACTCACACAATGCCTTTGGCATTCTATTACAAGAGGCAAGGTGCAAAACAATTGTAAATTAGCTATCTCTACCCATTTCTGATTGACAATTGCCAATCAAAAAAAAAATGTCAGAGTAAATAGTTACTGATCCTCAAACAACTGAAGCTACATTATTCCATATATAGTGCTTAGGGCAGACAGCATATGAATGGTGCAGGTGGCAGCATCACTGGAGATTCTCATGATGGTGTAGATCTGAAAACTGTGAATCATTAACATTGTTGTAAATGTCAGTTGTCAGACTCTCAATGTTGTCTGTGGCTCTACTCCTGCTTTCTGCTAGAGATGCCATCACTGCAGGGATTGTAGACTCAGCTTTGTTTTAAGGATTTGTCATAAGGATTGTTACTGATTATTGGTGTTTGCTATTGAGCAGGGCACCTAGGTCCTGAATGCAAGATTTGCATTATTATGGGAAGGTGATAATGCCACAGAATGTTGATTGACCAGGACAAAGAAATAATGATGGAGCAATAACATCTACTTTGGATATAATTAGGAGAACTTTTATCATAATAAATGATCAATTTTTGTTCTTCATTTTGCCATTTGTAAATGCAGGATACCCTACTGGGTGCTATGCCAAAGATTAGAAAGAGACTTATTTCTTAGAATTGGAGATTTAAGAGGGACCTTAGATATTGTCCAATCTCTGTCAGCATTTGGCCCAATCCAAAAGAAAATTTGTGAGAGAAGAAATAGTAAGCTGCACACCAAATTGAAGAATCTACAAGATCTACATTGTGTGGACTTCATGTATGCCTCTGAAACCTGGATAGTTTACCAGGACCATGCCAGAAATTTAAAACACTTCTATTTAAATTGTCTTAGAAAAATTTTGAAAATCATTTGGCAAGAAAAGGTATGGGAAACTGAGATCCTCTCTCAAGGTAAACTGCCAAGCATTTAAACTCTACTTTAGAAAGTACAACTCCAATGACAAACACACATTTATCTAAAAGACTATTTTATGGAGAAATTACACACAACAAGCACTCACATGAAGGTAAGAAAAAATGGGACAAGAATGCTTTCAACACTTCTCTAAGAACTTAAGTATCAGTTGTGAGAAATGGGAGACACCGGTACAGGACTACCCAACATGGTATGCCCATATCAAAGAAGGCACTGTGCTCCATGAGCAACACAAAGTAAATGTGAGATGTGTAAGTCTGAAGATATCTGCATGTGAAATGTTTAAATGTACTCTTTGTGCCTGATTTATGATAGAGTCTTCCAAATTTATGACAGGTTATCTATAATTGAATATTCTATGCCTTGACCCTGATATCATTGGTCATTGGTCTTCTCTGTATATGAAAGACAAACAGCAATAAGAATAACAATCCCTGTCAGGATTGAGAAAGATAATTTATTATAAAGTCAAAAATAATTTCTAAGTAAATTATATGGTAAATTCTGAAACATATCACTTTTATTAAGAAAGCTTTAATTATATTAATTTATACTGTTCTCAAGAAGTAAGAAGTGAGTCTTTGTTTTTAGAATGCCAAATAATCAGAAAAAGTTTTAAAAATATAATGTGTCTAAATATTTTCATGTATTCAACTATTTTTTATATTATAGACAAATACTTGATTAGCTGAATGTCATCAATTTTTAAATTTAACTTCCAATGATATAGAATGTATTCATTAGGAGTTAATTTATATCTATCTATTCTATCAATAGATACATATTACAACACATATTCATTGGGAATTCATATATAAATAGGTATATGCATGTAGATGTGTATTTTGTTAAGATCTACCCTTTTGTTTTCCTTGGGATACTGAAAATGATTATTAAATCATGATATTTGATAGTTTCAAAAATTACATTAAAATTGATTTAGAAAGTACTCCCCCAAATATCCAATTTAATTAAAACCTACTATGTGAAAGGCATTATGATAGGCCCTAAGGTACAAAGGAGCAATCAAAAACAGTATCTAGGCTCATGGGAATATAACATAATCAAGTATACATTGGTACACACATGATATGTATTCACATATATATGTATATGTACACACATATATGTTTAGTTGTTTCAGTCATATCCAATTGTTTGTGACACCATGGTCCTCTGCTGATGGGATTTTCTTGTGAGAGATATTAGAGTGATTTCCCATTTCTTTCTCTAGTATCAAATGGGTTGAATGACTTGTCAGGAATTTTTTGAGGCTAAATTTGAACTTATGTCCTCCTGACTCCAAACTCAGCAACTCTATCCACTCTGCTTCATATACACAAATACATATACATACATATATATCTCTGTGTGTTAAATATGTGAGATGTCTATCTATACATGTATAACATATATGATATATACATGTGTGTGATAGAGAGATGGATTTCTCATGCATAGAGATCTCAGGGCAAAACACAACACAGTACAATAAAACAAAACAAACAAAAAAACAAGCAGCCAAAAGAAAGTACGGAAAGGTAAAAATGTTCCTTTTTGTGTTTCTAGGAGTGCCCTTGGGAAAGAAACACATCTTTAAAAAACGTTAGGGATGGAGAAAAAGACATCACCAATATGGGGATGTGTAAAGAGGTCACTAACAACTATATGAAATGGTAAAGAGTAAAGGCTTCTTTAAATATAAGAGGTAACATGAAGTTTGAATAGCTAGGTAGTCCAGTGGTTAAGGAACTGTACTTACAGTAAAGAAGATCTGAGTTCAAATCCAGTCTTAAACACTTAATGAGTGACCATAAGCAAGTTACAACCCCTGTTTTCTTATCTGTAAAATATGAATAATAATAACAACACCTACCTTCCAGGATTGTTATGAGTATTAAGGGAAATAGTAATTATAAAGCTCTTAACATAAGGCCTGATACATGATAAGTACTACATAAATATAACTGTCATTAGAAGAGAAGGGTTCTAAAAGACAAAGGAGAAAAAAATATATCTTAGGCTTATGGGAATAAATTGTAAAGCCATAAAGAAAAGAAATGAATGCCGAATTCAGGGAGTAGGAGTAAGTCAGAAACTAGTGTTGATTCCAAACTACATTATCTTTGATGGGGTAAAAAAGGAAGCTTTTTTGTGCTAGTTCAGGAGTGGGGAGAGCAAGTTGGTAAAAATGAGGAAGGAGGTGAACACCCTTCTTCTCCACTGAACACTTCTTCCCTTTCAAATTTATTTTTTGCTGATGTCACCTCCCCCTAAATGCCATCCCCTTTTGAAGGTTTTTCTTTCCTATGGAATGCCTTTGAACATAGAGAAAGGGATATCCAATCTTTTCTCTTTCCATATTCTCCCTACTGATGCCAATTTCCCTTTGACCTGGTACCCAGGCTGTTTATCACTGTATTTGGAATTAAAGAGCTTGGGTTAAAGAACAAGAGTTCCTTAGTTATAATCTAGATTACAGTTGACAAATCACTTATCTTATGTGGACCTTACTTTCCTCCCCGAAAGAAAAAGAAAAACAAAACAAAACAAAACAAACAAAAAAAAAAGGAATCAAATCATATCCAGTTTGTAGTTTCATAATAACTTTATGACTCAGGTCTGGCCTGAACCTTGTAATAGCCTCATGTTCTTGATCTTTGTCTTGTATTTTTTCCCATTTCTTTTATATTTATTAGTCTCAATAGTAGTTGAAAATGTCTAGCAAATTCATCCAAAAATAAAAAATGTTAATGACTAAAAGTACTTTAATGTAATTTTTCCATTTGACGGAGAAATATCTCATTCCCAACTAATGAAAATCCAGGTGTGAAATTTCAGGCTTATGGCAAATGAATGAGATTGAAAAGCAACAGAATAGACCACAAAGAGTACTGATTTCTGAGCCAAGGGACCTAGGTCTGACTGACTCATAGATCAGCTATCACTTTCTGTAACTTTGAGCAAGACTCATTTGTAAAATGAGGACATTGAAACAGATCATCTATACAATTTTTGTATCAGCAACTAAGTAGTCCATTGAAAAGAGTCAGTCTCAGGGTCAAGAAGAAGAATTCAAATCTGGCCTCAAACATTTTCTAAGTGTATAACTGTGGGTTAAGTCATTTTATCTCGGTTTCAGTTTCTCATCTATAAAATGGGGGTGATAATAATAGCATTTACCTCTCAATATTGCCATGATAATCAAATGAGTTTACAAGTATAAAGCACTTTGCAAAAGTTATGGTACTAGAGAAGCACTATTAAATAACAATTATATTACATCAATGTATTATGTTAAATTATAATCCTCATGTCCCTGGGTTCTAATCATGGCCCTATTATTGTTATAAGTTGCACTGTGATCAAGTCACTTAACTTTTCCTCCTCCCTCTCTCCCTCCCTCCCTCTCTTTCTCTTCCTACTTCCCTCCTTCCTTCCATCTCTTCTTCCCTCCCTCTTTCCTTCCTTCCTCCTCCCTCTTTCTCTCTGTCTTTCTATCTATCTATCTCTTTTTCTGTCTCTCTGCCGCTCTGTTTCTCTCAACTCCATCATAGAGCTCCTCCTTTAGGATCACAGAATTACAGCTAGTAGGGTCTTTGGAGATTATTGAGGACCCTTCTCTTGATAGAACAGCTCAACTGTTGCTAATCTTTGATGTGAAGATCTAACATAAAACATTCAGCTCATTTGTTTTCAGAGATCAAACACAGGTACTAGTCATGATTGTTTATATAATAATAATACTTCACTTGGTATAATTGATACAGCATCCACAAAACCTTTTCATCCCTAGATAAAGCAATTGTAGTTAGCTTCTTCCTTCATGAGTCCTATTTGCCAACTCTCTAATCATGTTAATTTTCCTCCTCTTGATTCTACTATCTCATTGATTGCTGGAATTCTCCATCTCTCTTGATTGGACTGGCTTGTAATTAGACATAATATAACATGCTTCATATGGCTTTAACTTTGTTTATCCATGGTTCCTCCAGGTTATGTTCCTGTTTATATGTCCCTGTGAAAATCTTCACTTCCCTTTTTAAAAGAACTGAAAGAGCTACGTGGCTACTAAAAATGCTTTTGTAGGATTAAATGTAGTTTGTTACAAAAAAGAAGAAAAGAAGCAATAGTTGCTCAAAAAATAATTAAATAAAAAATTAATGTTAAACACAACAAGCAAGTTAAATATGAACCAAGCTTGTTTGCAATGCACTACTTATGAATATATGATCTGATTTCCCTGCTCTCTACATAAGGGAACTCCTTTTGAGATCAGCAGGAGTTCTTCATATAGAGATCTGCTGTTATGAGGAGGCAATGAGAATTGAGTTGCTTATGAATAGTGATTAACTGGGCATAGCTTAAGAGCAACTCACTGATGCTTGACCAAATGTCAGCTATAGTAGTAATGCTTTGGGAGAAGAAAAGGAAAAAGTCTCTATTCACAGTGAAATGGAATAACTCATAAAACCAATACTTTATAGTCCCATAGCCCTGGGAATATATGCAAACTTGGAGAATTGAGGCAGCTAGCTGTATAAATATTGCAATGGTTTCAGAAAACAACTGGTCTTTAAAGATAAAATTCAAGTGAATTGCATTGGTGCTTCCAAAGAGATTCATTATTAAAGTATGGATCTTTATAAATATCTTCCTGTCATAGTGAAGGATAAATATTCAATTTCTAATACAAAATAGATATGTCACATAAATACATAAATGCATATATACACATACAAACATTAGAAATTGAGAATCTAAAAACCTGTACTGACATTATCGTTTAATTAAACATTCTTATAAAAAAGAAATTAAAAGGAAAGAAAATTAACCAAAGATAATTCATAGCTGGACTATTCTTCCAAGTTCTTAGTTTTAATTTTACCATTAACTCTAAAATAAATATTTTGACATTATTATTTTCCCACAGAATTCTATTTTGTACCTTTGCAGAACAATATGTTTTTTTTTAATAACTTATTAGAAATTAAAATAGCATGAGGAACAGACCAAGAACTGGGAAACTTTCATATATTTTAGCTTTTAGCCATATAAATTGCCAAAGTTTTTCATACATTTGCATTATATTAACGAAATGCAAAAGTGACTACAAGCTATCACTTCTTAATTCAGATTTGTATTTGAATTGTCATTCAGATCCCAAATCTGAAACCTAGTATCTATTGTTAGCCTCATAGTATCTGAATACTCAATAAATCATGTTAGTGATGATGAGGAGAATAGATGAGGGGTTTATACAAATAATAATTTTCATGTCAGTGGTATTTTAAATATGGTTTCAACTCCAACTCTAAAGCATGGATTAGTCAGGGAGGAATATTGTGTATGTATATGTTTAATGCTCTTTCCAACGTCAACTTTTTTTTCTTTAACTACACTATAATTCCTTTGTATTATTCTAGTGGGGATTAAAATCTGCATAAAAATAGGGCTTTCACTTTGTTTTTTTCTCCTCTAGACTACTATAGAAATATAATAAACATTGCCACCATTAATGACAATGAATGGAAAAAAAAGGCTTAAAAGAATGCTACCACATGAAGAAATTTTTCTCTTGACAGGTTCTTTCAGTTCCTCTTCCTTTACTTCCCCACTTTTGGCCTTTACTTCCTTACATGCTATTTGTTTGGCCAGGGAAAATTTTGTCTTTATAACAAATGCATTTTCTAACTTCTTCAACTCCCCATTTAGGACAATAGGATTTGGAGGAAATTCTGTTCTGTATCTAACAATGCTAGAATCTGATGGAAGAATATGAAAATCGAAAAAAAACAATAGTTCTAGCAAGGCTGATGATACTATCTTAAGTGTCTATTGTTCAGTCACTCAATGATGTCTGACTCTTCATGACCTCATTTGGGATATTTTTGGCAAAGATACTGGAGTGGTTTTCCATTTCCTTCTCCAATTCATTTTACAGATATGGAAACTGAGGCAAATAGGATTAAATGACCTGCCTAGGGTGATATAGCTAGTGAGAGCAGATTTATACTCAGGTTTTTCTGCCTTCAGGGCAGCGCTCTATTTATTGCACCACCTAATTTCCCCCTAAGCTTTTATAGCCCCCTAAATTTTATAATATGCTTTCCTCATAACAAATTTTTGACACTGAGAACCCATTTATCATTCCCATTTTAAATACATAGGGAAATTAAGGCTGAAGGAAACAGTGACTTAATCATAGTCAAATAATTAGTAATTGTCAGAGCCATTTTTAACCTAAATTTCTGGATTCTAACTCCAAAATACATTCCTTTACAAATATCAAAAAGTATAATCTAATTCAAGAACCATTGGAAAATTTACCTTTTATGAGGTCAGACTCACTGAAGTCTATCTTAGTCAATGCATCCAAAGCTAAACTTATCATTATCCTCATTCAAATCCAGCTCCATACCCAATTTCTCTATTTCTGTTAATAGCATTCCAAATCCTTTCCCTATTTCAGTCTATATTTCTCCCTTCTGGGCATTCTGGGCATATTGCACAGTCTATGTGAATGTTCAGAAAAAATGAACCATAGGATATAAGAAGGAACATCATAGATAGCTTTCAATCCCTCTTTCTCAGAACTGACTCTGTTCTCACCTCTGCCACTTGCAACCCTTTGTTTCCTAAAAGACTAGATCAGTTAGCCACTTTCTTGTTGAAACCTTTCCTGATCTACTAGCTAAAATCATTGTTTTCTTTCTTATATTTCCCTGGAACACTTTGCTTATATTTCTTCTTTGTTCCTATGTCATGCTACTTCATAATATACTTATCAATGTGAAGTCAAGTACTCTTTAGCAAAACAAAAACTCCCTGAAAGCAGGAATTGCTTTGCTTTTCTATACTATATCCAAATGCATAGCACAATGACTTGTCACTGAGCAGCATTTCCTGTTTGTTTAATTAATTTAATTTAATTGGACCAAGAACAAGTCTTCTACTTATATCTTTGTCTCATCTTGTCCCAATACTTCTTGGTGTTTATTAACTACTTAACAAAATAATTTTGGTTATTGATCCAGCATTTAGAGCTTTACAAAATGCTTTGAACACAGGTATCAATCTTCAAATCAGCCCTCTAAAAAAATCACTGAGTTTATAAAGAAAGATAGAGTCTCTCCCCTCAAGAAATTGTATTCCATAGGAGAGATGACAACTTTAGATGATTTTTATTGATTAAAAAACAAACAAAACAAAACAAAATACCTGTGTTAACATAACTAAGTTTGCTATTTGTGCTTCCACAGTTTATTTCATGTTCTAAGAAAACTGGCAAAATTCAGCATGTGAGGAAATCAGATAGAAATACAATAAGCATTATATTTAGGACACAAATGCTTTTTACTTGGATGGTAAATTGACATCACTTGAGTTACTACTATTTTTATTTCTGCTTCCATTATTTTACTGTGAAGCTTAGTGAACTTTCCTTCAAGATAATTTCCATGATTCATTCTCTGCCTTTGTTTATCTCTCTTTGACTCTCTGTCTCTCTGCCTCTGTCAGTCTGTTTGCCTCTCCCTCTCTCTCTCCCCCTCTTCCCTTTCCTTCTCCTTCCTCCTCTCTCTCCCCAGCCGCCCCCTCCCTCTCTTTCTCTCTCCAGTTATTCTGTATCTAACAATGCTAGAATCCTATTTCTTTATCTCAGCGTCTGTCTCTCTCATTTCTCTTTTTCTTTTGCTGACTTTTTCTGTCAATCTCTTGTCTCTCTCTTTCTGTATTTCTTTTTCTCTCTCTGTCTGTCTCTATTTCTGCCTCTCTCTGTCTCTTTCTTTGTCTGTCTCTGTATCAGTCTTTGTGTTTTTGTCTCTGTCTCAATCCCTTACCTCTTCTTTTCCTTCCCCTTTATCTCTGTCTTTTTCTCTTTTCCTTCCTTTCTCCCCCTTTCTCTGTCCCTGTTTCTCTTTCTTTGTTTCTGTCTCTGTCAGTCTGTCTTTCTCTGTAGGGTCTCTCTTCTCGCTTTCTATCTCTTATCTATTGCTGTCTCTGTTTCAATCTCTCTGTTTTTTGTCAGTTTCCATCCTGCTTTCTCTTTCTTCCTTATTAAATACTAGTACCATATTTGGTATCTCTTCAACCCTTCAATGCTTTCAAAATGTTACTTTTTCACTTTTTGGTTGCTCAGCAACATCATTAACTAATTCCTTCAATAACATAGAATTATCTAAACCTACAAATTTTTATGTGCTCACATTTCCGTTGCCCATAGAATTTTCAGACTACTTCAGGGAACACAAAGATTGATGAAAGCCTAGGTGGATTTTTTTTTTTATAACTTTAACATTACTTTAAGGAATGTTTTGTGGTTGTTGATGGTGTCATATTTGGATAACAATAATAAAAAAAATCAGCATTAGAAAAACTGTCACCTTTAACACTTCAAAAAACAGCATTTCCCCCACAATTCATTCAAATCTATCAGTACCTAGTCTTTATACAATTCCTCCTCCTTTTTTTAAAGATAAAAGTCATTAACTCTACTATCTCCTTCTTTGTAGAATACACACACACACACACACACACACACTCTAAGTTTAGGTTCTGTTAGGAGATGTTAGTACAGGAGAGTGTTCAAACTCACAACACTAACAAATCAAGTGATATATGAATTAATTCATAGAAGCATTTACCCTGTGCATTTGATTTTGGATTTAAGATCTTTAATAGCTGGACTAAAAGACTTCAAAAAAGAGAAATGTAAGGTTAATATTCAAGACTCCTTACTAATTTAAGATCAATGAGAAATTGAGATAATGTATCTCTGAATTTATGATACAAGTCAGTAGGAAAACAAAATTCACTTATACAGAAATTTTAAAGAATGCATAAAACAAAGCATACCTGTGATCAGTCTGTCTAAACAAGCAAATGCATTATTTTGAAATGATATAGAAAATGCCTGAAGCAAACATAACTTGCTAGAAAATATTTCAAGAAGCAGTGAAATGTATGTTCCCAAATGTCCTTTGGGAAGCAAGGCCATTTTCCTTAATCTTGTGTCAATTTTTGATTATTATCCCAGTTATTTCTTGGGTTTATATTTTTGATGGTCAAGGAAAATATCTTTAATCTGTTTGGACATAGCCATGCTGAAATTTAAAAGCCAGGTTGAAACCACAAAAATTTGGAAAGTTATCACAAACTGTTTAGCTTCCTCTAAACCTCACATGAAGAATTTTGTATATATCTATCTGTGTACTTTCAAATTACACATTGATCAAAATATCCTATTCCATTTTAAATATGATTTACTCATAAAAATTCTAACATCCATTTCACTCTTTGTTCCAACAGTATCTTAAAAAAACAAACAGATCTTATTTTTAATGATTCCAGACCAAAATTTTCCTCAAAAATAAAAGGCACACATTGAAGTATTCCAATATCTGATTGAGAAAAACATTAGACCTCTTGAAATCGTATTCTTTTTCAACTTCACACTAAACAATTTCTAAGTCTATAAGAATCTCATATCTGGGCTTTTTATATCTGGCCACACTAAGAAAGCTGGGAAATGTATCTTTGGTTGCCAGGGAGTTTCTAGTATTACCCATTAAAGTCCTTCTTTTATTATATTCTCGGATTATAAATTCCTCTAAGGGAAGAGACCTCAATGATTCCACAGGCACTCTGTGTGGCTCCCCTAGTGTCTTGGACCCTGTGGGCATTCAATAAATATCAATTAATCAGCTTAGTACTTTGATCTGTGGGACAGAGTTCAGGCTGTCATAAACACACTAAGAATAACCCTCTGAGGATTTACATGGTGCTGTGAGAATTTGTCTTCCTACCCTTTGGGCACAGTTAAAGTTTTCTCCCCCTCAAAGGTTCAGGGGTCGCCTTGTCATGTCCTGTGGAATAAGAAGGGCAAAATTAGTTTCACTATAAACTGTGTTCAACATTTCATACTTTTCACAGGAAAGAAATGTCATTCAGTTTCAGTTCTGTCCTGAAGTCTCTGCAGAATTAGCTCCTTCATATAGATCCATATTCTTCTATCTTTGGGAAAATTCACTCCTTTAGGAGGTGTCTACCGAAGTCAGACGTTTAGATGGGAAAATTACAATGTGAATCACTTAATTAGCTCTACCCTTCTTCAGGGGGATGTAACCTGTTTAAAGAGTAATTTCAGTTGAGGGATTGCAGAATTACTTCTATACTGCCCATTCTTCTAGACCCTGCCCCCAAACAATTTTTCCCATATTTCTCTTCCCCTTTAGCTTGTTTAGGGTACCTTGCTGTGCCAAAGAGTAACAGGGAGAAGGATTGGTCTTAACAAGCTATTCCCTTTTACCTGCACAGTCTAGAAAGAATACAACTCCTCTCTGCTTTTCAGCACCTATGATGGCAATCTTTAAAATGGTCAGGATTTATATAGGTATACTTGCCAGCAACTTTGTCTTTATATGACTTGTAAGTTTTAACTCTAATTTGAGGTACTCTCTCCAACAAAAAGTTATTTTTTATCTGAGTGAGTGTATGTGAGTGTAGGTCTTATGTTGGGTGAAATCTGCAAGGTTTTGTACTTTTTAAACTTTTTTTTTTTTTAAATTTGACTTCCTGGCTGCTGGTTTTTTTTTTGTTTTGTTTTGTTTTTGTTTTTTGTTTTTTTTTTTTTTAGTGGAAGATTTCTCCTCCTTTTGTTTTACCACAAAATCGATAAAAAGGGGTGGGGAAGGCAAAGTATCTCCTAAGCATCTTTGCAGTCAGATATTTCTCTCAATAAGCTGATCTGCAGAAGATGAAAGTACAAAGCAATGTTTTTCAGTCACTTAGACTTCAAGAAAATGTAAATCCCCAAATTTTTGGGTTCCTTTATATTATTCTCCCATTCCAATGCCTTACAGTTAGCAACTTTCATTGCCACCTGTTGAATTAGGAGTTGCCTTTGAACATTATTTTCATAATTGTTCAGTTTTTACAGAGCACACTGATTATATAGTGTTTTCCAATTATTTTTATGAGTTACTCCACCCAAAAATCATATGAGGTTAAGAAGTTAATGGTATACTACTTCCTCTTTGACAAAGTGGGTACACAGGACATTTATAAGATCAAGGATTTAAAGGTGGAAGGGGCCTTTTTGTTGCTGTTC
Organism: Sarcophilus harrisii; assembly: GCF_902635505.1. Classification (NCBI taxonomy): domain Eukaryota; kingdom Metazoa; phylum Chordata; class Mammalia; order Dasyuromorphia; family Dasyuridae; genus Sarcophilus; species Sarcophilus harrisii. Next base: position 352,672,845 of record NC_045428.1, read on the forward strand.
AGTAGTTTGTCACATTTGACTTTTTGTAGCCACATTTGGGGTTTTCTTGGCAAAAATCCTAGAATGGCTTGGTATTTCCATCTCTAATTTCTTTTACAGATAAGGAAACTGAGGCAAACAGGGTTAAGTGACTTGTCCTGGATCACAGTTTGTAAGTGTCTGAGGTCAGATTTGAACTCAGGAAGATGAGACTTCCTAACTTTAGGTATGATATTCTGTCCACTAGTTTTCCACTAGGGATCTTAGAGGTCATCTAGTTTGTTTCTCTCATTGTACAGATCAGGAAAGTGAAACCAGAGAGGAAGATAAATTGCTTAAATTCACACATGACCAAGCTGGGATTCAAACTCAGGCTCATTGATTCTACATTGTTAAGATACTATTGGGAGACATGCCGTTTTCCAGAGCTAGAACCCACAAGCAAACCGGCTGGCATAATAACAATCCTTTGCTCTCATTCCCTGGATGATCTTAGCCATAGAAAAATCTAAGGATTGTTTCATAAAACCATTGCATTGCTTTGACCAGCATCAAGCTCTGTGAGCTTGGACAAGCACCTGCCGTACCCATGTTCTTTTAGTCATAAAACTTTGCTGTGAATCAAACTTGTCTCATTGTTGCTGATATCTCTCATTGCCAGGGTTACAGCTCACTGCATAGCCACTGGTGTAAATACTGAGATTTGACCGTACTAAAAGCAAGTACCCTGAGTAGGCGACCCTTCCTGGCACATATGCCTAATTTCCCTCCGTGCATGCAAGGCATTTCCCTTACTTTGAAATTAAACTTCTTTTTGATTCCTGCCTCTCCTGTCCATACCCTGCTCTGTTTGGCTCTAGCCATCTACAGTTTAGAGGCTTGTTCAGTGTTCAGCCCAGTTGACAACATCTATTGCACTGTTGTTATTGTTCGGTCATTTCAATCATATCTGACTTTTTATGACCCCATTTGGGGGTTTTCTTGGCAAAGATTTTGGAGTAATTTGTCATTTTCTTCTCCAGCTCATTTTATAGATGAGGAACTGAGGCAACAGGGTTAAGTGACTTGCCCAGCTAGTAAGCATCTGAGGCTAGAATGGAACTAAGGTCCTTCGGACTCCAGGCCTGCCTCTGTACACACTGCACTACCTAGCTGCCCCATTTATTGTCCCACAATAGCTCAAATATGAGCACACGTACATATATGTACCTATATATGACTACATCAAGTTATTATAACAAATCCCTTACATGGATCTCAAACACATTAGGGGAAGAAGTCCTCCGTTAATTCAAGTGAAGCAATTATTCATATAGAAATAAATAAGAAGTGGAAAAAGCTGAGGAGTGGAAGTATCAATTCAGACATTCTTGCTTGTATGACTTTGGTTTAGTCCTTGAATGCTAAAGCTCATTTTCATTTCCAAAATAAAACGTTTGCTTAAATACAAGCTCATATTTATAGAGTTCTTTATATTTCCAAGTCCCTTAACCCATATTATTTTAGTTGCTCTCATGACAATCTTGTGAAGTAAATTTTGCAAATATCTCCCTTAGTCTACAGATAAAGAAACCGAGCCTCAGAAAAACTAGTTCAATATTACTGGGTAGTTAGTGGCAAATGATCTGAATCTCAGTTCAGTTTTATTTTTCTTTCCCTTCCCTCCCAAATGTTTCTTCAAATTTGTTCTGGATCAAATAGGGAACCAGGGGTGAGAGTAATACTAGAAATTAAACCTGTCCCTTTCTTAACAGTCATCTTATTCTATTTTTTACTTTGGGGTAATGATTCATAGGATTCAAATCTAGGGTTTTGCTAAGTCCTTTTGTATGGCTCGCTAAATCTTGCTTCACCTTCTCCATTGAGACATACTCTACTTAAAAGTTAACTTTGTTAAGAAATGGGGAAAAAAAAGTCCTTCAAGATTGATCTCTTCCTGTTATTGTTAAAGATGCTTTCTATGGTCTTTTGGTAAATAAATACCTTTAAAGGGAAATAAACTGCAGTGTTTTGTTTTTTCTAGTGAAGGGTTTACACGTACAATTTCAGCAACATCACATTTTGGATGCTTGATGTTACAGATGGTTGTGGGGAACCAGAAATACTTGAAAGGGGCAGGGCAGGATGTCCTTTTTATATCTCTGACTGAGGGCTAATGCCTTTTCAGGAGCTTTTCATTTGTGATTTTACTAAAGTTCCATTGGCTCTGACCACTTCTCTAAACCTGAATGAAGAAGCAGCCACCGGGGCCGAGCTAATTGTGTTAAAATGCATACTAATTAAGTGCCTAAAGTAGCATTCAGGGGTTCCAAAAGGCATTCTAAAACTTCCCAGAGCTCCCTGAAACCCCTTCCTGCACACAAGGCCCAGCTCAGCATGTCCTAAGAGACAGGGACAGCATCAAAATGCACCCCAGTGCCCAGGTAATGCTTGCATTTTCACTGGTTTGCAGTTAATTACAGCACATATTTCAATTAGTGTCTCAGCCGGCTGATCAATGACCCACATGGCTTTTGAGAGGCCCGCAGAACGCACAGCGTGCTTCCTTTCAGAGGAGTCGTGACAAAACCATTTTAGGTTCCAAAAGGGTTAATCCCCAAAGTGAATTCTTCACATGTGTAATTTAATACTTCATAACTGCTGAAAATTGGAGTCCACATAATTTATTTTCTTTGGTCGGGCACATTTGCCTCATGCTTGGCTGGGGCTGACTTCAGAGAGACACACCTAAAGCTCTCAAGTGTCCCAAGTGGCCCATGTCAGTTGTGCAGAGAGATTGTGGTACTTGGACGGTACCCAAGGATTAGGTGTTCCTGAGAAGATTTTTTTGGCTCTACAAAGCGCAAGGATGTCATGGGAATAGGCTGCACTCCTTTTTCCCCCCTTGAAGGCTACATATCAACGGGGTATCTAACCACTCAGAGACAGGCTTTACACAAAGGTATACATTAAAATAAATAGAACATGCAACCAGAAAGAACAGAAAGAGAAGGAGGAATTGCTAAGTGGAGACAGGGAAACAATTGCTTCATTGTTGGGCCACTTGGTTGGATTTGCAGAGTGCAGCTCCACCTACAGGACTATTTGCAGACCTGGGTTTTGCAGCTGAAGCTGTTAGAAATACAGAACTTTACGGAGAATTTCTGCCCGGCTTGCTTTCCGTTTACTTCAACCCTGTAACACACTCAAAATCCCTCGTTTGACTAACAATTAATTGCCTCTCTACCCCCCATCCTTTTATGAGGAAATGTGAATGAATGACACGGACAGAGATAATAAGTGAGGAGGGTAAAACCATTCCAGTATGCTTTCTTTTAGCTCCTTTTCTTACTTGGGCAATAAATATTCTTCTCTTCCTCACAATACTCATTTAATCTCTTTCTTTCCCTTTCAACAACTTCCCCTCATTTGGTTTCCTCTCATTATTCCTCGGCTGGGGGGGATGAGAGCAGGGAATGAGTATTTTCACCATTCCAGCAAACTATAAGGCTGTGTTTGTTTGAACATTATTCTTGCACTTCCTGGCAAGCATTTGACTTTAAAGAAGGGTTCAGGTTTGGGGTTTTAAAGGAGCAGAGAAACTTTAAAGTAACAATTAAACCCGACTCTGTGTGGGAATGTGAATCTGCTTCCCTCCCTAATCTCACCACCCATGGCTGCCTCATCTCACCCCACCTCCCTTTTTGTCTTTGTTTGAAAATCATCTCTTGCCAACCCAGTGGCTGCTGCTGGTAGTCTAATGCTATTTCTGCAGGAGATCTAGGTTTCAGGACAAGATCCAGGCCATAGGGGAGACTTGATGGCTCAGGGAGTTAGGAATGGGATTTGGAGCCCTTCATTTCTAGGTCATTGGTTTGACTAGCGCCCAGTTCTCTAATGACTGAAAGTTGTTCCCATCTGAATATTTTTTGTCTCTCATTTTAACTTGAGGAACAAGTTCCATTCCTAGGTACCTGGCTTAGTTGATTGATTCACCGTAGCTGGCAGATACTGAAAGGTTTCCTGTTGGGAAATTATCATGGAGAAATATAGGACTATCCTTCCCAATAGGAGGGAATGCTATTCTAGTTCTGTTGTGGCATTCCTTCCCCTGAGGATAGAGCACAGTGTTTTCATAGAATTATGCAGCTAGGAAGGATCAATTCATTTTACCCTTCTTAGTAACCTATCCTCAAACACCCTAAGTCTCTAAAGAATCTTATCCTTAAGTATTTAGAAATCAAGCCCGAGGTGAAGAAACGGTAAACACCATAAAGTACCTCATCTTTTCTACATTATGTGTTCTAAAGGATTGGCTTAAATTTTGCTTAACTTAAATATCATATTATGTCTCAGAACACTTGAGATCACCAAGATCCTGTTGTATAATGCTTTGTCTTATAATCACAAGGTTAGCAAAGTTTTTGAAATGTCCAGATATCATCAGTGTTCAGATAAATAAAATATGTGACAAGCTCTCAATAATCTCCTTTTTTTTTTAATTTAGATTTGGAGTTGTTTTGTGTATTTTTCCACATTTTGTCTTAAGTTGTTTTTAAGAAGACAAAGAAGGATTGGGTAATGAAGGGGCAGGAGTAATATAGTATACAGTTCGTATACTATCCTATAAGCAAAGAAAACTTAAATCATACTTATTATATGCAACCAACTAATTTTAATTTATATATTATCCTAGTATTATTTTTTCATAATTTGTTTTCAAAAGCATATTGATTTCAGACATAGAGAGAGCATTCATATATATTCCAAAACTTAATTCTTATTCTAAATACATTACAATTCTTGATCTTTATGTAACTAAAGTAGTCAGAATAATAACTTCAAATGTATAAACAGTGGCTCCAGAAATGGTCTGAGTCCTTCAAAAATATATATTTTTTTTACTATTGAAGCCAATCAGATACTTGAGTTGCAGGTACTCTGAGAACAATGGTTTAAATTTCAAATTTGTCTTTCTACTTTCTTTGATGTTATAGAAACATTAATGCACATTTGAAAAGGATCTTGGAGACTATTAAGTCCAAATAAGGAATCAAGGCCCAAAGAAATTCTTAAGCAAATCTCACAGGTAATCAAGTCATTGTTGTTTGTCCTTCATTCTTGAAGAGGACCATGTCATCAGAGAGGTGATGTCATCACATGGGAGTTAATTTGATTTAAGTGAGGGAGGGCTGTGAAAGATTACCTGCCTCATTTTCCCTTCCAAAGCCATCTGGGTCCAGTGGCTAGATATAAATCAAGAAGACTGGAGATGGCCCAGGATGAAACCAAGTCATAAAGATGTATTCAAGCCCAGAACCACTGACTGTAGCTGCAATCATCTTTCTGCTGTATTAAACCTTACACCCTCCCCCCCCCAAAAAAAAAAGTATTAATGTGTAGCTAATTAAGAAGTATTATAGGAAGTCTACTCTTTCTCTGTCTGACAGAGTCAGGCCTCTACATCTGACCCTCAGGGCTCAGAGCTCTGTGAGTTTGGGAGGTATTTTTCTCTATGTCACCTACTTGGAAATTTTATCATCTGTGTTTCCCCCATTTAGGGGCCGGCAGCTAGCCCCCATTTTTATTTAACTATTTAACATCAATTAGCTTTTGAAAAAGGACATTTGCTTTGTGTGTGTATATGTGTTTATATATATATATATATATATATATATATATATATATACACACACAGAGAGACAGAGAGACAGATTCAGACATAGAAAAAGAGAGAAAAAATTCTCTCCATCTCTATATTCATCTATCCTTCCATCTATCTATTTTTCATCTATCTATCTGTATGTCTGGTATGTCTGTCTCGGGGAGCAGCTAAGTGTTTCACTAGCATTTCCTAGCTGTGTGATCTAGAACAAGTCAATTAACCCTGTTTGCCTCAGTTCCCTCATCTGTAAAAACAACAAGAGGATGAAATAGCAAACCACTCCAGTATCTTTGCCAAGGAAACTCCAAGGTGTACATGATTGAAATGACTGAATAGATCTCTATCTATCTATCTCCCCTCACCCCAATATCTAAGGGGGATACTTCTCTACCTGACAACTGTCCTTGGAGGAGGTCAATTAAATATAGCTCAATTCTTATAAAACATTGGTCTCTTCATATTCATATCAAAATATATCATTTCTGCCAGATGATTCCTTGACTCAGCTACCACTAGACTTCTTGTTGTTCAGTCATGTCCATGGAGTTTTCTTGGCAAGGATACTGAAGTGTTTTTCTTTTCCTTCTTTAGTAGATTAAGATAAATACAGGTTAAGTGACTTGTCTAGTGTTACACAGCTAGTAAGTGTCTGAGGCCAAATTTGAACTCATTTCTTCCTGACACAAGTCTGGCACTCTATCCACTGAGACATCTAACTGTCTCACCAAATGGATTAGGACCTCAAAAGTCACTCACAAAAATCACACTTGTACTTTTTTGAGAAGTGAAAAAATATAGACCATTATCATTATTGATGGAACCATATTCCTTAGGTTTTTATCTTCCAAGAATCACCATGACATTCTGATGACAATATTGTCTGAATAGTAGGCACACATAGGCCATACCCTGGATAAGTTTTCAATTTATCCTTCAAAAAGAAGGCCACAATAAGGCCTTCCCCCCCCCCTTTTTAAATAGGAAACTTGTCCAGATTAAAAATATAACTACTTGATAAATCCCAAGAGCTCTCTGCATTTCTTCTAATGATTGTGCAACCTGACTTTAATGATAGATAGACTTTCATATATGATTCCAGTGATTCAGTCTTTATTTTTTCTTCACTGAACAGATAGTGAATCACACATCAATTCATTCTCAAAGCCATAGAAAACTTGCTTTAGCTTCTAGATTGCTTCTATAGGCCACGAACATTCAAAACTATTTCTACTTAATAAGAAGCATTTCAACAGAAGGAATAATCTCATAGGAATCCATTCCATGGGCTTATATCTCCCTTTGTCCATTTTCTCTGTTCTATTTTGGATCAGTCACAGACCTAGTCATTCTTTCTTTCTTTCTTTCCAATTTCTCATCCCCAAATTTAAGAAGTTAGAATTGGAATCTTTAAAAACCCATGTATTTTCAGAATTTTTTAGAATCATGAAACTTTAAAAAAAATTACATTAGGTGTTAAGCTGGGGAAAAAGGTTGGGCTCTCCACCAAATTTTGCTTCTTTCTCAGAAGTGATTCCTACTAGTGTAGGAAAACAGTTTGGTGAATTTATCCAGCTGTTGTGAATGAAAGCTGTTTGTGTGCATGCTTCAGAATCGTGTTCTTTACCTATGCATTTGAAAATGGATATCTACATGTAAGCAATTTTAAAGTCAGTTCATATTCACATGATTGTCATATAGCAGGCAGAGTGCTGACTTTCTCAGAACTAGCGTGTTATAACAATTCTCCTTGATTTAGTAGATTAGGGCCTTATAGGTCTTCTTAGATGTCACATGTTTTGGTACTGCAGTCCTCATCAAATATCTCCATCTCCAAATTTCACCATCATTTATATCACACACTGTCATCTACTGTTATTTATTGTTTCATATGTATTAATCATGTTTCTTCAACTGAGCTTGAAGTTTTTTGGGGAAAGGGAACATTGCGAATTCTTCTAGATTTCTCAAAAGATAACAGTGCTCAGAATACAGTAGGCACTCAATAAATATTTCAATGATTATTAGCTACCCTGTACATTTTTCAAAGGGGCAAGTAAAGAGAGCATTATAAAGCTAACAGGCTAAATATTACACAACAGTCCAATAGTAATGAAATGCACATGAAATGGAGTCCTCACTTCCTAGAGCATTGACATTATGACAAGAAGCTTTAATACTGATATTTAGTGGGCCTTCTAACCTAAAAAGTACCATGTCAATCTTTGGCATATGGCTGTTATAATGTTGATATGGACACATTATGTATGAAAAATGGTTAGCTCAACATTTGCAGTAGCTGATTTCCACGCGTTAATAATCTGGCCATTTAATTAAAGGATAATGCCAGAGGGTCCCAATCCACAACACAGAATGACCTACAGAATGTCCTGTCATTGAGGGGTATGGAGAGAATAAGGAAGGACTAGACTCAATTCTCTCCAGGGTCTATCAGGGCTAGTTATTCTTTCTTTCTTTCTTTCTTTCTTTCTTTCTTTCTTTCTTTCTTTCTTTCTTTCTTTCTTTCTTTCTTTCTTTCTTTCTTTCTTTCTTTTTTAATAAGTTGATGCTTTTAAAATGTCAATGGACTAATGTGTCCATTATTAGATTCTTTGGGTAGGAGAATCAGATTCCTAACTCTGGCCACTAACTCAGAGTGGAGTCTTCTGACTTTCTCAGGATAGGAAAGCATCCTGACTGGAAGGAGATGTTCAGATTCGGGCAATTATATTCACTTCTTCAGATAGATAGACAAACAGACTCTAAATCTATCTCTCTGTCTATACAAAATCAAACTAAAGACATTTTATCTAGTATTATTTATTAGATGGGGTACATTGATGAATTCTAGTTTCTATTGGTCGGAGCTATTGTACTTAAAATCTAACTCCTAATTTGTAATCAAAAATGTTCATATTCAGCTTATTTCCTAGTTTCCAAAAACTCTTATTAAAAAAAAAAAAAACAACAACAACTTTTCTAAATTGGAATTAGTGATCCAGGTCTCTAAAGCCCAGGGACTGGAAGCAAAGATTTCTTAATTATACCATCAGAGGCTTAATTTCTATTCTTAGTTCAAATGGGGAATGTTGTTAAATTTGAGCCGTGTACTGCTTCTACATTGGCATTGGTAATGCTGGCCTTTGACTCATTGGGGGTGGGGGAAAGGAAAAACACACCTCCCCATATTTGTTATCCTTATGAGATGAGTATAACAAAGACCTTGTATAATTGGTAAGCACAAGTGTGAGACTTATTTTTTCTTTTAAACTCAGACAGCTTTAGGAGTAGATAAAAACTAAATCTGAGCAAGAAGCAACTTAATTAGAATCCTTGGCTTTCTTCTTTCATTTCCTTTTCCTTCCCTTAACTTCTTTTCTTCCTTTCTTTTTTCTTTCTCTCCTCTCCTCTTCTCTTTTTTTAATTTCCCATTCTCATTCCTTTTCTATTTGTGTTCTTTCTTTCCTTCCTTCCTTCCTTCCTTTCTTTCTTCCTGTCTCTTTCAAAAAATCTCTTGCTCATTGATCCCTCATTACATTCCCTCTTGCTCTAAAGTAGTTCAGACTCTCAACTTCCAGACTACCCCCAAGAGAAAAATAAAAATGATGCTTCTCAAAGAATATCCACATTGCTGAAAAGTTTTCTGGCAGAAGTCAGTTTCAGAGACTGAGAAACCTCAGTGATTTCTCGCTTCCTCTGAGCCCTATTTGCACTATGCTACCATGCTACCTTCTTAGGGAATAAGACTAAACTGGGAGTCAGTCCCTGATCTTTCTTTTTCTCTCGCCTTCACATATGAGAATCTTGTAGTAAACTGCTATAAATTCTCATGCAAGATAATATATTTTGCCTATTGGAGCTACAAATTCAAAGAAAAAAATATAGAATGAATAGCATATCTTAGTGTGAAAATGTTAATGTTTTCACACTAAGTGCAATTCAGAGTGTAAAAAGATTTTTATTTCACAAAACAAAGACTTAGAACATGAAAACTCTGAATAAATGCTCACCAGGTAATAAATATATGTAGTTATGTATATTATGCCCCCCTAGCAAACATACATATAGCTCAAGATATGTTATAAAACACAATAAAAGTTTTCTGCTTATCATCTTTGTAGTTCATGGATACCATCCAAAGATTGGGTTTAATTGCTCTTTAGTCATTGACTTTTTTCTTATTTAAAAATATCTGTCTCATATTGGCAGAGACAACCTTATCCTATCTACCCCTGAGGGAAAAATGAACTTAAAAAAAATTTTTTTTAATACCATTTTCTAGCCAGATGCTATTTCCTTAATTCAAAGAAAGAAATCAAAACAAAGAAAATTTGACCCTTTCAAATTCTGTAAAAGTGGGCACTGATAATGAGATAATCTCTTTACATGTTATCCTGGAAAAGCAAAGAGGCTGAAATATGGTCCTTTTACATTTATATCTGGTCAAGCCGCCTTATCACAATTCAAACTTTCTTGCCGGGAAGCTATTCTTTCTTTAGTACCTTTTCAGCCAAAATTCAACTGCAACAACAAAAGTTTATAAACAATGAAAATTCCAGCTGGTTGACATCAACAACGTGAAGCTTTCACTTCACACTGATACAAATATTTACCCGAGCTCTGGCAAAGCTTTCCTTGCCCACGTCGCCCTTAATCATACATTTTTCCTTGATTGAGTTATGCTTTCCAGTACGTGATTTGCTCTGGTTTACTTTTTAACACATCCCAGAGGCTTCGTCAAAATCAACTCTGTGCAGGCCATGTCATTTGGTAGCTGCCAAACATGTTATTCAGAAGGAACTTGGCAAATATCAAAACAAAGTCTTTTCTAACTGCTCTAATAAATGTATTTGTTTCTTTTTTTTCTTTTTTTTTTTTTTGACCACCATTTTTTTTTTTTTTTTAGGTTCTCTGTATCCATGAAGCAATGAGCCAAGAAAGTAAGCAAGACCATACTCCCTTCCCTTTAATCTATTCCCTTCAGGGGATATGCTGACTTCTCTCATAGATACCTTATTGCAGGAAAGCTGAAAACTTAAAAGGTTTCATCAATGACTCTTTTTATTTTCTTCAAGAAGACACAAGGGTTACTCTCAAAAGGTTGAAACAACAGATTGATGTACTTCAGGGCTATAGTAAAAGCTGCTGGAGCAAATATGTATGACACCAATGCCACTCGAGAAGAGCTTAACACAAAATAACTGCAAGGAGTTTCCCCTTGCCAATGGGAAATTCAGGATTCAGTGAATTGAGTGCTTGCAAAAATCGCAGAGAAACTGCAGCAAAAAGCTGAATGTCAGAGGAGGACTGCTTCAGAAAACTGTGAAAGATTGGATTAAAATGGGACTGGGATACTGGCCTGAATGAAATAATAAGCAGCATCCAAAAGTCACCAGATTAAACTTGCACCTCATTTGAGGTTCAAAAATGTCTGACCTTTTTCTTTCTACTTTTTCTTTTTTTTTTTTTAAATCTGTATTCCATGTGACAGCCCCATGCCTCTTTAGAAACTGAAGTTGTATAAACACTGAAAATGAGGTTGTTCTCTTGTCTTCCATAGTCCCATTAAAGGAAGAGTTCCCAGCTCAATATTTGAGTTCAAGGTCCTAAATGTATACTATTCATACCCAGTCTACTTATGTTCCTCAATACGTTCTCCTTTAGGCTATGGGGGATTTGAAGGAGGCAAAACTATTTGATGAAGAAAACAAGATTCTCTCTTCTTAAAAACATAATAGATTTTTATTTTTACCTTTCGCATTATTATTGTGTAGATTTTACCTTGTCTCCCTCTCCCTCCTGCTCCTCAATAGCTATATCTTTTAACAAAGACAAAGAAAGAAAGAAAGAAAGAAAGAAAGAAAGAAAGAAAGAAAGAAAGAAAGAAAGAAAGAAAAAAAGAAAGAAAGAAAGGGAGGAAGGGAGGGAGGGAGGGAGGAAGGAAGGAAGGAAAGAAGGAAGGAAGGAAGGAAGGAAGGAAGGAAGGAAGGAAGGAAGGAAGGAAGGAAGGAAGGAAGGAAGAAAAGAAAACAAATTTGAGTATTTCATGGGAAAAAAAAACCCCACAATATTCTGCACTCATGATCTATGCTTCCCCCAACTCTATGAAGGAGGAAGTTGTGTACTAATGTTTCTTTGGGGCCAAGTTTGTTCTTAAAATTTTTAACACTCATTTTCAATAATGTAGTTTTTCTTTTCATTTTCCTTGTTGAGATCATTATATCTATCTATCTAGATATAGATATAGATTCCCTGGTTTTACTTACTTTACATTAATTCATGTGGGTTTTTCCATGATTTTTTTTTGTGTTTATTATGTTCATTATAACAAAATAATATTCCAAAAAATTCATGGATATGTTTAACCATTTCCCAATCAATGGGCATCTAGTTTGTTTCTATTGCTTTGCTATTGCAGAAAGTGGTGTTATAAATAATTTTGGTGTCTATGGAGCTTAACTTTTTGTCAATAGCCTCCTTTGGGTAGACATCTAGCAGTGTAATTTCTTTGTCAAATGATATGGACATTCTAGTCATTTGCTTTGCATAATTTCAAATTAAAAAGTGTCTATTAATAGTTATACACACACTTCATTATTTTGCCAGAGTTATTTGTCAAGCATCAAACAAGGTGCTGGACAAATACAGCGAAGGAGATAGGGGTTTTAGTGGAGTTTGTAGTCTATTAGGAATGTCTTTCTTATTTTTGATATTCCTCAGGGGCATATCAGACTGACTACATATAATCAATCAGTTAATTTAGTATATTAAAATGCAAATATACTTAATTAATTCAAATGTTTAATATTAGTATATATTATCACATATATTATATGATAATAATAACAGAAACATTAGATGACATTTATACGATACTTATCATATACTAGGCAGTGTGCTAAGTGCTTCACAATTATTATCTTATTTGATCCTCACAACAGATCTGGGACAAAAGTGCTATTAGAATTCCCATTTAACAGATGAGGATTTTGAAGTAAAAAGAACATTAATTGATTTGCCTGTAGTCATTCAGACTTAAGTGTCTGAGGCAGATTTTGAACTTAGGTCTTCCCTTTGCTAGAACCTGTGCTTAATTCACTGTGCCACCTAGTGGCCTCAATCTATAATTAATGACAGATGGCAGATATATGAACAATAGATGGATAGATGATTATTAATAAGTCAATGTTATTAGTGGCATATAAGATTGAGAGCATGAACTAACCAATATTTAATATATGGAGGAATCACTAATTGATTTTCAAATAATTTAGAATTGAAAAAGTCAGTTTTATCAGGCCCTAACATTACTTAGCAACATGATAAGTATTTATAGATGTATATTAGCTCAGCTTTTTAGATGAATAGAAGTTCAATTAGGGCAGGGACAGAATAAATTCTGAATGGTTCTGGTGTTAGCACATTTCCTATTTAACCTTATACTTGGGTAGTATCTGCATTTTACTATTTAATTCTTTTTTTTTCAAATCAGTTTACTTGCATTCAAATTATTAAGATCATATTAGCTGTGAGGTGACTATTAGATACTTGATATAGTAGATAGAGAGAGCTTTCAAAGCCAGGAAAAGCTGTGTTCGAATCCTGCTTCTGACTATGTGAGAATCATGGTCAAATCATTTAAATTCTTAATACTCTAAACCACTTTAAAACTTTAAGTGAAAAAAAAAAAAACTTTAAGTGAAAGAGAAGTTTACTATCCTAAGAAATTCAGGGGACAATAAATTTCATATGGTTGCTTGACAGTATGTTACAACATAAATAGTATTAGGTAATCAGTCAGTCAACTGGGATTTATTAAGCATTTTCTCTACAGGAAACACTGTGTTAAGTGCTAGATAAATAAATATAGGTAGAAAGAATGACAGCCCCTAGCCTCAAGGAGTTTGCATTCTAACATAGAAAACTAGCACATAAGAGAAAGTTGAACAGGGCTGGGAGTATGGGGAGTGACACCTGCTTGGGAGACATGGTAGAAGTCTGGATGTACGTTAGATACAATGAGACATGGTTGCACTCTTTCTAAATGGCATTTTCAAGAGACTCTCTCTTTCTCCCCCTCTCCTCCCTCCCTCTGTGTGTGTGTGTGTGTGTGTATCTGTCTGTCTGTCTGTCTTTGTTTTTCTCTCTGTCTTCGTCTCTGACTCTCTCTTTGTATATATACAAGCACACATATATGTACATATATATATATGTGTATGTAATTTAAATAAATAAATAGCTTTACATATGTTGTTTAATTTGATTTTCATGTAACAAAATGAGATATATGTCATTATTATCCCCATTTTATAGAAAACTGAGCGGCTTGGAGAGATTATTTGAGCTTGAATACTAGAGAGCTACTTCTAGATACTCCATCAAAAGAATGTCCCAGAATTGCTATTGAATCATTTCAGTCATGTCTAACTATTTGTAGCCCCATTTGGGGTTTTCTTGGCAGAAACAGGGAAGTGGTTTCCTTCTCCAGCTCATTTTTACAAGTGAGGAACTGAGGCAAACAGGATTAAGTGACTTGCCAAGGTTCACATAGTTAATAAGTGCTTGAGGGCCATAAAAACTTAGGTCTTCCTGAATTTAAGCTCAGCATTCTATCTGTTGTGTCACCTAGCTGCCCAGTTGCCTTCAGTTATGCACCTTCCTACAAGATTGCAGTAACCTCCTCAGTATTCCCTAACCTTGGGACTCCCTTGACTATTGAAGTGGTTTGACCAGAATCACAAAATAAAGTCTGAGGTGAAACTTGAACTCAATTTTTCAACTAAGTGTCCAACACTCTATCTGCTACATCAATAGTATATCTTTTGTATCTCATATATTTATAGTTAGAAGGAACCTCAAAGTTCACCTATTCCTAAAACTGATGTACATGGAGAGCTCCTCTCCCCCTAGACTTTTCTATTTCGATACAATTAACTCCTGAAGAAATTCTAGATTCTTATTCTGTTCATAGCACACTTATATAAGAATGCATTCATACACTGAGACAGAAAGTCTATATAAAGAAGCCAAAACTTGTCTAGCTTGTATCTTATCTGCTAAAGCAAAGCACCTACATACATAGCCATTGAAAGTTATGCCTGACATTAACAATCAGTTGGTTCAGTTCCATCAGTTAGGGAAAGCTGCTAAAATAAAGCTAAGCTCTTAGTTCAAGTCTTCCTTATCCATCAATAAATGCCTAGATTTTAATAGCAGAGGTGTGCCAACTTTTAAAACTTAGATTAGGAATCTTCATTTTGTTTTCTATTAATCTACTTTCCTACTCAGTTTGCCTGAAAGGATGTTCTGCCATTATTCATATAAAGAGCCTTGTTATCTCTAATAGCCATTTTTATAAAAAGCAAGTATTTCTTTATAGAATTATTAGCCACATCAGATGAACTAGCCAGACCTTTGGAAAAATTACTACTCAGGCTCAAACCCAAAAGGATTTAACTATTTGAACTTCTACACTGAATAATGGAAGAATTATAAAAAATATTTATAGTAAACAACTGGATTAGGAAACAACTTAATTCAACTACTCAGTCTTCAAGGGGCACAGTAGAGAGAGTGTAGGGTGTAGAGTCAGGAAGATTCATCTTCCTGCTTTCAAATCTGAACTCAAGACTCTAACTCTGTGATTCTGGGCAAGTCACTTAACCCTGCTTGCCTCAGTTTCCTCATTTGTAAATTGAATTGGGAGAAGGAAATGGCAAACCACTCCAGTACCTTTGCCCATGACTCAAATGGGGTCATGAAAAGTCAGATATAACTGGAACAATTGAACAACAACTTGGACCCCAAAGCTGGTGATGTTTTCTCTTCACTATCCAAAATCTTGTGTAAAGGGTTTTTAATCTACATTAACATAACAATGCTTCAATAAAAGATTGATTAGGGATTCACATGCCTAGTAGATGGTTTGGAGACACAAGAATTATTACAAAAAGACCTATGGCTAATACCATTTCTTCCCTTAATTTGAACTTAGAATCATATGAGTAGAGAAACCAAGACAGACTTAAAACTCCATTATAAAGCAGCAATCATCAAAACCACTTAATACTGGCTAAGAAATAGAGTGGTGGATCAATGGAATATGTTAGATACACATGACATAATAATCAATTATGATAGTCAACTTCTGGGATAAGAACTCACTATTTCACAAAGATTGCTGGGAAAGACTGGAAAATAACATGTCACAAAGTCAGCATAGACTTACATCTCATACCCCATACCAAAATAAGTACATAACTTGGTTATAAAGGATGATACCATAAGCAAATTAGGAGGACAAAGGGTTGTTTGCCTATCAGATCTTTGGAGAATGGAGAAATTTATGATTAAAGAATAACTAGAGAAACTTAAGAAAGACAAAATGGATAACTGTGATTACATTAAATTTAAAAGTTTTTGCACAAACAAAACCAACTTTTGTTTGTTCAAGATTAAAAGGAAAATACAAAGCTGGCAAAAAAACCTTTTATAACCAGTGTTTCTGATAAAGGCTTCATTTCTAAAATATACAAATAACAGTGCCAAATGCATAAGATACAAGTTGTTCCCCAATATATTAATGATCAAAGAATATGAACAGAAATTTTCAGATGATGAAATTAAAGCCATTTATAGTTATAGGAAAAATGATCTAAATCACTATTGATTAGAGAGATATGTATTAAAGCATCTCTGAGATGCCACCTCACATTTCTCAGATTGGCTAAGATAACAGGAAACGATAATGATTAATATGGGAGGGAATGTGGGAATAAGAGAGGTATTGTTAAAAATGGAGATGGAAATGGGAAAGTTATCTTGTACACCCTCTATATTTTCCAGAGTCTGGATTTTAAAATATGAAAATCTTCCATGGTCATGCCAAAATAAGGTGTCTTCATTAATTCAATTAATTGTTTGCTTTTTTTCCCCTTTCTCATATGATCTTATTCTTTTTATTTTGCCTTAATTCTTGGAGGATGATTCCTATATTATATATTTTTGTTATTCATCAGAGTTGTAAATTCTCCTCTCTATTTTGCTCCTCTACTTTCCCATTTCTTAACAATTCTGTGCTGATCTTCTTCTGTAGGTCTAAGCAATCATTCTTTCCTCGGATTTTTGGAAGATCATTAGTGCTTAAAATTTGAAAGCTCTCCTTATACTACTCCTAAATTGTGAGCCATATTTGTAATGCTTTTGCTTCCAATGGCTTCATTTTTCATATGGAAAGCTCAGAAAATGGAGGCAGATACATTGTTATGTCAACAAGCATTCTCTTAATGGAAAGAAACTAAATCTTAAAGAAGTACTGAACTGTTTTCTGGTTTACCCTGGTACCACTTGGGTTGCAAGTTTCTTCAAAGTAGTGGATGATGATAGTCAACTTAATTATTTCTTCTGAATTAAAATGTCTGCTGCTTATGATCTCTGGATTCAAGTCCAATCCTTTCATTTTGCTAGGAAAGAGACTGAAACCTGATAGACAAAATGAAAAATAGGTTGCCTAAGATCCTCAACTAGTTATTGACATATTGGAATGTAGATACTTCCATTTTAATCTCTGAAGTCTCTCAACTTCTAGAGCATTATTCTGTCTCCCTTAAGAAACTCTGTAAATATTAGTTGTTGAAAATGGTGGTGTCAAGGATTCTGCAAATATAACTCTAGTTTATTGAGTCTTCAAATTAAGCATCATACCTCAAATGTATGCTGTTATAATGAATGAAAGCCCTGAAGGGACAATTTCAATGTTATCTGTGAAGTCAGTTCTTACAGTTTTAAATTAGCTGTTGATGTAAAATTGCTGACATTTACATACTGCTTTAAGGTTTTTTTGTCTTTCAGTCATTTCAGTCATGTCCGATGCTTTGTGACTGCATTTGTGGTTTTCTGGGCAAAGATATTGGAATAGTTTGCCATTTCCTTCTCCAACTCACTTTACAGATAAGAAAACTGAAGCACACAGGGTTAAGTAACTTGCTCATACAGCTAGTACACGTTTAAGGCTGGATTTGAACTCTCAAAGATGAACCTTTTTGATCCCATGACCAGTACACTATACACTGTACTCCTGGTTGTCCTTTTGTTTTAAAGTTCATCAAGTGCTTTGTAGACATATTTCTTTTGAGTATCACAATAACTACTATGATATACAGGTATGGGAAGGTAGGAATGTTCTCTATTAAAGGTGAGGGCACTGCTGCTCAGGATAAGTAAATGTTTGAAGTCACATGACTAAGAAATAACAGAGTTGGGGATTAAATCCAGGTATCACATAGTCATTTTTTATCATTGACAGGGACCTCATCCCATAGCTCATTTTAATTTCAAAGTCCCTTACCTAAATCTTAGACATACTATTAAAAACCCCCTTTCCTACTTTCTTAGTAAACAAGGGCTAAGTTGAAGAGACATATCATCCATATGGTAATATGAGCTCTAAAAAAACCCAGTCATTTAAATTGTTAAGTTCAATCAAATGCCATTAAGAATATCTTATTCCCTCTTTCCCCAACCAATTCTGAGCCCCAGAAAGGGGTTACCAAGAAAGCCTTAACAGTGTCTTGTTTAACTTTGGATCAGATAGGACTCCTTTTATTTCTTTCAAAAATGGTAAGAATTAATTAATATTAATCTATAATCACATTGATGGGAAAATTAATGGAAATTTTAATAAAAATATAACCTTAACAGGATTTGAACTTGTCCTTTGAAATATAAAGCTGACATTTTATCCACTGGGCAGCATACTCCTCTGTTACCAGCTAAAAGAATTACAAAAACTCACTCCAGAAGGGCTCTATTGTTCTCTATATATGAGAGGAACATATTGAAAATGGCAAAGGATGAGTCATTAAAAATTAAAATGACTTTATAATATGACCAGACCTATTTTATGTGTCATTTACGATTCTGTCAGTCTCAGTTCTCAGAGGTAGCAGCTAAATAGGCCACATAGGACGTAAATGGGTTTAGAGAAATCTGTTGAAGTGGGAGGGTCTCTCATTCTCAGAAGTTTTGGCTGTAAGTTATATGACAACAACTTATTGTTCAGTCATGTCTGAATCTTCATGACTCTATGGACTATATTGACTATATTGTCTATAGGGTTTATTATTATTATTTTAAAATATTTTTATTTTCCCCAATTCCATATAAAACACATTTTTACCTTTACTTTTAAAGCTTTGATTTCCAGATTTTCTCCCTTCCTCCTCACTCCTACTGCCCCACCACTAAAAAGGAACATGTGAACTTATGCAAAGAATTTCCATAAAATCATATTGTAAAAAAGAACATAGATCTCCCCCCATAAAAAGAACTCTCAAAAAATAAAGTTAGAAAAATATGCTTCAATCTATATTCAGAGATAACCAATTCTTTCTCTGGGGTGGATGCTATTTTTCATCATAAATCCTTAGATCATTATATTGCTGAGAGTAGCAAAGTTATTCACAGTTGATTATTCTACAACATTGCTATTACTTTCTACACAGTATATTTCACTTTGCTTGAGTTCATAGAGGACTTTTCATCCAGAGGGTTTTCTTGGCAAAGATACTGGAGTAGTTTTCTATTTTTTTTTCTCCAATGGATTAAGGCAAGCAGAGATTAAGTGATCTCCCCAGAATCACACAGCTTGTAAGAATCTAAGACCAATTCTGAACTCAGTTCTTCTTGACTTCAGGCTCAGCTCTCTATTTCAGGAGTTATTTAGTTGTTTCCTAATCAGGATGGCTAAAGAAGCCTGGAAATGGATAATAGGAAGAAATTTCAACAAAAGTTGTTAGCATTAGGTGAATGCAAGTCAGGGACTATCTATTCTGTCTATAGACTCGATCAATTGATAAATATTTATTACTGGTTATATGACTCTAGACATACACTAATTTTTCAGTACTATAGGATGCTCTCTAAAGAAAAAGTTACAAAAATCATCAGTGCACACAAATAGAGGGCATTTCTTCATCTGGAGTTCTGTATACAGAGGAAATCACAAGTCAAGTCCTTAAGTGCTATTTTTGTACCATGTTAGGTGATGACATAAAGATGACTTTGAAGTTCAAAAAGGATGATGGTAATAAAGTAACTGACATTAACAACATTTAAAAGTGTATGAAGTACTCAATAGACATTTTTTCATTTTAGGTGGAAGACTAATAATTATAGCTAGTGTTAAGTATTTTTTATGTATCAGCATCATAAAATGATGATGATGATAATGATAGCATTTACATAGAACATTTTTTTCAAAGTACATTATAAATATAATCCCACTTGATCTTCTACAACCCTGGAAAGTAAGTATTACTATCATCCTCATTTTACAAATTTGGAAACTGAGGCAGAGGTGACTTGCCCAAGTCATGCAGCTAGTAAGTTTCTGAGGCTACCTTTGAATTCAGATTTCCTAACTCTAGCTCTATACACTGCATCAGCTAGCTAATTTGAAAATTAGGCATACACATGTGCTTTGTGAGCACTATTTCTTTTTTTTCCCCCTGAGGAAATTGGAGTTAAGTGATTTGCCCAAGATCACACAACTAGGAAGTGTTACTGTGAACCCTATTTCATCAACAAGAGGATATCCTGCACTGAGCAGATGATTATTTTCAACACTTCTGTGAATTATTAGAAAAGTTATATAAATATATACATGTTTGTATATATATATATGCAGAGACAGGTCAGACTCAGAGACAGAGAGATTACATTTTACAAGGTATGGGATACAAAGAATGTTAATCAATTGTCCTTCATTTTTGGTGTCACCAGCTTATCCTTATTTTCCCCTGATATATAACCTTCTGATCTGAAAGGAGCAATTAGTTAAAAGCAATGTGTTAAATCTAACAAAATGAAATTCAGTAAAGATAAATAAGTACAATTCTTATACCTGTGTGCAAAATTTTAAAAGAAAATCAACTTCATTGGTATAAAATGAGGGAGAAATGAGTATAAAGAACAGCTCCAAAAAGAATGTCAGGGGATTGGTTAATGGTTTGCAAGCTCCCTATTCCAAACTTCTTGGAATAATCCTCAATTTCATATAGAATATTGTATTCAATTCTGGGGACCACACTTCAAGAAATACCTTGATTTATTAAAGAACAAATAGAATGATCAAGTGCCTATAATACTATTTCTATGGGGTACTGTTGAAGGACCTGAATGTGTTTAACACTAATAAAGAAGAGTGAGGGGGGCTTATAATAGCTATGTGAATTACAGTTGTTCTTGTAGTCCTCTGTGGTACAGGTGAAAGAGAACTGATTCTAAAGTTGGGGGACTTAGATTCCATTTCTACTTCCTGATTATTACTGCCTCTGAGACCTTGACCATGATTCCCCTTCCATATAAGGAGACTGCATTATATCATCCCTGAGTTCCCTTCTAAAAGTAGATATCTGAGCTGAGAGAAAACCAAAAGCAGGGACTGGAAATTAGAAAGAAACAAGTTTAGGTCTGATCTTAGCTCTAACAATTAGAGCTGTGCAGAAATGTAATGGGCTGTCTAGAGATCCTTCTTAGAGGTAGGTTTTCTAGCAAAAGCTGAATGATCATTTGTCAACTATATTATATCAGTTATTCCTTTTGTATCTGGGCAGAATATAATGGCAGCTGAGGTAACTTCTAATTCTCAAATTCTGTTACCAGTGGGTATAGAATCAATGATTTATATTTTCTTTTTTTCCTCCATTAAATGCAACTCAAGGTGATGCTGTAATCTGTGATAAAGAAAATAATTCTAGTCTTTACTTCCTTAAAATTCTTTTAAAGAAGCAGTCTCTGAATTTTTAAGCTATATATGGATTGAAGTTATCTCTTAGCTTTCTGCCAAATCTGGAAGTAGTTTCTGATGATATAGAGCCCTTGATCTGTATCTTTCTTACATTAGTTACTGAAAGCCAGGGAACAGGCATTACAATCTTTTGGAACCTCATAAGGTAATAAATTCAAAGGCTCCCAGGCTTCCAGGAATGCCATAGGGAATGACCCTACTAGCCACTTTTTGGACAACTTTAGGTCTGGTTCCTAATAATATATCTCTGTATTATTTGGCCCAAAATGTTTCCCCCTCATTTTCCTTCTTTGTTATGTAGGCGAACACTATGAGGTGTGGAAAAAGAATTTTGGGCCAAATAATACATTACAGTTACAAAATGCTTACTTTGATATGGCCTCAGTGGCTTAAAAAGGACCTGCATGCGTGTGTGTGTACTGTGAGATATTTCATATCTTATATAAGAAAATCTATATAAGATCTTAAAAAAATTTCATAAATGTCAAATTTTTAAAGCCATATTTATATTTAGGAGATTTTTAATTTATACATGGAATATATCTAAATTCAATTTAAAGAAAATTATCATTGATTTTGGAGGGTTCTCTTTGTTATTATTATTACTGTCTTTTTTAATAGAGCTTAGAAAAATAGACAAGAGTGCTGGTGTTGAAGACAGAAAGACCTGCATTCAAAACTCTCTTCTAACAAGAGTAACTGTGGGATCAATGGTAAGTCATTCAATCTTTATATGGCCCAAGAAGTTACAGAATATTTTACTAAGATATAGATCATTTGCCAATCTGATTTGTCAGAGGGAGCAGCTGTGTAACTAAAAATTGGGAAACCAGACTTTGTCACCATGGTGCAAAATCTTAGAGGGTTCCAACTATCAGGTGAGTACTCAAGCAGACTAGAAACTAATGCCCGTAACACCTAGATATAAAGACTTTTGAGTTGAAATGAAAGCCATAGCATTCTAATTCTGGCTACACTGGAGGCTACACAGTAAATTGAGGTAGAGGGAGGATGTGGAATAATATGAGTAAGGCAGCTAAAGAGTATTAGATTTGAAGTCATAGGATTTAGATTCAAATTCTATCTCTGCTATTTAGGACTGTGCTATTGTGCAAATTATTTATCCTGTATGGGATTCAGTAACCTCTTTTGCAAACTTAACAGCTTTTCAGAGATCAGCAAAAGATAAAAGACGCCCATAACTATTTTATGTATAACATAGAAATATTTGATAATTTATAAAATATAATAATTATCTATAAAATATAACTATGACAATATTTATAGCAGCTCTTTTTTGTGGTAGCAAAAATCTAAAAATTAATGGGATACCCACCAATTGGAGAATAGCTAAAGAAGTTCATGTTTTGTGAATATAATGGCATACTCTTGTACTATAAAGAAATGATGAAAGGAATAGTGTCAGAAAAACCTTGGAAGCTTATATGAACTGATACAGAGTATAGTAAATAAAGTAAGAATAATAATTTGTACAATTAGAAACAGCTTTAGAAAAATTTAGAAACTGTGATCAAGGCAATAATGGATCATGATTCTAAAGTAGCAAAAATAAAGCACACTACTTATCTCTTGAAAGAGATGGGAAGGATTAAAATATACAGAATAAGACATATATTTTTAGATATGGCCAATATGGGAATTTCTTTTGTTTCACTATAAATATTTATCACAAGTATTTATGTTTTTTTTCCCCTCCCCACTGTGAGGAAGGAGAATGAAACAAGGGAAAAAATACTAATTTTAAAAAAGGAAATTTAATTAAAAATTAAATGATGTGGTTGAACTAGATTGCTTCTAATGTCTTTTTTATAACTTCTAATCTATGATCTTACATACTTATATTGACCCACTTGCATTCTTCTCTATACTTTCCAAATTCCCTCACTATGTTTAAAGGCACATTTCATGCTATTTTCCCAGTATCTTTGTGCTACTTTCTCCAGTGCTAAAATTGCAAGTAACAGATATTGGAAGGAATTTCTCATGTAGAGAAACCCATAAATACCTTCTTTCATTAAAAAAAAAATTAAGAAAAGAAAAAAAAATATTGTATATTACAATGAATTTCTTCAAAGCAGAACTATTAACTCAAATAGATTTCATAATATTATATTTCTGTTATTAAGAGTAGGCAAATATACCCAAAATGGTAAATTCTTACTGTTGTCAGCATTGTACCTCAGATTCCCCATCTGGTGTAGTCTGATACAGATAATAATGGTGGAGTGTTCTTGCTGTCTTGGCTGTAGTCATTATTGTGATGTTATTTTAGGACTAAGTCGTGTTTGTCCATTGGACCATAAAAGTGTGTCATGTAAATACAGGTTTTAGAACACACAATATACTGTCCATGTACAGAAATATGCAGAAGAAAAGCCTCATAAAATGTCTTTTAATAGTATTTGCAGACCATGTGAAGTAACTCCTTTTCAAAGTTAAATCACTTGGAAAAAAAAAGGCCTCTTCTTTCAAAGACCCCGTAAGTAATTATACTACATTATGTACTCTTCATGTGTCAATGTAAATTTTATTTTTAAATTGAAGAAATTTTTGATTGACGCAAGACCAAGCATCAGACCAACATTAACTAAACCTTTTATTTATTTGTTTACTTTCACCTAGATAGCTCTTTCAAATAGCCCCATGCTGAGGAGAAAGTGTATTGGGGGGGAAGGGGGAGAGGATAGTGGAGGTGGTAGTGTGTTTATTCAGCTACAACCTCATATTTGGTGCTTTAACCTAGAATTAAATGTTGCCTCTAAACAGCACAAGCCTGCTAGAGGAGAAACTGTCAATGATAGTGGGTTTCTGAGGCCACATCTCCACCATTCCTAACCATACCATATTGTGTAGCAGCTCCTGTTAGTCTTTTATTCATACATAGTAAAAACAAAGACTAATCATTTAGAAAGTGCTATAACTGGAACTTTTCTAAGCCTGGAATGTTTGGAATCTAAGCTTTGTATTTTTGACTTCTCTCTATGCTTTTGATAAATATTTTTGCTTGTTTTTTTTTCCCCCATTGATACCAAGGAATAATGTTACCAGCATGACAAAGTCAAATTCTTGTTGCAAGATAGTTTATTTAATAATAATAAAAAACCTATACTTACAATTTATAAAGATAGGTTTAAGTCTTTAATATTATCTTTAGCTTTAAAGTGTTACCTTTAACTGGGAAAAAGCATGCTTTATCCATTTAGTTATAAGAATATGCAACCAAATAGCCTAAATGGCATATATAAAATCATAAAAGCAAAGAAATAAAATTTTCAACTTATTTTTTTTCAATTTAGCTCATTGTGGCTATTATTTGTATAATGAGTGGTTTTAAATTTTATTTAATCTCCTTTACTTTGGTCAGAGAGAGATAATGATTAAGGTATAAATAGAATCACTTTTATTTTTTTACTCATTGCTTAAAGTAATTCTTTCTAGGAAGTTTGAAATAAATAAATCTGAAAAAGTAGACTGAATTTACTTTGGATCAAACATATGACTTTCTTAAGGTTCAAACACGTCTTATTATTTTTAGAAAACACAATGATTCAAAATCCAATCAAATTTTATTAAATATTTCTCTGCCCCTTTGGATCATCAAATTGTTTTAATAACACATCCTTTTGACAATTTGCCACTAAATACAAGTCTTTCAAAATGAACCATTTCCCATGGTAAACTACCAAAAAAAAGTCTAAAATAAGCATGGAAATTCTGATTGGGGTTTTAAGATCTCAAAATATGATAGCAAAATAGTTCTGAATATTTATCAATTTCAATTTAAGTTGGCTCCCCTTTTGGTAAAAATTATTCTCCTTAGTTCAAGTATGTTTTGTTAAACTATTTTATAGTACTATTTAAATATAATTGGTTTCCTTTATTATCCTATCCATTTCATTGTAGTCACTTAAAAACATTATTCTGAGAAGATATTCATAGATTTCACCAACCTGCCCAATGGGTCCATAACACTAAAAAAGAAGTTAAAATCTCTTGATTAATTGGATCTGACTCTTCCTCATTTAAAGGAAGCTAATGGTATCTTTTTTTGTCATTTCCATCTCATTCCAACCACACTTATGGTCTGAAAAAAACAGTCCTTCAAATTCATTCTTGATCATTCTATTTATGAATTTTTATTATAACTTTGATAAGGCCTCCATCTGTGTGATTTCCAGTAGTGAAGAAATACTTTTGAATGCCAGTCTACTAATGACAAATAGAGTGTGTTTATTTCTAAATTTTGACAGTTTTCTCACATCATCACAAATTCATTATTTTTTATCATGAACAAACATTTCCTCAATGTTGGAGCACTCCCTATGGAAAAGGTCCAGAGGTTGAGGTCACTAATAAAATTCTGCCCCAATAATTAGTGGTACCTTTAGTTTCCACGGCATAGCATTTGGCAATTTCATAAGGTAGCTATCCATTCTCATTTTAATTTTTAAAATCACTCTGTTTTCTATAAGAATATGAAATATAGCATGTTATTCTATAATGGAAGTAGAACCTATTAATTGCATATTGTTATTTATACTAAGGAAAAATGACCACAGGAAAACTAGTGCTATGAATAAATTTTATAAATGGAGTAGGAACCTAGACTAGTTTTTGCTGAAAGAATTGTATGATTAAATTCAGTGCTGAGGTCCCTGGTGATAGATTCCAAAAAGATATCCCTGTAACCTTCCAGTTTCATTTTTCAAGGTTTCCACTTGATAGGTTTAGTTTGAACATGTTACAATTCACAAAGGGGTTAGAGTTCATAGAAAAAGGGGAGAAAAAACACCTGATTTCCTGATGACAAAGTACCATGAAAAGGTACAGAGACTTAAATAAGCATTTGAGATGTCTGATCTCTGTTTCCTTTGTGATTTAGTGCCTTAACCTCGCTTTTCCACAAATTTGTCATCACCAAAATGTACTTAAACCTGTCTACCTTCCCTACAAAAGACACAGAATGAATTAATCAAGCAATATCACAGTATGGTAATTTGACTAGTATGATAGTCTATTTTATCTTTATTTCACCTAACTACTGTAAAGAAAAAAAGCAGCATTAGCCATACAAATTGATTGTGCCAGATTTTTCCTTTAGCTATGTTAAACATTATTATATCTGGCCTCTAAACTGTTTCCAAGAAGCAAGAGTTAATGATTCCTCACCTGAGGAATCTTTTAATAGAACCTTTAAAAGAAATTAATTTCCAAAAAATTAGGTATATACTGGTGGAATCTGGTTCATTAAGTGGGAAATCACAATTCATTCATCTCCCTTTTGTTCTTTTCATACCAAGGTAGGTGATAATAATATTACTGGAAATTAGAAGAAGAAAGAGATCTTTCTGTGGTCCTTCCTTTGGTGCATTATTCTGGAACACAGTCTTCAAAACCCTGAGTCAGCACTTTACTATTGCCCAGCCTCTTTGCATTAGAAGGTTGTGGATGTCAAGGTAACTGAGGACTAAGTTTCCCTTGAAAACCCTATGAAACCACAGCCTCTTAACAGAGTCTGATGGAAGGAAACATCTCTCCAGCTCAAGATAGACTGAAAAACTTCAAGAAAGGTCAGTCTTACTGGGATTAAAAGGTCAGCCCAGGTCAGATAGCTCTGGGAAAGCTGGTGAGAGGGTCTTAATCACAGCAAATCAGCAACTGAGACCCTCAGCACAGAGGGGCACAGCAGGGGGGCAGCTCCAGGCCCAGCTCAGAAGTAAACTCTGGGAAACCAGGCAAAGTTACCCCTGCAAATGCAGAGGGGTCCTGTGCTCACAGTCGAGGTCAGGGCTGCACAGGAAGCTGGGGCAACACCCTTTTTACCCTGGGAGCAGAGGTCAAACATAAAAGTAAAAAATACGAGAGGAAATACCAAAAGAAAAGGAAAGAAAATGAGCAAGAAACAGAAAAGAACTTTTACTATAGAAAGCTACTTTGATGACAGGGCAGCATAAAACATAAACTCACAGGACAGAATGTCCACAGAAGAAATCTCAACGAGGGAGATAAATTGGTCTCAAGTTCAAAGAAGCTTCTTGGAAGAGCTCATAAAAGACTTCAAAAAGGAAATAGGAGAGGTAGAAGAAAAAATGAGAAATGAAATGAGGTATGCATGAGAGAGTCAATAGCCTGGGAAAGAAAGGGGAAAAAATATCTGAAGAAAACAGCTTCTTAAACAGCACAATAAACCAAATAGTAAAAACAGATACAAAAACTAACTGAAAAAAAAAAAAAGCACACATTAAAAATTAGAACAGGGAAAATGGAAGCTGATGACTCTCTGAGACAGCAAAACTCAATGAAACAAACTAAAAAGAATGAAAAAATGGAAGAAAATGAAATATCTCATTGGAAAGATAGCTGACCTGGAAAATAGTTCCAGAAGAGACAATTTAAAAATTATGGACCACCCTGAATGCCATGACTAAAAAAGAGCCTAGATAGAATTCTACGAGAGATTATTAATGGAAATTGCCCTAGTATTCTAGAAATGGAAGGGAAAATATTCATTCTAATGAAAAATATCCATTGATCACCTCTGGAAAGAGATCTCACAAAGAAAAAAATCCCAAAGTACATTATTGTGAAACTCCAGAATTATAATCTCAAGGAAAAATACTGCAAATTGCCAGACAAAAACAATTCAAATATCAAGGAGCAACAGTCAGGATTACACAGGATCTGGCATCTTCTACAATAAAAGATCAAAGCACCTGGAATCCCATATTCTGGAAGGCAAAGGACCTGAGGTTACAACTACCCAGGGAGATTCAGCATCATCTTTCAGGGGAGGAGATGGAGCTTCAATAAAGAGACTTTCAATCATTTCTATGGGAAAAAACTAGAACTAAACAGAAAATTTAATCTACAAACACAGGATTCAAGAGACACATAGAAAGGTAAACAGGGGTAATATATATATATATAATATGTCTAGACATATTTTATAATATGTCTAGACATATTTTATATATAATATGTCTAGACATTATACACACACACAGACACACAGACACACAGACACACAGACACACACACACACACATATATATATATATATATATATATATATATATATATTTTAAAGGTTAACCTGTTTACATCCCTAGATGGGAAAATGATATTTGTAATTATCGAAAACTGTATCTGACACTAGGGCAGACAAAGGGTAGGGCTTGGGAGGCATCACATGGAGTGAGATTGTGATTGTAAATGGATTCTGATTTGATGAAAGCAAAGAAAAAGACATTAAGGGGTAGAGAAAGGCCTGTACTGTAGAAAGAGGAAAGGGGAGGTATAATGGGAACACTAGTTCACACCAAGATGTTCAAAAAAATCTGTTACAATGGAGGGAAAGAAGGGAGGGAAATGAGTATGATCTGAAGCTGGGTGTCCTCAATTTTGACTCTAAGGGAAAAATTTAGTCATTCAGTTGGATATAGAAGTAGGAGGAGAAAGAGGAAAAGAAAAGGGAGGAGCTAGATAGAAGGGAGGGCAAAAATGCTAAGGATAAAGGCAATAGAATGGGGAAAGGGTTGAAAGAAGTCAAGGTGGTGGGGGAGTGGGTTAAAAAAGAAGAGAATGGTCATCTAAGAATACACATGCATTCTCCTAGTTCTGCCAAATATATTAGTATTATTTTACTTCTAACAATAGTAGAAAAGGAAACCAAATATCCAAAGCATTGAACTAATAATAATTTTCTTGGTTTCTATTTTATAAAAATGTTTTCTTCTAAAAAGAAGTATATGACATAAAAATAAAGTAACAACCTTTGAATTAGATGCAATTACTCAAAGCAAATAAGTCATCAGCAGTCCTAATTAATTATTCCTCACATTACACATTAGAGGTATTTCTCCTGTGCCCCTAAAACATACATGCCCTAAAATTGCTATCATTCACTTGGGTAGCATTCAGCAGGTCTCTTAGAAGACACCTGGACTTGCTAATGTCTTTTCTAATTTTTTTAAAAGTTATTGTATAATATTTTATTTTCCCAATTACATGTAATATAATTTTTAACATTCAGTTTCTCTCACATTTTTTAAATCCATTAATTCCCTTGATATTCTTGACTTTTTGTTCTTCCAACTGAATTATGTTATAATTACTGTTTAGCTCTATAAAATAGTTTCTACTTACCTGATTGGTTACAGCATTAATACAAATATTAACTAAGGTATATTAATTTATTATTTTTACCTTATCTATCCATGAGCAAATAATACTTTTTCCAGTTGTTTAGATGTAGGCTCCCAAGAATTTTATAAAATTATATAAAATTGTGTACAGTTATTTTAAATAGAATTTTTCTTTCTATTTCTTTCTGTTGAACTTTGTTGGTAACAGAAATTCTGATAGTTTGTGTGACTTTATTTTATATACTGCAAAAACTGTAAATTGTTTAAGTAGGTTTTTGTTTTTGTTAAAGTTGTAATTTATTTCAAGGAGTATTTTTAGTCGATTCTCTAGGATTATCTAAGTATACCATCATATCATTTACACAAAAGAATAATTCAGTTTCTTCATCGTGTATTCTAAACTTTCAATTTTTTTTTATTTTTCTTACTGCTATAGCTAACATTTCTAGTACAATATTAAATAATAGTAATGATAACGAGCATCTTTGCTTCATCCATGATTTTACTGGGAAGGCTTTTAGCTTATTTTCATAATAGTTAATTTTTGTTGATTATTTTAGATAAATGATACATATCATTTTCAATAAAACCCCATTTATTCTTATGCTTTTTTATTTAAAAAAAAATAAAAATGGAATGGGCAGCTAGGTGGTACAGTGGATATAGCAACAGCCCTGAAGTCAGGAGAACCTGAGTTCAAATCTGGTCTCAGACACTTAACATTTCCTTAACTGTGTGACCCTGGACAAGTCACTTAACCCCAATTGCCTCAGTTTAAAAAAAAATGGATATTGTATTTTATCAAAAGCCTTTTCTGAATTTATTGAAATAATCATATGATTTTTATTAGTGTTATTGATAAGTTCAATTATACAAATAATTTTTCTAATATTGAACCAGCCCTGCCTTCCTAGTCTAAATTCCACTTGGACATGGATTTTGAGCCTTGTGATATGTTGCTGTAATATCCTTGCTCGTATTTTATTTAAACTTTTGCATTAATATTCATTAGGAAAATTGGTCTTTAGTTCTCTTTCTGTCAGTCTGTCTCTCTTTCTCTTTTGTTCTTCTTGGTTTAGGTATCATTATCACATTTATGTTGTAAAAAGAAATTGGTAGTATGCCTTCTTTACTTATTTTTCCAAATAGCTGATAGTACGTTGGGATTAATGTTCTTTAAATGTAGAATTCACTTGTGAATACATCTGACACTGAGAATTTTTTTTTCTGAGGGAATTTATTGATGATTTGTTCAATACCCTTTTCTAAAATGAGGTTATTTAAAAGCATTACATTTCAAATGTTGTTAATCTGAGCAGTTTATGTTTTATGAAAATTCATCCATTTTACATGACTTGTCAAAATTATTGAGAATAAATTGGACAAAATAGCTTCTAATAATTGCCTTAATTGTTTATTCATTGCTGGTGAATTCAGTCTTTTTCATTTTTGATAATGGTAATTTGATTTTCTCCTTTTAAAAAAAATCAAATTAAGAAATGATTTATCTATTTCATTAGTTTATTTTCCCCTGTAAAATTTTACCATCAATTTTATTAATCTCTCCTTTGATGTTTTTTGGATTTCCAACTTGGTTTTTAATCAAGGGTTTTTAATTTTGGTTTTTTTCCTAGTTTCTTTTTCAGCTATCTCTTTTTTTTAGTTACATGCAAATTCATTGATTTGCTAATTCTCTATTTTGTTGATGTAAGCATTTAGAGATATAAATTTTCTCCTAAGTACTGTTTTTGCTGCATCCTATAAATTTTGGAATGTTGTCTCATTAGTGTAATTCACTTCAATGAAATTATTGATTGTTTTTATGATTTGTTCTTTGAGCCACTTATTCTTTCAGGTTACATCATTTAGTTTCCAATTGCACTTTAATTGTGTTTCCATGAACTTTTATTTATTTTTTAGTAAATTTATTTATTTTTCATACACATTGCTTTATGAATCATGTTGGGAGAGAAAAATCAGAGCTAAAGGGAAAAACCATGAGAGAGATTAAAAAAAAAAAAAAAAAAAACAGAAAAAAGAAATAAACATAGCATGTCTTTATTTACATTCAGTCTTCATAGTTTTTTTTCTGGCTGCAGATAGACTTTTCTGTCCAAAGTCTATTAAGATCACTTGGATCACGCTGAGAAGAACCAAGTCTTGCATAGCTGATCATCACACATTTTTGCTGTTATTGCTTACATATATTTCTGGTTCTGCTTGTTTTGCTCAGCATCAGTTCATGTAAATCTTTCCAAGCCTTTGTAAAATCAGCTTGTTCATCTTTTTTATAGAATAATAATATTTCATTACCTTCACATACTATAACTTGTTCAGTCATTTCCCCAGCTGATGAACACCTACTTATTTTCTTTGTTAATTCTTTGCTACCATAAAAAGAGCTGGTACAAACATTTTTGCACATGTCAGTCCTTTTCCCTCTTTTATGATTTCCCTGGGATCCAGACCCAGGAATGGCACTACAGGGTCAAAGAGTATGTATAGTTTTGTAGCATGGACTTTTATTGAATGTAGTTTTTATTACATTATAAACCAAAAATGATTCATTTAATATTTCTGTTTTCCTCTATTTGTTTGTGAAGCTTTCAATGCTCTTACACACGGTCAATTTTTATGTAGATGTCATGTACTATTGAGGAAATAGGTGTATTCCTTTCTAATCCCACTCAATTTGCTGTTGAGTTATATTGTATCTAACTTTTCTAAGATTCTCTTCACATCCCTAACTTCTTAGTTGTTTATTTTTTTGGTTAAATTTATCTAGGTGTGAGAAGAAAAGTTGAGGCTTTATATTAGTGTAGTTTTACTGTGTATTTTGTCTTATAACCCATTTAACCTTTTCCTTTTAAAATCTTGATTCTATACCATTTGATATTGGTATATCTTACCATATGTGTTTAGTATTGCATGACTTCATTGTTTATGGTACCTTTTAGGGCTTCAAGTATGTTTCTTATAAACATACTATAGGATCCTAGTTTTTCATCCACTCTACTATCTGCTTTTATTTTATGGGTGAGTTTATCCCATTTATATTCACACTTATGATTACTAAGTCTATAGTTTCCTTCATTCTATTTTCCCCTTATTTATCCTCTCTTTCTCTCCGTTCATCCTGTTCCTCCTCATGTGTTTTGCTTTTGACCTCTTTCTCTCCCAATCCACCTATTTAGGAAAAAGAGTAATAAGGGAAGGGTACAAGAAAGGGGAAGGGATTCAAAGGGAGGAGGGAGGGATACTAAAGAGGGAGAGCTGGGTGATGCAAGTGGGACCAATAAGTTTAATACTAAGGAAGTGGGGAAGGAGGGCAAGAAAAAGAAAAGCATAATCTGGGGATATTAGGATGGCAGGAAATACAGAATTAGTAATCTTAATCGTAAATGTGAATGGGATGAACTCCCCCATAAAGAGGAGGTAGATAGCAGACTGGATCAAAAGTCAGAACCCTACAATATGTTGTTTACAGGAAACACATTTAAAACAGGGAGATACATACAGAGTAAAGGTAAAAGGCTGAAGCAGAATCTATTATGCTTCAGGTGAAGTCAAAAAAGCAGGGGTAGCCATCCTTATCTCAGAAAAGATAAAAACCAATCCACCTATTTATCCTTCCTTACCATTCTCCCTGCCTTCCTACTTCCCTATGAGGTAAGATGGAATTCTATATCCAACATATTTATTATTTTCTCTTTGAGACAATTCTGATGAAAGTAAGGTTCAAACATTGTCCTCCACCCCACTTTTTCCCTCCATTGTAATATGAACCTCTTCGTGTGATACAGTTTATACCAATCTACTTCTCCCTTCCCTCTTCATCTAGTACAACATTTTTTTTCCATACCTTTTTTTCTCCTGAGGCAATTGGGGTTAAATGACTTGCCCAGGGTCACAGAGCTAGAAAGTGTTAAGTGTCTGAGACCAGATTTGAACTCAGGCCTATCTTCAGGGCTGGTGCTCTATCCACGACACCACTTAGCTGCCCACACACCCTTATTTTTTATCATCCCAACATAGTCAATTTATACCTATGTCCTCTGAATATGTATACTCCTTTTAAGTACCCTAATGGTGATAAAATTCTTACAACTATCATCTTCCTGTGTAGGAAGACATCCTATTTAAATGTTTTAAATCTTTCTAATTTTCTTTTTCCCCATTTATCTTTTTATCCTTTTCTTGAATCTTGTATCTGAAAATCAAATGTTTGGTTCAGCTCTGGTCTTTTGCCAGTAATGTTTGTCCCCTATTTCATTAAAGACATACTTTTTCCCTAATGGATTATGCTTAGTTTCACTGAACAAGTGATTTTTGGTTGTAATTCTAGCTCTGTTGCCCTCTGGAATATCATATTTCAAGTCCTCGAATCCTTATATAGACACTATTCAATCTGGCATAATCCCTAATGTGGCTCTGTGATATTTGATTTTTTTTTTCTGGCTACTTACAATATTTTCCCTTTGAACAGAGAATTCTGGAATTAACTATAACGTTACTGGGAATTTTCATTTTGTGATATCATTCAGAAAGTCATCAGAGAATTCTGGTTCTAAGATATTTGGAGAATATATATTTCTGGGAAAATTTTGTCCATGTTCTTTTTTTAATCATGTATTTCTATTAATATAATATTTCTTAAGTAATTCTATCCTGAATCTTTTTTTTCCAGATCATTTTCCAATCAGAATTTTATATTTTTTTCCTTTTTTTAATTTAAATTTTTCCTTTTTGTTTCATGGAGTCATTAGCTTCCATTTGTTCAATTCTAATTCTTAAGGAATTATTGTATTCAGTAAGTTTTTTAACTCCTTTCCCATTTGGCCAATTTCACATTGTGAGGAGTTATTTTTCTTCAGTATATTTTTACATCATCTTTTCTATGAGTTGAGTCAAAAAGACCACAGTTTTGACATAGAAGAATGATATAGTAATTATGGGAAATTTCAATGATACATGCATTTTCTAGCATCCTCTGTCTCTGTCTCTGACTCTCTATCTCTGTCTCTGTCTATTCTTCATAAAAGAAAAGAACAGCTAATAATTTCCCATAATAATTATGGCATCCACTCATCAAAAAGTTGAAGAATAAAAGAGGAAAATTGTTACTCTGAATTTTCATTTTCAATTAAAAGGAACTTATAGGTTAAATTAAAAGAATGAAAACCATAAGGAAATATGTTCATTTCATTTTAGAATTTCAGGAGTGAAGATTTCAAAGGACAGTTAAAATCCCATGAACCAAAATTCTATATTAGTCCACTATAGATGGAACATTCTTAAAAAGGAAATGCTAAAGGAAAAAAGGTACAATTCTGATAAGTAGTAAAAGGAGAATTTCTCAGAGATTGATGTGTATGCACAAGGGAATATTTGACAGGCTAGACTTCTATTCTTTACTTATGTCCTGAAAATTACATGCAATGATGGGTGGTAATGGATGATGAGTACAAAATGATACATAGTAATTTTATGGTCAGGAATGTTATAGTTCAAAATGATATAAACTTGCCAGGGATAATAGATACACTCCTCCCCAAGCAGCAGCCCCAATAGTATATTTGTAAAAAGAAAAGATTTAAAAAATCATTAGCATCATTGCTTCTCAGTTTTTGTAGTGATATAACGGATGAAGACAAAGGAAAGAGAACATATTTAATTCTTACCTTGCTTCTATTCAAGTCTAATTCTTAGACTTGAAGAGAGATTGAATACTGATAACAGAGAATTGATGCCCAAGAGAAGGAAGAGAGATAGTGAAGAAGGTAAAAAAGAGCTTATCAGTTAGAAGAATTTGATCCCAAAGTAATGAAAACACTACTGCCTATAATTATTTAGTCACTGTTGGAGATCTTTGCAAGATCATGGAGAACTAAAGAGATATCACAAGACCAGACAAAGAAAAAACCATGACAATTCTGAAAAGAAATAAAAGAAAAATATCTATAAATTATTTGCCAGTGAACTTTATTCTAATTCTTGGAAAAAATTCTAGATTTTATGTAATGGGCTGAGGCTTGAGTTGATGCACTGAGGGTCCCAAGTACATGAGGCTAACTAGTAATTGGGCTATACTCTATTAATATACATGATTGGATAAAGAATGGTCTCTGCCCATCTCCGTGCAAGTCGATGTTTGTATAGGAAATGACGATTTTGGTGGGTGGAGGCAGAGAGACAGGAAGAGAAGCTGGGAGAGGATTGGGCCTGGGTTCGAGACTCGAGCTCTGGTTGTGTGGCTGCTGGTCGAGCTAGCTTCTTGACTCAGCTGCACCATTCTATCACCAATTCTCTTCCACTCGATCTTTCTTCACTGAGAATAAAGACTGGATTTTCCCCTAACCTTGAATTCCTGTCTCCTGCTGATTTAAAAATACACGATCTTCACATTTGGCGCCCAACGGTGGGAACCAAAGACTGAAGAAGTCTCCGGTGACCAGGAACTTGGGTGAGTATTGTTAATAGACAAATAAGGAACTTATTTTCTTAAAAACTAAACCAGTAATCTTTTTTTTTTTTTGGCTAAAATGGGACAAAGGCTAGCTAAGACTCTCCATCCCCTGCCCCAACCCCACCCAAGAGTGGTGCTATAAAGCATGATTAAGCTGACAGAAATACATGGTTACTTATAACTTGGGAACAGATAGCGAGATTTGTGGGTATATTAAACTGCATCTCCCTCGGTTCGTAGAGAGGAGCAGATCTCGAGATAACTGGTCAGGTTGGAGAAGAGATATTCATACATTTCAGAGAATATGGTCCTCATTCAATTTCCATGGGCATTTATTTATACAATGTATTTCAGTTACTAAGAATCCTAGAAGAAGAAAAACCCTGGCTCCTTCCTCCTCCTCAAATTAGCCATGATATTAAGGAGGAAGACAATGAAGAGATTAATGACCATATCCCCACAGGGCATGGAGACTTAAGTGAGCAAGGGTGTGGTGACCTTTCCCCTCAGGAGCGGCTTTAGCCCACCCAGTAGCAAGTGATTGACTCTCCTCCACCACTCCACCCTCCGGGATGGAGGAGGAGGCAGTGGTAGAGGCAGTGACAGGACCAATCTTGAGTAGGCTTCAAGAGGGCTTTGAAGGCCAAAAGAAAAGGTGTGGACATCCGGAGCTCAAGCCACTTATGTTTCCTGTAATTTCCAGTCTAATGCCTCAGGTCAACAAAGTCAAAGATATGCCCTTTAACTTAGAAATCATTAAAGATCTTAAAAAGGCTTGCACTAATTTAGGCTACATCAGCTTATATTAAGATGCTGTTACAGAATTTAGCTTTTGAAATCTTGACTCTGATGACTGAAATCTATGAGGGTATCCTAGAGCCTGGACAAAATTACATGTGCTTTCTGAATATAGTGAGTTCTTAGGATACAAGCCCAACAAAATAGTCAAAATGCTGTTCATGCTGCAATCACCTATGACCTACTACAAGGTTATAGGTCCATATGCAGAACGTCACAGCACAGGTTAATTATTCAGTAGCAATATGAGCAAATTGCTGCTAATGCTATCAAAGCGAGGCCCGATTCTACAAAAAAAAGGTGAAGGCCTTCACAAAAATAATGGAGGCCAGATGAGCCCTTTGCTGACTTTGTGGGATGTTTGCAGACTGCTATCCACAAGAACTAATGGGGAAAATCAACAACAAATGTTTTAATAAGGCAACTTGCTAAGGAAAATGCTAATGAGGTATGCAGAAGGATTATACTAGGACTCCCAAGGATGCTCCTTTAGAGGGTTCATAAAGCTGTGCCACAGTGGCACAAATGCCTTTATAGCCAGGATGATGCAGACTTCCCAAGATCCCAACATGGGTAGACAGGGGTCCCTTCCGGCAAGGGACTTCTAGAGAGACACGTCAATGCTTTCAGTGTGTGGTAAAGTAGGGCATCTGAAAGCTCAATGTTGATATAGAGGCAGAGTGAGAAAACAGGGTGGGAGAACAAGACCCAGTATCCCATGTCCAAAATGCAACAGAGGCTTCCATTGGGCCTCAGAATGTGAACAGGTTCAGGAAGCGGATGAGGGCCCAGCCCCAGGGCTAGGCAAAAACACTTGGGGCATGATGGCAGCCAATGGTGCACCCAGAGAGTGCCTAGGCGCCAATACCCCAATATGACCAATCAGCCAGGAAGCCATATGATGGCAGAAAGGGATTACACAATCAATCATCCAGGAAGCAACCTGATGGAAGAAAGGGATTACAATTAGGGAGAATAGGTTGTATGCAGCAGACAACTGAGATACCCCTGGAGGGTGAAATCTGTTCCTCTCCAGCCTATGGATCCTTGCCTCCAGGGACAGTAAGCTTGACCATTTTACCTCCTGATAGTCGTACAAAACAGTGTCCATCCACATACTGATGTGGGAAACTGGGAAGTGTGAATATCCCAGTCACCAATACAGGCAGACAATGTGTGACTTATCACCCAGGAGAAATAGTAGCATCAGGTTTACTCATACAGAATCCTAATAAGCAGCCTGGTGATAGTCACCCAGATTCTGATTCCATATCACAAAATCAGCAATTTACTGGACAGCAGCTGTAACAACTGACGACCTATGCTACAATCTATATAAATGGCCTTCCATTGGAAGGATTGTGAACACTGGTGCAGATCAGGCGGTCATTAGAGGTGCCAGCTGGCCCAGTCACTGAAAGATTAAACAGACACCTACATGTCTGGTGTAGGAGGATCAATAGCAGCTGAAGTTAATGCTGCCCCTAAGAGATGGACTTTTGAAGGCAAAACAGGAGATTTTACTCCTTTTATAGTTGAAAAATCCCCATCAATCTGTAGGAAGAGCGTTTACAGCAATTAGGGTTAAAAATGAGTACTTGGTTTTAAGCAGGGCTGCTGTTGAAGGCCTGCCAACACTTTCATCTGTTCTATCAATGGAAAACTGATACAATGTGGATAGAGCAGTGGCCCTTAAGTAAAGATAAATTCAGGCCTTATTAGATATAGTACAGGAACAGCGACCAGGACATAAAACCTTCTCTAAGTCCTTGGAATTCCCCAGTGTTTGTTGTGAAAAGAAATCTGGAAAATGGAGGATGTTAACGGATTTAAGAAAAGTGAATGAACAGATGGAAACTATGAGGAACTCTTCAGCCTGGACTTCCATCTCCTACTCAGTTGCCTAGAAGAATGGCCTCTTTGGGTCATAGATATTAAGGATTGTTTCTATTCTATCCCTCTGGATAAGGAAGATATGAAAAGATTTGCCTTTTCAGTGCAGCGTTAACAGCTGAGCCTTATAAAAGATATGAATGGACAGTTTTGCCACAGGAATGAAAACAGCCCTACTATGTGTCAAATATATGTTGCTGCTGCTCTTGCTCCAGTAAGAAAAAGCATTCCCAAAGTTATGCTATTACATTACATGGATGACATTTTGGGATGTGCACCTGAGAACACATGTTAGAGCATGTCTACAAAAGACCATAGAAACACTAAGGAATTACAAATTATACATAGCACCAGAAAAATTCAAAGACATGCTCCTTTTCAATATTTAGGATATGAAGTATACCCTAAGGTGCTTACAATTCAAAAACTCTCTAAGAACAGAAAAGCTAAACACATTGAATGATTTTCAGAAATTGATAGGAGATATCCAATGGATGCGACCAGTGTTAGGTTTGACTACCTATCAGTTACAACTTATATGACATTTAAGGAGAAAGTGCTTTAAATTCCTACGCCAGCTTACAAAAAACCAAGAGGCTTTGAGAAAGTTGAACTGGCTTTATCCAATGTGGTTGAAAAGTCACTCAAAAACCCTTGGAGAGTATCAGTTTTGCCACACAAGAGGCACCCAGCAGTCCTTCATCAGGACACAGTGTGATGAGTGGGTGAACCTCCGGCACAACCAGAACAAAGCCTTACACCTACCCAGTGCTTGGACTAGAATTTTATTAAAGGCCACTAAGCGAGCATTGTACAATTATCTGGGACAAGACCTGATAAGATACACACCTTTTATACCAATACACAAATTAATGTGTGTTGTGAGACCATCCAGAGTGGCAAATTTTATTAGCCATGGCTCCAAATTTTTACATGGGTCTCCATTAAAGATAACTAGACTATTACATAATTGGCGATGGACTCTTGAAGAAAAGTTTCTAAAGTTCCTCTTCAAGGACCAACTATCTTCACTGGATCATCAAACATAATATTTGTGCTGTACTCTCATGATCTAACTATAAAGAGTAGTCAGAACTCCTTTTCCAGTCCACTCAGCAGAATGAATTTGTGATCATTCTAGCCCTTACTTATTATCCAGGAGACATAAATATAATATCTGATTCGAGCCTATTCAGTAGGTGTGGTACAAGAATTGACAGCCCAAATAAAATTTGCAGCCTCTAATATATATCAGCTCTTTAAGAAACTTCAAGAGCAAGTGAGAAACATCCAGGTAAGATCTATATATTACATGTCCATTCTCAGTGGACTTCCAGGTCCCATATTTGATGGCAATTCAAAGGCAGATAGCCTTCTAACTATGTTGGTCAATACCCCTTTGTTCCAAGAAGCTCAGACATCTCATTCTAAATATCATCAGGCTGCTCGAAGCTTTACGTTACAATTTGGAATAACAAGAGGAAGCTAGGAGCATAGTAAAAGCCTGTCGGCTTTCCTTCCTTTCCGCTCCTACACTGCCTCAGGGAAGACCCTTGGTTTGAGACCCAATGAAATCTGGCAAATGGATGTGGCCCATTATAAATCTTTTGGTCTTCTGTCTTTCATCCATGTTGTGGAAGACACCTTTTAAGGATTCACTTTTGCAATGCCAGCAGCAAAGAGACAGCCAGTGGTCACTAATTCCTCAAACAAGCATTTGCCATTATGGGTGTGCCACAAGCAATAAAAACAGACAATGGTCCTGCTTATACTTCAAAACCTTTTGCACAATTTTGTGCACAGTATAAGATTTTATACACCACGGGCATACCTTTTAATCCTCAAGGACAGGCAATAGTGGAGAGGAGAAACAGAGATAGTAAGATGCTCCTCCAAAAACAAAAGAAAGGGGGGGCCACAGGTAAACCTAGAGAACTTCTAAATCTAGCTCTTTATACTATTAACTTCTTGATTTTGACAAAGATGCACTGGCTCCTGCAGACAGGGTTTTATAACCCACGGAAGGTCAGTGTCCAGTGCGAGCAGCTCCACTATCTTTAGATAATCGCCAGGTGATGTGGAGAGACTCGAAAGTGGTGAATGGAAAGGACCAGATAGGCTAACTGCATTGGGGAGAGGGTTTGCTTGTATCTCTACAGGTGGAGAAGGAATCAGATGGGTACCAATGAGCTATATTCGCCTTGTCCATCGCAGGAGGCCGACAGACCCTTGAAACAAAGGAAGACCCAGAAATATCGGGTGGTTCTGTTGCTGATTGTGCTCACCATTGAAAAGAGCGTGGCAGTTATGGCGTTTGACTCATGGACATCAAAGATTGTTGGACTTCAAAACCCTCAGGAATGGTTGGATTCTCTGAGCCATAGGACTTCGAGAAACCCTCAGGAATCATTGGATTCTCTGAGACATAGGACGAAAATCCTCAGGAATCATTGGATTCTCTGAGACTAGGACTTGAAAACTCTCAGGAATCATTGGATTCTCTGAGAAATGATAAGACTGTTACAATCTTCAAAATCTCTGGAATCATTGGATTCCTAACACATAAAAGACTTTTGCAGGACTTCAAAAACTCAGGGGATCTTGGATTCCCTGACATGTGAAACAATGGACAATAGATTAGTTTTGGACTATTCTTGCTGCCAAAGAAGTTTTGTGACTGTTGTTACTACCCACCTTCTAGGACTTCTGGTGATCTTTTCCAACACCACGTTGATTTATATTGTTTGCTATTCCGCTACTTGCGTGTACAATTCATGTTTGTTACACCACATCGAGCCTGCACTGACTGAGGGGAGGGTCATTATTGGAATGTCATGTCTTCAAGAAACAACTGGAAGTTCATTTTCAGGTTACTTTCATGTCTTCTTCAAGTAGAGGTTGTACTAGGTTGTCCATAAGAGACTGTGCTCCTGTGTATATTAATAACTTGAAATCCAAACTAAAAAAATGGGATGAGTAACTTAATTCTATGTTTAGTCAATAAAATAAATAATACACAAACATCTGAGGCTTTTAAGGTACAGTAAATTCCAAATGTGGAAACTCCATTCACTAATGCATATAATCAACTCATGAGTAACATATTCTTAGAGAATTTCTTAGAGCCCCGAGTAGTTAAATTACTTATCCATAGTTAATATGCATTAGAAACAGTCTATATCCATATTTTCCCAAGTCCAATACTGGACTTCTACTCGCCATATCACAGTGACTCCCCTAAGAGCTTAAAAGTTACTAAGAAATTTTTAAAAATTGGCAATACAAGTTAGAAAAGGAAATGGGAAAAAGGCTAATGTAATTGAGGAAAATTAACTTACTCTTTCAAATGACTACTAAATATACCCCACCTCCACATAGAATCTAATTCTTTTACCCTTTTTGTCATTTTCTAAATATAAGTTTTCATGTTGAAGAGAGTGTCTGTCCCCAATTCTTGATTCATAACACACCTCCAAATAGCAATAAATGGTTGGTCTTTTTTTTTTAATGTTTCTTCTGGAGAAAGGAATGATATTAGGCAATTTATTAAGCAGGTCTTTTGACCCAAGCATGGTGCTGAGGATATTACAAATATTATCAATTTTGATTTAGTTTTCTTTGGTAAAAGAAGTGAAGCCTGCAATATAAAAGGAAAAGTATTTCTTCATTCCAGAAGGTCTATATTTTAAATTATTATTTTTTAAGATCAAAAGGGGAACATGATTTGAGCATAAAAGATAATTCCATAAACAAATTAGGAGATCAAGGGAAAATTTGCCTATTAGATCGTTGGAAAAGGGAGGAATTTATGACCAAAGAAGAACTACAGTACGTTATGAAAGGCAAAATGGACAACTTTGATTACATTAAACTAAAAAAGGTTTTGCACAAACAAAACCAACAGAAACAAGATTAAAAGGGAAATACAAAGCTGGGGGAAAAATCTTTACAGCTAGTGTTTCTGATAAAGATCTCATTTCTAAAATATACAAAAAACTATGTCAAATTTATAAGAATACAAGTCATTCTCCAATTGATACAAGGTCAAAGGAGATGAACAGACAATTTTCAGATGATGAAATTAAAGCCATGGTTTTCCCTTTTGCTCTGATTTTTTTAACCCAACATGATTTATAAAGCAATGTGTGTTAAAAATAAATAAATTGCTTGGGGAAAAAAATCAAAAGATTATTTTTCAGTTTAAAAAAGAGTGGGGTGGGAGAGAAAGAGGAATTAGAAAAATTAATTCCCAAAGTAATTATTCAGTTCAATACAATTGAGAACTTCAGCAGCTTAATGAGACATGGCTCTATCTTCAAGTTTGAATCATTTCATTCTATTTTTATTTGTCCTTTATTTTCTAAAAGGACCATAGCATCAGGAAGAAGATGCCATTAAAGTGAATTAGATTTAAGTGAGGGAGGGCTATGCAAAGTCATGAGCCTTACTTTCTCCTCCAGAGCCATGTAGGTGCAGAGGCAAAATATAAATCTGCATGATTGAAGATTGCCCTGGATTCAGCACTGGGAGAGCTTGTCTTTTTAAGCTATACACACACACATGCCCGCATACACACACACACACACACACACACACACACACACACACACACCCAACAATTTAACAGGTTTCAGTTTGACTGAGGCAAAGCCCAATCAAAGCTAGGTAAAAAATGAGACAGAGAATTGGCTTCTTTTATCTAGTTGATAAATAAATAAATTATCTATCTTGGAGAAGAGGACCTCAGGGTGTCTGGCTAAAACAGAAACAATTGTTATTTACATTCACTCTGAGCCAATGCAAATTTTGATTATTAAATCCCATCCTATACCTCATCCTTTAAAGAAATGTCACTTTTCCCTTTAAAACAACAACAATAAAAAACTTTCATCTCTTTTTTAAGAGAAGACCCTTTTATAATTATCCTCAGACAATTTTTAGGAGGGAATACTGCATAATCTTAAATTAAATAGAAGGAAAAAGTGCTTTCTGAAAAAAAAAAAGTTTAATATTTTCATGTCGACAGAATCTATGGAAAAACAAAGATATTCACTTCACTTTCAACATTTTACATTGTTGTAAGGTAAACAAATACCATGAGAATAAAAGAACTTCCATTAAGAATATTAATGTGGATTTTCTTTTTCTT
Organism: Sarcophilus harrisii; assembly: GCF_902635505.1. Taxonomy (NCBI): domain Eukaryota; kingdom Metazoa; phylum Chordata; class Mammalia; order Dasyuromorphia; family Dasyuridae; genus Sarcophilus; species Sarcophilus harrisii. The sequence goes on from NC_045428.1 coordinate 352,716,744, forward strand.
TGGATTAGAGGCTGCAGAGATTCTACATACTTGGACCCCGATGCTCTTCTATATCATTTATGATAAATTTTATTTTTTAGTATCTTATTCCCATCTCATTTCAAATAGGTCCAATATTTTCTTATCTGTATTCTTTTATTTATTTATTTATTTAATAGCTTTTTATTTACAGGTTATATGTATGAGTAATTTTACAGCATTAACAATTGCCAAACCTCTTGTTCCAATTTTTCACCTCTTACCCCCCATCCCCTCCCCCAGATGGCAGGATGACCACTAGATGTTAAATATATTAAAATTCTTATCTGTATTCTGATGTTTATATATATTCGATACACATCTGCCTGTGTCTTGTACTGAAGCAATTGCATCTCTAATGCATATTCCATTTTTAACACCACTTTTGCCAAACAATGTTCTCTTTTCAAATTATTCTGAGACTAGAAAAAAATGAGTGAAATGGTGTTGATGATATGATAATGAGTGTGAACTTATGATTGCAAGGTATGAATCAATTAATCAAAGAACATTTATTAAGTATCTACTATTTGTAAGTAGTAGTATTGAGCAATGGGCATACAAATACAAGGAATGAAACAATTTCTACTCTCAGGGAACTTTTATTCTAATGAGGAAGATATATGTATAGAAAGACAAAGAATGTATGTATGGTGAGGGAGAGGTAAAAATAAACAGGCAAGAATTGGAGACAGATACAAAGAAAGGAAATGGGCTAAAGCTAGCGTTTAGTTTCATTTTTATAGAGGAAAAGCAGTTCCCTCCCCTATGTGAGTTTAAAGAAATGACAACTTCAGGGAATTCAGTGAATGAAAGTAAATCTAAATCCAATCCTAAACTTCATCATTTAAAGAAATATCACTTTTTCCTTTAAAACAACAACAATAAAGTACTTTCATTTCTTTATCTTAAGAGAATTCCCGTGGAAAAATTTGTGGAGCCAGTAACACAGTTCCTGATCCAAGTCTCATAGTCCTGGTAAAATCAATTTTTAGACCAAACTTCCTGAAATCAGTGAAGTAGTTCTTGTGTCACAAAAAAAGTAAAGAAAGAAAGAAAAAAGAGAAAAAAAACTTGTTTGACCAACAGTAAGTTAAATAAGATAAATACAGCAAGAATCAATTTAACTATCTAAAGACAAAGAAGAATTTCATGGAAAGAGCCCTAAATTTAGATGGAGTTGAGGACCTTAATTCAAATTCTGAATATTAAACACCTGTATGATCACCATTTCCCTGAGTTATAAAAAGACCACTGTGTTGATTTATTGACACAAAAATTGTTGGCCTACTGCTAGGTCAACTACAGTGCATCTAAATAATTGTGACTATTAAGTTTAGAAGGAGATCAAGCTTCAGTGAGAAATAGTAAAAGGTAACAACTCAAGTTAATGCTTACTTTCTTTTCTACAAGTCTTAAAATGAAAAGGTTTTCCAACCATTACAAGATGTATAGTCTTAATCTACATTTCAATATGTTATTTAAAGGCAATACTGAAACTGTCAAGGACCCTTTCTTAAACCTGAGAGAGGTCTACAAAGGAAGGCTGACAGTTTCATTTTATGTGGCATGGAAGCATTATTTCATAAAGAGAATGTTATTATATTCACATCCATTTTAGCACTTTCTATTGCAGATTCTTCATAAACTCCAGATACATTTGGTGATATAAGAATCAGAGAACACTACCTATGCTAAATGTCCTGAGAGATAAATTTGGAAGAAATTATTTGCATAAACATATGTTCCTCAGGTTCACTTATTCCTTTATAGAATGTGTAACAAAGACTGAAAACTCACATTAAAAGATGTTCATGTTTAAAAATGCTGAATGTAAATAAGATACTTGGGGGAGGATAGAGGGAGGAGGGAAAGAAAAACTAAAGCTCTAGTTTCATTATATTAATCACAATCATAAATTTCCAGCTGGAAAGGTACTTAAAATATGGTCTTATGGTACTTAACATGGTCTCACTTAATTTTACAGAGTAGGACACTGAGGTACAATTAGATGAAATGACTTAGTCAAGGTCATAAAAGTAGTTAGCAATATAACTTAGTTTTGATAAATCATCAAAGAATTAGATCTATAATTTTAGTCTGTTTTCTGTCAGTTCTAGGCATAAGCTATGGTGACCTTGGAGGCAAGATTCTAGGGCCAGATGTTGCATCCCAGGATGAGAGCTCTGAGAAGTCTTGCTGTAAGGACAAAAATTGAAAATGTTTATGGTAGAGAAGTTGAACTTGGAACTTAGTGGGAGTGTGTTATATAGGAACTAGACTAACGTATGAATCCAATTCTCCTTTCATCCACAGAGAGGGGAGGATTATACCCCTGCATGTTGGGAGGAGAGGATCATGTGTATATTTGTTCTTGTTACATACAACTTTGAAAAATATATCTTTGAAAAACTAATCTGACTTTAAAATGTTTAAATGGAACTGGGGTATAGAAGGCCATTAAAATGAGGAATACAAATTAGTAGGAGCTTGAGACAATGGCAGAAAGACTAAATATTTCTAACTCTTTGGTTAGATTTTTTTGATTTGATTTCAGTGTAGCTTTGATTACATTAAAGAATACCATTTTGGTATTCTTTAAGATACCAGGAAATAATGAGGAATGGGTGAAATGTAATACATGTGGCTTTCAGAAAATGGACAGATCATTCACCATTACCATACTAAAACTAGTATCAGAAATTAAAAGACAATTCACAATTTATGAATTATCTATAAATTTCCCTACATGAAGCTGGAAAAATATTCTTAAATTACTTTTAAAAATAAAGATTTTTTTGCCCTCTCAATGTCCCAAAAGGAAAGGTCATTTGGGGAATATGGAGTATATAAGGATACTATAGGTCTAATCAGTAGTCAGCAAAGTACTTTGGAAGAGCTAAGACATCTTGCCAACAATTATATGAACAAATGGAGTACAAAAAATGCCACCAATAAAATCTAAAATAAGAAAAAAAAAAAGGTAGGCTAATCACATAATAACAATATGGCATAACAGAAGAATGGCTTAAATGCTACACTGATATCAAATAGCTGTTAAATGACCCAAAGAAAGTACCTCATTGCCTTTGGATCTACCCCCTATCGTTGATTTCTAGAAGAATATATAAAAAATTGGCAGATGAAAAGAATTGGATGGGTAAAAATATTTATTATTGGAAGGTTTACCCACATTTTAAAAGAGTAGTCTATTATGCTCAATAATGAAATGAAGCTGTGATCTCATCATACCATTGATCATATAATTACAGTTGGAAATGGATGTTTGAGGCTTCAAGTCTAATCTCATCTTAGAAATGAGAAAAGAGATGGGGACATAAGATAAATGACTTGCCCAAGATTGAATACCTAGGAAGTATCTCAGACAAAATTTGAATTTAGGTCTTACTAATTTCAAGCCCAGAATTATGTCCACATCACCATTTAGGAGTTTTGTGCAAGAATGCATTTGAATATTTTTATACCTACTCATCTTATATTACACTCATCAATGTTTATGCACAAATTTCTCACAAGGACTTTACCAAGTGTTTAGGGTACATGATTCTTTTTTTTTTTGTTTGTTTTAGCATTGAGAAAATTATAAAGAAAGAAAGAAAGAAAGAAATGATATTATACCAGGCATTGGTTCATTCAAGGATACCAAAGAAAGGGAAACTTGCAGGCACATGTTGGGAAAAAGATTTATTGAGGACTGTGGTCCAATGACTTGTTCCACATTCTGTTGGTGCTAATTTCTTATTGGATATTACATTTTGTAGTAACCATCATGTGGTAACCTGCTGATGTAGTTACAGCATATGCTGGCCTGCTCATTGCTCTAGTGAGACCTATGATTAATTATTTCGGTGGAGCTTGGAGCTGGGGGGCAGGTTGGGCTAGGGTGGACTGGAAGTCAACAATTAGAATAATATCAATATTATATATGGTAGAGTATATTTATACATGATATACTAGATATACTCTATACATGTATATGAACATATATTTATATATGTCTATGTAGACAGATAGATGCATCAGGAAAGGAACTAAAGGAAAGAGGTAACCTAAACTTTTCTTGGAACTTCTTTGAGATTAGAATTTCTGCTCTGAAAGTTCTGTAATCATTAATGCTCCAGTATTTCCTTGTCTACTCCAGCTCAGTCTTAACCTTTTCTCCTCAAAGTTTTTTTGGGAGGCCCTAAGCTCTAATATCTTTGATTCTTTATTCTTAATAGTAGTGCTTATAAAAAATAAATAAATAGGACCCATAAGGCATAATAAAATTTCTCCCCAAATTGGAAAATATACCTTGCCTAGTTACATTTTACTACATGTGGCATTCAAAGAGTTCTATACTTATTCCAAGAGATTTTGGCTGATTGTTTAAATAAGATATCTAACTGGTAAGAGATATCTTGCTACCGGACCCAGATAGTTCTGGAGGAGAAATTGAGTCTGATGACTTTGCATAGCCCATCCACACTTGAATCCAACTCACATGATTGTCATAAGATCATCTCTTTTCTTCAAGAATGAAGGACAAGGAACAGCTAGATGTCACAGTGGATAGTGCACCATCCCTGAAGTCAGGAGGACCTGAGTTCAAATCTAGTATCAGACACAACACATCCTAGCTGTGTGACTCTGGCCAAGTCACTTAATCCCAATTGCCTCAGGGAAAAAATAAAAGGACAAACAACATCTGTGAGTAAAGCTGACTCACAGCTCAGTGGAGCAACACGGCCCTCTCAGTTTCTTTCTTCTTCTTCCTTTCTTCCTTCCTCTCTCTCTTTCTATCTTTTCTTTTCTTTCCTCTTTTTATCTGGGGATACTCTTCCCAAAGGAATGAAAATTTGTTTTTTATTACTGAAATCTCCCAAGATATCTCTGGATTTTAACAACTGGATTTCTTTCTTGACGGCCATGCTTTAAACTCAAATTACTTTGGCTCTCATTGATTGATCAACAATGCATCCAGGTCAAATTCCAATTGGTCGTTTGGGCCCCATTGAGTCAGAGTATAAATATCAATTGTTTCTTCTTTGACCAGAAACCCTGTGAATCTTCCCCTCCCAGGTTGAATTTATTTTTTTTTTTAAGTAAAGAAGCTATACTCTGCCTCATTTCCTATTTAGCCTTACTTACTCATTTGGCATGGCCTTCGTCAAACTGAGCCTTATTTCTCCTTCTCCTAAGCCCCAAAGGGTTATAGTCTTTCACTGTATCCAAGTCTATTTCCAGTCATCTTGATCTTTACCTTGCCACTGGACCCAGATGCCTCTTGAGGAGAAAGTAAAGCTGGGGACTTTGCAGTCCTCCCTCACTTCAATGTAAGTCACTCGTTTGTTATGGCATCACTTTCTTGATGTCATAGTACTCTTCTAGAATGAAGTATAAATAGTAACATAAATGAGATGTGATTTTACCTAGTTGAGATCTCAGAATTATAAATACCAACATTACAACAAGCTGTTATATTTTCCCTTTCTATCTTTCTATATTAGAATGTCTTGGTGCCATATTTTAATCTATTCTTTAGACTTTCTCTTTGGTTATACATTTTACTCTACTCTCATCATGATCTTGTTTCTTGAATTCACTATCAGATTCATTTTTAGTTTTAGGGGAAAATTATATTTCATGAATTGTTGCCACTTAGCAATATTGGAAAAATGTTGATATTAAAAGATGATCTTTTGCTGTTATGGGAAGTTTGTACCCATTAAAGGTATTTTGTAATTTATTTAAAATAGCATAGCCCTCTCTTCTCCTACGTCTCCACCTTGTGTCAAACTCAGTGATTTTCTTTATTGTCTGTCCAGTATACACACACTGGAGGATGAAGTCTATAGGCTATCATTTCAAATATATGGTGAAATTATAAATCGTCTTTCCCTTGTGGATTAACATAGTGGTAGCTGCAAGCAATATTCAATAATGGATCACTCCTTTATTATTTCACAAGTAACTAGAAGATATAGGGTTTTTAAGATCCATTTTTTTCTTATTTGTTGATTAAGAAAAAGGAAAACAATGCATTTGACTCAGTAAAATAAAACCCTGCCTTGCAGGCTATTTTACACTAAAATATCTCCTACCTATTTATTATAATCATAAAAAATTTCTTGGAACATATTACAATCTATGTTATAACTGGTCGGTGACTGTCTAGGTTTTTTTCAAAAAATGATATTCTTGACTAAGTAATCCCAATATGATAGAAGATATCTAATGCAAAGTTCCTGATTAAAGAGTTATAACCTAAAGAAAAGGCCCTTCAAATGTTCCTGCTGGAAGATTACATGATCTATGTAAAGCCTCCTGAGAAAGATCTGTAATCACTCAAAATCTATTTAGTTGCTTCTATTTTTTCATTATTATTTAGCCCTTAGGTTGTGCCATTGAAGTCTTCTGTCCTAAATGTACTGAAACTCCTTCTCTGTCTATTCCTGATCTTTAAATCTGGGCATTCTTACAATCCTGTCCTTTCCCACCTTCTCTTTAGACAATTTTATTTAGTGATCTCTTTCACTGCTATAGCATCAACCATCAATTAGATACAAATGAATAACAAACATTCATTTCTATCTTTACCTCTCATCATATTTATTCTATTTTCTGCCATTACCCCCCCCCCAATTTAGCCCATATATGTTTAGATGCTTCTTTTCTATCTCAGTCTTAATGGTTAAAAACAGTTCATCTTTCTTTCCTCTAGAAAAACTTTTTCACTTGATTTCCTATTTTTGTGAATAATACCAAAATTTCCCAGTTTCTTTTTTTTTTGTTCATTTATGTAAAAGCTCTGATAGATTCAATTACAATCTCTATTCTCTATGATGATGATAATTCTCATGTTTATTTGACCTGACCTCTGATTACATTTCTAATCACTTCTTGGACATTTCAAACCAGATGTCTACTAGACATCTTAAATTCACTTTACCAAAAACTGGATTCATTGTTTAACCCCCTCTCCAAACCTTTCCTTTTCTTAAGTTTCCTGTTATTATAAAGAGTACCAATGTCCTTCTAGTCAGTCAGGCTTGCAACCTATATGTCATCCATAACTCCTCACTTCTCTTTTACCTTTTTCCACATCCCCTAGACCAGTCCAATCAGTTACTAAATTTGGCTATTTTTTATCTTTCCAAACAATTTTCATATCCAATTCAAAAAATTGGAAATTTTTCCAATTTCTTTCTATCTTCTGACACTGCCACCATGCTGGTGCTAGCCCTCATAAACCTAGACATAGGATATTGTAAAAGCTTGCTAGTTGTTGTTTCTGTCTAGTCTGTTCCCATGCAAGTCCATCCTCTACTCAGCTGTAAAATTAATCTTCCTAAATTACCAGTTTGATCATGTCACTCTGCCCTATCTCATTCTGTAAAGTCCAGTGACTTCCATATATTGCCTCCAGGGTCCAGTGTAAAATATTCTGGTTTTGAGGTCCTTCGTAACTTTTCCTTTCATATCTTTCCATTCTGTCGCTGGATTTTAATGATTTTGGGAGAGTGGAGCTTAGGTCTTTGAACTCTTAATAAATTTGCCTCACTTAAATTCAATTATCACAATTGAAGGACAAACAACAAGTCTTCTTACACATTATATTATCTAGCCACCTGCAACTTTTCTCTCCTTCCCCATCTCCAATTTGTTCTGTGATCCAATGACATCCTCCTCCTTAATATTCCTCACACTAGTACTTCATATCCTGATAAGGGGCGTTTTCATTTATTGTCTCCAAGACTGCTCACTACTCACTCCAAGACTTCTCTTCCTCCTAATCATCTTTTCCTTTCTTCTTTAGCATCCTTCAAACCTCAACTGAAGTCTTGCCTTTTATAAGAAGCTGTTTCTGAATCATCTTAATGCTAATTCTTTCTCTCTGTGAATTTTCTTCAAATTATTCTGTATATATATTTTATTTATATATAGTTGTTGGTAGTAGATTGTAAATTCCAGGGCAGGCACTATCTTTTGCCATTTTTTGTATCCCTAGTTCTTAACATCAGGCACTTAATAAATGTTTGTCTATTTAGAACACCAACGACTAACAATTATTCTATTACAATTGGCCTGGAAATAATGCCTTCCTTTCCATTTTTATTGTCACTATGATAGGTGGCACAGTGGGTAGAGCTGAGTTCAAGTGCTATCTCAAACACTTTCCAGTTGTGTGATCTTTAGCTTGACATATCACAATTTTGTCATCTGTAAAATGATGATGATAGAATTTATCTTTTATTTGCCCCCCAACCCTATTTCCCAGTTTTAATCTTATGTGCCCCACTTGCGTCACCCAGCTCTCCCTCTTTAGTATCCTTCCCTCCTCCCTTTGAATCCCTTCCCCTTTCTTGTACCCTTCCCTTATTACTCTTTTTCCTTTTCCCTCTTCTTCTCCCCCTTTTTAATGAGGTGAGAGAAGATTTTCTGTAAAACAAGTATGTCAATTATTTTCTCTTTGAACCAACTCTGATGAAAGTAAGATTCACACAATGTTCCTCCCCCTCTCTAAATTCCCTCGGATATGATGTTTCCTTTGCCTCTTCGTGGGATGTAGTTTCCCTCTTTTTATTCCCCATTTCCCCCTTTTTAAACATTATCCCTTTTACATGTCTACTTCCCCTTTTTATGTTATATCAGTAAAATCAGAATATGTATCTAGTCTTTTTGTATATCCAAAACAGAATTACAGTTCTCAAGAGTTCCTTTTACCTTTTCTGCTTATCTTGAGTCCTATGGTTGGAGATCAAATTTTTTGTTTAGTTCTGGTTTTTTCCTTAGAAACAAATGGAATTCATCTGTTTTATGAAATATCCATCTTCTTCCCTGGAAGAAAATGCTCAGCTTGGCTGGGTAGTTTATTCTTGGCTGTATTCCAAGTTCTTTTGCCTTTTGGAATATCAGATTCCAGGCCCTTTGATCCTTTAATGTGGAGGCAGCCAGATCTTGGGTGATCCTTATTGTGGCACCTCCATATTTGAATTGTTTTTTTCTGGCTGCTTGTAATATTTTTTCCTTAATCTGATAGTTTTGAAATCTGGCCACAATATTCCTTGGTGTTTTTATTTTAGGGTCTTTTTCAGAAGGTATTTGATGAATTCTTGCAATGCCTATTTTACCTTCTGGTTCTATTACCTCTGGACAGTTCTTTTTGATGGTTTCCTGTAGAATAGTATCTAGGCTCTTTTTTTTAATAATAATTTTTGGAAAGTCCAACAATCCTCAGATTCTCTCTCCTAGATTTATTTTCCAGGTCTGTCATTTTTCCAAGTAGATATTTTATGGCTTTTTCCAATTTATCATTTTTTTTGTTTGTTTTGCTTGACTGATTCTTGCTGTCTCAATGAATCATTAGTTTCTATTTGTTCAGTTCTGATTTTTAATGAATTATTTTCTTCATTAGCTTTTTTTACTTCTTTTTGTATATGTCCAATTGAGTTTTTAATGAGTTGTTTTGCTCTATGGAAATTTTTCCATTTCACTAATTTTTCTTTAGTGAATTATTTTCTTTTTCCAATTCACAAATCCTACTTTCTAGTGAATTCTTTATCTTTTCAACTCACAATTCTTACTTTCCTGAACTTTTTTTATTTTTTCCAATTCACAAATTCTGTTTCCCTGCACTTCCTGGGAATTTTTTACCTTTTCCAATTCATATTTCAGGAAGTTGTTACTTTCTTGCAAAGCTTCTCTTTCCTTTCCCCATTTTTCTTCTAACTCAATTTTGAGACTTTTAATGGTCTCTTTTAGGAGAGCATTATGTAAAAGGGGACAGGTAACATTTCCATTTGGGATATTGTCTGGAGACTGTTTGCTATTAGTCTCCTTGGTGTTGCAAACCTGCTTTTTTTCTGTATAGAAGCTATCAATTGTCCTTTTAATTTTTTTACTCATTTTTTAAAGCCTTTAAGGTCTGCCTTCAGGGCAAGGGGGTTACCAGCTTCCTCTGCAAAGCAGAGAAAGTTGTAAACAGGTTTCAGGCAGCGAGGTATCGTAGTTCTCTGGGCAAAAGTTCCTCCCCCCACAACCAGAAGTGATTTAGCATGGCTGAGCTAGGGAAGTGCCCAGTGGAGAACCCCGCTGTATGGTTTAGCAACTGCCCTAAGGCTAGAGACTAAACAGTGAAAGTGTCTCTATCCCAGGCCAAAGCCCACCTTGTGGATGTGGATATTAGCAACTGACCAGCAAAGAGCCCTGTTCAGACCAGAAGTCTCTCTGCCCGGAAGCAAATCGCACCGTGAAAGTTCTATTGCCCCAAGCTGAGCCCCCTACTGTGCAGATTAGAGGCTGCCCCGGGCTGAGCCCCCCTGCCATGCAGATTTGCAACTGTCCTAAGGAAAAGTCTCCTACTGCGAGTTGGGACTGCATGATTGTGCTGCGATCTGTGCTGTCCCTTCCGGTTTTGGGTGTGTACACACTTCTGCCTGGTCTGCACTATATGCTTGCCTCTAGTTTGATGATGGAATTTATCTCATAGGATTGTTGTGGGGATCAGAAAAGTAAATATATATAAAGAGATTTATAAGATTTAAGTGTTATTTAACTTGTTATCATTAGCTACCACCTAAATTATTTTATTATAATAAAATATTTACTATATTATATTTGATATTTTATTATAATATAATAAACTAATTTATTGATCTATTCTTTCTCAACTTCCACAATTATAAGATTATTCTTCTTAAAGTACAGATCTTGTGTGTTATCCTCCTACTCTAAAAAAAAATACAGCAACAAATCTTCAGTAACTCCCTACTGTGTACAGAGTAAAGTCCAAAATCATTAGTTTGGGATTCCAGATCTTTCATTTTTGAGTTAATTAATTTGATTTGGAAAGTTCATCTTTTGTATGAAGCTTCATCTTTGGGTCACATCCTACTCTTCCAACATTTTCTTATAAACTGCTAAATGCTGTAAATTCTAATTCAATTGAACTGATTATTTCTCTTTTTCTTTGCCTTTATTCAACCTATTACTTTGATGTTGAACACCTTTCTAGCCCTCTCCCACCCAATATGTCTACCATACTTATACATCTTCAAAACCCATAAAAAAATCTTAGTTCCTCTATAAATCTTTCTGTTCTGCTAGAACTGATTTTTCACTCCTCTGAGCTTCTTTAAAAAAAAAAAAATAAAAACATTTTGTATCTTATCCATTGAACTTATGACATAATGTAGAGGAGTTTAATAAATGTCTAGTATATGTTAGATACAAGCATTAGAGATATAGAAACATAGGCAAAATTTTTTCTTCCTCCAAGAGCTTACATTTTATTAAGGACAAAATTGCCTTCCATAGCTATCCATCAGGCTTATGAGGATCAAGTAAAGCAACCAGGTGCTACAATGGGTAAAGCACCAGAGTTGAAGTGATGAAGAACTGAGTACAAATCCATCCTCAGAAACTTATTAGTTGTGCGACTGTGGGAAAATCATTTATCTTGTCTAAGCCCATTTCCTCATTAGTAAAAATAGAGATAAAAATTGCACCTACCTCTCAGAATTATTATGAGTATCAATTGCAATAATATTTGTAAAGCGCATTGTAAATCTTAAGCTGCTATATAAAGCCAGGTATTATTATAATAACTATTATGAATTCATGTAGTAAACTAATTATATAAAATGTTAAATAAATGCCAAAGACAAAGTGCTATGTAAATATAAAATGCAATATAACCATAAGCTATTATTATAGTTGCTAATATTTATATTTCGTCTTTTCTACTGAATAAAAAAAAATCCTTGAATTCAGTGTCTACATATTATTTTATCTTTCTAATACCCATGATGTCTTATATGTATTCAAAATGTATGTATTAAATCAATGAATCACCTAATTCAACCAATATGTCAATGGTCAGTCAAAAATACTAAAAGAGAAGAATACTTGCTATGGGATTAGCCTAGCAGCACTGCTGGAGTAATTCTTAAAAAAATTATTTTGCCAAAAAAACCCCAAAACTTTGAGGTGCTTCTTTTAATATGCAGAAAGTAGTAATGGAGTTGTGGATAATAATAGCTCTGAACTCAGCACTTCTCAGTTATGAACAATATCTCTAAAAGATTTTTCTTATAGGTACATCACATCTCTTCAATATTTGTGAATGAAGTCCATACACACACAAATATATACACACATACATACATACATATGGACTTCATTCACACATTTTATAATTTGTGTATACAATATTGCTGATATTTATTAATAATAATAACAAATGCACAGCACCTACAGGTGTTGTAAACTGCTTAAAAACATTATCTTATATGATCCTCATACACAGCCTTATGAGGCACATGCTACAGATCTTATTATCCCAGTAGGACTGGTGAGAAAACAAGTTCAAAGAGGTTGTGATTTGCCTGTGGTCACACAGCAAGTTAATGTCACATTTATTCCCAGATCTTTCTGGACTCCATATCAAGTATTTTCCTCACTATTCCCCAGGTCTAATCAAACCTATGGTACTTCAAAAAACCAATTTCTTGAAAATCTGATTAAAGAATATTCAGAGTCCATTTTGCAATGTTGTATTATAAGCAGATAGAATAAAAGATCCTTAGTTATTCTTTCCTTTCATGTTTCATATATATGTACATATATAATAAACATATAATTTTTAAATTAAGTAATATTCTCTACCACTTATCTATATACTAAACATGTATCTTAAAGCTTTCATTCCTTTTTAACATATAAAATACAGTTTGAGCACCTTTGGTAATTAACTTTATTTCATTAAAAACATGACCCTTGTTTTAAAAAATTCCTTCACTCGTGTGTGTTAAATTTATGTGGATAGTCCATAAACAGTTCCTAATTAGTCACATGTGTATTCAGATGTGGACTTGTGTGTTATAAACTAACACTGAAGTGTATAAGAAACTGTCAGTCAGATCAAAAGTCAATCTAAAATCTTCCCATTTGCAAAGCCTAGATGCTGTCACACTTAGTTAGTCATAAATGTTTAAAACAGCAACAAAACCCTTATTCTAATTGAGTATGAGTTGAAAGGCTACCCACTTTGATGTCTTTGCTTTTATCATTTGTATATAGCTAAAAACTATTATTATGCCTTTTTTTTTCATGGGGAATAGTAGACATTGCTGGGTTCTGAAAATATACAGGTAGGTCAATCAGTAATTGCAAGGCCTCTATAAGGTTTCCATTTCTGTCTATAATCTTTGACATGCAAATACTCAAAAGTAATATTCTTTCTTTTTTTTTTTTTAAACCCTTCTTTTCTTTCCTATTTGATCCCTTTCCTTTCACATTTGTGAACTAGGACATAAGGAACATATCTCTGAAATGATATTTGAGACCATCATTTTAAATCTTTTCCATATCTTCTTTTTTCCCCTCTGGTCTCAACAAATTCATTGATTTGCCTTAGGTTTGAAGTGATAATATTATACATTTTTTTTCCCTATATGATCAGTTTGCACTATTATCCCCATTATGCATGCTTAGAAAGTTAGGACCCAGAGGTGTACTGACCATCATAGGGTCAGAAAGAGGCCTATTTGGAAATAAAACTCAGCTCTGTATGTATTGTTCCAGGGCCTTCTTCCCTCCTCCCTAACTCCTCTTCTGCTCATCCTCTTTCATTTTAAATAATATAATCAAACCCCATATATTCAGGATAACTCACTTGTAATTTAAATGTTCCTTTCCAATGAAGTTTTAAAAGTTTGGATTGCATGATAGAACAACAGAGGTTGCCTTTGGCTTATAACAATTCCATGGTAGATCAAAATTTCTGAGAATTTGTTAATAAAAGAGGGAAAAAATGAAAAACATAAAAGTATCAGAAAAATGTTGGTTCCTAATCTTTGTGAGGGAAATATTTCTGTTTTGAAACAGAATTAGACTAAATATTATCTGTTTTCAGAGGAAATGACTTAGGGTACAGAATGTAGGATTTATGTGACACATAGAATTATTGAAATTTTGGACTGGAAAGGACTTTAAAAATCCAGTTTTGAAATCTGAGTCATTGGTAACTTCAGCAGTTTTCTAGAATAATCTATATTCAAAGAATGGCTACCTTTTACAACATCTTTAATCACTGGTCACCTGGCCTTGACTTGAAGACTTTAAGTGACAGGGAACTCAGCATCCCCTAAGGCAACCTATTCACTTTTTGACAGCTCAAATGGTTGGAAATACTTATACTAAGCCATAATCTATCATCCTTTGACTTTTACTGATTGATGATAATTCTTTTTGTGGCCAAGTATGTTAGCAAGGAACCAATAATAATGAATGAGAATTCATTGCTCATGTTAAATGAGCAGAAAGGGCTAGATATTTCTGTAGTATATTTCAGTTCTTTGATTCTATAAGTCTTTGATTCTATAAGTCTAATTGCTCTTTCATATAAAACTCTTCAAATATTTGAAAGTAGCTGTTATATCACTGCTAAGCATTCATTTATCTAGACTAAACATTGTCTAATTCCTAAAACTGATCCTTATATGACATGCTTTTAACTTTCATTTCCCTCTTAGACACAATTCTGTACTAGCTTACTAACTAGCTGGATATGTACTAACTTACCAATATTTCTTATAAAATGTGGTGGACAGAACTGGAAACAATATTCAAGATGTGGTCTTATTCAGTTAGATTAAAACTTCTTTTAGTCTGGGCACTCTACTTTTAAAAATGCAAGTTAATATCCTAAATTCTTTTTGGTTGCCATATTGAATTTTTCTATGCTTGCATGTCAAGTCTTCTTCTCTGCTCCCACCTCCAACCCATACTGATGAAGCAAATCCAAAAATAGGAATTTACAAGAATCTGTACTAAAGTACCATATTGATACTTTCATTTAGTTGACCATTCCATTCTGAAAGATCTTTTTGGAATTAAATTTTATCAATAAAAGCCAAATTGGTATCATTCTTTAATTAGAATTGTATCTCTATTTTCATTCAAGTCACTGATAAAAGTGTTTTTGTTGTAATAAGTTTATTTTTAATACATATTGCTTTATGAATCATGCTGGGAGAGAAAAATCAGAGCAAAAGGGAAAGGCCACAAGAGAGAAAAAAAACAGAAAAAAAGAAGTGAACATAGTATGTGTTGATTTACATTCAGTCTTCTTCGATATTTTTGTGGAGATAGATGGCAGTTTCTGTCCAAAGTCTATTGGGATTGCTTTGGTTACTGAACCATTAAGAAGACCCAAGTCTTTCATAGTTGATCATTGCACATTTTTACTGTTATTATGTACAATGTATTCCTGGTTCTGCTTGTTTTGCTCGGTATCAGGTCATGTAAATCTTTACAACTCTTTCTATAATCAGCTTGTTCATCATTTTTTATAAAACAATACTATTCCATTTACTTCACATACCATAATTTGGTCATTTCCCAATTGATGGGCGTCTACTCATTTTCCAATTTTTTGCTATTACAAAAAGAGCTGCTACAAACATTTTTGCACATGTGAGTTCTTTCCCCTCCTTTATAATTTTCTTGGGATAGAGACCCCAGTAATGATCCAAAAGGTATACACAGTTTTATAACCCATTGGATATAACTCCAAATTATTCTCCAGAATGTTTTGATAAAATTGTTGAATAGAAGTACATCTCACTCTGGGCTGACATTGAATTATTGATCATCAGTCTTTAATTAATCCAATCTACCTGTTTTCCCCTAACACAAAGATACTTTGCTTTATCTCCATTTTGCCCCAATGCTTATTGTAAATGACTCTTCCAGATTATTTTGAAATTGTCAAACTATTAATTTTGAGGTATGCAAAGTCTGGAAAAATTAGGATCTGTATTTTTAATCTTTCTATCTCTAATATAGATGACTTCAATTTTCTTGCTAAAGATAATTGCTAAAGACTGCTGCCTACATATGTTATCTCAATGGAAAAATGTAATTTCATTGGAAAAACTTTTACTACAGCATGCTATTTTCTTTAAAGTTGCAAAAGTAAGATAATTTTGACATTGTTGTGAAAGCAGATTGACTTCCAAATTTCTACAATTTGAGTCACTTTGATGACTTTGAGATAGCCTGTATAAAAAATGAGGTATTCTTAAATTTTAATGATTCTCAGTTTGCTAGTAGGTAGAATGTAAGAATTAGTTCAGACTAGTAATATGAATGTGGATAGTACCTGAATAACAATGAGGAAATTATTTAACTTCTGTGAGTCTATTTCCTCATCTATAAAATTAGGTTGGTGGGTGGTGATTTCTAAGTTCCCTTCATCATATCATCCTAAGAAATATAGATAAATTCCTTTTAAGACATTGTGCTCTCCTTCCAACTTGCTAACCCTGACAAAATAAAAGAAAGAGCGATTAGTCTATCCTGATTTATTTTTAATGTACCCATGCTGACTTGCAAAGATTGTTTTTTTTTTAACTCTTTTCTAAGTGTTTACAAATGATTCTTAAAATACTATATTCTAAAAATTTATAAGAATGGAAATCATGTTCACCAGTATATGAGTGGAACCAATCATATTCGAATTTTTGAAGATTAGAAAAAAAATTATGGTTTTTGAAAGAATTTGTCACATTCATTTCATTTCCCCAAAGATAATTTCCACACTTCCTATTTTCCATGACTTTCTTTTTTTTATTTTAAAATGCTTTAGTGACTTTTTTATCTACAGTAAAATTAAAATAAAAGTCTGAAGATATGAATAGAAGCAATTCCAACAAGAAGTAGAAAAAAGAGAGGACGGGGTATTTGAAGAGATCAATGTGATTATAAAAATACCTTACTAACCAACTTTGACAATTAAAAATATAGAAAGAAAAAGCAGAGATGGTCAATAGAGAAGAAATATAGTAGTTAGGCATAGTATTGTAATAATATTCTCAAGAGTAAAACTTAGAAAGCTAAAGGAAAATTAAACTTTTGGGGGGGGGTGGGCATCACATAAGGAAATTTAAAATATTGGCCAAAAAGAGAATAGAATCAAAGAAGGAATAAGATTCTTAGTAGATAAGATAATGACAAAGTTTAGTTTGCTGAATTACTTATTTTTGTTACAAGAAATGGTATTCTGACTTGGGAAAGAGGTAGTATAATTTTGTAAATATTGTTGAAGTAAATACTAAAGATGTATTTTAAGATAAAACTCAAAAGAAAAAAAAATCACAGTGAATGAGATAGATACCAGAGGACTAAGAGACAATGCTTGCTTTTAAAAAATGGGAAAAGAATGATATCTGCGAATTATTTTTAAAAAGTAAGCTTGACTTCAGTTCCTGGCAAAATTCTAGAATGTAATATTTAACATCTATTTAGTGAAATCTTCTTGCTTGTCTATATATTTTCTCAATGATCCATCAGTTTTCCTGAGTTTGTTTCAACTATCTTTTCCATGCAGATAAATCTTACATTTAAAAATCCAGTCTTTTCCTGTCACATTCTTCCCTTCCTTGCAGTCGAAGTATATTTTTAAACATACCACTGCTTTATTTTTGTTTTTGTGCCTTTGTATCTGCCAGGAAAATACCTGCCATTTTCATTGTTGTTGAAGTTGTTCTTGTTGATAATGGATAAATATTGTTGAATATGGCATTTCTCTGTTCTGTCTTTGGCCCATTACAAATATGAATGTTTTCTTCCTTCCTTCCTTCCTTCTTTCCTTCCTTCCTTCCTTCCTTCCTTTCTTCCTTCTTTTCTTCCTTCCTTCTTTCCTTTCTTCCTTCCTTCCTTCCTTCCTTTTTTTCCTTCCTTCCTTTCTTTCTTCCTTCCTTCCTTCCTTCCTTCCTTCCTTCTCTCCTTCCTTCCTTCTCTCCTTCCTTCCTTCCTTCCTTTATTTCTCTCTCTCTCTTTTCTTTCTTTTTCTTGCTTCTCATAGCTTTAGTTTGCCATGGAATCATAAAGGCATTAATTTAACTATATTTTTTTACCCTTATAAATAATCTTTATTAATCTTTTTTATGTTTCTTCCATTTGAAATGTTTTATGTTGAATAGACTGATTTCTTTTAGAGAGTGAATTAAATTTCTCCCATTTGCTGAAAGTCTAGTCTATTTTCTCTGATGAATAGGATCAATTTTTCATGTTTTTCTGGCATGCATGTTGATAGATTTTGCTTTGAGGATTAACATTCTCATCTCTCTGTGATTCATCCTAAACAAGGAATAGTCCAAGGTTATTTGGAGGTTGGTGACTTGCCTAGGGTCACAACAATCTTTAACATGACTGGTGGCAAATTTGAAGTTTAATCACAGATTTCCTTGTTTCCTCTGTTTTCCCTCCAGCCTAGAATACAACTAAGTGGCACAATAGATAGCTTGTAGGACTCAAAATCTAGATTCAAATTTTGACTGTGATATTTAATAGCTATTGTAACCCTGGAAAAGTCATCACTCTCACCTAGTCCTCAGTTAAAAAGAGAGGGGGGAAGAAAAAAGAGAGAGAGTGGGAGAAAGAGAGAGAGAGAGAGAGGAGTTATTATATTTAAAGTGTTATATAATGCTAGATATTATTATTAGCAGTACTTTGCCCATTGTTTTCAGTATTTTTGGACAATTTTTTCTTGTATTCATCTATTCTTGTCCTATCCACCAATTTAATCACAATGACTGATTTTTTTTCTAAAAATTATACTATTCCTTGGTTCTTCTTTACTAAAATTTCTTTTAAATCTGTATTTATGAATGCAAAATATGTCATTTATTTCATGAAAGCCTCTACGTCTTGAAGAGACCTTGTGCAGTGAATTGACTTGACTATCATTTGCCTTATTATTTAATATTAGTTCTAAATTCTTTTTTCCTTTCTTAATTTTTCTGATCTCTTTGTGTCTGTCCATTGTCTCTATGTCTGTCTGTCTGTTATATAAATAGTTGTATCTCTCTCTCAACATTATGGATTTTCTCAATTATTTCTTGTTTTTTAAAGTCTTATAAAAAGCTATATAGTACACAGAGAAAATTGAATATGGAAAGAGACATTTTAAATTTTGTCATTTAAATCATTTAAGAAATTGGGAAATTGAAGTTGGAAAAGGAAACCTGATTTCACCAAGTATACACAATTTACTTCTAGAAAGGAACTAGAATAAAAGACTTCTAACTTCTGGGTCATGACTCTTTCAATTATATTACATATGCCAAAGATAAATTAAGAAAAAGAATTTGATATGATGAGTATAGCAGACATTTACATAATCTACATTTTTCAAAATGTATCCTATACATAATCATGCTGCGTTTTAAAAATCACATGTTTTTCTGAATGATACTGCTCAGGTTTTCTTAATTTTTTGTTTCCTAGGATTTTGGGGACAATTTAAATAAAGCTTATGAACCTCTTTTCATAAAAGTATTTTCAATGCATAAAATAAAATAACTACGATTACAAAAGAGACCAATTACATTGAAAGACAAGTATCAAAATATAAAAAGAATTCATATATTCTGGGTTAAGAAGTTTTTATTTTTAATAGTATTTTATTTTTCCTAATACATGCAAAGATAATTTTCAAAATTCACCTTTGAAAAACATTATGTTCCAAATTTTTATCTCTCCCTCTCCCTTCCCTAAGACAAACAACATAATATAAGTAAAACATGTGCAATTCTTTTGAATATATTTCCATATTCATCATGCTGAACTAGAAGTCAGATCAAAAGAGGAAAAATTATGAAAAAGGAAAAAAAAATCCAAGCAAATAAAAAACAACAACAAAAAGTTAAAAATAGTATGTTTAGATCAATATTTATTCTCCATAGTTCTTTCTCTGCATGGGGATGGCACTTTTCATCACAAGGCTACTAGATTTGGCTTGAATAACCTCATTGTTGAAAAGAGCCAAGTCCATCACAGTTGATCATCACAAAGTTTTATTATTGTGCACAATGTTCTGTTACTTCTTAGCATCAGTTTATGTAAGTCTCTCCAGGCTCATCCTGCTTTTCATTTCTTAAAGAACAATAATATTCCATTATGTGCATATACCATAACCTATTCAGCTATTCTCCAACTGATGAGCATCCACTAAGTTTCTGATTTCTTGCCACTACAAAAAGGGCTGCCACAAATATTTTTGTACATGTGGGTCCTTTCCCCTCTATTATGATCTCTTTGGGATACAAACCCAGTAAGGACACTGTTGGATTAAAGGGTATACACAATTTTCTAGTTCTTTTGGCATAGAAAAATTCCTCCTTTCAATGAGGTCCTATTAATATGACATGCAAAAGCTAATAACATAGTATATGTTGACTCTTTTACTAAGTTCTTTTGCTATTCTTCAGTTGTCTCCAACTTTTTGTGATTCCATTTGTAGTTTGTTTGTTTTTGGTTTGGTTTGGTTTTTTGGAAAGAATACTAGAGTAGTTTGTCATTTTCTTCTCTATACAGTTTTACAATTGAAGGAATTGAGGCAATTAATGTGAAGTAGTTGGCTTAGGGTACCAGAGCTAGTAAGTATCTAACATCAGATTTAAATTCAGGAAGATGAGTTCTCTCTCAACCTGGCACTCTGTCCTCTGTGTCAACTAACTGCCATCCTCTGGCACATATAATTTATTGACTTTCAATTCACTCATATAACAATTAAGATTTTTGGTCTAAATGATTTTTAAATTTCCCTGCAATACTGGTAGTCAATCATTATGACACATTTCCAAAGGACAGACAAAATCAGGTCAAATAATAGTAACATGCTATAGTCAAAATAGACAATTTTCAATTTGATCTTTGCTCATCAGTCCTGAAAAGAGGATTAATGGAAAATAAAATGGGGTGGGAGGGAAAAGCTTCAACATCCTGAAACTTAGGTGCTTTATTTTCCTAGTTTTGATTATCTCTATTGTTCTTTCTCTCTCCCCATTATGTAGGTTTGTATTTTATTAGCTGATTAACAAATATTCATTGAGTGATTATGTACAAATCATTCAAAGTCTTAGTATATCTGAAGTAATACTGTCTTTGGGAGGTTGCTTAATTTATGTAGTAACTGTAGTAAAGGGAGAGGTAAGACCCTGGGATTATTACCGTCACTGACTCTATATTTCTTCAAATTTCTGTGCTTACATCTGTATTTTCTAAAATAGTAATAATAACAGCTACTTTTCCTTCCCTCTTTCAAAGGATTTATTCAATGAAAGATGAAGGGAAGCAAAAAAGGCTAGCACAATGTTCTGGCCCCTCCACAATACGGTTAGACATTCTGGAGAGGAAAGACAACAGCAATATTTACTGAGGCTTTTCCACTATTCTTTAATAGTATAGCAATTTATGACTCTAATTTATAAGAAATCAAGCCATTCTCCAGTTGATAAATGGTCAAAGGATATGAACAGATAATTCTCAGATGAAGAAATTGAAACTATTTCTAGCCATATGAAAAGATGCTACAAGTCATTATTAATCAGAGAAATGCAAATTAAGACAACTCTGAGATACCACTACACACCTGTCAGACTGGCTAGAATGACAGGGAAAGATAATGCGGAATGTTGGAGGGGATGTGGGAAAACAGGGACATTAATATATTGTTGGTAGAATTGTGAATACATCCAGCCATCCTGGAGAGCAATTTGCAACTATGCTCAAAAAGTTATCAAACTGTACATACCCTTTGATCCAGCAGTGTTACTACTGGGCTTATATCCCAAAAAGATCTTAAAAAAGGGAAAGGGACCTGTATGTGCAAGAATGTTTGTGGCAGCCCTCTTTGTAGTGGCCAGAAACTGGAAACTGAGTTGATGCCCATCAATTGGAGAATAGCTGAATAAATTGTGGTATATGAATATTATGGAATATTATTGTTCGGTAAGAAATGACCAACAGGATGATTTCAGAAAGACCTGGAGAGACTTACATGAATTGATGCTGAGTGAAATGAGCAGGACCAGGAGATCATTATATACTTCAACAACAATACTATATGATGATCAATTTTGATGAACCTGGCCCTTTTCAGCAATGAAATGAACCAAATCAGTTCCAATGGAGCAATAATAAACCGAACCAGCTACACCCAGCAAAAGAACTCTGGGAGATGACTAAGAACCATTACATTGAATTCCCAATCCCTATATTTTTGCCTGCCTGCATTTTTGATTTCCTTCACAAGCTAATAGTACAGTATTTCAGAGTCCAATTCTTTTTGTACAAAAAAATAACGGTTTAGCCATGTATACTTATTTTGTATTTAATTTATACTTTAATATATTTAACATGTATTGGTCATCCTGCCATCTAGGGGAGGGAGTGGGGGGAAGGAGGGGGAAAATTGGAACAAAAGGTTTGGCAGTTGTCAATACTAAAATTACCCATGCATATAACTTGTAAATAAAAGGCTATTAAAAAAAATTTAAAAATAATATAGCAATTTAATTAATGCCACTTTTTACACATTTGAGTTTTGCATATGCTACTTTGCATTCCTTATAATTTTAAACTTTTACCTAAATGAGAGGATTTACTTTACTCAATGTTATTGGAGGAAAAAAAAAAGATGCACAATTATACAATGCCCTCATCTTTCAAGCCACATAATAAGCTTTTTTTAAAAAAAAATTATAGCTTTTTATTTTCAAAATATATACATGTATAATTTTTAACATTCACCCCTACAAAATCTTGTATTCTAATTTTTACCCTTTCTTCCCTCTCTTCTCCCAGTCAGAAAGTAATCTAATATATGTTAAATATGTGTAATTTCTCTATATATATTTCCACAAATATCATGCTGCACAAGAAAAATCAGATCCAAAGGGGGAAAAAAGATAAAGAAAACAAAATGACAGCCAACAACAACAAAAAAGTGAAAATACTATGTTGTGCCACATTGAGTTACCACTGTCCTCTCTCTGGGTGCATATGGCTTTCTTCATCACAAGACCATTGGAACTGGTCAGAATCACCTCATTGGAATCACCTCATTGTTAAAGAGAGCCACATATGTCAGAATTGATCATCATATAATCTTGCTGTTGCCATATAAAATGATCCTGGTTCTGGTCATTTCACTTAGCATCTGTTCATGTAAGTCTCTCCAAGCCTCTCTAAATTCATCGTGCTGATCATTTCTTATATAAAAATAATATTTTATAACATTTATATACCATAACTTGTTTAGCCATTCTCCAATTAATGGGCATCCACTCAGTTTTCAGTTTCTTGCCACTACACAAAGGGCTGCCACAAATATTTTTGCACATGGGGGTCCCTTTCCCTTCTTTATGATCTCTTTAGGATATGATCCCAGTAGAAACACTGCTACATAAAAGGGTAATGCACAGTTTGATAGCCCTTTGGTCATAGTTCCAAATTATTCTTCAGAATGGTTGAATCATCTCACAACTCCACCAACAATCATTAGTGGCCCAGTTTTCCCATACCCCCTCCAGCATTTGTCATTGTTTCTTTCCTATCATCTTAGCCAATCTGAGAGATGTGGAGTGGTACCCCAGAATTGTCTTAATTTTTATTTTCCTCATCAATAAAGATTTAGAGCACCTTTTCTTGTGACTAGAAATGATTTTAATTTCTTCATCTGAAAATTGTTTATTCATATCCTTTGACCATTTATCAATTGGAGTATAGCTTGAATTCTTGTAAATTTGAGTCAATTCTCTATATATTTTAAAAATTATATCTTTATAAGACCCCTTGAATTAAAAAAAAATCCCACTTTGTTGCTTCCTTTTTAATTTTGCCTGCATTGAATTTGTTTGTACAAAATCTTTTAAATTTAATTTAATCAAAATTATACATTTAGCATTCAATAATGTACTGAATTTCTTCTTTGGCCACAAATTCCTTCCTTCTCCACAGATCTGAGAGGTAAATATCTTTTCTTCTCCTAATTTAACCTTATCTTGGTATATGATATTAGGTGTAGATTAGTGCCTAGTTTCTGCCACATTAATTTCCAATTCTCCCAGCAGTTTTTGTCAAATAGGGAGTTCTTATCCCAAAAGCTGGCATCTTTGGGTTTGTCAAACACTAAATTGCTATAGTCATTGACTATTTTGTCCTGCATACCTGACCTGTTCCACTGATCAACTCCTCTATTTATTACCCAGTACCAAATAGTTTTGATGACTGCTGCTTTATAATGTACTTTTAGGTCTGGTACAGCTAGACCACCTTCATTTACATTTTGTTTCATTAATTTCCTTAAAATTCTGGACCTTTTGTTGTTCCAGATGAATTTTGTAATTATTTATTCTAGCTCAGTGAAGTAATTTCTTGGGAGGTTTGATTCTGATTATTCAGAGTATGGCACTAAATAAGTAGATAAATTTAGGTAGCATTAACACTTTTATTATATTCACTTGGCCTACCCATGATCATTGATATTTTTTCAAGAGATTAGATCTGACTTTATTTGTGTGTAAAGTGTTTTGTATTGTGTTCATATAGTTTGTGACTTTGCCTTGTGAGGTAGACTCTCAAATATTTTATGTTATCTAGTTATTTTAAATGGAATTTCTCTTTGTATTTCTTGCTGCTGGACTTTGTAATTGACTTGATGATTTTTGTGGCTTTACTTTGTATTCTGCAACTTTGATAAAGTTGTGAATTGTTTCTAGTAGTTTTTCAGTTGATTTTCTTGGGTTCTCTAGGTATACTATCATATCATCTGCAAAGAGTGATAATTTGGTTTCCTCCTTACTTATTTGAATTCCTTTAATCTTTTTTTCTTCTCTTTTTGCCAAAACTAACATTTATAATACAATATTGAATAGTAATGGTGATAGTGGGCAACCTTGTTTCACTCCTGATCTTATTGGGAATGATTCTAGTTTATCCCCATTATATTAATGCTTGCTGATGGCTTTAAATAGATGCTATTGATAATTTTAAGGAAAACTATTTACTCCTATACTCTCTAGTGTTTTTAATAGGAATGTGTGTTGGATTTTTTCAAGAGATTTTTCTGTATCTATTGAGATAATCACATGATTTTTATTAGTTTGGTTATTGATACAGTCAATTATGCTAATAGTTTTCCTAATATTAAACCAGCCCTGCATTCCTGGTATAAATCCTATTTGATCATGATGTATTATCCTGAGGATAACTTTCTGTAATATCTTTGCTAATATTTTATTTAAGATTTTTGCATCAATATTCATCAGTGAAATAGGTTTATAATTTTCTTTCTCTGTTTTGATCCTACCTGGTTTAAGGATCAGCACCATCTCTGTATCATTAAAAGAATGTGGTAGGAATCCTTCTTTCCCTATTTTCCCAAAGAGTTTGCATATCTTCAAATATTTGGTAGAATTCATATGCAAATCCATCTAGCCCTGGAGATTTTTTCTTAGGAGTTGATTAATAGCTTGTTCTATTTCTTTTTTCTAAAATAGTAAATTATTGATTGTGTCTATGATATGTTGCTTTACCCATTCATTCTTTAGGATGAGATTTATTTGGTTTCCAATTAATTTTTGGTCTATTTTTACCTGGTTCTTTATTACATGTTATTCTTACTGCATCATGATCTAAAAAAGATGTATTTACCATTTCTGCCTTTCTGCATTTGATTTTGAGTTTTTATGCCCTAATAAATGGTCAAATTTTGTATAGGTTCCATGAATCACTGAGAAAAAAGGATGTTCCTTTCTGAATCCATTCAATTTTCTCCAAGATCTATTATGCCTAACTCTTCAAAAATTCTATTTACCTCCTTAACTTTTTTCTTATTTATTTTATGATTTGATTATCTGGTTCTGAAAGGGCAAGGTTAAGATCCCCCACTAGTATAGTTTTGCTGTCTATTACTTCATGCAGCTTCTTAAATTCTCCTCTAGGAATTTGGATGCTATTCCACTTGGTACATATATATTTAGCATTGATATTACTTCATTATTTATGATAGACTTTAGCTACATATAGTTTCCTTACTTATCCCTTTTAATTAGATCCATTTTTGCTTTTGCTTGATCTGAGATAAGGATGGCTACCCCTGCTTTTTTTTTACTTCACCTGAAGCATAATAGATTCTGTTCCAGCCCTTTACCTTTATGTAGTCTTCTGGTTAGTTTTCTGGCAGTTTCTAGACCAACCTTCTTTTCAGCAAAGTAATCACCATGAGAATAGTCAGGTCTTGAAGTTCAAATTCTTTATTATCTCCTTCACAATCTAGTTTCCTTGCCTGGGGTCCGGGCTAGCTTTCTTGGAGGCCTTCTGGATTCTTAGTTTCAGTGTAGAAATGAAGTAGGACAGGCCTGCCACCATGGTGGTATGAAATGGAATCAATCTGTCTCTGAATCCAAGGCTTGTGCTCCAGGCTCCAGCCACCATAAAGATGGGAAATGGAACAAATGTATCTCTGAGTCTGCCCTGGTTGAGTTTGTCCCAGCTTATATGGAGTATACTGAGTAGAAACCAACCATTATTTCACTAAAAACCATTATTTGTTATAAGATTAAATCAATCATGCTGAACTAGAGAACTATTAATCATCATGCTAAACTAGATAACCATTGTCTCATCAATTCTACTTAGCACCTTGTTTGTTTCTTTCTTGTTTTCTTTTTTTTTAATTTTAATGGCCTTTTATTTACAGGTTATATGTATGGGTAACTTTACAGCATTGACAATTGCCAAACTTCTTGTTCCAGTTTTTCCCCTCCTTCCCTCCACCCCCTCCCCTAGATGGCAGGATGACCAGTAGATGTTAAATATATTAAAATATAAATCAGATACACAATAAGTATACATGACCAAACCATTATTTTGTTGTACAAAAAGAATCAGATTCTGAAATATTGTACAATTAGCCTGTGAAGGAAATCCAAAATGAAGGTGGGCAAAAATATAGGGATTGGGAATTCAATGTAATGGTTTTTAGTCATCTCCCAGAGTTCTTTCTCTGGGCATAGCTGGTTCAGTTCATTACTGCTCCATGGAGCATTGGAACTGATTTGGTTCATCTCATTGCTGAGGATGGCCAGGTCCATCAGAATTTATCATCATATAGTGTTGTTGAAGTATACAATGATCTCCTGGCCCTGCTTGTTCCACTCAGCATCTGTTCGTGTAAGTCTCTCCCGACCTTTCTGAAATCATCCTGTTGGTCATTTCTTACCGAACAATAATATTCCATAGTAGAATCCTTGTTTCAAGTACAGAGTTTTGGCCCATAACATCTTTACTCTGTATGTATCAATCTCCTTTAAATGTGTTTCTTCTAAATAACATATTGTAGGATTCTGGCTTTTAATCCAGTCTGTTATCCATTTCATTTTATGGGAGAGTTCATCCCATTCACATTCATAATTAAAATGGCCAATTCTGTATTTCCTATCATCTTATTTACCCTAGGTTATGCTTTTCTCTTTCCTTTACCCTTTTCCCTCCTCAAAAGTATTTTGCTTCTGACCATCACTTGTCTCAAGCAGCCTTCCCCCTTTATACCCACTCATTCTTTCTTATACCTTTCCCCTACTACTTCTGTTTTCCTTTCTATTAGCCTCCCCCCTTCCTTTCTTCTTTCTGCTCCCACTTCCCTATAGGGTGAGATAAATTTCTCTGTGGAGCGCAATATCTCTGATATTCTCTCTTAATTAAGACAATGTTCATCCCCCTCCCTTAATTCCCTCAAGTATAATAGGTCTTCTTTGACTCTTCATGAGATGTAATTTTCCTTATTTTATCTCCATTTTCCTTTTTTTCCAGTACAATCCCCTTTCCAGTTCTAGTTTCTTTTTTATGTTATCACAATAAAATCAAATTATATCTGCATTCTCCAAGTATACCCATTATACAGATATAGTTTTCAAGAGTTCTTTCCTTTTTACCTTTTTATGTGTCTCTTGAGTTCTGTATTTGGAGATTTTTTGTACAAATTTTTTTGTACAACTCTGGTCTTTTCATCGGTAATAAATTAAATTCACCTATTAGTTGAATGTTCATCATCTTCCCTGAATTGCAATGCTCAGTTTAGCTGGATAGTTGATTCTTGGCTGCATTCCAAGTTCCTTTTTCTGTAGGAATATCAGATTCCAGGCCCTTCAACCCTTTAAGGTGGAACTTCTAGATCCTGGGCAATCCTTATTGCGGCTTCTTGATATTTGAATTGTTTATTTCTGGCTGCTTGCAAGATTTTTTTCCTTGGTCTGATAATTCTGAAATTTATCTATGATATTCCTTGGGGTTCTCATTTTGTGGTCTCTTTCAGGAAGAGGTGATCAGTGAATTCTTTAAATAGCCATTTTTATCTTCTAGTTCTAGGACACTCCAAAATACAATGATACAATAACTCAATAAAACCTACTACATTAATCCCAACAACTACAATCATCTCATCCCTCCTACTTCCCCTAACCCCCCTATTCATTACACTCTCATAACTAAAAACTAGAAGACTTTACCTTGCATCACTCAAATTCAAATTGAGCACTTTAATTAAGCTAAGCTCTCTCACAAGCTCTGGCAACACTTTAGCTACTTTTTCAAATTTGCAATTCAACATAATATATACTTCAGAGCCCATTTCAAGGCTTAGGTTCAAACTAGACCAAAGCCTTAAGCAGGTGTTAAATCACCTAGCCTTTGAATACATCCAGAGACTCCTAGCCTTGTAAGGAAAAAAAGGCAGGGAGTCCCAGGGGAAGTCTCAATAAATAGTCTTTGCCTCTAAACTGGAGGGTATCTATCCCCCTAACTCTTAGTTAACAGCTAAGCACCTTAACATTTGGCTTCAATTTACTACACTGGGAAAAAGAGATATCTAGTCTCTGTCTTTGAATTTACAGTTCAGTGCTGTAACCAGGGAAGTTTTCCTTAATAATTTCCCAAAAGATAACTTCTAAGTTTTTTTCTTTTTTTCATCATAATTTTCAGAAAGTGCAATAACCCTTAGATTGTCTCTCCTAGGTCTATTTTCCAAGTCTGTTGTTTTTCCATTGAGGTATTTTACAATTTCTTCTATTTTTTTTGTTTTATTTGACTGATTTTTGATGTCTCATTGAGTCATTCATTGCCATTTGTTCAGTTTTAATTTTTTGTGAATTATTTTCTTCAGTTACCTTTTTTAGCTCCTTTTGTATTTGGCCAATTGAATTTTTGAATGAGTTGTTTTGTTCAATAATTTTTTTTTCATTTCACAAATTCTGTTTTTCAATGAGTTGTTTTCTTTTTTCCATTTCATCCAATCTATTTTGTAAGGAATTATTTGCTTTTCCATTTCACTAAATATATTTTTAAGGAGTTTTCTTCAGATAATTTCTGTTTTCTTTTCCAAACCTTCTTGTAAAGTTCTCATTTCATTTCCCCATTTTTCTTTTAACTCTCTTTTAAGATCTTTTTTGAATTCTTCCAAGAGAGCCTTGTGAGATGGGGACAAATTCATATCACCTTTTGGGGCTTCATCTGAAGATGATCTGCTTTTACTATCTTCAGGGTTTGAAATCTGTTCTCTTTCTCCATAAAAATTGTCCATGGTCAGAGTTCTTTTTGCTTTTTTGTTCATTAAAAAAAAAACTTAGGTCTGTTTTTAGGGCAACAAGGTGTTTGTCCAAGCTTCCTTTACAGGTGACAATGGCTTCACTGGGTTGGTGTTGACTAACTTCTGGTGCTGGGTGTGCATGGCCAGGTTCTGTATTTTTCTGGGATTTGGAGCCTGTCTATTTGTCTTTTATATTTGTGTTGGATGTCTTGCATCTAATTTGCTGATCTCCTGGCTTGAAATCAGGACAAAGTAACTAACGCTGCTGTAGATTCCTCTGGTTATATGTTATATTTCTTGGCTTTTGGGAAGTTATACTGCCCTGGTCCCTGGGCTTGCTTTTGCTTGACTCCTCACTCCATGCCTGATTGAAATAGACCTTTTCTGAAGTTTTTCCAAAATATCAATGGGATAATTTTTTTGTGAAAAATATTACATTTCAAATATTTGTGGCTTCAGTCACTCCAAAACCAGTTCAGAGGATTGATTTGGTGTTGATTTGAGGGATCAGGGAGAGCTCAGATAAAGAAATGTCTCATTTCAGCCATCTTGGCTCTGCTCCCTATAATAGACTTCTGATAGAAAAGGTCTTCTGAAGAAAATAACCATTGCATGAACAAAAATGGCAAGAAGAATTTATATTTCTTAACAGAATTATTGACTTCTCTAATGAATTCTTTTTTAAATTTATCATATTTGAAACATATGACATATTCTAATAAAATTAAGCAGTTGTACCAAGTCATTGATATCTCACACAAAGAAACATGATTCTAAGTTGATATAAGTCATAAACTGAAGAAGGTTTTTGTTGTTATTGTGTTTTGATTTGTCATTGTGTTTTGTTCAGACCTACAATTTCATTGGTTTGGGGAATGTCCAGTGTGGAAAACATGAGTCCTCTTTACTTAAACCCTAGTCTTTAATTGTTTATCATGTTAAATTGTCACTCTTATTAAAAGTCAAAATTATCTAAACTTTTTTGTTTTGTTTTGTTTTTTAATTTTAAAGGAAATATATCTTTTTATTGTATAATCTAAAATGAGAGAGGTCATATAATCTCAGGTATTAGCAACATTTCTCATTTGGACTAGATGTAATACTTGTTTTTCCCACTTATTTTTAAAGTATTTCAAATTCTCTCCATTTTTGTTGTAAAAATCATTAGTTGGCACCCATTGTTTATATTCCATTTTAGATCATTTAGTTATTCACTGTTCACATTAAATCCCTCATGTTTCTAGTGAATCAGTTTTTAATTGTTTAACTAATGTTTAATATTGCATAATACTTGCAAAAGAAGTGAATCATTATGCTTTTTGAATTTAATCTTACTTTTATAAAAATCTTTGAAATGGATCTGATAAAGGACAATATTGAAAAATCAGTTTTTTAAAAAAAGCATTTATTAATCACTTATGATATACTAGACAGTAGATATATATATATATATATATATATATATATATATATATATAAAAGATAGGCATATAAAAAAAGGCAAAGGAGATGTTCTTATGGTTATGATGAATCTCTGTTGGCTGGGAGTATTACAGAATGTTTCAAGGCTTTGGTTTATTATTGAAAAGGAGTGTTTTTAACCAGGTGCAACTAAGGAAAACCTAGGTCTGCAGCTATTTTATATATATTTTTGTCATTATCAAGGCTTCCACCCCATACTTATCTTCTTTTAAGACTTCTTTTCCTCTTCTAGACTGCTATCAGTGGTATTTATAAATCCTTAACAGAGGCAAATCCACTACTTCATTGTGGCAAAGAATGACCCTGGATTCTCCAAGACTGATCTCATGGATTATAAAACGTAAGAAGATTCTTCTAAATTGGAAAGGCTGGATTGGTCTATCATCAGAGGACCAGCTTGGTTATCCAAGAGTTTACCAGTCCATTCAATAAGGAAAAACTCCTCACTACAGGACTCTCCACCAGTTTCTATGTGTGAAGCTTTTTGGAAGAAATCTGGCTGTAGAGATTCCTGGGAAATGTATATAGGATACAGTATTTTCTGCTTACTGTCCTAGAATAGACTTAGGGATTTAAAGGAGTGATATTTGAATAAAGTATAGAGACTTTGAAATTTGGAGTCACTGGATCAAAGTGAGGACTCAGTGTCTACAGAAGAGCCTTGCTACTATAGAAGAAGAAATGAAGAAAAAAGAATGAAGAATTCCACAGTAGCTGATATCTCCATCCACCAGAACAGATGAGAAGGTTATGACCAGAACATTATAATGTTAAATCACTGATCCCCTGGTTGAGAAAGTGGCAGTCAATGAAGTTGCTTTTCTTGTTCCCTCATCTCATATATATATATAGGATATATAATCAAGATATATATATATATATATATATATATATATATATCAAGAGGTATATATAATCAAGATATATAATCAAGAATTTTCTGTTTTTAAATTATTTGCCATTTCAAATATTTCTTTCTAAGATCAGATCTCTATAGATAAAATCTGACCTATTTGAAGTACTTTTGACTTATGTATGTCCTTAATTTCAAATAGAACCTATAAGAGGGAATGATTATTTGGTTTTGTTGGACAGAGATACCAAAAGAACTATGTTTGAGCTCTAATTTAAAAAAAAGCTAGGCTTTTTCTGAGTAAGGGTGGGGGCTAAAGTGAAACATAATTTTGTGGTTTTGATTTATTAATTCAAGATAAACTTCTAAAATGAAAAATTAAACAATTCCAATTTATTTTGAATCTCAGGCTAAACAAATTCAGAGTACCATTTTGTAGTCAAGATCAAGGTTTGACTTTGGGGTTGCATGGTTTATTCATTGATGCTCACATGCATGAGCAAAAAACAATTTCTTTAGGACTGAAATGTAGAGCAGTGGCCAGGAAATAGAATGTTCCTTTTGAGAGGAGAAAATAAAAGTTATGGCTGATTCTTAGTGTAGTGCCTGGCACACAAGTTATTTATTAAATGCTAGTTGACTGACTGAATGGTAATGGTTACATTCCACATATGGGGGCCAGAGGAAGTAGTATACCTTTGCTTTACTCTAAGCTGTTACAAATATTAGATAAGTTTTTGTTTGACAGGGTAGCAATGGGTGAGACAGTCATTTGTGAAACTATTTACTAAGAGTTAGATATATTATATTTTATGTCAGTCAATGAAGTATCAACATGAATAAAATCATACATTTTTGAAATATTGAAGTAGTCACAAACTATTAATCAGAGAAGCAAATTGCTATTAATTTTTCCACAATTTCCTTATTTTTAAGAAAATAAGACTTAAATATTAATACAAAATCTTGGAGCTAAATATTAGTACTGATACTATTAGAGAAGACCCAAGTTTCCCACTCCCAATTGCATACTATTTCCTTTACAAAATGTATTAGGGATGCAAATATAATGAAAATAATTCATTTTAGTAGTACAAACTCATTACAAAAAACAATGGTTATGTAAATAAAAATATAAAAAATAAAGAATTATTACTTACTGATGTAGGAAAGCCTTTATTCATTGATCACATGTAGAAAATATTGGGGCATAAAGAGAACATATAACATAGTGTGGTTCATTTTTCCTGTTCCTTCCCATAATTGAGCTTCTATGTATTTGTGAGTTTTAGTAGAAAACACACAACAAAAAATCCTTTTCTCATCTCAAAGTTTTTGTAAGTGGATCACTTTTTGAAAATGTTATAGAGAGGATTATGCTTCATATAGCATTTGGAATTAAATGAATTACCTATGGGACCATGTTTAGTTTTAAATTCCTATAAAACTAAACAACAACAGCAAAAACTACGTAGGATGACTTCATGAAAAAAGTCAAATGAGCTAAAATATTGACTGGTGGGAAACATGTAAAATGGAAAATATGATGATTATACAGTCTCTTATCCACATCTTATTTATTTTTTTCCTCCTTTCATTGCTCCCTCCCAGCAGGCTATAGTTAAGAAAGGATATATTTACATACACATATGTAGATATATACATACACATACACACACATATATCTTCCTTTCATCTCCCTCACCATCCCCAAGCAAGCTACAGTTAAGAAAATATATATTTATGTATAGATATATCGATATATACATAGGTAGATAAACATGGAAGAATCACACACATATCCCCACATACACAAACACATGTGTTTCCTATCCATGCTGACTCTTTCATTAAATTCTGCTCTATAACTTGGCTTACTATTACTTAACATTCTTCTACCCAGGGATCCCTCCCTTCTCTTCTTCTCTCACCCTTTGGTTCCCCATCCACCTATCCACCTCTTCGCTTATTTCTTTATAGATATTGGTGGATGCTGTACCTTTCATGTTATATATGTAGTGTTACTTATTAAAACCATTCTTGGTATGAATAGATTCTCAGAACTATGAGTCTTCCTCCTTCCTCTAATTTGTATTTATTCTTTCTCTGCACTTCATTTGTGTAGCATGATTACTATTTTTACCTTTACTCTGCCAATTTTTATTTTCAGCTTCTCCTATTGTTGATGTAAATCTTAAACATTAAATATACATTTCCCATGTTAAAAAAAAATCTGTCAATGTTTAGACAGACATTGTTGAAATTAAAATTGTTCTTTGATATAGCTTCTTATATGTAAAATTATCTGTTAAATTTGGGTTTAGTTAACAGAAAGTCCTGAAAATCAACAAGTTTGTTGAGTGTCCATTTTTTCTCATTCAAAATTATAGATAATTTTGCTAGATATGATATTTTTTGACACAAGCATAGTTCTTTTGCTTGTCTGTAGATATGGTTCCAAGACCTGCAGTCTTTTATTGTAGTTGCTAATAAATCTTGTACAATTCTAATTGAAGCTTCAATGTATTTGAATTGTTCTTTTTTTCTTATTTCTTGAAAAAATTTTTCTGACTTGGGGATTTCTAAATTTGGTACTGATATGTCTATGTGTTTTCTACAACAGATCTCTTTGAGGTAGTGATTGGTGGCTTTTTTTTTTTAACTTTTCCCTTATGTTATATCACTCCACGACAATTTTCCAGGATTATTTCTAATCCTCCAGGATTGGGTCAAAGGTCTTTTTTTGGTCTCAATTCTCTGGCAGTCCAATTACTTTTATATTTTCTCATCTTAATCTGTTCAGATCTTTTTTTTTTCTTATGAGATATTTGATATTCTGTTCTATTTTCTCATTCTTTTTAATCTGTTTTGTTATTTCTTGGTCTCTCATAGCTTCTGGCTTCTCCTTGCCTGATTTTACTTTTAAAAAAGTTATTTTCAACTTTGAGACTGTACCTCCTTTCCCAATTGGTTGACTTTTTTCATAATCTTTTTTTTTTTGGATGACTTCTTTTTCTTTAGTTTTTCTTCAGTGTTTCTCATTTGATTTTTGAATTCTTTTTTTGAATTCATCTATAATTTTCTCTGGGCAGGGAACCATTTCATGTTATTCTTTGGGGTAGAAGCTTTTTTTACTTCAGTGTCCTCCTCTGAAGATGAACCTCAGTCTTGCCTGTTCCCATAATATGTTTCAATGGTGGGGTTCTTTCTTATTTGCTGTTTCAATTTTTTACATAAGAGATACCTCTTAGTGTAAGAACCTCTAATCATGGGGTGGGTTGATAGTGCCTCTAGCATCACTTCACCTCTCCACTCTGACCAGGAACCCCAAAACCAAGAGCTTAATTCTCCTGCAAATGCCCACAGCCAACAGTGCCCTGTCCCCCCAATCCCCACTTCTGCACTCACCAGGTGCAGGTTCCTTCTTGCCCAGGGCTGTGTCCCACAGCACATTTGGGCCTGTTGTCCCCAATCAGCGGAGGTTCTCTCTGTTTGTCTGGACTATAAACCTGGACTCTACAAACAGTCTGGGAGATGAAAATCTCTGTGGTTCCTGTTGGGGTTTCAACCACACCCAGCTAGCCAGATATTTCTGTGGAACTAGCTGAGAGGTGTATACACTTCAGACAGATTAATCCCCATCCAGGGTCATTCTTCAGATTTTCTGGGATTATATCAAGAGGACACCTGTTCTGTTCCAAGTCTTCTTGGTGTTATACCAATCTATGTTCTGCCTGAGGCATATCTATTTGTGGAAGAAATTGGAAGAGCTTGAAATTTATGAACCTATTCCACTACCTTTCCAGAATCCTCCCCCATAAAGTCTTTTATAAGAAGAGAGAGATCAAGATTGAAAAAAAAAGCACAGACATGAAAGAATCAATCTCATCTTTCTCATGATCATGCATATATGTATTTAAAATAACATGTAGACTGAATGAGAGATTCTCAGAGTTGAAAAGAGATTCAGAGATCTTTTATAAAAGTGAACCTAAGCAAGAATCACTACTTGTAACAAAAGACTTAATTCTTCCCCACCTCCATTTATTGTATCAAGTCAACTTGATCTCTCTGTAATTTGCTTCCATTATGCTGAGGGTTTTTTTCCTGAGATCAAGCAAAACAAATATAATTCTTCTACATGACAGTATTTCAAGACTTGAAGACAACTATCATGCCCTGTATCCCTCAATCCTCCTCATCAGTCTCCTCTTATTCAAATTAAATATCCACATTTCTTTTTATCTCATATTGTTTGCTTTCCAGTTATTTATCACTCATTTTCCATCTTTCTAATGACCAAAGTGGCAATATATAAAGCATCAAGAGAGGTGAAAGAATGACAATAGAATAGGGAAAAGAAAGGATTGATGATGGGGCTTTGATAAGGTGATCTATAGAAAGGTTCATGATATAATCAAAGAGGCATGCAGACATGGTGAGTGTGAGTTATCTATCCAGAAAAGAACTGATATTTTTCAGGATAATCTAGCTCTAATTGTCTCATAGAAAGATATGGAAAGTTGTAGAGGATACAGAAAGATGTCTACTTTTGGAGATAAGGATGAAGCTTCAGAGTGCAATTACAATATACACATGAAGGAAAAGATATCTAAAATAGCTCCAGGTTTTACATCAGAGAAGAATGCTTCACAGAGTAACTTGGAACTGTTTCAATTTATAATGAAAAAAATAAAGTTGTTACTACTAAAAACTGATAAATTCGCACACATACTTTTATAAGCATACCTTTACATAAACATGCCTGTGCATGTACATAAAGAGATAGCTAGATAATTACACACATAGGTATATATTTTAATATATGTCTAGGATTAAAAAAACAAAAACAAAAACAGGAGATGATTGTTTCATAGAACCTGACAAAATCAAGGTTCAAAACAAAACAAAACAACAACAACAACAACAACAACAACAATAACAACAAAACTAGTTTTAAGCCCCAACCTCATGTAGAGTAAATTTTGACTTTGGCAAAATTTGACTCCCTTCTTTCTGCATCCACTTTTCTTACTCTCTTGAAGTACCCACTGCCCACATCCCCATTGTTCCAAGTCACCCACTTACTGTACTATCCAAAAGAATTCTTCCTTGGTAGTTCCCTAAGCTCTGAACCTCTTTCTTCATCTTCTCACTTACAAAACCTTAACTAGGGCTGTGCCTAAGGGAAGGACCTTTGATTCAGATAGTTGACAATTTGTGAGGAATCATACAAAAGAATCCACACTAAGACTATTAGTTTCAGAAATAATATTGCTTTTGTAATGCCATATAACCTCAGTTGAATTATAACTGCTGCTTGCAATTTTTTTTTCTTCAATTCATTCCCTATCTCATTCCCCCACACTGCATAGCACAGTTATAGCCATTCTACATTTCACAATTATTCTCTCTCATGCATCTTTTATCTCCCCCTTTCCCCTGGCTTTTTCCCTGTGTGCTTATGAAAAAGCTCTCAAACCCATGACAACTCATTCTTTGTGGGTTTTTTGTTTTGTTTTGTTTTCATTGACTTTGCTTTTTCTAAATTCCTTAAGATGGGTGTTCCCCAAGGTTATATTCTAAGACATCCTCTCTGTCTATATCTCTATCTTTTTCTTTGTCCCTGTCTGTCTCTTTTTTGTCAAACTCAAAATAATCAAGAGGACCAATTATCACTTAGATGAATCCAGGGTTCTTGCTCTATTGTTATCAACCTCTTTAACACTCATGTTATAGCTTGCCTCTCATTATAATATTAATTCTCTCTTATTACTTGTTGACTAATCAAAGTCAATTTTTTCACCCTTAGGTGCACCCCCTTTTCCAAAAGATCTCTTAAATATTGAAAGTTCAAAAAGTTCACTCTCTGGCTACCAGGGAACAATGAATATGTTTTTGCTGTCTGCTTTGTAGTCAAACTGATTTTAATTTCTCAGAAACTTGCTCTCAGAATTGTTTCTAATATCATATTACATATCCCAAATGGACTCCTCTCCTCTCTGAATTTCTATAATAGAACCATCTTTCTATTCATACCTGAGAAGCTCAGGAAACCTTCAAAGTCATATGGTATTTTCATTGGAATATTAAGGGAAGTGAGAGATTTCATTGATAGAGTTACAGAAGGTAAACGTTTAAGGCAGGAAAATCATTTTTTTTTTAAAAAGTGAAGGGTCATGAGGGAAGGCAGATGATACTAAAAAGAGTCTGGTTTGGCTGGTACAGAGAATATAAGAATGAATGAAAAAAATAAAAGCTTTTAAAAAAAAGAATTTAACAAGGACTTACTATATCCATTCACTGTACAAGAACTGATAAAAATATAAGACACATATGAATAATATATATGATTTTATATATATATATATATATATATATATATATATATATATATAATCCATACCCTCAAGGAATTTGCATTCTAATTGTGGAAAACAGCACAACCCAGGATGTTTTGGTGTAGGAAATCTTTGAAACTGGAGGGAAGGAGGAAATATCATGTCCTAAGTTGTGTGCAACCTAGAAAGTTTTTCTAGTCTCTTCTTTTGCACCTCAAAAAGGCAGAGATGAAAATCTCTCTTATCTTTTAACATTTCCTCAACCTTTTTCAGTGTTTCCTTTATTGACGGGGGTTGGATGAGGGAGAAAGTGAAAAGAATAAACATTTATATAGCAAAAAAAAAAAAAAAAAAAAGAAAAAGAAAAAGAAAAAAAAAAAGAAACTGGAGGGAAGGATTGGAATAATTTGTTGACATGCCTTTCCAGGAATATTATGGGTCACTTGATTACTCTTCCCAGAATAAGCAGTGAAAAGAGAGTGTTGTGCCACAGTTCCTTTCTAATTGTACTGCCTCAGTTTCCCTTAATTGATTTGCCTCAATTCCCCTGTTTGCAATACCACCCTTCCCTCCTAATCATTAGAACTGATATAATTTAGGGCTGGCTATGCTAAGATTATAAACTATAAATGCTTAATCCAGATAAGGAGAGAAAGACCTTCTATCTTAGATATCACGACCCCAGACCTTCCCTACTTATCAGAATGTCTGGTGCCTCCCTCATCCTGTGAGAACTGGATTGATGGTCCGTTCCGGCTCTCAGAGCTCTGACTTCACCCCTGCCTCAGTCTACCCCAGTAACTTGGAGCCAAGTGTGTATGTATGTGTATATATATATATATATATATATATATATATATATATCACATTCCCTCATTCCCTGCTGGATGCTTTCAGACATCAACCCTGGGTGCAACATGCCCCCAGCCCCCCAGCACAATCTCTCCCTCTCAAATAAAATATTAAAAACTCTCTAATCTCTATCTTGCCTCAGTTTCTCCAGTATTACAAGAGGAATGGGTAGGGATATATATGCCACACCCAGAGAGAAAAAATGTTGGATTGAGTGGGTAGTGGGGCTGACTAACTATGGGTAATTCCTACTAATCAACAGCATAGAATACCAGGCCAAAAGTATGCATGCAAGAAGGTGGCCAGTACAAAATGGAGAGAAATATAATGATAGGAGGCTTTTAGAATAAGTAAGAGTCAAGATTATTAATTTATATATAATAACATGGTATAATTTATGTTAAGCTTTTTTTTACTCACTGGTTAGTCACTGAAGTTTTTTGATTATGAATGACAATAAATGACAATGTCTAGACCTAGGAATTAGGAAGACTGTTTTGAGGTAGCTGTTTGAAAGATTGAAGAGAAAAGAAACTGGAGGTAATAAAAGTAATTAGGAGACTATTAAACTAGACCAGATGAGAGATCCTGAGATCCCAAATTAAGACATTGGAAGTGCAAAGGATAGAACATCTATGAGATTCATTGTTGAGGATAAATCAACTGAATCTGGCCACTAATACAGACATAGTACACTCTCCCCAAAACAAATATACAAACAAAAAAACAGCTTAGGGTTTTATCCCACAAAGGGTAACCTTTACTCCCTCCTACTGCATATAGAAAGTTGATCTTGAATCCAAGGCAGGAAAAGAATTTTATCTCAGCATATTTGTTAATGTCCTATACTCACATACATTTCCCACCAGCAAGACTCTAGAGACCAGTTAGCATAGAATATGGCTATAGTCATTTCACATTCCAAGTGTGAAGTTCAAGAGGGAACTTTGAGTGTACTCTAAAAGTCTTTGCCAGATAATTAGAAAGAGCTCGGCTGTTTCAAAGGCCCCCTATATAATGCACAGTTAAATGATTATCGTGAAGCTTATTTTGGAGTATTATTACCTTTGAGAAAGCATTGTTATTGGGCACTTTTTTCTAGAAGTCATTAATGCATATAATTAAAAACATACAATTCAACCTCTCTGCAGGACATCTATGAAACCATTTATGGGTTGTTTTTTTCTTGTCCTTCTAGGTGTTGCTGACTGTGGGTTCAGAGTAATGAGAAGAAAGTTATTTTTAGTTGGTATTAGAGTTTTGGTTGGTCTAAACTAAAAAGCTTTATTTAGAGTCTGTTTATACTACTACACTACATTTTGTTTTATATGAAGCTAATTGCTTTCCTTGCAGCTTTTCTTATTATCCATTTTTTCTACTAATACTTTTTTTTTTTCTTAAAGAGATATGAAGCAGTTTTTTGTTGTTGTTGCCATCTGGAAGAAAACATTATTCTTAAACTACATTACTTTAAAGTTACACCTCAATCTTAGCACTGAATTTTAGCTGTTTTCTTTGATGAGTTTATCTATCCAACCATAGTTAAATCAAAATTAGAGGATAGGCTGAAAGATGTTCTTTATAATATTACTTATTTCTTGGAGCTAGAAAGGAATTAAGAGGTCACTTATTCCTAATACACCATCAGAACAAAGATGCTTTCTACTCATCACTGACAGCTAGACTGTTTTTTTTTTTTTTTTAACACTTCCAGAGATGAAAACTCACTTCATTAGGTACTCAATTCAACATGGTTATAATCCCTTATCACTATTATAGTAATCTGCCTCTCCTCACTCCTTTCTCTTCCCTGATTCTGCTCTCATCCCGATGCAGGCCTTCTTCACCTCCCTTTTAGACTGTTGCAATAGACTAATGATTGAACTCCCTCAAATCTTTCCCACTCTACTCAGCTGTTACGGTGCTCTTCCTAAAGTACAGGTCTGACCAGTCATGCCTCAATGTAAAAATTCCCTAAAGTACAGGTCTGACCAGTCATGCCTCAATGTAAAAATTCCTTATCTATCTTTTTATCACCTCCAGAATCAAATATAAAATCCTCTGTTTGGGTTTTAAATTCTTTCATAACCTAGACATTTCCTATTTTCTTAGTCTTCTAATACCTTAGTCCCTTCCATATATTCTGCAATCTGGTGATACTGTCCTCCTTCTTATTCCTCTGACAAGATATCTCATGTTCCAACCACAGACACTTTCACTGGTTGTCTCACAAACATGGAACTTTCCCCCCTTCTTTATTTCTTGCTCCTGGTTTCTCTGACTTCCTTCAGATCTCAGCTAAAACACCATCTTCTGCAGTCTTTCCCAATATTTCTTAATGCCAATGTCTTGCGTCTGAGCTCTTAAATTTCTTCTATATATATTTTGTTTATAAATACTTGTTTACATGTTATTTCTCATGTTAGATTGTGAGCTCCTTAAGAAGAGGAATTGTTGTTTTGTTTTTTTTTTTCCCTGGGTGGTAGTGGGATAAGGGAAATATTATTCCTTGGTATCTGTAGCTCTTAGTTCAGTACCTGGCACTTAGAAGGTACTAATACTTGCTGTCTTAAGTATTACTGGCTTCTACTTTGTCTATGTCTGACTTAAAATACTGTATCTAAAACTTAATACTACATATTCATTCCTATTCTTTAATTTTCAATAGCATCTTATTTTTTTCAAATACGTGTAAATTTTCAAAATTTGTTTTTCTCAGATTTTTTCTTCCAAATTTGTCTTTCATTTTCCCTTACTTTACCCTCCCCAAGATAGCAACCTATATGATATAGGTTTAATATGCATAATTCTTTTTAAACA
Organism: Sarcophilus harrisii; assembly: GCF_902635505.1. NCBI lineage: Eukaryota > Metazoa > Chordata > Mammalia > Dasyuromorphia > Dasyuridae > Sarcophilus > Sarcophilus harrisii. The sequence goes on from NC_045428.1 coordinate 352,758,547, forward strand.
TAATTCCATCTTTATCATGTTGTGCAAGAACATAAGACTGAAAGGGAAAAAATGATAAATAAATAAAGAAAAAACAAACAAAAGGATGAAAATATTATCTATACTTTGCTCTCTCTCTGAATGGAGATGATTTTTTCCATCTCAATTCTATTGAAATTGCCTTGAAGCACAGATTGTTGAGAAGAGCCAAATCTATCACAATTGATCATCACTGATCACTGATCAATCACTGATCGATGATCACATTGATAATCTTGTTCTTACTGAGTACAATGTTCTCTTGGTTCTACTCATTTCACTCAGTGTCACTTCATGGAGGTCTCTCCAGGCTTTCGTGAAATCAACCTGCTTATCATTTCTTATAGAACAAGAACATTCCATTATATTCATATATCATAACTTAATCAGCCATTCCCCAACTAATGAGCATTTACTCAGTATCCAGGTACTTGCCATTACAATAAGATCTGTGACAAACATTTTTGGACATGTAGGTCCTTTTCCCTCTTTTATGATATCTTTGGAATACAGACCTAATAGTGACATTGCTGGATCAAATAGTATTCACAGTTTTATAGCCCTTTGAGAATATTTCCAAATTATTCCCTATTTCACAGATCTACCAACTATGTGTTAGCGTCCCAGTTTTCTAACAACCAACATTTATTATATCTTCTCCTGACATCTTAGCCAACATAGATTCATTCATTAAATAAGCATTCATTAAGCATCATGTATCAAAGAGTTTTACACAGTGTTTGGCTTATAGTATATTGTTGTTTGGTTGTTTTTCAGTTGTGTCTGACATTTTATGATCTAGACAAAGATAATGGAGTAGTCTGACATTTCCTTCTCCTGTTCATTTTACAGATGAGGAAACTGAGGTAAACATGGTTAAGTGACTTTCATAGGATCAAGCAACTGGTGAAAGTTTGAAGCTGGATTTGAAATCAGGAAGATGAGAATTCCTGACTCCAAACCCTTGCACTTTAACCTCTGTACCACTTAGTTGCCCAGCACACAGTAAGTAGTGGATAAAATATAGCCCTTATTATTTGTTATATACTGTGTAAGGCATTGAACACACAGAGACAAAAACAAAACATACCCTTTTCTCAAAAAGCTTATATTCTATCACTTAAATCTGTTCTCATCTATCTATATTGATTGAGTTAAATTATATTACTTTTATTTTCCAAACTCAGGCTATTAAATATTATAGATTCTTTATAAATGATTAACTAAATGGTATATGATCACTAGGAACACAAATTCAAGAAGTACCTAGGTATGCATACTTTTTCCTTGTGAGTGCTATCATTATTTTATAAGCATTCTAACTTTTTGGCTTAGATGGAATAGGTTTGATTCTGGGGTCCTGACCCTAAAATGGTCAGTCTGTCTAGCTCAGGTCACCCAAGAGTTTTACACTGAAAAATTTCCAAAATAAAGCTCAAGAATGATTCATATCTAATGTATCTCCGAATGTAAACAAAAAGCAATCTTTATTCCAACCACCAACAAAAATATGTAAGATACAAAAAACTCATGGGAGCTCTTAACAGAAAAAGAAACCATTTAAATAATCCCTCAGACTGTCCCAGGAAAGAAAAGACACTTTGAGAGCCAGTGAATAAACACTTTGGATTCACCTGAGACTTGTATTATTCAAGCAACTCATAGCATTATCTGGAAAGGGTTGACAAGGTCCAGATCTCCTGGTCCCTTGTGCTATGTCTCTGCTCCTCCAATTTAAGGAGATATGTGGGTGGTCTTCTTCCTTTTCTAGGGAGCACACTATTGAAGAGATCTCCATATAGGAGGTCTCCTGGCCAGACACTTTAATTTGAGATAGCTCATACTCATTGTTGCCCATAAAACTATGAAGATGTCAAGAACTCTAGTCTCTAAACAAATGAGAGATATATACAGACACATACACAAACAGAGAGAGAGAGAGAGAGAGAGAGAGAGAGAGAGAGAGAGAGAAGGAGAGAAGGGAGGAAGGGAGAAAGGAAGGAAGGAAGGAAGGAAGGAAGGAAGGAAGGAAGGAAGGAAGGAAGGAAGGAAGGAAGGAAGAAAGACAGAGAAAGAGGGAGGGAGAGAAAAGATACAGAGACAAGAAAGCCAGAGCCAGAGACACACAGAGAGACAGAGTGATAGAAAGTATTTGAGAAACCTTAACATTCTAAATGAATTCTAAATGAATCTTAGTTATCATTAATAGTAATGTGATCTGTGTTTAGAAAAAGAAATTGAAAATCCAAAGAAAGCAGCTTGAAACTGGATGCTGAGATATTTCTCCTCTCTTAGTCTTGCCCTTGCCATATACTTCTTATGTAAAATGATTTTTCTGGTCCTATAAAGAGGAAGTGGCAAGATTTGGAGGGAGAAATCCTCTCCCCACCACAACTTAAAGTAATTGATTTGGAAGGTCAAGAGAAGAAAACAAAAAAGAGTCTTGAGTTGTTTTCCAAATCACTTTTCTAGTCTAAGAGGTGATACCTCTCTTTTGGCCAAAAAAAAAAAAAGAATCTCCCCTGACTCTGGGATAGCAATCATTTTAGAAGGAGCCACCTCTGGTTTGGCAATTGTTAATGCTGTAAAGTTACCCATGTATATATCCTGTAAATAAAAGGCTATTAAATTAAAAAAAAAAAAAAAAGGAGCCACCTCTGGTCCTGGGAGCCAATTAGCACATATCTGTGCCTCTTTCATGGCAGAATGTTTAACTACAAGGAAAATGTCCTTCCTGTGAAGGTTTATACCTTCTCATTTTTCCAAATTGATTGACTCACTGATCAACTCTTTCTCAGTCATATTATATATTTCACTGTGCCTGGTTTTCTCCTGGATGTTCTGGGAAGAAAACAAAAGCATCCCAAAGTGGTTATTGGGAAATTCTATCCCAAACAGATGAGGTATATTTAGATAGATAGGGAAATAAAAATGTATATAACACCTTAAAAAGGAAAAAAAAAAAACTTTTAAAACTTATATTAGCACTAATACTTTTAGAAAAGTCTCCTTTTCTAAGGGTAGGGTTTTAAGAAGAGTATATTTTGAGTTATTTAGAGGAAATGGAGATAGGAACGAAACTTGTGATTTTATTCATATTCAGAGATCCCTAGTGAAAGGATTACCCCTAAATTACATTGACCCCTTCTCTGAACATAATGTCTTACCTAAACCCCAAGAGAACACACTTATACAATAAATATATGTAAGAGGCAATTCCTAAACCTTACTTTTCATGACTTCTAGAGCAGCTTTCTATTAACTACTTATTTGTAGGAAAAAAGTAACAATTACTATTCATCAAACATTATTGGTGCCTGTGTAGTTCATGAAGGCAAAACTCCAGTATCTCAGCATCGTCTAAAGTAATACTAAATAGGTATTTCGAGTAGGTCTCTGGAGACTTCTTCTCCCTTAGGTGATGTGTGTATTTTGTAGCATCAGTATTTTCTTGGTCATCCCAACCCAACAAATTCTTCAAAAAGAGAACACGTTCAGGCAGGTGTGAAGAGAAAGTAGTGCCATAGAATAATGCTATCAAGGGACCCATTGGAGTGGGGGGAGCAAATATTTAGATGATGTTTCTAATTTATTTTTTATTTCTGTCACAATTACCTTGTGGGGAACGAAGTGCCAGTATTATGTCCATTTAAATCAATAAATATTTATTAACTTCCTACAAGTTATCAGTAATTTTAGGCTACATGCAAGTCAAATCAACAAACATTTCTAAAGCTACTGTAAAATACAGTTGCTACAATCAGGAGGCTTATAGTCTAATACACACAGATAAAATATTGCATTTAAAAGAGTACTAATAAATACAAGTAAGAGAAATCATATCTATTTTTGGAAAATTTTAGATCATATATATTTGTTTTAGAGTATGAAATAATATTGAAGATTATTATATAGTTTAACAGATGAAACTGAGTTCCAGAGAAGAATTGACTGCACAGTAAATTGCAGAGCTGGATTCAAAACTGATTTGCCTCATTTCAAATCTATTGGTTTTACAGTATAAGAGATTGTCTTAGTTTTTATAGATGAAAAAATTGAAGCTCAGAAAGGATAAATTTTTTGCCCATAAATAACTAGTTAAGGGCAGTTCATGGAACCTATACAAAAATTGACCACATATTAGGACATAAAGACCTCAAAATCAAATGCAGAAAAGTAGAAATAGTAAATGCATTTTTTTCAGATCACGATGCAGTAAAATTTACATTCAATAAAAAGACAGGGGAAAATAGACCAAAAAGTAATTAGAAACTAAATAATCTCATCCTAAATAATGAATGGGTGAAACATCAAATCATAGAAACAATTAATAATTTCATCTAAGAGAATGACAATAATGAGACAACATAACAAAATTTATGGTATGCAGCCAAACTGGTAAAAGGGGGAAATTTTATATCTCTAGATGCTTGCTTGTATAAAATAGAGAAAGAGAAGATCAATGAATTGGGTTTGCAACTAAACAAGTTAGAAAAAGAGCAAATTAGCCCCCCCATCAAATACCAAACTTGAAATTCTAAAAATAAAAGGAAAGATTAATAAAATTGAAAGTTAAAAAAAAACTATTGAATTAATACATAAAACTAAGAGTTGGTTTTGTGAGAAAAACAACAAAATAGATAAACCTTTAGTAAATTTGATTAGAAAAGGGAAAGGAAAATTAAATTGTCTTAAAAATGTAAAAGGGAGAACTTTCCAACAACGAAGAAGAAATTAGAGCAATAATTAGGATTTACTCTGCCCAACTTTATGCCAATAAATTTGATAACCTTAGTGAAATGGAGGAATACCTACAAAAATATAGATTTTCCAGATTGACAGAGAAGGAAGTAAATTGCTTAAATAGTCCTATTTAAGAAAAAAGAAATAGAACAAGCTATTAATCAACTCCCCAAGAAAAAATTCCCAGGACCAGATGGGTTTACATGTGAATTCTACCAAACATTTAAAGAACAATTAACTCCAATACTATATAAACTATTTGAAAAAATATGAATTGAAGGACTCCTACCAAATTCCTTTTATAGCACAGACATGGTAATGATACGTAAACTACACAGGACAAAAACAGAGAAAGAAAACTATAGACTAATCTCCCTAATGAATATTGATGCAAAAATCTTAAATATAATATTAGCAAAAAGATTACAGAAAATCATCCCCAGGATAATACACCATGATCAAGTAGGATTTACATCAGGAATGCCGGGCTGGTTCAATATTAGGAAAATTATTAGCAAGAACATAATCTGGGATTAACAAGATGGCAGGAAATACAGAATTAATAATTTTAACCATAAATGTGAATGGGGTAAACTCTCCCATAAAGCTGAAGCAGACAGTAGACTGGATTAAAAGCCAGAATCCTACAATATGTTGTTTACAGGAAACACACTTGAAGCAGGGCAATACATACAGAGTAAAGATAAAAGGCTGGAGCTGAATCTACTATCTTTTCAGGTGAAGTCAAAAAAGCAGGGGTAGCCATTCTGATCTCAGATCAAGCAAAAGCAAAAATTGATCTAATTGAAAGAGATAATTAAGGGCACTATAGCTTGCTAAAGGGTAGGATAGATAATGAAGTATCAATACTAAACATATATGCACCAAATGGCATAGCATCTAAATTCCTGAAGGAGAAGTTAAGAGAGCTGCAAGAAGAAATAGACAGCAAAACTATAATAGTGGGAGATCTCAACCTTGCACTCTCAAAACTAAATTTATCAATCAAGCCACAAAAAAATAAGAAAGAAGTTAGAGGTAAATAGAACACTAGAAAAGTTAGGTATGATAGATCTTTGGAGAAAACTAAAAGGAGACAGAAAGGAGTACACAGAAAGGAGTACAACCAAAGAGGTAATAAGGGGACATTTTATATCTTGAGAGACCTACTTGCATAAAATAGAGAAAGAGAAAATCAATGAATTAGACTTGCAACTAAAAAAGGTAGAAAAAGGGCAAATTAAAACCCCCCCAATTAAACACTAAACTAGAAATTCTAAAAATAAAAGGAGATATTAATAAAATTGAAAGTAAAAAAAAATCTATTGAATTAATAAATAAAATTAAGAGTTGGTTCTTAGAAAAAACCAACAAAATAGATAAACCTTTAGTAAATTTGATTAGAAAAATGAAAGAGGAAAATCAAATTGTTAGTCTTAAAAATGAAAAGGGAGAACTTGCCACTAATGAAGAGTAAATTAGAGCAGTAATTAGGAGTTACTTTGCCCAACTGTATGCCAATAAAATTGATAACTTAAATGAAATGGATGAATACCTTCAAAAATATAGTTTGCCCAGATTAACAGAGGAAGAAGTAAATTGGTTAAATAGTCCCATTTTAGAAAAAGAAATAGAACAAGCTATTAATCAACTCCCTAAGAAAATATCCCCAGGAACAGATGGATTTACATGTGAATTCTACCAAGCATTTAAGAACAATAACCAATGCTAAATAAACTATTTTTAAAAATAGGGATTGAAGGAGTCCTACCAATTCCTTTTATGACACAGACATAATACTAATACCTAAACCAGATAGGATGAAAACAGAGAAAGAAAATTATAGACCAATCTCCCTAGAACATTAAAAATCTTAAATAAAATATTAGCAAAGAAATTATAGAAAATCATCCCCAGGATAATACACCATGACCCAGTAGGATTTATACCAAGAATATAGGGATGGTTCAATATTAGGAAAACTATTAGCATAATTGACTGTATCAATAATCAAATTAACAAAAACCTGTTATGTGCATTTCAATAGATGCAGGAAAAGCATTTGATAAAATCAACACCCATTCCTATTAAAAACACTAGAGAGAATAGGAATAAATGGACTTTTCCTTAAAATGTCAGTAGCATCTATTTAAAACCATCAGTAAGCATCATATGCAATGGGGATAAACTGGAACCATTTCCAATAAAATCAGGAATAAAACAAGTTGCCCACTATCACCATTACTATTCAATATTGTATTAGAAATGATAGCTTTGACAATAAGAGATGAAAAAGAGATTAAAGGAATTAGAGTAGATAATGAGGAAACCAAATTATCACTCTTTGCAGAGAACATTAGAAATAATCCACAACTTTAGCAAAATTGAAGGATATAAAATAAATCCACATCAATCATCAGCATTTTTATACATCACTAACAAAACCCAACAGCAAAAGATACAAAGAAAAATTCCATTTAAAATAACTGTTGATAGTATAATATATTTGGGAATTTATCTGCCAAGGGATAATCAGAAACTATATGAGCAAAATTACAAAACACTTTCCACACAGATAAAGTCAGATCTAAACAATTGGAAAAATATCAAATACTCTTGGATAAGTTGAGTGAATATAATAAAGATGACAATACTACCTAAATTAATCTATTTATTTAGTGTTCTTACCAATCAGACTCCTAAGAAACTATTTTATTGACCTAGAAAAAAAAACAACAACAAAATTCATCTAGAAGAATAAAAGGTCAAGAATTTCAAGGGAACTAATGAAAAAAAAAAATCAAATGAAAACGGCCTAGCTGTATCTGATCTAAAACCATATTATAAAGCAGTAGTCACCAAAACCATTTGGTATTGGCTAAGAAATAGACTATTTGATCAGTGGAATAGGTTAGGTTCACAGGACAAAATAATCAATAACTATAGCAATCTAATGTTTGACAAACTCAAAGATCCCAAATTTTGGGATAGGAATTCACTATTTGACAAAAACAGCTAGGTAAATTGGAAATTAGTATGGCAGAAACTAGGCATTGATCCACACCTAAAACTGTCCTACAAGTTAAGATCAAAATGGGTTCATCATCTAGGCATAAAGAATGAGATTATAAATAAATTAGACGAGCATAGCATAATTTACCTCTCAGATCTGCAGAGGAGGAAGGAATTTGTGACCAAAGAAGAACTAGAGATCATTATTGATCACAAAATAGAAAATTCTGATTATATCAAGTTAAAAAGGTTTTGTTCAAACAAAACTAATGCAGATAAGATTAGAAGGGAAGCAATAAACTGGAAAAAAACATTTTTATATTCAAAGGTTTTGATAAAGGCCTCATTTCCAAAATATATAATTGACTCTAATTTATAAGAAACAAGCCATTCTCCAATTGATAAATGGTCAAAGGGTATGAATAATTTTTGAATGATGAAATTGAAACTATTTCTACTCATGTGAAAAGCTGTTTCAAATCATTATTGATCAGAGAACTGCAAATTAAAACAATCCTGAGATATCACTACACACCTCTCAGATTGACAAAGATGACAGGAAAAGATAATAACAAATGTTGGAGGGGATGTGGGAAAACTGGGACACTGATACATTGTTGGTGGAGTTGTGAATAGATCCAACCATTTTGGAGAGGAATTTGGAACTATACTTAAAAAGTTATAAAGCTATGCATTCCCTTTGATCCAGCAATGTTATTAGTGGGCTTCTATCCCAAAGAGATATTAAAGAAGGCAAAGGGACCCATATGTGCAAAAATGTTTGTGGCAGCCTTTTTCATAGTAGCTAGAAACTAGAAATTGAATGAATGCCCATCAATTGGAGAGTGGCTGAGTAAATTGTGGTATATTAATGTTATAGAATATTATTGCTCTGTAAAAAATGACCAGCAGAATGAATACAGAGAGGTTTGGAGAGACTCACATGAACTCATGCTAAGTGAAATGAACAGAACCAGGAGATCATTATACACTTCAACAACAATACTATATGAGGATCAATTCTGATGGGTGTGGCTATTCTCAATAATGAGAGGATCCAAATCAGTTCCAATTGATCAGTAATGAACAGAGCCAGTTACATCCAGTGAAAAAAACACTGGGAAATGAGTGTGGACCACCACATAACATTTACACTCTTTCTGTTATTGTTTACTTAACGTTTTTGTTTTTCTTCCCAGGTTATTTTTACCTTCTTTCTAAATCTGATTTTTTTTTTTGTGTAGCAAGATAACTGTATAAATATGCATATATATTGTATTTAACATGTATTTTAACATATTTTACATGTATGGGACTACCTGCCATCTAGGGTAGGCGGTGGGGGGAAGGAGAGGAAAAGTTGGAACAGAAGGTTTTGCAAGGGTCAGTGTTGAAAAATTACCCATGCATATGTTTTGTAAATAAAAGGCTATAATAAAAATAAAAGACAAAAATGACTAGTTAAGGATCAAAGCCCAAACTTGGCATGGGGTTTTCATATTTGCAGCTCTGCCACATAATTGAGTCTTTACTGTATTCCTCAAATGACATTCTTTGTGTTGAAGCTCCCTATATTACCTATTTCTAACTCTAGAATAAAAATGGAAGTGCTCATTAATATTCAGAAGCTATACAAAAAGGCAATATGGCAGAAAGCAGACAAATTTGAAAATACATTTCAGAAATAGAAACTATGTTGATATTTTGCAAAATTTTCCAACTATTTCTTTTTATGTAATAAGAAAGTATCCCCTATGTATAACTGTTGCCTTCAGAGCTTGCATACAGTTACAAATAAATGAAGTGATAAAATTATTTCTAAATGCTTACTATGTCCCTATCACTGTGATAAGTGTGGAAAATATAGGCACAAAAGTCAAGACAATCCAATCTTACATTTTATTGGGGAAGATAACAGACATTGGAATGTGTTGCCTGAGCAAAGGGTACTTAGGTCCTGAAAGGGAGTAAACCTAGGGTATTAGACTGATAGGACCCTATCCAGGAACAGTGATAGAATTGATATGATTGTGGTATATAGTTCCAAAAATGGAGAGAATTCTTTTGGATGGGGGAGATGAGTCAGTGATTGGCAAGACTGTGAAAGAATTGATGGAAGAATATCAAATTAAATGAAGCATAGTTGATATATTCTTTTTTAAAAATATGGCTTTAGAGAACAGTCCCCAATTAGGCAATGATGAAAGATTTTACAAAGACTAGCTTTTTTAAAATTATCAATATTACATTAAGAAAGTGAATTATTCCCCTTTTGTTTTCAGGATAACTTAAGCCACTGAAATAAGTAAATAAATAAGTAAAATAAAATACAAAAATCATTTGTGAAATTGTATTGCATAATGTAGTGATGATAGGTAATTGATACTTGAGGGTTTAATATGAAATTTCAAGACGTATCGATATCCAAGAGCCCTATACAAATAAGAAAATATGGCTTGATATGTTCTACATAATAGAGAAAAGGAGAATGTAAAAAAATCCTGGTAACATGCTGTTAGGGGAGTGAGGGTGGCTTTCAAATATGGAAAAAAAAATGCACCATTTTTTGTACAGACCTCATATACAAACACAGTTTTTGTTGTAGAATGTCATATCTAGATCTATACTTCCTAGGTTAGGGACCCTAAAGAAACGCCATTGCCCTGGATGTTTCAGAGGTTGACCATAGGGAGTTATTCCTAGCAATGATTCTCTTTCTCATCTCATCCTAACAATAGTGTTGGTATGTGCCTTGACACGACCACATACCCCTAACTACTTCAAAGCAGGAATAGTTTTCTTCCTCACCTGGCAGCTTGAAAACTTATTCTACTCTTTGACAAGAATTTTGTAGGTAGCAATGAGCAATGTATTCTCCCTTCTCCACTCAAGAGGGTATATAGTCAAACTTCCCTGTACCTGAAGGGAAAAAACAGAACTCATAGTGTGAATACATAGACTAGTACCTACATCAGCTGAGTTGATAGCTGCCCTTGTAATTCAGCTTTGGTTGAAGTTAGCAAACCTGCAGGGTCTGTGGAAGTGGGGCCTCTAGTAGCAACGGTGGCCATTATTTTTCTCTTTTATGGTGTTTCCTTTTAAACTATGTTTGAGATCTTTGTTGTAGACTAGTACCCTGTGGCACCAGCCTGGTGTGATGAGACTTCAGCAAGATACAGCACATAAAAGAATGCAGTCTAAGTGTGACGAATTGCAATGACAAGGCTGAGTTGGAGGTAACTTGTGAATGATAAAGTGAATTGAAAACTGTCTTCCCACTTTATCCTGGGGCAGTGCAAAGGAGAGAATGGGGGAGGGGGGGCAACCTGAGGACACAGGCTACAATATTTCTCTAGAAAGCTGCTGAGAGCGCTCAAGGTGGCCCAATAGATTGGACTTCTATACCCCAACTGAATAGTCAAGCTTGCCATTTGTTCTTTCCAAAATAAATATCATCTACCACCAACCCCAAATGTTATTAGTAACAGGCAATGTGAATTAATCATGCATGAAGGTGGAAAGCTTGGCATTGATCCAGCATGTGAAAGATGTGGGGGTAAGATGAAAGAACCCTACCTAGGTGTCTAGAAGAGAGACTATAAAAGCACGGTCATGCTATCAACAAAGAATTGTAGTTATGAAAGCCCTCCCATGATGAATAAACATAAAATCACAAAAGTACTGTTTTTTAACATCTTTCCCCTGTAGAGACCTCTCTGTACCTTCCTCCTTTCTTTTTTGACTTGAAAAACATAGTCTGTTGTGTTAAAAGTTAAATATAAACCAAATCAGACCAAAAGCAATAAGAGAAATGCTTGTGATGTGCAGGAATTTTGAGTGTGGGCTTCTTACTCGTGTTCAAGGGATAAGTGTTGTTTGTTGCCTGTATTCAAATAGAGGAAGTAGTTTATATAGTGGGAGGTGATTTTAGAGTTAAGAAAATCTCAGTTCAAATCCCATCCCTGATATTTATCATGTGACTTTGGACAAGAAAATTTACTTCTTAGGTCTTGGTTTTCTCATTAATAAAATGATTTAATTGGACTAGATAGTGTTTGAAATGTTTTCTAATACTATACCACTGATCCAAAGATTGTCTTAAAAGATCAGCAGCATGTTATTAATTCCCAAAACAGAAGAAAAAAGAGTGATTTGGGAGAAACAAAGTTTTAAGAGAAAAAACGCTGCACTTGGAGTTGATATGCCTGTGCTCAAATCTGAGCTTTCATATTTATTTTATTTGAAAAAAAATTATAATGTTTATATATTATCTTTATCACCTATTTTGATTAAAATTATGAGCAAAATGCTTTATGAAGTTTAAAGTACCATATAAATGTGACATTTATTCATAAAGTTTTATTCAAAACTTTTGTCAATTGCTATTAAAGTCTATCTAGCTTAATTGCTTGGATGACCTTACTCAAGTCACCTAAACACATCAAATTGTGATATATTCACATGGAAAATTCCTGCATGGCAGGCACCATATCACCAGGGCTTTGACAAGAAAACCTAACATTGCCTTCATGATATTCTTTATTCTTGATTTTTTACTCACTTTCTTAGTATGCACAGCACTCTAGTACTTTAGAACTGACACTGGTGCTAATTTGATATTGGTTACAATCTTCTGCCAAAAATAAAAAAAGTAACTTAACTGCTACCTCTAAAGATCTCTTATAATTGACTAAATTCTGAAAGTCACAAATTAAAAAACAAAACAAAACAAACAAACAAACAGCAACAACAACAACAAAATTTTTCTCCTGTTCCAAAGAGGTTCTACAATTCAGGACTTTCTGCAGGCCCCAAAATAGATGTCTCATTTGTAATGTGTTGTTATTTTTAAGATTAATATTTCATCGACATCTCCAATTCTCCTCCCCACACTTTGGTTTCCCAAACTACTTAATTTATATTTGATAAAAGTATGGAATACCACTTTCAGAAGGATTCAATCTTCCTCCATTATTACTCTGCAGAAATAACTTTTTCAATGTAACTAAGACTCAGAAAAAAGCACATACGTATCATAAACCCTACTGAATATGCAATAAATCAAGGACTTAATTTTATAATCTTGTTGAAACATCTTTTACCTAACTTCAAAAAAAGTAATATTTATAATAATTTCTTAGGATTGGGTGACATGCAATTGGTTGGGAAGTAAGAATATGGGGAGTAATGAATCTGGTTTTCTGTGGGAAAATGTTTGGAAAAAATAATACAATGTTTTACTGTATGATTATGTATGATTATACCACACAAATACAGAATGATAATTAGCAATCAGGAGCATGAACTAGAGAAAAAAGAAAGAACTTTTACATCAATAGAGATAATTTCTTAATCAAAGAATATGATAGGGTCACTATATACTTTGGTTTGTTCATACAACATGTGATAATTTTTGTTCTATAACAGGTAGCAAACATTAAAAGACTCTTTTACAAACTCAAGAGGATGATTAAAGGTCTAGAAACAATTTCCAAATCAATGAATGAAAGGTATTTATCCTGGAAAAGAAAAGCTGAAAGAGAATGTGAAATGGAGATGACTCGATCAATAACTGTGAAGGATATTTATTCTGGAGAAGAAAAGCTGAGAGTGAAAGAGAGTAAACTGAGGGTCAGAAATGGAGATAATAAAACACTGGGGAAGGGGAGGGAAGGAAGAATGGAGGGAGGAAAAGGGAGAGACAGAGACAAACATACAGATAGAGGAGAAAGAGAAAGATACAGGGAAGGAGAGAGAAATAGAGACAGAGAGAGAGAGAGAGGAGAAGAAGGAGAGGAGAGAACTAACAGGATTTGGTGACAAAAATTACTTTCCCAATATTTGAAGAATTATCATATAAAAGAATGAAAAATGTATTCTATTTAATTACATAACATTGGGAAAAATTGATAGGGGGAAAGAGAAAAAAGGAGACATTTCCATTTGAATATAATTCACTTAAGTCAATGTATATTTTTAAGAATCAACTATGAATATTGCATTATTATGGAAACTGGGAAAGATAAAAGATTATAACACCAAAACTTCTTACTTGCCCTCATGAAACTTATAATTTAGAAAAATATATGTAAGACCTTCTAACAACAAGAGCTGTCTAACATTGTAATGGGCTACCTTCTTAATAAATAAATGTCCTCTCACTGGAAATGTTTGAATAAAGGTCTGGGCTATTGTAGAAAGGAGTATTGAGATCAGTCCTACTTCAAGATTTTATGAACTTGGGAAACTGGAAAGTAAACATGATCATTACAATTAACATGGTAGTACTTTTTTTTTCTTTTGTCAAGGAATGTACAATGTATGAACACATATACATAGTAAAATTTAAATAAGAGGATGCTACAGTTAAGAAAAAGCAAAAGGAAAAAAAAGTGTTATTAAGAAAGATATGGGGACATTGAAAAACTGAAATTTATCACATTTGTGTCTCTCAATTTGTTAACAACTACAAAGGCACTTAAAGTTAAGATTAATTTTGAAGTTGCTTGAGAAAATGAATGGCCAAAAAAAAGAATTCAGAGAATGGAGTAAAATCATTGCAACTTCAAAACAGGGAAATGATTTCAGGTTTTGTGTTTGGGAAAGATGAAGATGAATGTAAAACTGAGAAAAGTAATAATTTATTGGCCAACATGGTCATTCTCCATATTCTTCATTTACTATTCCATTTTTTTTTCATATTCTCATGATTTCTCCAAACCTTTAGCTAACTTACTTTCAAATGACACAGATTTTATCTGTCTTTCTCATGCTTTTTATAAATTCCCTAAAAATAACTATTTGGATTTTTTTTTTCTTAGAACTATTACAAGTATGTAAACTGTTTGCTAATTGTCACAACTAATATTAAACAGGAAAAAGTGACCAGTGTATAAAAATAATGAATCAGAAGTATACTGATAATGTAGTCGTGTATTTCTTTGTTATATAAAATTAACATACTACTGCAAAAGAATTTGTTTAAACTGTGAAATAGCAACTAAAGCCTAGTTATAGAACTCTAAAGACTGTGCTAAACTCATCTTAACTTCTGGATGAGATGATAGACCATTTGCTTATGTAGTTTGCTTAATGTTCCTCCAAGCAAGTTGAGTTTAAACAAAAAATTTGGAGAGGGTTTAAATCTTTTTTTTGATGTGTATGTGTGTGTGTATATGCGCACACATAGCAGGGGTGAAACAGGAGATATTTTTGTAACTCCCTAACTCTATAAACTATTTTTATAATATATACATGTTAATTATGTCATTCTTTCTAGTCATCAATGTAAATCTCTTGAAAATTTCTACTATATAACACTGCTTTGTTATGTGGTTCCTGGGTCAGGCTTATGATCCAATTTGTGTTCTGTATTCTGACAATGGTACCAAGGGATAGCATATAAAGAGTAATTCTCTATAATACTAACCACAATAGAACAGCTATGTTACATATGTAAAAATAATACAACTGTATTTCTTTAAAGCATATCTACAATTCAGAATTTTCACCGATTTGAAATGGCCTTTCTCTAATTAGTCGGACTGTAATCAGACTATAATGTAAATCATTTTTCATAGATTTCACAACTATCACCCTTGGGTTTTGAAGGGTTATACTTATCATAGGAAAAATCATTAAATGAAAACAAGGATTATTAAGGCTATTGGACTTTAAAAAAATAATTATCCAATGCGACATGATGCATATTATCAGAAAGTTTGTCCTCTATAATGGAGCTACACTTATTGGTGTGATTATTTCTACTATATTATTTATTATTTAGAACCCCCAACTTGCATCTTCCAAACTAATTGCACATTTCCGAAATGCACTTTGTGTTGTTACAAAATTAAAATTGGAGGTTGAAATTAAGATGTTTGGGCAAAGGGAAAAAAAAAAAAAAGATTCTCTAAGTAGTTTTGCTGGGGCCTCCGGAATCTGCTGGACCCTAGGGTAGCTTCATATTAATTAATACAGCTTTATTTTAATGATATACATTTGTAATTATGCCCTATTAAGTGTCTAAGGAACTGAATATGTTTTAGGTAGAAAAAAACTAGGATCTAATAATACCCTCTAGAAGCATATTTTAGTTTTCTTCTTTTTATTTACAGAGAAACTGAGTCACAAAAAACAAAGTAGCTTTCTCTAAGGCGGCTATCACTCTAATGGCTGGAAAGATACAGTATAACTTCTGTTTGTTATAATGTTTATGGAAAGTGTTCTGGCATTTGACAGGTCTAGTGCATATAAAGAGAAGCTTTCTACTGTTTTAAGAAGAAGCCTTTTCCTTGGTCTAAAAGAGACAAGGTACCCCAATGAGAGTGGAAGAAGTGATAGAAAGGAAGACATGCTTTTCACTGTTCTAAGACTTCTACGTTAACTCCTTGAATTTGCCACATGTGGGAATTATGGAGGTAAAGGAAGGAGCAGAAGGTACACCTGAGATATGGCCATGGGTACCATTGGATCTCTAAGCACTAAGTTGAAGTTATAGCTCCTTGAAGACACACAACAGGAGTGGGGAAAGGAAAGAACCAATTCTTGTAGCCAGATTGCCAGAATTTAAATCTAAGAATGGAATGTTCCTAATGTAATACTTCCTAATGTAGACCAAAGAGCAAGAATCCTGAGAACTTGATAAATTCATTGTAAACTATAGAGAGACTGAAATGGGAATCAACTGGCAAAAGAGTAAACAAAGGGATAAAAATAATCAATTTAATTGTGTGTACTTAACCCATCAATCCTATACTTCTTGATGCTGTGGCTTCAGTTTAATAATAACAAAAGCAATCATTTAAAAAACTTAACTATGTTAGAGATTTGTTGGGCAAATTTAGACAAGCTATTTGACTAGTTTTGCCACACTTTCCTATGTGACATATTAATATCTATATTATGTGCCCTATTCTCCAAAATAGAATGTTATTCACTGAAGCTAAGCAAATCTTAAAGTTTAGAAATAAAATTTCTATATGTAGCCTTATATGTGATTATTTTTCCTGCATATAAGTCTGCATTATTTCTTGTTAAAAAGAGCACACTAATTAATTTTCTACCTTAATTGAAATGATCCAATTAGCTTTGTAAACCTAATTTGGATGGAAGTTGCCAGAAGTCAGGCTGCAAGGGAAGATAGAAATGCTCAATTTTTTTTTAGGAACCCATGTTTTGGGTAGCAGCAGATTTGTAGGTACAAAATGAATATTTGGTACCAGCATAGTTCTATATCCTTGCTATTAGCAGCATTCTATTTTTGCCTTTCTAAATAGATTTGTTTGTTGAGTTTATACAACTCATTGTATATAATCTGTAGGAACTAGATACAATTTCTAGTTATCCCAATTCACAACTTTTCTCCAAAGTTCCGTGTCTTTTCCAAACACAGAGCTCTGATTGTTTCACATTCATGAGAGATCTGTGGCTGTAGGCAAAGAATGATAATTAAGCTAAATAATACTAGGAAAATAGAATGAGAAAGCAGCCCAGAGATTCTATTAGAATTATATACAATGCTAACCTGCCCAATACTGCTTAGCAAACTGCTGGTGCTGACTATGTCTTTAAACACATTAAAAAATATTGAGTCTGTGTGATTTTTGAGATTCATGTACCTAGATTCTAAATATAAAAACAAAAATAATCTTAATAATTACTCTTTTTCCCCTCAAATAATTAAATACAGCCAACAATTTTACATATTATTGATCTTATATATAAAGTTAAGAATGAATAATTCAGGATTTTTTATCTGTATGCATATTTGCTCCAACTATTTTTTCCCCAAGGGTAAAACTTTCCCCTTGCATTTCTTCAGAATCTTCTCAACTAAAAATTCCATGAAAAAAGTAATAAATGATTGTTCTTAACTGTTTTGAATCTCATCTTTTTGCTAGTTGTGTATTTAACCAAAGCATGGCTTTTAGATAAGTTCCATATAGCATTATGCCATTAATTTGCTTGAAACTACAGGCCCTGGAGGTTCTACATACCTGGGCCCTGATCTTTTTCCACTCCATTTCTGATAAGTAATTCTTTAGTATCTGTGTTTCCATCTCTTTTGAGGCAAGGCCAATATTTTCTTATCTATATTCAGATGTTTATATATATATTTGATACACATCTGCATGTCTCTAGCTTTAAAGCAATCATATCTCTCCAGCATAATCCTTGTTTAACAATAATTTCACCAAATAACATGAATATCCACATTCTGATGTTCAGATAATGAAAGAATGGATTATTACTGATTTTTGATTCATTTAGGAGCTATAAATCCAGCTTCTGCCTTCAGATATATGTGGTTTTGGGGGTGGTGTTAGCTCTTAATAATGAATTAGTTAGCAAGATAGCAGAGTTCCTGAGACACCACTATAAAAATAATAGCTCCCCCTTTTGGAAATATATAGGGGGAAGCGACTGATCCAAATCTATCATTTCATTCGGATATTTTGGAATCTCCTTTTAATGATAGTCATCTGCAACTTGTCTCAATGGATTTCCTAGGGCAATGAATGGTCAAGAGCCAAGACCAGGATTACAAAATTTCTATGAGCCAGAGTCAGAATTTGAATTCAGCTTTTCCTGATTCCAAGGTAATCAGTTCCTCTAGCCACTATACTGTGCTACCTCTGAGAACCTTTAAAGAGTTCTTTATGTTTCCAGATTTGTGATATACTCTTTCTCTATGGAGAATGGAAAGTTCTCTGCTTCTATGTGATCTCAGGCAAATCTTTTTTCTTTCCTCAGTTCTTTAATTTCTTAGTTATATATGAATGAGATTAAACTATTTCTCAAAAAAAACTCTTTCCATTCTAAATCCTGTGATCCCTCAGACTTTTTTTTTAATCACCTAATAAAGTCTCATGCTCTAAATATTGGGGGCCGTATAGCTACCAATCCAATAGCATCAGTGGTTTAAAAGTGTTTCTAATAGGGGCAGCTAGGTACCTCACTGGGTAGAGCACCAGACCTGCAGTCAGGAGTACCTGAGTTCAAATCTGACTTCAGACACTTAACATTGCCTAGCTGTGTGACCCTGGGCAAGTCACTTAATCCTAATTGCCTCAGCAAAAAAAAAAAAAAAAAATCTGATATCAAATGAATAATTTCTGATATAAGAGTGAAAGAGTAGCTTCTTGGGCAGAGTTGTCATCTCTCTTTTTACCACCTCAACACTACTTGCTTTGGGAACAGTGCTCCCTTTTGGTGTACCTTAGCACCAAAGGCAGGAAAGTTGTATTCACTTATCATAACATTTGACACATTATACTGTTCTCTTGCCCTAATAACCATGAAAATTAAGAGCTGGTTTATTATAAATTAAAATATTAATAAATTATAATTATGCATGCCAAATCTTCATTCTAAATTGAAATCAGAATGGAAACCCTTTTCAAGGAAAAGACAAAAATAAAAAATCAATAAAAGAAAAAAGCAAAAGCCTTAAACTTTTGGATTATTTACTGTACCTTTGTGCTTCCTAGCACTGACTACAATAAAACTAAAGAGACTTCGAGTCATATATTATATTTTTGATCCAGTCCCAAACCAGGAAATACTAAAAGTCTCATGAGAAAATGTGTCCCTCTAACCAAGTGATTCAGCTAAGTTTAGAAAAGAATCTGAACTCTTGGAATCTTATCTGAACCAAACATCTGGTCACTTTGAATACCATCCATTAACTCACAACATTTTCCTTGCATCTTTACTCATTCTTATAAAGCAATCGGACTTTTTCTTTTTGTATTACTCCCTTTACCTTAAACTGAGATATCTGTCTATAAAACAACTGTGTTTTATCATTATTCTTCATTTTGAATGGGTTTCTGTTACAAAGTAAGTGGTAGTTTGTCTATTTTGTGATGAGGAAAATTACTTGCCACTTTTATCTAAATTATCATTGTAAACGTGCCCACAACTTTAATAGAACCTGCTAATATATAATAACTGGGCAACTGGGTTGTCTGATTTTAAGTGAGGCAGGGAAGAAGATCCAGCCTTCCTTTTTTCTCTTTGCCAAACTGATGAAAAGAAAATGTTCCAGTTTTTCCATTTTTTTTTTTTTTTGCCTGTAAATTTGTCACACTGCTCTAATCATTTCTCCAAAGCATGTTTGACACTACAGTAAGAGTTTTTTGGGGAAAAATAACAATCCTTAAAACTGTGTCTGTTATTAACTTCTCTTTGAAAAATGTTATCATTGCTACAAATGCCTCAGTCCAACTAGTGGAGCATGGGAAGTCTGAGGATGTGAGGGGGAATCTTATCAGAGAAATGAGTGGGAGAGCATTTCCTTGTAGTCTCTGTGGTACTGATTCTGAACTAAAAGGCCAGTGAGATAACATCTACAAAATGGCACACTGTTCTCTGAAATACAACATGAATATTCCTGAGCAGGGTGATAACCAGCTGCAAACAAAGCAAATTAATTCACAAAACCATGAAGTCTCTTTTTCCCTGCCTGAAAGATGGCCTCAGAGAGGAAAGTCATTTCAAAATAAAATCTTTTTACTCTTTTCTCCTTTTTAAAGTTCTCCAAAAGTGAATTAGAAGCAAGGGGGAAGACTCCAAATATCATTAGCACAATACTTGGCACATAGTAGGCCTTTCATAGATGCTTATTCCCTGACTAATTTAAACATAAGATTCTGCCTCTGGAAATGGTAATAAGGAAAAATGGCTAGAATGAGCAGTACTTTGGGAGGAAAAAAGAAGCAGAGGAAAGCAAAAACACAGAAAGCTCTGGCAAGAAATCCATTGATATGAGGAACAAGGGGGAGATTGGCTGTAGCATGTTAGAAATATTTGGGGACCTACACATTTAGCAAATAAGAAAGAATTAGGAAGCTAGAGGAAGCCACAGATATTTTAGGAAGATAGCTTAAAGAAAAGAAAACAAGATAACATTGTAAGTAAGTAGAGAAGGTTATGTGGCCATCTACATAAAGGGAACCAGGGAAGACATGAGGGAATTTCCTTCAGCTAGGCAATTCCAAATAGTCCACTAACACATGAGACATGGTGTTCAGGTCTGCATCTGATGCCTGGGTCAGGCATGACCAGGAAAGAACCATCAATCACTCCCACTCCATTTGTGAGTGGGAGTGATTGATTGTTCAAGACTGAATTAGCCTGCCTGACTCACTGAGAGACTTAATGGAATCTGGGGGCCCTGAACTGGAAACTTGGGTTTTGGCCTGGCAATGGACCCATAACCTTGAGGCTAAATCCAGGTGTGTCTTAGCCTAATCTTGCCATTTCCAGGAAAAGCATTCATATTAGTGATTCCCATGGATTGCTTGGTCTGAAGTAAAAATTGTTTTGTTTTCCTTTCAGTTAGTATTGTTGAAAGGCATTGGAAGATTTAGTTTTCCACTTTTATTATTTCAATTTTAAACTTTTAAAGAAAACATTTAAAGGTTTCTCCATACTATGCTTTCTTAACAATTACTGCACAAAAGACTATAAACTAGACTAACTGAGCTGTTTTTTTAAACTTTCAGTAGTATTTCATTTTTACAAATATATGTAAAGATAGTTTTCAATATTCTTTTTTTTAAGATTTTGTGTTCCAATTTTTCCTTCCTTTCCTTGGCTCCTCCATCCCCAAGACAGCAAGTAATCTGATATAGGTTAAACATGCAATTCTTTTAAACACATTTCCATACTTGTCATATTGTACAAAAAAAAAAAAATTGAGACCAAAAAGGAAAAAACTCATGAGAAAGAAACAAACAAACAAAGGTGAAAATATTATTTACTCCATAAGCAGCCTCCATACCTCTCTCTCTGGATGAAGATGGCATTTTCCAATCTAAGTCTATTGAAAGTGCTTTGAATCACTGCAGTGTTGAGAAAAAACCAAGTCCACCACAGTTGACTATCATATAATCTTGTTGTTACTGTATATAATGTTCTCTTGGTTCTACTCATTTCACTAAGCATGTAAATTTTTCCAAACTTTTCAGAAATCAGGTTAGGTTGAGGACTTCAATTCTATTGTTTTTTCTACTGAACCATCTTGTTTTATGACTGGATGTTTCTGATATTTAATTCTAGGAGGGGGTAAAGTGTGTAATATATATGCATATAGGAAATAGCATAAAGTATTTTAAATGCAAATATTTAAGACACACACCATGCTTAGCATTTATATAGACTTCATACCTTATTAAACAAATGCAATTAACATGTAAGAACATATTGGATGAGAAATAATCATGTCAAAGATTGTGTCCTTGTATCAAAGGCATTTACTATCATGTCCTGAGGATTCAACTGAATTATATACTACATGACTATGTATTGTAACTGTAAAATACATACAAGAATAATTTTGTATTTGAGCTGATTGGGAACAAGATGAAAAAAATTCAAGATCTGAAAAAATTCTGATCCAAGAAAATTCTAGGAAAGGCATTTATTTTCTATGATTAGAAACCATCTTGATCTCAAAATCAATTTCCTTCATGGTCTGACAGAATCTAACCTTAAACCATTGGTTAAGGAAGATATAAGATAATAACATGGGATAGACTACTCTTGTAAGCTTTCATATAGATATGGATAGATATAGATAGGAAAACATTGAAAGATCTTTTATTTAGGTGTAAAATTATATCCATTTTAGGATACACTTCAACAGTGATGTGATAAAGAAGTAGAGTTTCAGAAACTTTTGAGTAGCAAGGTCAGACCATTTGAAGTTACCCCAAATTTCATGTCTTTCTAATGGGGAAATCTGAGATGACTTCCTAAAGAACCAAACGCAGAATTATAGCAGCACAAGAAGTCTTGTCTATCAAACTCAAATGCGTTGACATAGCAAAACATATTAAATATGCTATTTCCTACCTTCTTTACTTCTAAAAATAGTTTTCTTAGTGTTGCAGTGTTTTTGCTTTGTTTTGTTTTGTTTTTCTTAATAAAAGGCAGTTCTGAGTAAAAAAATTGACCACACATCTATGTTGTGGGAAATCAATTTATGTAAGAATAATAGGCAATTTATAGCATTTGAAAAAGTTAAAAAAGTCATAAGCCATATCTTCAAGCCTGACCCTATATGTTGTTATGGAATGGAATGGAGGGGGTACCATATTAACGTACTAACATATTACTATGGGTTAACATATTTGCTAGTTAACATCTAGCAAAGGATATGATGCTACTTACGGAATAAGTAGTTAGTAAATGTTTACTGAGTAAATGGTTTCCAGAGAATGGAACGTAGGATAATTAACCTTTTTTTTTTTTAATTTTTTGCTGAGGCAATTGGGATTAAGTGACTTGCCCAGGATCATATAGCCAGGACTTATTAAATGTCTAAGGACAGATTTGAACTCAGGTCCTCTTGACTTCAGTGCTGGTACTCTATCCATTATGCCATGATAATTAACTTTTTAAGAAGAATAAAAACTGGCAACTCACTGAAAGGCCATACCTAGTTTATATGAGAGAGTTGAAGATCAGGATGTTTGAGGAAGTAGGTGCTAAAAGATGTGAATAAAAGCAGAAACCACTGTCCTCCTATTTCATGAATTTTTTTTCTATATCTATTCAAGGAGACACTGCTAAGTCCTTTGAATGTCATTTTATCAAGAATGTAATTTCAGTTAAGCTGGTCAACATAGAAACAAACAGATTTGTTTCTATGTATCAGGCATTGATTTAATATATTGTGATACAAAGAAAGTTAGAAAAAAATCCTTTCCATAAAGGACTTCACATACTTATGGGAGAAACAACACTTAAATGACTATATTTACAATATATGTACATGATAAATTGGAGATAATGTCTACAAAGTCCTTAATCCTATTATTTCAATGTGCTATTGAACTGGTCTATGTTTCTTTATTATTAAGAATTTGACAGTACCAAGTCTTTCTCCTCAAGTTGACCTTTCTGTTTTGTGTTGTCTACCCAAAAATTATTGCTACCAGCCCAAGGCCTGTGTCCTCAAACTCGATATCCTTTTCATTTATCTGAGATTTTCTACCAATTTTTGTCTGTTGTTTTCTTCCCAACAGATTCACTTGATTCACAATGCAGCTGAGTCAACTACCTGATTAAATGTAATGCAAAAGGTATTAATGATGACTGGTCACTTCAGGATTGACGCTATCCTTCTTCACTGACTTGACATCAAAGTGAATATTAGAGATGTATGTGGAAAAACCCTAGAGATATTGGTAAATGAGATGAGATATGAAAAGAACTTTGGAAATTTTAAGTACTTAAAGTTAAAAAGTATCATTGTATAGAAATGTTATTAGATAGCATGGTGTAATGAAATTTAAAGGATACTAAAGTAAGTAGAGATGAGTTGTGGGAGCTATTATATTGGTATCTTCAAACTATTTCAATTATAAAGGCAATATCCCTAAAATGTTTGCTTACTTCATCTGTTTATTCTGTGTGATATACAACCAGGTAGATATGTTACTTTTCTCTAGTGTTTACTAATATTATCCTGATGGTCTTCCCATACTAATGTAGAATAGGAGAATTTGAGTACATGATGTTTTTAAAACAGATTTTATTTAAAGCTTTGAAATAATGTGATATAAGAGATGGGGGGCAGTAAGAGTTAGGTACTTAGTACATCTGGGGATCATTCGTCATCAAGGAACAATCAATTTTAAAATGGAGGGAGGAGCTATGGGTCCCAGGGAGTACAGTTTGCAACCTTAGTGGGGAAATATGTTCTATCTGAGTTGTGTTTAAAACCTTGGAGGGGGAGATTGTTTTGCTTGGCATCTGTATAAACGCCAGAGTAGCAGACCTCTGCAATAAACAACTTTAAGAGTCTTCTACTATATCAAATGCCAAAGTTGATTTCCCAAAGCAGCACGCAGAATACATTCTGTACAAACACGAGTAGTGGGCATTTCCCATCTGACAAGCCAAAAACAGGGGAGGAGGGAGAAGGAGTCAGTATTCTTTTGTTATTGAGAAATGAGTTTTACCCTTGCCCCTGAGTCAGCAGTTATCTTTGGAAAATTTAGGCTATTTGAGACCAAAGAGCCCAGCAGTTTTCTGTACAAAAATCTCCCCTTTAAGATGGAAGAATCACAGAAAAAATTAGTTATACTCAGGAATATCTCTTTGCCACAAGATGAAGAAATGGGAGAATTTTTTTCTATGACTCATTCACATTATGGAAGAAATGAATATTCTGGTGGACAGACACCCTGGAGGATACTGAGATAATTTGCTTTTGTTTTGTTTTATTTTTCTTTACAAGGAACCACATTGGTACCTCTTTATGGTTACAGAATCATAAAAAAGGCACTCTTTAGTAAAAAGATTATTTTATATAGTTTCTTTAAATACAATCTAGAACTGAAGCATATACCCTGTGCAGAAACATCTAACAGGTAATATTTATTATCAGCTCAAATCTCACTGAATCACCCCTTTACTTGACTATAGTTCAATGACAATGATGGATATGAATTCCAAAATCTTAGTATCATGCTTTTTCCCCTTTAGCCTAAAGTAAATATCTCTTAAGTACCTTTATACTCAGGCAATGTGTTTTTCATTTGCTGTGGCACTAAGTGTATAGGTATGGCTGACCGCTAACCTGACATGTTCCTGTCACCAGGGACTGCTGGTTCTTTCATCTTCTTAATGGACATTTCTCTACAGATGTCTGTGGCCTACCTGACTATAATCCTTTAAATTTTAATTCACTTTACATTTAGCTTGGTCATAAATACCATTTAGGTACCAATACTCTGCTTTATGCAATCCCTAAGGTGGTGCTTTTATTTTAATGAGGCCATTTGCAACTTAAGAGCAAAAAAATTCCATCTTTGACTGAATATATTTGTCAGTTTTATTCCCGACTGGCATTTTCATGGGAAAACTTGGATAAAACTCAGGGATGGCTGCTTACCAACTGGGATAAAAGTTTCAGTATGTTTCTGCTTTCAAAATTAACTGAATAAATGGTCTTTGAAATTCATTTTGAAAACATCAAAGTTAACCCAGGCTATAAAAAAAAATCCAGAATTAAATTATGTTACAAATGAAAGTTCCACTAGCTGGTTTCTATTTGAGGAGGGGGGAAGAGTGAAACTGTAGTCAATGAAAAAATAGATAGATAACGGGCTAGTTCTATATTATATTCAATTGTTGTAGTTATATAGAAATTTATAGAGTACAAATTGTCTGATTGTTGTTCTTCCATTCTTATCCAACTCTTATATTGGTTACTAGTGGTCTGTATAATGTGTCTCTTTTTAGTATTAGGAAGAGGTAATACTGAATGTTTAATTTGCTTAATATATACTGGTATAAAAGGAATAAGAAAATATATTTCTAAGTTTTAAAGCACTATTGGAGCACTACCTCTTAGATTCCCATGACTAATCCTCACTGTTGGTAAGGGCCCTCTACATTCATAAAACTTAACTTCTATACTTCCAAGATTTAAAAGATTGGATGTGAAAAATGCCTTGCACAAATTAATGAGAATGCTTTACAGTTTTATGCTACAAGAATGACAGGTTAAGATATGTCATTAAAATGACTCATTTGGAGCCCAAACCAATCACGTTAAAATATTTTTCCAGAAAGTAAGTCAACCTTATCTATTTTATATACAATGTAAATGACACATTAACGATTATGTGTGCTCTGTCACATGGCTTTTTCAAATATGGTTGGCAAATAACTGGTTTTATTTTCTCTACGTAACAAGAATGACAAATATCACACAACATGATTGAATGATATCCTAGATTTTTCAACTTTCCTCATTCTTATATGAGGCCGGATACATCCCTTAGTCCTTTAATTTTGTTTCTGTGTTCACAGAATTTTTAAATGATTTCTAAATCATTAAAAGAAAGCAGAATGTTCATCTGTCTGGACAATGGACATATATGGAACACAAATTGTGTCAGCTTTAGGACCTTCCAGAATTAGAATTCTGGGGATCATCTAATTTTGCATCCCTTCAAAATCAATTCTATACTATAGAAATGTAATTTTGTTACCTAGAACAAGGGACTTGCAGTGGTACAAAGCAAGTGACATGAATAGATACCCTCATATCATTTCTGATTCATGATATGAAAATAGCACAGGAACTAATTATGGACATGTATTGATAGAATGGGAAAGTTATAATCATTGTGGTTTCATATTATTGAAGGAATATGTATTAAATTTTTGCACTTTCTGAATTGTACTTCTTTGACAAAACATTTTGGTTACATACCATAGAGTCTTAATAAATGTTTTTTACTTGCTATTTGTTTTATTCCATTCTAGTTGTAAATCTGCTGGATTATCTTTATGGGAAGGGATAGTTATGATAAATGATACACAACAGCAGACATTAAAAAATAATAATTTCTATTTGGTTTGTGACATACTAAGTGACATCCCCCCATTCCAGCAGCACTAACTCTTACTCATCCCCTTCTTAGTCTTTGTTGAGAGAAAAGGCTTCAACACCAGCTGTTTTCACTATGAATAGGCTTGGTTCAGATTGAAAGAGAGGGGTAGACCATGCATAAAAATAATGCCAGGAGCAACAGGATGGGTTTTTAGATATATCTCAGCACAAAAATATCCAATGAGGGGAAAAAATAATCTTGTAATCAAAGCACTTAAAGCCCTCTCTGCTTACATGGAGAATTGGGGCAGTATATTTGTCATGCTATATTATATGGTGCATATGTAAACTAATACAGTATGTAGTTTCTGGAGGGATAAAATTATGTGGAACCACATGTTGCATGCAGGTATATATAAATCAATTATCTAGACTTTGCAAAAAGTAATAATATAGCTTTCAAATCATTTTATGCCATCACATACAGGAAATTAAATAGTAACCAGCTAGGATGGGGAAGGGGGGGAGAACCCAACCAAATAGTCATTGAAAACAAGCTTCCTTGGGAAGCTGTTTTACAAACTGGAAAATCAACAAGGAGAGACTCATCCCAGCAACTAAGCAGGTATTTTAGAAGCTCCAGATGGAAAGCCAGAACTTGATTTCCAAAATTCCATATTAATCACTAGAATCAAATTTCTTTTAAATAAATGTGGTTACTAAATGCATTATTTAATTAGTGAATTTTTTGTACTTCTATTAATAAGTTTAAAGCTTTACTTTTATTAGATGCTTTGCTCTTTTTTCAAGGCTAAAAAATAACAAATTTTGAATTGACAATTAAATACTGTACTCTATTTCCTTTAATATCTAAATAAAAGTCATTTCCTGGTAGTGTCAGGTCTCTGATGAAATACTGTAAACTTCTTTAATTCTAGTGGAGTTTTAGATGTGCAATACATTCCAACAGCAGCATCCATCCTCCCTCAGTTACCAATCAATTTATAATCCCTATCATAAAATCACAAAGCTGGATGTGTAGTAATTGACGTATTGGATTCAGGATCTTTCAGACCTGTTTTCAAAACAATCTTCAAATACTTAGGAGTTAAATAATTTTAAGCAAGTCAGTTAACCTCTGAGCCTTAAGTATGATATGTGTAAAATGGGTGGGTTGAATTAGCCGGGTTCTTAGATACTTCTCAGATTTAACATCCTTTGATAATGAAAGGACAATGTAACAACAAACATTTATTATGTGTTTTCTATGTATCAGACACAGTATAAATACTTTACAATTACCTCATCTGATCCTCACAACAGCTCTATGAGGCAGATACCATTATTATCCCCATTTTATCCACTTTAAACGTAAGGAAACTGAGGCAGATGGAAATTAAGTGACTTGCCAGAATCACACAGATAATTATCTGAGACCATAATTGAACTCAAGTTTTCTAAAATTCAAGCTCTGAACTTGATCCACTATGAACTACTAAAGAAAAAAAAAAGATGAGCTTGGCCATCAACTCTATACAAAAAAAAGGAAAATAATTTTATTAGCGGATCACTCAGAAACACTCATTCTTGATATTTTAGGTGAAGTAATTTGCTCAAAGGAAGTCATAATTTGGAACAGGAAATATTTTCTTTTTTTATTATAGCTTTTTTTTACAAGATGTATATTTTTCAGCATTGACAATTGCAAAACCTTTTGTTACAATTTTTCCCCTCCTTCCCCTCACCCCCTCCTCCAAATGGCAGGTTGACCAATACATGTTATATATGTTAAAGTATATGTTAAATACAATATATGTATACGTGTCCATGCAGTTATTTTGCTGTATAAAAAGAATCAGACTTTGAAATAGTGTACAATTAACCTGTGAAGGAAATCAAAAATTCAGATGAACAAAAATAGAGGGATTGGGAATTCTGTGTAGTGGTTCACATTCATTTCCCAGAGTTCTTTCACTGGGTGTAGCTGGTTCAGTTCATTACTGCTCTAATGGAGCTGATTTGGTTCATCTCACTGCTGGAGATGGCCACGTCCATCAGAATTGATCATCATATAGTACTGTTGTTGAAGTATATAATGATCTCCTGGTCCTGCTCATTTCACTTAGCATCAGTTCATGTAAGTCTCTCCAATCCTCTCTGTATTCATCTTGTGGGTCATTTCTTACAGAACAATAATATTCCATAACATTCAAATACCACAATTTATTCAGCCATTCTCCAATTGATGGATATGCACTCTTTTTTCAAGTTTCTGGCCACTACAAAGAGGGCTGCCACAAACATTCATGCACATATAAGTCCCTTTCCCTTCTTTAAGATTTCTTTGGGATAAGCCCATTAGTAACACTACTGGATCAAAGAGTATGCACAGTTTGATAACTTGTTGAGCATAGTTCCAAATTGCTCTCCAGAATGGCTGGATGTATTCACAATTCCAACAACAATGTATCAGTGTCCCTATTTTCCCACATCCCCAACATTCGGCATTATCTTTCCCTGTCATTCTAGCCAATCTGACAGGTATGTAGTGGTATCTCAGAGTTGTTTTAATTTGCATTTCTCTGATTAATAATGACTTGGAGCATCTTTTCATGTGCCTAGAAATAATTTCAATTTCTTTGAGAATTGTTTGGAACAGGAAATATTTTCAAATTTTACATATTCAAAAAGGTATGTATGTGTATAGTATACACATAGACACATACATATATATCTCCCACACACACACATATATACATGTATATAAACATACACATAAAATCAGTAAATAAAACTTTCATCTTTAATCAAAAAGATGATGTTATCTCAACTTACTATATTTCTATAGTCAGCTTTGCTCCTGATTAACTTATGAAGTTAGCAGTATTTGCCTCTGATGTCTTTACATCTTCCTTTACTTTCCTTTACTTAGTACTCTACTACCACCATAGATAACCATTTTGGGTTCTATTTCTCTGCTTCATTATCATCTATCATCTATCAATAAATGTCCCCAAATTGCAATTACTAATATCTAATAAGGTTTTAACAAGCTGATAACTTAATTTGTTCATACTCAGAGAAATATTTTTTTAAAAAAAATAGAATTTTGAAGACTCCAAATATTTTTAAACACCAAAGAATTTATGGATATTAGAATTCCAAGACTCATTACAGGTTGATGAGAGAGGATCCTAGGGGAAGGAAGATATTCAAGGTCCCCACATCAGATTTGAGTCTGCTCCTGATTGTCTACATGGTTTTCTACTTGGTTATCTGATAGAATTTTCATTTTGCCTCAAATCTCAATTCATTCATTTCATCTTTTTTAAAAAAGGAAATAATCTAATGTATTCAGGTTATTTTTCTCTTGTTTTCTCTCTAAGGGGGGGAATAGCTGTATTACTAGAAAATCTAATATACCACCCAAGGAATAAAAGGAGTTCATGCTCATAACTCTACTCAGAACTCTGACGTCCATTGTTAGTCTGACTGCTTCAGAAGTGAAACTCAGCATCTGTGATTTTCTATTTGTTTTCTTTTTTGCTGCTTCATAGTGAGCTGAATGAGTTAAGACCCTCTCACAGTAAATCTGAGACCTCTTTCCTGGCCAGTATGGCAGCACCTATCCACTTAAAAAACCATTTCTCTTTTTATTGGTGTCTGCA
Source organism: Sarcophilus harrisii (assembly GCF_902635505.1). Classification (NCBI taxonomy): domain Eukaryota; kingdom Metazoa; phylum Chordata; class Mammalia; order Dasyuromorphia; family Dasyuridae; genus Sarcophilus; species Sarcophilus harrisii. Next base: position 352,789,348 of record NC_045428.1, read on the forward strand.
TTGCTCATTATTCTACCTTTATCTGCATCCTGCTGCATTTCATTCCAGTCTTTGATCAGACTGTTCTTTAACCTCTCTCCAGCTTGAAAAGGTTTTATTCATAGACTTCCCCCACTTTTCTTAACCTCTCTTTGAGTCAGTCATTATTCCAAAGGGTCACACTTCTATAGATTTTAGTATGCTAACTTCAGATGGCAACCTCTTTGAATAAACATTGCTAAAAAGGAATTGTTCAAAGGAGATGTGGTCTAAACAGGATTGAGGTCATAAGCAAAATTGTGCAGTCTGTCTCCAGTGGCCTTTCAGTGATCTTCCTTGTCTTCTTGTTGTTCCCTCCATCTAAGTCTTCTCTTCAAAATGCCTTGGTGCCTCCTGCTGCCCAGATCTCTCTTCTTCACTCACTAATCAATGTCTATGCTGTTAACCTTTGCACCCACCTTTTTGTGACTTATGTGGCCTGGGTTCCATTGCCTCAGGATCTCTCATTCAGTTAGCTGTCATGTTGAAAAGCAACTAGACACTCATTCATGCTAAAAAATTAATACCTGATGATTACTTCATGTTTTTCTCCTGAAATAAACATTTATATTTTAACAGAAAATTCCTGGAAATTTAATGTTTTGTCTTAAAAAAATAAACAGCTTTGGCACTTCAAGTCTGACAAAGAGATCATTAGCAAGTCCCAGCTATAAGGAAGAAATAATAACTTCAGACTTCTTAATTTTGAGCCTCTTTTCTGGGGCAAGATCAGAGAAGAGTCCCTCTCTGCACCATGAGCGGAATAGTCTGCTCTTAGAGATAAAAAGACAAGAATAGTGGTAAAGAGGTACTATGAAAAAGAAAATGATGATATGGTACAACCATCTCTAACTGCTTTTCCAGACTGAATTCATGTGCTTTACTATCCAAACTAATCTGCCTAACGTTGTCCATAGTGGATAGCTGTTACTCAAATTCTACATGGTATCATCATTGAGTTGCACTATCCATTACCAATATTGAGTGTTCATTATCTTCATCTATGGCTTTCAGACAAGGCTTACCACCTCTAAAACGTTTCATCTGACCTTCATAGTTTTTAATATTTTCTATCTCCTCAAATTATATTATATTTACTTATTAAAGGACAAAAATATATTTTTACCATTTTCTTTATGTCTCTAGTATCTACAGTAGCAGATACTTAATATTTACATAGTAGATGCTTAATAAATGCTTGCCAGTTGGTTAATTGAAATCAGCATGCCTTCAGGAGAAACTAAGTTTACTAAAAGCAGAAAACTTTTGCATCCTTTGCACCTTGGATAATCCCTTGCAAATAGTAGACAATTAATCAATGTGCACTAAATTGAGTTATCTACAATGGGTCATTATTTAGTCCATCCTTATATAACGTTAACCGTATGTCTAAATGACAGAATTTAAAATTAAAGCTTAAGTTGGCAGGAATAGGGAATCTGCAGACCTTAGAAGCAATGCTAAGACTGCTGCAGATATATTAACCGCTTATTAGGTATTAACAATGATTATATAACTATAAGGAAAGATGGTATCATGATTGATTATCATGAAGAAGATGGAGTATAAGGTGATGCCACAAGGAAACACTTAGCCTAGTAATTTATGGAATGGGAATCAGGTATTGAGTCAGCAGAAAGGAGTTATGACAAAAGCCTACTGACAGCTATTCTCTTCTTTTTATAGATCATAAGGCTTCTTCCACAGACATATACATATATATGTGTTATGTATGTTTATGTATATATACATATTTATAAATATATGTATACATATACATATAAATACATACATATATATATATACCTATCCATACACACATACATACATATGCAGAAAGAGAAAGGGAGGTGACAAGATAATAATAAAAGAAACAAAAACGTTTTTGGAATTATGGCAAGTGAGTTGGCTGTATTGGATCATGACTGTAGTCTCAACTGCCAGGCAGAATAAGAATGGAAGATTGATTAAACTCAGGAGTTCTAGACTACAATGGGTATACCAATCAAATAATTTTACTAAGTCCATTCTCAGGTAAGTTACCTAGAACTGGAGGCTATCAAGTTGCCCAAAGAGGAACTAACCAGTCCAAATCAGGAATGGGGCAGGTCAAAGTTACCATGCTGCTCACTAGAGGGATTATTGGTTCATGAGTATTTGTGTAGTACTTCCATTCTGGGTAAAATTTAAAGACGTTTGTTTGTTTGCTTGTTGTTTTTAATTAGAGAATTGGAAATGTTGCTACTTCCAAAGGATAAAACTGCTTTTTAGTGACCAAGTTAGTAGTTTCTATTTCAGGACATATATCACTATATCACCAAGAAACTGAAACCCACAAAAATCCACCTTATTATCCACAAATAGATTGTAACTACATTCTATCACAAGCCATTAGTAATAATCCCTGATGGACTGGAATGGAAAATGGATCACCATAATATTTAAGCATACTCCAAAACCAAATAGGAAGGCATTTAAAAAAAATACTCACATGAATTGATGCTAAGTGAAATAAGCAGAATCAGGAGATCATTATACATGATAATAGCAAGATTATATGATGATCAGTTCTGATGGATGTGGCTCTCATCAACAATAACATAATTCAAGCCAGTTCCAGTGGTCTCATGATGAAGAGAACCATCTGCACTCAAAGAAAGGACAATAGAAATCAAATGTGGATGACAACATAGTATTTTCACTCTTTTTGTTGTTTGCTTGCACTTTGTTTTCTTTCTCATATTTTTTACTTTTTGATCTGATTTTTCTTGTGCAGCATGATATTTGTGGAAATGGAATTGTACATGTTTAACATATATTGGATTACTTGTAGTCTAAGGGAAGGGATGGGGGGAAAGAAGGGAAAAATTAGAACACAGAATTTTGTAGGAGGGAATGTTGAAAATTAACTATTATTATATTTTGAAAATAAAAAGCTTTAATTTAAAAATATAAATAACCAATTGGGCCCTAGATCCATGTGTCTAGATTTTAGGGAGTTATTTGGTACAAAGGGTAAGGAACATATTTCTCTTGAAGTGAATAGGGTAAGGTAGATTCAGAAAACTAAGCTTTTCCCCCCGAAACAATAATGTATTTTATTACAATTTATATTTACATAACTAGTTCTTAAAACACACAGAAGTTCTTTGGAACATTGTTGTTGAACTATAGAGTTATAAGGATGGACATGATAAATCATTTTGTTCAAAATCTTCATTTCAATGGGTCTAGAAAAAAGTAACCTGCATAGATTAAAAACATGTGAGCTACCTAATTCTTAGGAGTCTATTATTCTTATGTATAACTTAGGAATATAATGTTAGAGATTGAAGAACAGCTAAGTGATACAGTGGAAACAGAGCAAATCCTGAAGTCAAAAAGACTCTATCATCTCGAGGTGCCTCAGACACTCACAAGCTGTGTTAACGTAGTGAAGTCACTTGTCTGTTTCCCTCAGCTTTCTCATCTATAAAATGAGATGGAGAAAGAAATGGCAAGTCACTCCAGTATCTCTGCCAATAAAACCTCAAATTGGATCACAAATTATTGGCCATAACAAAAAACAAGTGAATAACAATAATACATTAGAGATGGAAGATATTTCAGAGATAATTTAGTCTAATACTTTCCTTTACAAATGAGGAAACTGAGGCACTGACAGCTAAAGTGACTTGATTAAAATGACACAGGCATATATGGATAGTCCTGGAATTCATCCTAATTTCATTGGCATCAGATTCACAGTTCTTTTTACTCTATCAATACTGCCTCATATTCCTTTGCTCTTCAGAAGCACAGGTGTGTGGTTCTTTTGCCTTCCATTACACTGAGCTGGTAACTGCATCTTTTTAATCCATAATTGAGTACTAAGAGTTTCTTCTATTGATGACTACTGCCCATACTAATAGCAACAAATGTATTCTAGAAAGAATAAAAACCTCTCCTTGATCTACACTATCTATACAATCCATGTCTATCTTATTTCAAGAAAGAAAGAAATGATATATTTACCTTACATTGTGATTTATTCATTCCCCCTCCCCCAGTAAAGAGGATTAAACCAAAGACTGAAGCACAAATATTAACGTTCATCTCCTAGATATCTCTCTTTTTATTGAACTTCAGGAATTCTTAAAATACACACATACATAAAATACATATATATGTTTGTACATATATGTATATATACTTACATATAGATATAAGTAAATTTATTTTGTTTTTACATCATAATCATTTACAAATATAACCACATCTATGCATGTAAAAAAATTAGAAACACTTCCTTATCTTATTAAGCTAAGCTTGATAAATATAATCACAGAACATTCATAATCCTTATTGTTTTTATTATTCCTTCTATTTACAGTGTTGGAGTCATTTTATGTAGGTTCTGATTATTCCATTCTGTATATGCTCATCTAAGTTTCTCATGTCTCTCTGAATGCTGTTGTGATATGGGAGCCACCTGCCAGTGGCTTCTGGAGGTCTAACTCAGACTTGTAGAATGAATCTTTTCATGTGAGAGTATGATGATGATACAAGGAGACTGAGAGGTGGTTGCATTGTCTGACCACTTTCCTCTTCCCTCTTGCCTCCAATTTATTTCATTCCCAATCCACAAGTTAACACCTGTGTCAGAAAAGCCTGCTTTGCAACTCCTTCAAGTGTTATGATTCACAGCTGTGGAGGCTCTCGAAGAATTGACCTGCCCCTTCACATAGGCATGGTCCTTAACAATTCCCCATTTTTTGTTTTATGAGACAGTGATTATTTTTCCCCCACAGCATGATCAGTAAGTTTATGCATTGGTTGCTTTTTAAATTCACACGCTAAGATATCTGAGTTCACAGGCTAGAGAGTGCAAACAGCATTATAGCAAGTGTTGAAGCTTGTGAGATATCATGGAGGCAAACTTTCAAACAGAGAAGAGGAATAATCAGAACAGGCATTTTTCATAAGTCTCTCATCAGTCTCCTAGCTTGGATCTTTGAAGTGTTGGACCACTTAATTACCCTGACTAAAAAGTCAAACTGGGTCTCTTCTCCCTTTCCTTCCCCATAGGTACAAAAAGAACTCTCCTGGGAGGATCCTACTCATGAACAGCTCTCAAGTGCTGCTTCTTCTTTATTTCTTGTATTTCTTGTGCCCCTGTTCAGGCACCATATGTTGTGATACAGGAGCATCTGCCAGTGGCTGCTGGAGGTCTAACTCAGACCTGTTGAATGGATCTCTTCATGAGAGAGGGTGATCATCATCATCATCATCATCATCAGGAGACTGAGGGGCAGTTGCATTGTCTGGCCTCTCTCCTCTTCCCTTTTGCCTCCAATTTATTTCATTCCCAATCCACAAGCAACTCCTGTGTCAGCAAAGGCTGTTTTGCAACTCCTTCAAGTATTATGATTCACAGCTGTGGAGGTTCTCAGAGAATTGACCTGCCCCTTCACTTAGGCATGGTCCTTAACAGAATGCTTCATATCATGATTCCTTTAATATAGTAACAATTCCGTTACATTCATATGGTATGATTTATTACCCATTTACAACTTGAACAGACTTTTTTCCCAGGGTTTTTTTCCTTACTATTTATGAATTTTTTGGTATAAATGGTACTCTTTTCCTTAACTCCATTTTTATCTTTCGCAGAGTGATATATAGCAGTGATTTTCCTCAATAATAGACCTTAGCAATAACATCTAGACTTTTTTTAAATCTCTTTTTACAATAATTGCAAATTCCTTTCCAAAATGTTTGGAACAATTCACAGCCCCATCAATAGTATCTAGGTTACCATCTTTCATAGTCTTTCCAATATTGACTGTATTTGTCTTTTGTCATCTTTGCCTATTTGCTGAGTGTAATGGGAAAATGCTGAGTTTTCATCTTAGTGATTAGGATATATTTTTCATATGCTTTTTAATAGTCTTCAAATTTTGGAATTTTTTTCATATTCTGAACACATTTATTGGAGGGATGACTCTTGGCATTTTTAATGCTAAATTCCAATATTATTTGGTTAACAAACTTCTAATAGAATAAGGGAAGGTTTTGGGAAACTTTCTCTACTTTTTCATAGTTTCATACATTTGAATCAAGAAGGATACTCCTCTGCTCTCATCATCCAATTTATTTTCTTAATGTACAGATGATAAATTTGGATCTGGAGAGCTTATAGGACTTGCTACAAGTCACAGAAAGTAAAGAATAGAGCTAGGGATTTGAATGCAGCTCTTTTGAATCTATAGCTGACATATTTTCCACTAAATTACACCAATCATCTAGCTATCTTGTTTAGTCTAGCCTGAGCTAGAGGCAGGACACATGATATGGGATAGCCGACATTGTTTATAGAAAGGTGGTTGATAATACTGCCAGCATAAAGAAGCTAAAAGAGTTAGAGGTAAAAATGGAATCTTTAGTAAAGAATCAACAATATATTATCAAAACAAAGTTTCAAAAAAGACCAGACACAAAGGGTCAGCCTATAGCAAAACAGTTATTGGCAATGTAGCAAGTAAGAATTAGAAGATGGATGCAAAAGCAGAATCAGATACTACAGCAAAATTTAGCTTAATCTAGAACAAGGCAAATCGCAGATGAAGTCTGTGACATATATAAATAGCTTGTTGAAACTGATTGCAAGCTGTGGACTCCCTGTCTCCCTAAGCATAGTTCATTGCTATGATAAGTAATGGTTCTTACACTCTCATGAATGGGAAGTAGTCATTTTAGAATTGCTGATAACTAAGGTGCTATAATAACCAAGTTAGTCAGGGATGGTAACACCTTTTTTAATCCCATAACTATTTAATATTATAATATATATGAATATTTTAATGAAATATTTTTCTTTACTTATAATTCAAGGCTCAGGTTTCTTAGGCACTAAATATTGGAAAGACAGATATAGTTCCTTTTTCCAGATAAAAGAGAAATTTAGAAATTATGGGAGGAAGGAGCTTGAGAAGTTGTTTTCTTTCTTAATAATAATAGTTAATATTTATATAGAAATTTTAAGATTTGTAAGGGATTTGCATATATTATCTCATTTGATCTTTACAGCAACACTGTGAAGCATGTTCTATTATGATTATATACATTTTACAAATAAAGAAATTGAAACTGAGAGAATAAATGACTTGTTCCAGTTTTAGCAAGGATCAGCTAAGTGTTATGGTGGAGACATCCCAATATCTGAAGTCAGGAAGCTCTGATTTCAAATTCAGCCTCAGATAGTTACAACCCTCCCCTGAATATTTATTTACTTTAAAAAATCAACATGATATCGGGTATAACCATAATAGATTTTGCTTTTAATTTTGTTAATCTCTCCTTTAATGCCTACAATTTCTACCTTGGGCTTTAATTGGGGAGTTTTAATTTGTTGCTTTTCTAGTTGTTATTACTGTTGTTATTTTAGTTTTGTGTCCAATTCATTGATCTGTTATTTCTCTTTTACTGATGAAAATGTTTAGAGATATAAACATTCTTTAGCATTGTTATTTAGTCTCCAAGTTAACATTTTATTCCATGGTCCTTTAACGTATAAATTTATATTGCATCATGTTCTATATACTACTTTTCTGCATGTGTTTTGCATCCTGGGCCATCTCCAGGTCACTGATTTGATGGTCACTGATCAGAGATGGATCTGGAGAGGAAAGTGAGGCACAGACCTCACTCACTTAAATCCAATTCACTTGCATGTCATGGCATCATCTCCCTGATGACATGGTCCTTTTCTAACCAAAGGACAAACAAAAGAAATATATATATTAATGAAGTTTTTATGCTCTGTTAAATAGTTTATTTCTATAAAGGTAGTATGTACAGTTGTGAAACGTACACTTTTTCATTATTCTCCAGAAGTTTCTCATATCTGACTTCTGAAAATTCTTTCCAGGTTTTACACTTCTTTGCTCTTATTAAATTTAAATAGGTCTAAAAAGGCCCTCACTATTATCCTTTCACTATCTATTTCTCCCTGAAATTCATTTTATTTTTTTTTTCTTTAGGCTTTAAATTGTATACCATTTGTTGCATATATATTATTGATATAAATTCAGAAACTTTCAATAAAATATAGTTTATTTCATTATCTCTTTCACAATAGATACTGAATTATCTAATGGATACACATAGTTGCTGCTTCTTCATTTGTAGCAAAAAGGAGACCAGTTCCAAGATAAATAGTGATGCTCATTAGTGTCCTAATTGGACACTGGCATAAGTGCAGGACTTGGAGTAAGAAGACCTAGGTTCAAATGGCAAATTTGCCCCTTGGTATCTATGTGACCTTGAATAAATCGGCTAAACTTTCTAAGCCTTAGTTTCCTCAACTATAAAATAAGGGGGCTGTACCAGATGGCCTCTAAGTTATCTTTTAAGTTTAGGTAGTTCCCTCTTTGTTATAAATCTATAATAGTCCTATGAAACATCCTATAGGTCATCATTTCAACTGTTATAAAATTCAGTTGCACATCTAATTATTTCTTTCAAATTCATCTTAATTAAACATAATCAGTACAGCAGAGATATAGAAGTAAACATAGAATATATTCAATTAAAGGTTCTAAAGTTAGATTTATATGAAATTAATTATCTGGATGAAACCATTAAAAGGTAAATTATCTGTATTATTCTATTTACCCCCTCTTTTTTAAGCTAAAATTTGACATTGGCTAAATACAGCCTATGAAAGTACAGATCTGAACTGCCATTAAGATAACATAAATGTCACTCCCAGCATGATCACCAATAATATTTTGCTTTTATTGTACCAAAGATATACCCTTTGAAAAACAGATGGAATTAAAAGGAGATACAGAGAAATGAAGAAGGGTGATGACAGTTCTCTAGGCAGCCAATAATATGCCCAAATAAGGTATGTATCTGTCACTCATCATATATCTTATCTTTTAGAGAAATAAGAATAGATATGGGCTATGATTGTGACAAGAGATATGAATATACTTATTAGAAAGAAAAATATCTATACAACTAACCATAATATGCATATTTTTCTCTTCCTTTCTCCTTCCCTCCCTCCTCCATTTCTTTTTCTGTCTTTCTCATTCTGTTTGTCTGTATGTCTCCCATTTTCTCCTATTTCTCTTTCTCTGCCTCTGTCTCCCTCAGTCTCACTTTTTCTCTCTATATCTTTCTTTCTTCCTTCTTTATTTCCTCTCTTTCTTTCCCTCCTCCCCTATGTTTCTCTTGTGTACTTTTCCTTTTTTCTTTGTAACTGTAGAGGTGTTCTCATTTATCTTGATGGTTTGCTCCATTTATAATGACAAAATTGTTTATTTAGTCTTTACTCTTATTGATGTTTTAGAAAATGGTGAAGTAGCTGTCTTGCACTGTGGTCTGCCTCTAGAAATGTGACATCTGCCTCAGCCTTTATATTTACTTTATATCAGAGTACTTGCAATTCTCTATAATCAGTTTTTAAGACTTTTTCTAAGCTTTCCATAACAGAGTAAATTTTTCCTGTTTTTGGCTCTTTGAGTTTTTACTTTTTTACTACTGATTATTTTTTAATTTTTACTACTGAATTTTCTTTTTCTTACTCTATTCCAACAATTTATTTCATCTTTAAATCTACACATATATCTTCCTTCTATTCTAATATACTTATGTTGTAGTTTTTATTCATTCACCTTTCTTTTAAGTTAGTATCTGAATGACTGCTATATCTTGGAATCATATAACATTTTGTTTATAAGAATCTCTAAATGATATAGTCAACACCCCTTTACTTCACAGATGAGAAGGCTTGGGACTACCTGGAGATTAAAATGAGAATAAACAGTAATTTACAGTGTACTTAAGACACTTAATCTGATCTTGATATTTATTTTTTGTTGTTCAGTTATTTCAGTTCTGACTTTTCTTATTCCTATTTGGGGTTTTCTGGATAAAGATTGTAGAGTAGTTTGTCATTTTCTTTCCTATTAGTTTGATAGATGAGGCAATGAACTGAACAGTGACTTGCCCAAGGTCACACAGCTAGCTAAATATCTGAGGCCATATAGAAATTCAAGATAATAAATCTTCTGACTTCCGATGTGTCATTCTATACATTGTATAGAGCTGCCCATAATATCTATTCCTCTTTTGCTAAAAATACAGATTTACAGCCACACTTAGAATTTCTAAGACACAAAATTCATTTAGCCAATATTCTAAACGTTATTAAATACCTATAATGTTGCTAGATGAGTAATGGGGACCATACAAAATTTTGATAAGGCATGACCCATTCCCTTCATGGAATTTACAATCTGGTAGAGGAGAAAAAATGAGATAGTATAAACAATGAGTTCAAATGGATTTGCACATGGGTTTTAATAACACTTCTGACACTTTGCAGGGAGCCCTCTTTGCAGATGGTGACAATGTTAATGAAATAGAAGATGAAACCATGAGAAAGAAGTGTTATGAAAGGAAAGAAAGAAAAAATATATTGAATAACAAGACAGAATAGTCAAAGCAATCACCAGTTACAAGGAAGACAGAATAAAAATTGAGAAAAAGTTATTCAATTGAATTCACTTACCATATGCATGTTGTTGTATTAGATTTTAGGAATAAAAAAATGGCAATTGCAGTTTCTTGTCCTCATCCTACCAGGGTATCCTTGTATGTAAAAAAGATAAACATAAAACAAGTAGGCAATGAAGGAGAATGAGACAAAAAAACATAAAAAATATTTTGAAAAGCAGAAAAAACTATCAGGTAAATCTAGTATGTTGCACCTAAGCTGAGCTTTATAGGGAGATGAAGATTATGTGCCACATAAAAATAACCTTAGTACACCATAAAGCTCAAGCCTTTCCTAGTCTCTAAGAAATTATTGTCATCTCACCATCTCATTTATTATATGCAATTATATATTAATCCACTTATTTAATTATATTAAGAAACACATTTAATTTTCTCCTGTGTCTTTTGACTATAAACACTAAATATTAATATTATGGGATTAATCAGAGAAAACCACATTGGACAAAACAAAAAGAAAAAAAAAAGAAAACAATTCACCTATTAGCTCTATTTAATGAAAAACAAAACAAATTAATTAAAGGATCATTTGTGCCTTGATTCAGAGGGACAAACCCACAGATGTGTATATTATTCCTAACAGTGAGGATTATAGCCTATCCATTTCTTGTTATCCTGTGTCCTTTTATTCTTCTCAAAATCTTCTATAGAGGAACAATCCAATTCCCTGTAATTTTGATTTTTCAAAGTCTTTGGGATTACATGTATTGTAACCATATAACATCACTCAGAGAAAAGCACAATTTAAATGACACTGATTCTCTGTCTATTATTGAATGAATTCATTAGTTTAAATGGGGAGGAATTATGTATAAAGTGCTAAACTTTTAAAGGGAAGAACATAGATTATGACCAAAGAAAATCAGATTAATTGATATTTCTTGTATAAATGATGATCTCATTATTTTGACACTTTTTGAGCATAACCTCTGCAATCTTTGGTAGCCCACAAACAATTTACTACAAACTTTAAAATCAAAATTAAGACTAAAGAAATAATGTATTTAGATTTCAGGGGCTATTGCTTTATCATCTCTCCTATCTTTTGTATCTGTTTTTCATATCTCTCTTTAGTCCTCATGCCCTAAACTACTTGGACAAAATGTACTTTGTAATTTAGGAAATAAAATGACAGTGAACTTTGGTTCACATTCTATTAAGAAACTCACTGCTATAAAGTTAACAAAGTGTTCAGCCCACAATCCTGAATGGCACTTATACTACGTGCCTATCATGATGCCTATTTTATAGATGATAAAGCTCAGTTTCCAAAAGATTATGTGACTAAACCCAAATCAAATAACTAGTAGTTGTCACAGCTCTAAATATTGACCACAATTACTCTTGAATTAATTCATGAGGTAAAATATTCCATGTCTTTTGTTGGCATTTTTTCCTAAACAGAACTCCACATTTTGAAACGAAATTTTGGATTTCTAAGAAGAAATTTTTTTCTTACTCTTCAGTAAATAGAAAGCTAATGTTAAGACCCATATCAAATTATAAATATAAACATTAGGAAACATTCTTCATATTTTTGAGACACTTTAAGAATTAAAAAGAATACTAGATCTAGAGCAAGAAGAACTGTGTTTGAATCTTGTCTCTGTCATTTGTTGTCTATGTAATCTTACATAAGTCATATATATTTCTCTGGGCTTGGCCTTCTAATCTGTTAATGAAGGTTTTGAATTAAATGGCTTTTAAAGTCAATACCAATTCTAAATGTAAATTTAAAAGATAGCTTGTGGGAAAATCTTGTGATAGATTTGAGAGAAATTGCTTCCTAAGATTAATTCTGCTGATTTAAATCAAATTGGACAAAGAATCTAACTTCCCTGGACCTCAATCTTCCTCATTTGCAAAATGATGGGGCTGAACTGTCCGGTTTCTGATGTTCTTTGTAACTCTAGAGGATTGCTTCCACAATCTTCTTAACATATTTGATGGAAACTCACAATAAAAAACTACATGAAGTGATTATTCCTAATTGTATTAGTTATATTTCGGTTTTCCTGAAGAAGAGGCAGCTAGATAGGTGGCTCAGTGGATAAAGTTCTGGACTTGGAGTCAGGAAGACCTATCTTCCAATTCAGTCTCACACATTAACTAGCTGTGTGACCCTAGGCAAGTCAGTTAACCCTGTTTGCCTCAGTTTTCTCATTTGTATAATGAACTGAAGAAGGAAATGGCAAATCACTACAGTAGTTTCAATTTCACAGCTGAAATTACTGAACAATAACAAGAGTCCTGAAGAAGATCTTGTTTTCAAAGCTATTGGAGAGTGCTGTGAAATTTTGCTGCAAGACTTGGTTTGTTTCTATCTCCCTCTAGTGACAGTTTTATTACTTACTGTATTAGCATCTAAGATATTGAAATTTGAACTTGCCCACAATTCAGTCTTTATCTCAATGGGAAAAGTACTTTAATGCCTCAGCTCTCAAATGCTGCCCCCTTTTCAGCAACAGTCTAAAAGAGCAGCTCTGATTAGACTGGAGCAATTAGAAATAATGTGGAGTAAAGATGTTGCATTGACTTGACCAAGAGAAAGAATAGCTTTGCTAGTCTTCCTCTGCATTGTCTTCATGATGTGCCTTTTATCATTTTATTTGAAATTAGCTTCAAAATATCTCAATCATCTATATTCGTATCTATCTTCCACTCAGGTTTAGAATAATAATGCCAAAATAAATTATTTGTGGATTATCTATTTCCTTGGATTAACCATATCCCTATTCTCCTTCAGTTTTTTAAATGATTGAGAGCTAGCTTACTACACTAGCAGTTAGAAAGGTTTTAAATTAAATAGGAGCAGAAACCCAGTCTTCATTGAAACCTTAAATATTAACATTTTATTATTCCCAGATGATATGCTGTCACCACTACGAGTTAATATGGCTTCCATTGGATAATCATTCATACCATAAACTGAAAGAGCAGAGAAACAAAATTCTTTGAGGGTACAAAATAGTGGTAGTAAGTAGCAAGAGGGATTTTTAAAAATTCTCACTTAACTTTATTGTTTGATCAAAACAGTGTTGAGTATCAATGGCAAAAGTTCTCACTTTGGAGGAGGCAGTGATAGACTGGATGAAATCATTTATGATATTATGAGCTTTATTATAAATATACTCTTAGAGAGAAAAAAGAGATCCTAAATATGAATATATTGATGTTGGAATTTTTGATAAGAAATCAATAGTGGATTCCTTTCTAGTTCTATTCATATTCAAAATACTCTCTACTTTGGTTTGTTGAAAAGATAGTATGACAGAGCTTATTGATTCCTCAGGAAAATTGAATCTGGATAAAATGTTAAGTGGAAAATATATAGAAAGTAGACATTTTCATTGTTTTTTGTTTGACCAAATCCCAGTAAACTTTGATTTCACACTCTTTCCTTCAAACAAATAAAACATTATTCTTGGCTAATTTTAAGAGAAGAATACAGAGATTCCCCTTTGCTTTTCTATAATCACAGTTGTCTCCTTTGGCCTTCTATGCCATCCAGTGGCACTGATATTAACCAGATTTTACCAAGGGAAGCAGGAAGAAGTAGGATATTGCATAATATGATTTGCACTGGGCCTTTGCATCCTTTTTTAGGACAACACTATTGGGGAACTTTTTTTTCTTGTATATTTACCTTCCTAATAAGGAGATTGATTTTCCTGTTTTGCTTCTTCAGGGCACAATAATATGTCCTCTGTAGTCAAGAAAGGAAATCATCTATTTGTTCTCTATATGGAAGGGAAATTAATTCTTTTACCCTCATGTTTATGCTACATTGGCCTCAGATCTGTTGGGAAGCAGATTAAGTGATACATTTTATTTATTCTGAAATGAAAATAAATGTACATTTCCTTAGCACTAACTAACTGGGAAGAGATATAATTTCTTTCTTTTATTCAATTTTTTTTGAACCTCGACTACGTACATATAGTCTCTTCTAACTTTAAATTTGTGATCAAGATTAGAGATTCTGAATCTGAGATTCTTGAATTTGTTTGTTTGTTTTTACTTTTGATAGATATTTCAATATAATTATTTTCCATTGTTGTCCTGTGTGTTTTATTTTGTCCATTTGTATATAAAAACATACATATTATAATAAATGAAATATATATATATATATATATATTTTTTTCCCTCCTGAGAAGGGATCTTTAGGTTTACCACACTGCCAAAGGGGTCTGTCATACTCACACACATACAGACACAAACTACACACACACACACACACACACACACATACACATATACTATTAATGCTTTATCCAGAGACAGATAAGTTGTACAGTGAAAAGAACAATGGTCTAAGAATCAGGAATACCTGAGTTCAAGTTCTACTTCAGACACTTAATGCCTTATGACATTGGCTTTGCCCTTCTTTGCCTCAGTTTCCTCATCTGAAAAACAAAGGGGTCAAACTCCCTAACCTCTGAGGTCTCTTAAAGCTTCAAATTTACAATCCTTCATGGTTTAAGGAAAATGAGGTGGAACTGAAAATAATCCAGACCACCTAGAAAAAATGAATAATCCTCAAGCAGATAATAGAGTCAACTGCACTTTAACATTCTAAACATTTTACATTTTGGAAGGAAGTAACTAATAAAAAGTTAGCTTTATGAATACTTAAGCACTTTCCAATATTATGATTTACATGTAATATTTTGTCTGTCCCTCACATTTTCTGAATGTATTAGGAAACATATGGCAAAATCTCATCCTTTTACTGGGGAGTTAGCAATCGATTCTAAAGAGCAGAGAAAATGAAGCAAATTCCCTCAGTGGGTAAGCTTCTCTTAGTAAGGAAGTGGTCATTTTGGGGCCCCAAAGTGTTCTCTCAAAACATCAGGGCACCATTTGTTTGTTCATTAAATTATCTGTGAAGATCTCCAGGCTGATGACCTACAGAGAGCTTAGTGTCAGCGAGAGTGTTTTAAGTGGGTGTTTCATTGATCTAGCATATGCTGAACATTTTTGCTTCTATTTATGGTTTTTATTCAATTATTATTCCTTTGCACTTGTACCCTGAGGTGATTTTAATATGAAGACTCAAGTTTTACTTAAAAAAAGAAAAAATATAATATTTTCCTGAAAAATTAATTGTGCATCCTCAATGACTAATTTCTACTTATTCCTATGGCTTAATTTGTGCTCTTGAAAGACTTGGAGGAAGAGAACAAGAGTTTAGTAAGTATTTATGATGTGTCAGGCATCAAGCTAAGCACTCTACAAATATCATCTGATTAGACACGTATAACAGCCCTGGGAGTAAGTACTATTATTATTCCCATTTTATAGTTGAGAAAACTAAGTTAGAGAGATTTGCCTAGGATCACACAGCTAGTAAGTACCTGAGTCTGAATTTGAATTTAGGTCTTCCTGAATTCAAGTCTTATAAGACTACCCATTGCACCATCTAACTGCTTCACTTGAATTGTCTAACATCTTATTTAATTGGCTCCTAAGGAGCCAGTCCAAAGATGTATGCCATAGATGGAGGGAGTTGATATAAAAAGTGAGACGTGCAGAAGGAGAAAGCTCTTGATCATTAATGAAGTGATCTAAAAGTCTGTCATCATCTACTTTCATTTCTAAACTTCCTCTTATGGAGGTGATGAATCCTTATTGTTTACCAACTGCAAAACCACTCATTGGCATACAAGTGACCACTTCATTTATCATAGTATTATCATTTTTAAACTTATTCAATAAAGGATAGGATTTAAAAATACAAGGAAAAATAATTTTGAAAAAGTGTGTTATTAAATAAAGAACATTGTGCTTACCCTTCTTTCTCTTTTAGAGTTTTATCCTTTTATCATCTCCCATCTTCCTTTAATTTTCAATCTTTCCTCAATTATCGACTGTTTCCCTATAGTTTATATTGAGGAGCTCATTACTGCTATGCAAAAAATAAATAAAGCAAACAAACAAAAAATCACTTTTGTTGATTTAAGCTTGAGCTGTTCTTCTGTCTTTTCCTTTTATAGTTTATGTCCTGGGAAAAGTAGATCCTTAACCTCTTACACTCTGTGTTCAGTCTCTACCACTCAATTGAACAGCTCATTCCAAGGTCACCAGTGATCTCTTTATTGTTGAATTGAATAATCCTGCTTGTTCTATTTGCAGAATTAATCATTACTGATCACCAGTTCTTCTAGGTCAGGGGTTATTAACTTGGAGGTATTAAACATTTTAAAAATATTTCTATTAATGTTTCATCAATATAAGTGATATCCTTTTTAAGCCTATGTATTTTATTTCATGAATTAAAAAATATATATTATTAAAAGAGAGTCTGGAAGCTTTACTAGACTTCCAAAGAGGTTCAAAACAAAACAAAATAAAAACAAAGCAAAAAAGGTGAATAACCCATGTTCTAAGTATTTCATCCTCTCTGGATTTTGTAAAGTTTCTGTAGTGATTCTTTTACTACCTGCCTGACTATTCTTCCAGTGATAGTGTCCAATCATTTATTCTGTATCCTTCTCACTTCTTTCACATATGTCTCTATGAATTATCTTAGCTTAGCTACCATCCTCACACAGATAATTCCTAAGAATCTGTTTTGCAATGCTCATAGTTTGCTGGAGCTCCAATTCCCATCACCAACTTCCAAATGAACATTTCCACCTTGATGTTGCATAGATATTTTAAATTCAATACACCCAAAATTGAATGTATCCCATTCCCCCAACTCCTCACTCTCCATATTCCTTATAACTTTCCTATTTCTGTGGCATCATAATACTTCCAGTCACACAAATTTGGAACTCTTTATTCATCTCACTTTCCTTTCCCTTACAGTGCTTAAACAATTGTTAATTCATGCCAAATAGACTTCCACAATACAGTTTGTATCTCTATCCTTTACACTCATAAAGCCTCACCCTAAATGAGACCTTCTTTATTTGTTGTCTAAGATATTTTCATAATTTCTTTTCATGCAATATCTTATTTTTCTAATTCATTATCCAGAAGCATTCAAAAAGCTGCTATAGATCACTATTGCTTTAATGATAAAATATAGATCCTTGTTTGACATTTAAACTTTTGCATGATCTGTCTCAACTATCTTTCCAGGATATTTTCATATTCTTCCTCCTACATTCTAGTCTAATCAATTAACTTGATCTTAAATGACATTCTAAATTCCATTTTTCTTCCTTTGCAAAAGCTTACCCTATGGATGCCTAGAATATCCTTTCTTCCTGTGGGTATTAGTATCCCAAACTCATTTAAAGCCTCGATTCAAGTTGAATCTCTGAAATCCTCCATCCTTTTTTTTTTTATTTCCTCAGCTATTAGCATCCTCCGCTAATTATCTGATGTGTGTTTTCTATACAGTATCTCTCTATATATCTATATCTATATCTATATATACATATATGTATGTATATATATATATATATATATATATATATATATATATATATTCCCTCTCAAGAAAATGTAAGCTCTTTGAATACAGGAGCTTGGGTTTATTTTTGTTTTGTTTTTCTTTGAATTCATTGCACATTGCATAGGGGTTGGCATATCAGAAGCATTGAATAAATTCTTCTTGAATTGAATTTTGTTATTTTTAAGTCCTTCCCTCTAATGTAGTGATATAGGCTGTGATTTTAACATAAAAGCAATATGATCCATGAACTTCCCTACAATAAATGTCATGGAACATTCCCTGCGTCACTGAGAGGACAAGTTTCTTTTTGCATTGCATAGATTCATTCATCCTTGATATTAAGTATACTACTCTGATCTTAGTATAATTGTCAACTAAGTTGTTAGTCAACTCTAGATTTCCTAGAATATATTTTATATCAAGAGAAAAGAAGATTGTCTGACTATCCTTCTTATTTTGTTCTATTTTTGTATTTTTGTAGTTGCCAAATTGTAAAAATGTGATTCTCAGCTTGGCACATCCAGGAATGGAATTTTATCAAGTATTCAAGCCCAGTCAAGGTCTAGGGGACTGTTTCATGTTATCCCAAATCAGAAGAGTGTCGTAGGGCAGTAGGTTCCGAATTTTATCAAATATATGGATCTTTGAGTCTTATTTAATCCAACCAACTCATTTTACAGATGTGAAATCCAAGGTTCAGATGATCATCAATTTGCATAAGGTCACAGAAATGTTCAGTAGTAGAGTTGAGATTCAAACCCAAGTTCTCTTGCTCCAAAATTCCTCTACACTATGATGACTCTTTTTATAAATCAATGTATTAATTTGCTCAGAGAAGAAAAAAAACTGCCAAATCTATCAGAATAATTCTTTGAAGCTAGTTAGTTCATTTGTTTCCCAGTAGAGAAGTCTACTTGGGAAACCAAATTAAAATTAGACAGCTGCTGGGTAAGCAGTGTCTAAGCAAGGAAAGCAAAATGATCTTAAAGAATATTGTCATCAAGTGGCAATAGACTGGTGCACTCTTCTCTACTTCAGGGAAATCTGCCAAATGGATGGGAATATTCATTTCAGCCCATCAGGCCACACTCTCCCTTAGACAATTCTTGATACATACTGACAAATAATCTTTTTCTATCTCTGTTTTTGCAGTATTGCTTATAAGTTGCCAAAAGCTTCCATCATTATATTATTAACTCTTGCTGCTATGACATTAGATTGTAGCTTATCTTACACAAGTTACAGTTTAGACTGATGTTTTTTCCTGACGAAATTTCAGGAAGACTCCTTGTTGAATCTTAACAGATACCTTCTTCTCATTAGAGAAACATAAGATTATGATTAATCATCTCTCAGGTTATGTGTTTGGAAATGATTTAATTCAACTACCAGAAGGAGTGAGAATTAGCTAACACTATTATATCACAGACATGTTTTTATTCCTAATTGGATAAAAACAAATGTTCCTAATGGAAACTCCCTCTCCTTCACCAGCACTTCCCAGGGACTGAACAGCATCCTGACTCAGAATACTGAGTCATGATTGTATTCTTAATTAGCAGCTAGCCTTTCCTGGTGTTAAAGTGTATCTGTCATCTGAATTTTGTCAGGAGCAAGTATCTAGACCTGACCCTACCTGGGAATAGAAGATTGGAACTAGATAATATAGTGTTCTGGGACAAGTATTCATGTTCTGAAGGATATAGTGGTCCACATTCAGAAAGTCCATGGGGTCCGTGACTTTAATGGTACAGATAGAAAACATAATTTGATCATCAATGGTTAAACTGTATGAAAAAAAAAACTTCTAATCAAATCTCCCTCAGAGAATGTCTCAGAGAGACATCAGAGATAATAGAAAATAGAAGTATTTATAAAGAGGTCAAAACATGTAATCACATGGAAGAAAAATAAGGTGATGAGAGGACAAAACTCATTGTCTTTTGGGTAGTAGTTTTGGCATGCAGATGAGGAAGAGTTCCTTCTTATGAGAAGTTTGAAGAAATCATGGTATTTTTTCTGAACTTTGGTCTATAGCCTTGGGACCTATTTTAATCTGTGTTTTTTTAAATTTATGAATATTGTATGTTCCTTCTAAGAATATGTACTGAGGAAAAACCTGTGTTTTTTTTTTTTCTTTGAGTCCCACTTATTATCAAGTTTAATAAAAACATGACTGCTCTGAATCAGGATGATTTATCTCTTAGAATGATTCTGAATTCTAGGAAGATTCTAAGAAAAACTTACCTAGATCCTAGACCTTTATCCCTGTGTCTGAAGGCTAGAGAAATAGATTTCAGAGAGCTGAGACTAGTTATCCTGATGAGGTTGGGGTGGTGAAAAGAAGTTTAAATAGAAGAGTAGATGATCCTAATATCCTGTTTGTTTTGAACCATAACTAAACTATAAGTTTTTTCTTTGTGGCTGAAGCTTCTTCACTATGCATGTTCACCTCTAGTGCTTTAGAATATAACTTTTTTTTTTTTAAATTGGGGTAGTATAATATTATAAAAGAGCAGGAAATGGTGAGATAAACCTTGTGCCAACTAGGTTTCCACAGGAAATTCCAACCATAGGAATTCTAGTTATCAAGAAACCAAGAAAGTAGGAATCAGAGGAAAGCACATAGACATAATAGCTAGCAAATTAACACCTCTAAGTCTATGTCTCCAAAACTCATCATAAAAAGGAATTTCTTTTGAAATGACTGGATAACCAGTTTTTAAAATTTTCCTACCCTCACTTCACTGATAATGGTTGAACTAAACAAAGTCATACCCTGCAATTAATAAAGACAAGAAACTTTTTCTTGCCTGCATCCAGGAATCTAAACATTTTCCTACTTCACAATTTTGAGTCATAGACCAACTTGACTATTTTGGGTTGGGACAAACAATTGTAATGTTTAAATTATTTAAATTTTATTTTTTAATCATCAAAATCTTACCTT
Source organism: Sarcophilus harrisii (assembly GCF_902635505.1). Classification (NCBI taxonomy): domain Eukaryota; kingdom Metazoa; phylum Chordata; class Mammalia; order Dasyuromorphia; family Dasyuridae; genus Sarcophilus; species Sarcophilus harrisii. Next base: position 352,810,296 of record NC_045428.1, read on the forward strand.
TCTCACTTTTCCCTACTACCTTTCTAAATAAGAAATACAGAAAAAAATATCACCAATGGAAATAGGAACTGGCAAACAAACAAACAAACAAACAAACAAAAAAAAAAATCCCTGCATTGGTTTAATACAAAGTATATGCCTTATTCAACCTGAGTTCATCAACTCTCTTTTAGGAGGTGAATTTTATACTGAATCTTCTAGAATTTGGGTTTGTCATTGAATCCCTACATCTTTCAAAAGATCTTTCAAAACATCTTTCAAAGATGTTTTTCACTACAATATTGCTGTCGTCATGTAAACAATTCTTTTAATTCTACTTTGCTCCTGTATTAGTTCATAAAGGTTTCTGTGAAACCAATTCTTTTAACATTTTTTGCAATGTAATACAATTCTAGCACATTTGTGTACTGCAACTTGTACAACAACAGTTTCCCTAATTGATAAGTACCTCTCAGTTTCCAATTCTTTTCTTTCACAAAAAAAGATAGTATTATACATATTTTTGAACATCCTTAGTTAGAATTTACTTATGACTGCTCCCTACATTAATACTTTTACCACTCCCCATCCCTCTTTCTCCTCTTTTCCTCCTTTTCTCCTGTTTGGAGATATTTATTTATATATCCAGTTCTATGTCATTATTTTTCCTCCTTTAATCATTTCAAATAAGAGTGAAATTCAAATGTAAATCACTCTCCTTCTCCCCTTTCCTCTGAGTTTGTATGGACTTCTATGTAAGCACCACAATTATGGAAGATATTTTTCTAATATTTTTCTCATCTTCCTTCTCATTTTAACTTCATTAGAACATAACAAAATCTCTCCTAGGCCCTCTGTCTAGTTATATTCCCTTTATGACCTCTAAAAATGATGATAGGATTTTGAGGGGACAAATGTATCATACCCCAATATTATACTATAAACTGATTTTTCTTTTTAGTCTATTGTGATCATTCATATATGTTACCATTTTTTTCCTTTGGACTTCTGGGTTAACAACTAAGTTTCTCTCAAGTCTTGTCTTTTCATCAGGAAATGTTCAAAAATTCTGTGGTTTTTTTTAAGTCCATTTTTTCTTCTTTCTTCTTTCTCTTCTTCTTCATTCTTCCTCTTCTCCTCCTCCTCCTCCTTCTCCTAGACAATTTTATTTTCAGTTGTAAATGTATATTTTTTATCTCTTGTATTATTTTGTTCCCAGCTCTCTATTCCTTTTAAGTAGTAATGACTCTCCATACATGAATTCTTCTTTTTTCAAAGTATTTTTTCTTTAGTTGCTTGCTTTGTATAATGGCTTAAATATTCTTAAGAGTTTTTACCTTAATTTTTTTTTTGTAGAAAATTACTAGTAGATTTCCTTTGTTTATACTTTTCATTCTGGTTTTTTTTTTTAATTTAATAGCCTTTTATTTACAGGTTATATGCATGGGTAACTTTACAGCATTAACAATTGCCAAACCTCTTGTTCCAATTTTTCACTTCTTACCCCCCACCCCCTCCCCCAGATGGCAGGATGACCAGTAGATGTTAAATACATTAAAATATAAATTAGATACACAATAAGTATACATGACCAAAACGTTATTTTGCTGTACAAAAAGAATCAGACTCTGAAATATTGTACAATTAGCTTGTGAAGGAAATCAAAAATGCAGGTGGGCATAAATATAGGGATTGGGAATTCAATGTAATGGTTTTTAGTCATCACCCAGAGTTCTTTCTCTGGGCATAGCTGGTTCAGTTCCTTACTGCTCCATTGGAAATAATTTGGTTGATCTCATTGCTGAGGATGGCCAGGTCCATCAGAACTAGTAATCATATAGTATTGTTGGTGAAGTATATAATGATCTCCTGGTTCTGCTCATTTCACTCAGCATCAGTTTGTGTAAGTCTCTCCAGGCCTTTCTGAAATCATCTTGTTGGTCATTTCTTACAGAACAATAATATTCCATAATATTCATATACCACAATTTATTCAGCCATTCTCCAACTGATGGGCATCCACTCAGTTTCCAGTTTCTAGCTACTACAAAGAGGGCTGCCACAAACATTCGTGCATATACAGGTCCCTTTCCCTTCTTTATGATCTTTTTCATTCTGGTTTTAAGAGATCTGAAAAGTTAATGTCTAAAGTTTCTTTTCTGGTGATTGCTTTCAGGTGGTCTAATGATTTAAAAATTATATCTCCTTGATCTGTTTTTATAATTCAATTATTTTTGCTGAGAGATACCTAAAATTTTCACCTAATTTTTTAATCCTTTAAGTATTTTAAAATTTCTATTGTGTCATGGAATGACTAGTTTCCCTTGTTCTGAGTTTCAGTTGCTTGGAACTGAAAAGTTTTTTATCCTAAATCGCTAACTTCTTTTTTCATTCTTTCTTCCATGACTTTCATTCCTTTTTTGTAGTGTGCTTTCTAGAGCCCCCATGCTGGGATGCAAAAATATACTGTCTGGATTAGCTCTCTGGAAAATCTCAGGACCAGCCTGTCTTTGGTCTTGTGGATGAGTAAAGAAGTAGGGGATCCACAAAGATGATCAAAGATGGAGTCCGTTTATTTCAAGTCCTCTCAACCCTTAAATACCTTAATACATTTACATCACTACAGTACACCAAGCATGTGACAACTATGGAACCATTACATCACCACATCACCACAGCATACTGCACATGTGTTAACTATAAGCACTTTGCTATTGATATGTAAATGCCTCTCTTTACTGTAAGTATCCCTTGCTTCAAGTAGAATATAGGTGGTCACATCTTCCTTGACCTCTCAGGAAGGCTGAGAGCCCTTGGGGGAGATGGGGAGCCAAACCAGACATTGTCAGCAGGTTCCCTCTGGGCTGGAGGGTCTTATACCTTATCCAGAGTTCTCCTACTATCTGTGGCCCTCTACGCTTTTTCAACTTTTTCCTTCTAGTATTATCATTGCATTCACAAAAACATTTTAACTCTTTTTTAAACTTTTGCTGTGTCTCTTCAAGGAAATCTAGTTTAATTTGTTCCCAAGCTGTGTTTTTAATTTGAGGCTTTGCTGGTAGCATTTAGTCATCATTCTCTTTTTCTTTGTCTTGTGAGCATCCCTGTCATCATAATAGCTTTTTAATGTTTGTTTGCTTATTATTCCAGATCACTTTCTGATGTCTGACTCTGTGCTAGGCCAGCTCTAGCAACTTCTCAATGAAATGCTTGAGATGGTTTTACTGTGGATTTCTTGAAGCATTTACTATTTTTTATAGCACAAGTGATCATTCTCCCTATTCCTGGTCTGACTCCTACAAGTAAAGATCTGGATTTGTATTTGTGCAGCATTCCTGATAACATGTCCTATTTGGAATTTCAGTAGACTGGTACTGGATTTGCTCACAGTCAGCTATCTAGAAAGCTCAACTAGTTCAGAGTGAGGAAACTTCAGATTCCTCTTTGATCAGAGATTTTTCCCTAGCTATTCTTCCTCTTGATTCTGACTGGGCTAGAAGCCAGAAATAAAACCTTACTCTGTTCTTGGAGTCTGAGCACTTGCTTCCTTCTAAACTTGTTCCTTCTTTTCTATACAGCTTAAGACCAGCAATTGATCCACACTCAGGATCACTATCCCTAGGTATAGATCACATTCTCGGTCAAATCTGGAATTTGATATTAAGCAACAGAGCTATCTAAATGTCATCAACTCCTGCCTTGTGCTCATGTTTGGACCTCTCTATTCTACACTTAAGAATTCTTCCTATCCTTGTGCAAAGTATCTTTAGATTCAGAATGTTCCAAAAGGCCTTTCCTGACTAGATTCTGTCCCTAGTGTTTAAATAGTCACAAACTTTTCTGTTTCCCTGTACCAAACTGTGCTTAGAAAGGAAAAATTGGTTCCCCAATTTTTTTCTCAGATTTCATGATCAGAAGAAAGTCTGTTGTATTTTCTATAACTATTTAAAGGAGTTCTGAGGTAGATCTCAACTCTCTGTGTTTTGTGCTTCAATTCTGCCATCTTGGCTTCACTCTAAAACTAATTGCAAATTTAAAATGCGTAGATGCTGGGATATTAGTATACTTTTCAGTGATGTACACTTCTTAGGTCAAGGGCTTTGTGTAACACCATAAGCTACTTATACAAATGGAAAAACGTCAAATTTTACCTTATGTCATCTTCAATTTAGGGAGTACCATTTCCTCACTTTATTCCAAAATTCAGAAAGTATCTATGCCTTCTTATTTGCTTACTCTAATATGAAACTTTTCCATATCTTCTTGCAGTACTTCTAATTATCCTGCATTGCCTCCAGAATTGGAAGAAAATCACACTAGTAAAGCATAAAAGAGGAGAAAAAAAATTCTGTAGGGGATCAAAGATAATCATCCTGTGAATATGTTACACTCAGGGCTAGTCAATTAGAGGAGATGACAGCCTATGTTGCTGTAACTTTTTGGGTGGGAGGAAGGCCTCGGGACTCCACTAGATTCTCTTCTACCTGCTTGCTGACATCTACAATTCTATTATCAGAAGTTTATTCCATAATTTTAGAGCTTTGATGATGGTTGAAAGGCAAACATCCCTGGAATGGGTAACACTTTAAGCTATCTATCATTTAATGGGAATAAAGATTCTAAGAAGAAAACTAAGCATGAAAAGAAATTATGAGGCTAAATAGGAAAACCATTGTGAAGCTTTTTAGAGTTATAGGACCCAATTTCCCACATTAGGTCTTTACTAGAAGTCATCTATCTTATTAATTCTCACACAGGCAATAGAGGTGATAACAGAAACATCTTGGGAATAGGACAGAAATGGGAAAGAATTATTCCTCTGAAAGGAGACAATTAAGAATGCATACCCTAATTACTCTAAAGTTTGTCTTCACCTACCTCACCTTTATTTCAAAAATGGCCAGCCCTCTGACTTTATCCAATCAACTAGTCTAAATTTAAACACATCTCTCAAATCATTTGGAGCTGCCCATTTTAATGGATTAGATGAACTCTCCGCTGGGAAATAAACAGATTAATGGGAGTTTTTGAATATGAGATTGGAAAGAAGAATTTTAGAAATTATCCTTGCTATATCTCTTATTTGGCAGATAATAAGACTGAGGCTCAGACAAATGAAATGACATATACAGGATCACCCACACTAGTGGCAGAATTAGAAACAAAGTCTCTTGATATTAATTCTAGAACTTTGTCCATTACATTACATTGCCTTGTCATTAAATTATTTTTAAATTTAGAGTTATAAGTTACAAAGAATTTCAGTGATAATTTAATTCTCTTCTGATTTTAAAGGTTAGAAAAATGAAGCCCAGAAAGGAAATCATACAGCTAAAGAATAGCAAAGGCCTCCTAGGTCACAATCTTCCTAACTTTAGTCCCCCTCAATAAGTTCAGAAGAATAAAAGACATATATATTTTTAAAGAGTTATGTGAGGTTATATAAATATGTGATTGTAATTTAAATTTATTGTTGAATTATGACAATTCTATAATCTTATTAAAGAAATACTGATTCAATATATACTGTTAGAATATTGCAGTTTGCAGCACAAAATCCCCAATTGTAATGTTCTCTCTAAAATGTAAAGTTCTCAGTTTCAGTTCGTTCTCCTGGAGGTCTCTGGGAGCAGCCTTCCTTTCAGTTCAGTAATCACCACAAATACAGCCAGGGGTGAAAGTCCAAATCCTTTAGTATCTCTTTCCAAGTCTTCTCCTTTCTTGGTCCCCGATTAGCTTTCTTATAGTCCAGATCTTTTATTATCTCCTTCCTGGGGCTGGGCAGCTTTCTGAAGAGCCTTGCAGTCTGGCCTTGGTCTTAGTGGGGGGAAGTACAGGAGTCCAGGACAGCCACCAGGAAGATGGAAGATTGAATTGAATTTCTCCCCTTGGTTCTGAGAGCTTAAGCTCCTGCCACTGATGTCTTTTGCCTTCTCTCTGAATGTCTTTGAATCTCCCTGGCTGAGGCTTCTAGCTTATACACTCCACACTGAGTACAAACCAATCATTATATCACTAGGAAACCATTACTTGTTTAGGATTAAATCAATGCTAAACTAGATTTAACCATTGTCTCCTCAATTCCACTTAGTACCTTGTTTCAAGTTCTGGCCCATAACATCATCCTTGTAGGATTAAATCAAACATACTGAACCATGTTAAATTAGATAACTACTGTCTCTATCAATTCCACTGACTTAGTACCTTGTAAGAATCCTTTGTTTCAAGTTCAGAGTTCTGGCCCATAATACCCAATGATTGATCATATTTTGAGTAAGTTCCTTCCTCCCCCATTTTGAAATAAGAATTCTAAAACTTTAAGTCCTTAAGTTTCTAATTATAAAATCAAGAATGGGAAAGGGGAAATTTTGTTTTGTCTATTTAATAAAATACCTGCAGTTTCATGACATAGTGAACCAGTCCATCTTCATAAAATAGCATCATATCTCCTATTTTTATAGTATTTTATTGTTCACCAAATGTTTCTTTTATAGTAATGCTGTATGTAGTGCCAACTTCATCATCCCACTTTAGAAATCAGGAAAATAGTTTCAAGTTATATGACTACTATATGACTATTCTGGCAGCAAGAGTTGTATTTGGGATGCAAATTTTGATCCCTTGCTTGTAGTCTTCCTTCCATATCTCTTTTTTTCCAGCAAATCTTAGCCAGAAGGCCATGAACTTGTATATGTGTGTCTTTTAAATATTTTGGTAACTGTGTTTAAACATAATTGGATTCCTTTGTAACTCTCTGTATTTTATTTGTTATTTAAAAAAAAAAAAGCAAAACAAAACATTATTCTGATAAGCATTCACCAGACTGCCAAAAGATTCAAAACACACACACACACACACACACACACACACACACAGGAAAAACACCTGCTCATAGTAGTGTATTTGTTTATGGCTTTTTGTCTTCATATGGAGATGGAAAGTACTTTGGAGATCCTTCCAATCCCCTCATTTTACAGATGGGGAAACTGAGAGAAATGAAATAAATTGCACATGTCAAATCAAATCAAGTCAAAAACTATTTGTTAAGAATTTTCCATGGGCCATGGACTGTGTTGAGCCTAGGGTTTATAAATTCAAGCAGAAAGAAAAACAGTCCCTGTCCTAATGGAGCTTATATTCAAATAGGAGAAGAAAGGCTGAAAAGAAAAGTAGGGTCATGGGAAAAATGGGAAAGATTATCTGGAGAATCAGGAATAGAACCATCAGAGAAATGGAGATATGGTTGGTACACATCCTTAGGTTAAAATTTGAGGAGGAACCAGTTGCTCATTGGAAGGAGCTAAAGAAAGGGGAAGGTATTTCCAGGATTAGAAGTTCTTAAATCTTGACACTGATCTTCTTAGGAGATGAGGCTGTAGTGAAATAGTAGAAAAAGCTGGGAGAGTTAATGGTATAGCCTTTAGGGAAAATGGACTCCAAGGTGATACTGCTTGTAACTAACAGAGTAAGGATTGGAACTCTGTCCTCCTCACTCCAAATGCATCATTATTTCTAATACACTTACAACCTCCCTTACACCTTACCTTGGGCTATATAAATTCTGAGAAACTGCTAAGAGATAATCTAGTTCAACTCATTCATTTTCAGGTGAGAAAACAGACTGGAAAAGTCTGTTTAGGTAACTTGACTAAAACCACATAGGTCATAATTCATTTAGCTAGTGTTCAAATCTGAATTCTTATAGGCTGACACCAGAGGAGATGTCTCATATATTTTGCACATTTGGGGGAATATCTAGGAGAATTGAATAGGATTTGACCTTTATATAAAGATGCATAAAACTTGTGAGAAATGTTATATGAAGCCTGGGTCAGATAGCTAGAGGTCAGTTTTGGAGACATCATAGCTTTTGCTAATCGTAATGAACCCTATTATGATAGAGTTACGGTGAAATTTAATGAGATTCTGAAATTTGACAGACTGTACTTCACCTATGAGACACTGCTCAATTTTACAAGAATTCAGCTAGAAAAACTTTATTAGAAAAGGAAATCAGAAGTATATGTATAAATACATGCAAAAATTGATTTTCTTTGGGATTGTTCCAGAGTTCATTTACCTGGGTGGAGGGAAATTGTAATAAGCACCAATGTGTGTGTGTGTGTGTTTGTGTGTGTGTCTTTCTTTATTCACTTTACCTCATGTCCCTTGAAGTATCTTTCAAACCAGAAAATACGCTTTGTGTTGAATATTCTGCAGAAAGCATATAAAGCCCTTCCTTGTATGTTCTTCAGAACTGCTACAGGGGTTAAATTGTTAATGCTTTACTTTCACTCTAGGGTTTTTTTTTATCAAACTTTGCTTTTCCTTTCCCAAGGGATAAACAAATGGACAGCTTTCCTCTCCAGCATTCCTCCTTCCATTACCATCGCAGCAGAATGCATCTGAGACTATAATAATTCAGTGATGAAATACAAAATGTCGCAATGCCATCTCTCTTAAAGTGAACTGAGATTTTGTTATGCCATTTTAGGTGCACTAATAGCAACTAAAGTCCCATGGAGTATCTTAATGTGAATTTAATGAGCTGATAGCATATAAATGACAGTACTGTGAGGGTGAAGGTGACATAACCTTTTTCTTTCTATTTGATGTTTGTCTTTGAAAAACTACAGATCTCTTCCAAATGTATTGCATTATTACTAAGTGGTGCATCACTCACCAAAGAAGCTACCATTGTTTTAGCATTTAAGGCTTCTTTCTCTCTGTGGTGGCACAAGTTGGATGACCGTTTAAAAAATCATTAAAGTAATAAAAATTTGAATGCTTATTCTTATAATAAACCTTCATTATGTAGCTCTCTAGTATCTTTTTATTTCTGGTCAAATGCAAATAATAACAAGTACTCATTTTTAACCTCTGTACCTCAATTGTGCTTGAATCATATTGGGCTATTCACTTTTTATTTTTGGTGTAATTTGGGTGTGCCATCAAGGATGGAATAGAGGAGAAGAGTAGAGGTTAGAAAGCAACATCCTTGCTGATTCCCAAGATATTGGTGTCATTGTTGAAGCTTTGTCATTTATAATCAGTTGTCTCCTCTCCTGCTTGATTAGTTCTGTTTCAGACAGTCTATCTTCTGAGAATTCAGGTAAACTATTTAATACTGTGGGAATGATGAAGGTTAGAGCTGTCACTTTTAGGAAATGGGTTAGGTGAGAAGAGTGATTTAAAAAGACACTATCATTCTGTTGGTAATCAGTAACAATGGCACTGGAAATGTTTTCAATAAATGCTCATGACACTTCAGTGGATTTTTCTAAAAGTAAATTATTTTTAAAATATGCCTGAGTACATGGGAGGAAGGAGGAATTAAAGCATGGGCACAATATGAAGTGATATGGATAGCTCATATGTCCTTGTAGCCTTGAAAAAAATACATCTCTTAATTCAGGCCAGTTCTAATGGTTTAGTGATGAAGAGAGCCATTTGCAACCAGAGAGAAGTCTGTGGGAACTGAATGTGGATCACAACATAGTATTTTCACTCTTTTTGTTGTTTGCTTGCATTTTGTTTTTTCTCATTTTTTTTTTCCTTTTTGATCTAATTTTTCTGGTGCAGCATGATATTTATGGAAACATATATAGAAGAATTCTGCATATTTAACATATATTGGATTACTTGCTGTCTAGAGAAGGGAGTAGGAGGAAGAGAGGAAAAAAAGTGGAACACAAGGTTTTACAAGGATGAATGTTGAAAATGATCCATGCATATGCTTTGAAAAGAAAAAAACAAATAAAAAAAAAGAAAAAATACATCTATGTTTTTACACCTGTAAGAGGTAAGTCCTTCATATCTAGCTCACATGGAGTTTACTTCATATTCCTTAAGTCCTCTGAGATCCTCAGTTGAGTGTCATACCAGAAGAAGACTTTTAAAAACCTTCTTTCTCAATTATTATAATAAGGTTACATTCTGAAATGTTCTGTGTGCCATTTACAGTCATAGAAATCAGAAAATTAGAGTTGAAAGGAATACTTGAAACCATCTAGCTCAAGTATTTAATGTTCTAAACTGAATTCCAGAGAAATTAATTAACTTCCTGGAAGACACAACTAAACAGCAGAATATGGATTAAAATGCTGGTCCTCTGACTTGCAGTTTAATGTTCTTTCTCCTAGGGTATCCTATACATAGGCCACTTAGAGTATGCACTGCTACAGTGAAGAAAAAAAAATCCTGGAAACCTCATCTTAATTCTTGCGTTTTAATGCTTGTTCTGCCACTTACTACCTTTGTGACCTTAAACAAATCACTTAACCCCTCTGAACCATAATTTCTCATGTATAAAATCAAAAGGTTAGACATACAAGGTCTCTTCTAGTTCTAATCTATGACCTGTAAATTATTTCAAAAGATGGTTAAAAAATCTTTAATGGACATTGGAGTGAAGACATGGCCAAAGGATTCTATTAAGTTAAATTCATCATTTGGTAAGACCTCTCAATTAGTACTTGAGTTAAGATTTGTTCTCTTGATAAAGCTGAACTTTGAATGTAAAAAGTTTTTTTTTTTTTTTTTTTTTTTATGAATGTAAAAAGAAAGAAAGAAAGAAAAGTAAGTGTTTAGGAGTTTCAAAAAGTTTGAATTTTGGCAAAGTATAAAATTTGTTTAGAAAAACCTTTCTGTTGCCAGGTGACAAGGCAAAACATATCACATATGCTTAACAACCAGCATGTACATATTTTGTCTTTCCAAGGTTTCTAGGGCTGGTCAGGCATAATGATGCATTACTGCTAAAGGAGCTTCCAGCAGGGACAAATGTTTATCTGTTTCCAAAAGCATTTTCTTAATCCTTAACAAAAACAGCCCAATATTTCTCATTGTTTAATGATTGAGTAAAGATTAACATTGCCCCACAGACACTGTATTTCTCTTAATGCTTTTAATGTCTAGATTAGTGACAATATTAGTTGAAGGTATGGATTATAGACAGGCCCTACCCCAGCTTTGCTTTTATATATGACAGATTCCAGTATCCTGGAATAATTTTACTATTGACAAGGATCATGCTATAATACAGGACTGTACCACTGCAATTTTTGTTCTAAATTACTTTTAAAAATAATTTTAAACGATTATGCAGTCTGAAAAGTTTATTATAATCTAAGTATCTTCCGTTATTTTTTCTAGGTTTTATTCGCAATGTCATTACATTTTTTAAAAGAAAAGAAAAAGCAGGACACATATAAATTGATTTTATCATCCAAACTACTTGCTAAGATTTAAATATGTTTTTGTTGGGTTTATCATTTTAAAAGATAACACTAAAGAAAGTTGGTTTTTATTTAATTAATCTAAACATTTTAAAATCCTCATAATGAAGTACACAAAGGTAAATCTCTGATTTTATGATCTTGAGATAGTTTTCTTGGCAATGTCACAAACAGGTCTTTAAGCAAGCACAAGGAAGGTGCCTCAGATACAAAGAATGACAAAGTCACAATTTTTACATGAGAATAAGCCTTTAACCAAAACTTTTCAACTCCAAATTCAATACTCAAATCAGGCTTCCTCCATTATTATGTAACTTATTAAACTCTATAAAATCCCACTAACAAACATGATTTATTGATAGATCACCTCAAGTGTGGCAGTCTACAGTATAGGAAGATGACTTTCATATGAAGCAACATTAAAATTATTTTTGCTTACAAAAATGCCAGAATAATCCATGCTTTTAGTTAATAGTAAAGTTAGTTGGCAGCGACTGAATACACTATAAAATTTTTATAAAAATTCATGCTTCTCTTTTCAATCTATCTCAACCTATTTATCTACACAGTTTCCCTATATTGTAAGGGGGGAATATGTCAGTCATTTACAGAGTAAGTAAAGCTCTTGGAGATGCAATACTGGCTGATTTCCCACTCTGATGGAATGCCAAACAACTTTCAGAGAAGCTTAGAAATACATGGAGGACACAGATAGTCCTGAATGATTCATGCTCAAAAGAGGCACTATATTAATTGGAATAAAATACTTCTTTGAGAAAGCTTTTTCTCTTCTAAGAGTAGAGAGAACATATTGTTGTTATTATTTATTTTCTGGGGGAGGAGTAGAGAATCAATCAGAATTCAATGGGATTCAGGTCTCATTATGTGTGTGGTGATAATATCTGTATCGAGTTTTCCAGATTACAAAGAGCTTTCCTTGAAACAGTTCTGTGAGTTAGTTAATATAAATATACTGACCGTAGAGATATATTGAAGATATACCCAATATCATGCAACAAAGTGGTTATGCACCCTTGTATACCCTATATTTATGGGATCTCTATACATCAACCTAGAATGTTTAGCCATTCCTGGTTTTATATTTTATTGACATTTCCTTACTTCATATCCTGAAATGCTCTCTATACTCCCTATGCTTGCAATCTTTGTGCTGCCCCAACCAAGGATTTACCTCATTTATCAGTCTTATTCTATAACTGGTTCATATTAGTTCAGCTTCACTCTATTTCTACTTCTATTTCAACGTGTAAAAATGAATTCCTATCTAGGAACAGGTTTGATGCAATTAATCTGTAGAACAAAGATCCTTAGTCATATCATTTTATGTATCTTGGAACTTTTTGGAAATCTGGTGAACTATGTGTACTTGTTACAATTAAATATATATATATATATATATATATATGTAAAGTATAATAATTAGGATTATAAAGGTAATCATTCATATTGAAATAATTACCAATCTGTTAAAAATAAAAACCTCCCCAAATTAAGAATAGTTACCTTATAATGTTGTTTCACCAAAATATGTACCTCAACAGAGATGTCAAACACATGGCCTGAGAGCCCACAAAACTCCTGAGTGCTCACAAAACTCCTGAGTGCTGACTACATGGTGTAGTGGCTCCTGTTTCTATTTGAGTTTGATCCCATTCGACTACACAATGTCCTTTATTTTTTGGCTTTTTTAGCAGAATAACATTAGTCTCTGAGAATTCCTCAGTTTTCATTCTTTAGTCCACATTATGGCATCTTTGAGATTCTTTCTGGACCCAGTTTTTAAAATCATGTGTCTTGAAATTGGATGAAAATCAAAACATTGGAAATAAGCAATGCTCTTTACTATGACAGCATAGAGAATCAGTTTGACTTAGTGTTTCCAAGAAATGGGGAAAAAGAGAAGTAAAGAAAGAAAAGAAATAAGAGAATATAAATGAAACAGACATTGATAATCTATCTACATGGCACTAAATGGCTGCATTTTTTTTTTTTACTTTAGTCAACATAAGGACATACTCTTAATTACTCATTAAAAAGCTACAACCAACCCCCCCCTCCAAAGCTACAATCGAATAATAAAATAAATAATTCTGATTGTTATTCAAAAGGAGATTGTTGGATTCTTCTTTTGAGAAAGAGGGAGGGAAAAAGAGAAAAAGAGAGAGAGAAAAGGAAGAAGGAAGGAAGGAAGGAAGGAAGAAGGGAGGAATGGAGGAAGGAAGGAAAGGAGGAAGGCAAAATTAAGTGATTCAATATGCATACAAGAGAAGTGCTTCCTTAGTAACAATAGTTATATTTATAACATAACTGGCAAGAAAATCCTTTCTAAGATTTATAAGCTATGGCATAAACATAGACTAAAAAATTAACACTAAAAAAAAAAGTTATGTATACATCAGGTTATGATTCATTATATTGATTGTCAAAAAAAAAAGAACAAATCAGGTAATGTGAACTACTTATCTCTATAAATTGAATGTGTGTGATACATCTTAAGTTGACAAACACGCAATGGAAGGATATGATTGATGTTGACCACCAATCTCTTCTTAATCCTTTTTATACTTGGGATTCTTAATCTGGGGTCTGTTAACTTCGAAAAAATAGTGTTTCCTTTTTAATCCTATGTATATATTTTTAACATTTAGAAAAAAATGAACAAACATTATTTTAAGAAAGTATCCATAGGCTTTGCAAGACTGCCAAAATAAGCCACAGTACAAGAAAAGGGGGAATCCACGTACAACATGGTCTAAAAGACTTAAACTTGGCTCTTATCTTAGCTCTTGGCTAAGATACTATGTTGAAAATATAAATTAAAAAGACCTCTTTAAAATGTCTATTTAGATAGGCTTTATATTAAAGTTTTTATAAAAGTGAGGATTTGAGCCTTTTGAATAATTTTACCCTCTGGAATATTTTGAATAGAAATTCCTTTTATGAAAGGCAGAAAGAGTGGCTTAGATAGCAAAACACTTTTCCTGATCATGAAGTTGTTAAGGTCTTGTCTACCTGTATTTGCCCCACTCACCCAAACAAAATTAATTTGTATTTCTTTTATTTATATATTTCATGTTTCCCAGAAGAAGAATTTGAATTCCTTGAGGGCCAAGCACAGTGCCTGGGACATAGTATGCTGCTTAATAAATGCTTGTTGAATGTATTTGAACTGGACTAAATGACACTACAAGATTCTTTCCAGGCGAATGGATTCACAAGATTATGTTTTTAAATTTGCAAAATAGGGAATTTCTCACAATAATCAATTCATGAAGAAATATTCATTAAATGCCTACTAAGTGTCAGGCAACATACTAAGCATTGGAGATAAATATATAATGAATGAAATAATCTTGAATTACAAGAAACATACATTCTAATGGATGAGAAAACATGAATATTTATAAGTATATACAGAAAACTTATAAAGAGAATAATTATATAGGCCAGGCAATTAAACATAAGAAAGATTGAGAACACATCAGATATCAGAATCAAATTGCTGTCTTGAAAGAAATATATCTATATCTCTATATTCACATAATTACAAATATACATTTACATGTATATATACATGTATATATATACATGTATGTATATATAGATATATATACATTTACATGTGTATAGATTTGTGTATACATATATGTATGTATGTGCGAGTGTTTGCATAAGCATATTGAGAGAGAATTAGATCTGAAAGGAACCTTAGGTTCAGTTATTCCTGAGGTGTCAAATTCAGTATTAATGCAAATTAAAATGTAATTAGGAAATGTTTAACAAAATTAATGAAATATAAAAAAACCTAGATAATATTAATTTGTGGCTTTCTAACTAAACACATGACCATTGGTTGAGCCATTTCAAACTGAGTTTGATATAAATAATCCAGCCTAAGGATATCATTTTAAGATGAAGAAACTGAGAGCCAGAAATATTCTGTCATTTTCTCACAGTGCATAAGTAGTAAGTTACAAGCCTAATATTTAAACCCAAGCACCTTTGACTCCAAGTCTAGGGCTACTCTATCACCCTACTGTACCACCACCCTACCTTTCGATAAATAAACAACACATGTCTGAAAATTTGAATAAATCAAGTTTGATTGACACCTCACATAAGCTGATATACTTCTTGCCATTAAAAGCAAAATATTCTCAAGAATTCTAATAGAGTACATGGAAAAGAGTACTTCTCCTGTGGCTTTCATAACTGAGAGACTGATGGAGAAAGGAAGGCTTCTGGAAAGCAAACTCTGAGCCATAGAGGCAAATGGGTCCTGCTGGCAGAAGGTAATAAATCCTAGTCTGTATATACAAGGGAATGGAGTGGCTTGAAAGCCACACCTCTTTCAGTTTATACACATGGATCTAGCCCTGCTGTTACCAGTCAGAACACAAGCATTGATTTATGAAGGCTTGAGTGTTTGGAATTGTGTCTGCTTTGGGATCCAGCACATATTTCCCCTATTGGAATAATATAATTTTATCCTTGAACATATATTGAGTCTTCCAACAGTTAGCTGTTAGACCACCTATATAAGTACCCTGTTCCAAAACATATACACACTGGATGTGACCTTAGGGCTTTCAATCAAATCAAGATAGTACTGTCACAACTCCAACAATCTGAAAATTGCTTCAATACCAAACTTAGAAGAATAGTGACTACGATAAATTAATATGCTCTATTTCTTCTAAGAAATTCTAGTTCTCTGCTTGAAAAACACTAAATAGAGTACAGAATATTAAGACATTAGCTCAGATATTATCCATGAAAAAAAAAAAATGTAACTATTTAATCCAAATATCACAAGGGCAAAAGAAGAAGATTACTAAAGTAGAAAGCTATAGCTCTAGGACTCCTTCCCCAGCCCTCCAAAATAAAAAGATAGTACTGAAAAAGAAAATCTTTTTTTGTGGTGGGCAGCAGCAAATTGTTGGGGCAGCTATGTGGCACAATGGATTGAATAATAGGCCTGAAATCAGGGAGACTCATCTTCCTGACTTCAAAAATGGCTTCAGATACTTTTTAGCTGAGAAGCAAATCACTTAAACTTGTTTGTCTCCACTTTCTCATTTGTAAAATAAGCTGAAGAAGGAAATGGCACACTACACTGAAAGACTAAACAAATAGAAAGCAGAAAATTCCAGTATGTATTTCAAGTCCTTGGGTGCTTTTAAAAGTCCTATTATATATTTGTCAAGAGTGATACAGAGAAAGAGAGATTAGACCTTCTCCTCCAAGAGCTTTTTGGCTACCTTAATGACTTTTGACCTTTTGAGGCTTGAATTTAGATGTGCCCTGTCTTTAGTATGTAAATATTTTTAGATCTACCATTGAGTATTTTAATGAATTTCCATTTACTTACTGGCAATTCAATGCTTAGTGACTCTATCAGTCTTTAAAAGAGGAATTCTTGATTTTTTTTTTTTGTTATAGATTTTTCAGCAGTCTGGTCGAGTCTATGAACATCTTTTCTGAATCATGCTTTTCAATACATAAACTAAATTACCTTCTATTATGAAGGGAACTAGTTATATTGAAATATAGTTATTCAAAACATTAATAAAAAGTAAAAGCAAGTTCTTGGATTCCAGGTTAAGAACTTTCTGAAACTAACACAAGAGACATATGTTTGTTAATCTTCATAGAAAGAGAATTTGCCATTTTGGAGACCATTTCACATACAATGCAAATCAATTACAGAATATGAAGATTATATAGTCATCTTTCAGTCTACTCTATTTACAGAGGAAAAAAAATAAACCTAGAAAAAGAAAAAAATTAGCTGCAAATAATATAGATAGTAAATAGCAAACTGGAATTCTTGACCAGGTTTTTCCAATTCCAGATTCAACTTTCTTTTCATTACATTATGTTAGAATTC
Source organism: Sarcophilus harrisii (assembly GCF_902635505.1). Taxonomy (NCBI): domain Eukaryota; kingdom Metazoa; phylum Chordata; class Mammalia; order Dasyuromorphia; family Dasyuridae; genus Sarcophilus; species Sarcophilus harrisii. The sequence continues at coordinate 352,827,423 of NC_045428.1, forward strand.
TTACAAGGTGCTAAGTCAGTTATCTAATTCAGCATGGTACTTAACAGTTCTCTAGCTCACTAATGTATTTAGTACTCATTGGAGTTCTACAAGATTCACAAGTCAGAGAGGAGTCCAGGAGATTCACAAGTCAGGAAGGACAAGCCCACTAACCCAGAAGCCTACTCTCAGAGGCAAGACAGATTCATTCCCTATTCCACCTTTCTGCTGGCTGGAGGCTTTGGATTCAGAGAGAGATAGAGGCTGAAGGACAAACCTTTGGATTCAGAGACATTGAGAGGGAGCTCTTGGAACCAAGGAGAGACGTAGGCCTCTAAGAAAGCTAACTGGGCCCAAGGAAAGAGATAAGACTTAGAAGGAAAAAATAAAGGATTGGATTTTAACTGCTGGCTGCATTTGGGGTGATTATTATATTGAACTGAAAGTAAGGCTGCCTCCAGAAGCCACCCCCCACCAAGAAATCTGCTCCCAGAGAAGATTATACTTTAGAGAATACTACAACATCACAGTGCTACCCCCAGATAGTTGATATAAGCAGATGAAAAGCACCTAGTCCATACCTAGTAAGATCTTTTTGATATTTGCAATAAACCAAATGTAAAAGGTTCACATAAGATTCCCAGGAAATGTGAAACATTACAAACACCAGTGCAATATAGTTAAAAGAGATCTTAGAGGGAGAAAAAAGAGGGGAGGAAATAAGCATTTATTAACCACCCACTATGTATTAGGTACTATGCCAAAAATAACTTTCTCAGTAGTATCTCATTTGACTGTAGAGACTAGGATAGCATAATCTTCTTCTTGTTGATAGATTAGTATTACCAAGTATTATTTATTTATTTTATATAATTATTCATATAATTTCCAAATAAAATCATATTTTGATGTAAAATCATGATATTGAAGTGCCCTTGTGTTCTAGTCGCCATTGAAACAAAGATCTGCCAGATATTAACAAAACAGAAAATCTTCAAACATGGAATCAAGAATGGATTGTCTGAATAATGCATAGATCAGTTTATCAAAATTCAAAGACATATTACCAAAAAACTGGCTACTGATTAATTTTTTATCCACAGAAACTTATGAAGATCATTCAAATTCTCTGCCAAAGAAGGAAAAGAGAATGTTCCTGGTTTTAGGAGTAAATTCACTGATGAAACTATCAATCTTTAAGTAATTGAAATAGAAAGCTATATATGCCTAGATCTTAGCACAGGGCTTAGTACATAAAAGGAGTTTAATTAATACTTGTGGGTTGGTTAAGTGATATGTACAGAAGTTTTTGACATATGAATTCCCATTGGATACGGAATTTAATCAACCATTTTCCAGGAGAGAAGAAAACCATTCTTAATCAATTGAATCATAGACTAAAAACTGTGGATCTAAAGAAATGTATCCATTTTTTGATGGCATCAAGACATATTTATTGTTTCAGCTGAGCCAGATGATCAATAGTATTTATTAAGGACCGTGTGACAAATCAGAGAGTCCAGGGAAGAAAATGCCCTCAAGAACTGTATCTTCTGTTAGCTGACATAATTTGCACAAACTTGAGTACATACAAAATAGAGAAAGGGACCAAACTGTGATTTCATTGGTACAAGGAAATTCTGGATATAGAAACTCCCTCTCTCAAATAGTTTGGGACCTTGTTTATAAACATACTGTATAAACTTTGAAAACGACCAGCGGTTATATAACTTCCCCAGAGACCCACAACCAATGCATGTCACAAGTGACTGGGACTTGATTGAGATGTTTCTGACTTATTCTCTTACCTAGCCATATGGTAGTCATACCTATGACTTTGCCCACAAAAAATAAATGTTAGCTTCAGAGCAGAGGTATTAACAGAATAAGAACCTAAAGGGATACTTCTGGAAACTTCAAGTTAATAGAAGAATTCTATTCTGGGAGCAATACAGGGACTTGAAACACAGGCTGGGGAATTATGGAAATCTACTTTAGTTGTATTGGGGAGAAACTCACATTCTAGAAGGATAACTACCATATTTCTTCAAAAGAATACCCTTCTATCTCTGTAATCACAAATGAGGGAATTAATTATAGTATCAAATGACTGATTTGATTCAAGCAAACCAATGAGGACAGAGAAATTGTAGGCATTTATCTGGTCTTTGCTTCAATATGATGCCAAGAAAAAAAAATGGGAGATTGATCTAAGCCTATCAAGTTGTAAAGGTGGTAATCAATGGAAAGATCTGGTTCCATATTTATCCTGATAGACTAAAGGTTCTTAATCTCAGATCCATAAATGGATAGAGACAGAAAGATAGAATATTAAATAGATACATACCTATACATATGCATACATACATACATAGAGATATTCAACAATTGATTTTCTCTCTCTACATTTTGTTTTGAAAATATTCTGAATCATCCATGAGCAAATGGTTAAGAACCCTAGAAATATACTCATGCCTGAGTGTAATAACCAGTAAAATGTACTGTAAAATTCAAAGCATGGTCCCTGACTTTAAGAAAGCTTATAGTCTGCTAGCATATATTGTATATAAATACAAACTGTATGCAAAAAAGACACAATAATTGGGAAAGACATTGATTAATACCTAGAACAATAGGGGGATATCTGGGAGTTGATGCTTGACATTAATGTTGAAGGGCATTAAGACTTGCATGAAGTGCAATTCAGTAAGGAGAACATAACAGTCATAGACTGTGGAATGACACATAGTCAACAAGCAGGAGATGAAATATTGTTTACAACGAACTGCAAACAGGCCAATTTGGCTGGAATGGAGAGTACAAGAACAAAAGTAATGAGTTGTCAACCTAGAAATATAGGTTAGGGCCAGATTATGAGGGGCTCTAAATGTCAAATAGAGGAGTTTGAATTTTATCTTAGAAGTAATAGGGGAAAATATTTTCCTGACAACGTCTGTGGTGCCCTTTTCTACATGATTTTTGGAAAACCTTTTCATGTTTAAGTATTTTTCTTTTTTTCATAAATGGAAGCTATTATTGGGCAGGAATAAATGTTCCTGTAAGATAGTGAAATTCAACTTAAAACTCATAAACTACCAATTCAAGTCAGTTTTAAACTTGATATTGTTATTGTGAGTGACTTTTAAGAGCCTATTATTTTATAGCAACTCATATAGTATTTATATTATCAACATATACTCTATCTGACCTTTGACTTCTCCAGAGAAATACTTTCAATAGTGATCCATGAATTATATATTCAAAGTTATCAGGGTATCCTCTGTGCTTGATGGATTAGTCATTCCAGTGCAGTGAAAACAAGAGTTTATAAGCTTTGTGGTGCGAAGAAGGAAGGGCATTCTTTTAACTATAATTAAAGTGATACTATTTGACAGGTATTATAGCTTCCCTTTGACCCTACTTCATGGGCTTGCTCATTGCATGGTCTGAATTTCAATTCTATTGCTCTGTTGTGAATACAGTATAGAAATTGTTATTTTCAATTTTTACCCCCCATATTAAATATAGTGAGAATTCTGGTAGTTTTAAAAAGATCAATCTTAGGAAGTCCAAAAGAAAAGTAAAACGAATATGAGAGAATGCTTTAAACCAGTGGTTTTCAAACTTTTGTTCTCAGTATCTTTATACTATTAAAAAATTATTGAGGATTTGCCCAAAGCGTTTTTTGTTTATGTGAATTGTAGATATTTAACATATTAGAAGTAAAAAACTAATTTTGAATTTCTAGGCCTTTTCAAAGGGTTTCAGAAACTCCCAAGATTTTCTAAACCACATTTTGAGAACCACAGGTCTAAACCACATAACTGTGAAAACAATGACTTCATTCTGTGCTTCTAAGTTGTACCTTTAAGAAAAGAAACCTATTGATATTTTCATTGATACATTCAAAAGGTAGAATTTTTTATTTCAAAGGGACTTATCTAGTCCAATACCCACATGAAAGTGAAACTCCTCAAAAACAAAGACAAAAACAAAACAACAACCTGATAAGTAGTCATTCAATCTCTATTTGAAAATTTCAAGTGATAAGAAATTTGCTAAAACCCTTTCAGGTTTTGGATAGTTCTTTCTCTTAAGAACTGGGAAGAATGGAAGCCAAGAGAGTGCAAATTAGTTAACTTTTCCAAGCTAGTTAATTGGAAATTACTAAGTAAAAAGAGAAACAAATTTCCAAATAGAATCTCACCCTTAATACATATGATTCAGTTAATGTATTGGTTACATAACAAACTGTTCTCTCAACAATTCCTTGATGTTATACTGAGATTTTGTAGCTTCTCAGACTTCTTCCTGATATTCATGAGTAGCAGCCTCCACAATTGAATTGTTAAGGCACATATACATGATTTTTAATTCTAGTTTGAAAATAATCTAAAATTGGGCCAAGGCTTTGGCCAAAAATATCTCTATAGAAGAAATCAAATAGAATTGGCCTTAGCCATTCAGGCATTTGTAATAATTGGAAAGAGCAATTATTTTTGCCTCACATCAAGTTGTTACAATTCCAATATTATTGAATTATAGTATACATTTAAATAAAATGATAAATTTTTAAATTTGTTACAAGGACAATACATTATTGAGAAAAAGATGATTTCATACATGACTAGATTTCTTGTTTTTTGCCATATAATTTTAATGAGCTCACAGAAATGACTCTCACAACCTTGTTAATCTGCACTAAAAAAAAGCATTCTAAATCTTTTTGCATATTTCCCCCTTTTATGAAATTAGAAGCAGCATATTATATTAGTAAGAGAGCTAGACTTGGCAAAAAGATCTGTGTTCAAATCTAAAATATCACACATGCTATTTGGCCCTGATAAGTCATAACCTTTTGGATTCTCAAACAACTCCTAGGAAACATCAACTAAGTCCTAGGACAGAGGGTGGCGGAGTTCTGACATAGGCATTTCTCCATGATAAAAAAAAAAATCACAGATAGTTCCTGTAGAGGACAGAAACTATTGAGTTGATGCACTGAGGTCGGGACTACTGAGTGTTTGAGGCTAACTATTGATTGGACAATACCCTATGGGCATATGCTTGGAAAATGGTCCTTTCCACTATCCGTACTGGCTCAATGATTGGTGTATAGAAGATTGTAGGAGGGACTAGGGGGTGGAATAAGATTAGCCAGGGTCACACTCTTGGCGGTAGACAAGGGAGAAGGTGGTTGTGGAGATTCTGCTTCCATCTTGTTCAATCCTGTGTCTGGGGACCAAGAATAAAGATTAAGGACTTTTGCTTATCCTGATTCCGGCTGATTCTGGGGTGTCCTGAGTGCGAGCGCCATCATTATAAATTCCTGATTACCTCACTTAAACCTATTTCTCTTTTCTCTAGGAAGTTATAGTAAAGGTAAAAAGAAGCAAAAGAAGAGTATATCAAAGTGCAGGTAACATCCCTTTATCACTTCCTTTCCCCTGCTCCTATTGGGGAAAAAAAAAAAAAAAAAAGATGTAAAAAGAAAAGGCAGCTCACAAGGATCTTATCTAGTAGAAAGATTCTCTAGGAATTATTATGCTGGTCATTTTCCTCATAAATCACATCTTGAATCCCAGTGTCTTCTCGACTATGAAAAGCCAACCTGACTACATACAAAAATAAGGAAATTTAGAAAAGAGGCAAGTCAAAATAATAGAAATAGAGAACAATGGAAAGAAAAAAAAAGAATGAAGAATTTATGATTTTCCTCTAAGGAAAAATTGAACATGATAAATACAAGTAATACTTGAAGGTTTGAAACAAGATTGGATGATGCTGTAACTTTCATATCCTTTACATACCTGGGTTTTTCATATCTGGAATCCATTTTCATTCTCTCCTCCCCTCTGGCTTTTAGAATGTCCAGTTTCTGTCAAAATTCAATTCAAAGTCTCAAAAAAGCTTTTCCTGATTCTCCACACTCTCGAGAAAAACAAACAAAAACAAACAAAATCTCCATATTTCTTATCTATTTTAACCTCCTTATATGTATACACACATACACACATATACACATATGTATGCATATATGTATATATTTTTTTCCAGATAGAAAGAAAGCTCCTTATGGAAATATGTTTAGAAAAATTGCACTTGTTTAACCTATCTTTGATTGCTTGCCATCTTGAGAAGGCAGGAGGGGGAAAGAGAGGAAGAAATTTGAAACACAAGGTTTTGCAAAAATGAATGTTGAAAATTATCTTTGCCTATATTTGGGAAAAATAAAATAGTATTTGTTTTACAGGGGGAAGAATCTGCTTGTGGACAGGCACCATTTCATTTTTATCACTATTTTCCAAAGTCCTGGGACAGTGACTGACCCACAAGAGGTCCTTAATAAATGCTTTCAATTAATCAAAGGACCCTTGCAGAAGCATGCCATTTTAAGTTGCTTACTCCCTCTGGAAGAACAGTTGTTAATTGGATTAATTTACTTGAGTAAACTAATTCTATTCAATTGAAATGTCATTGTATATCTGAAAACACCTGTAAAACACAACCAACTTCTCTGCCTGAAAGTTTTCTCATTGTGTTTTGTGTTTACTTGTTCCCCAGCAGGGTCTGCTGATGCTAATGGACTCACAGCAGTACATCCTACTTCAGTTATTACAGGTCTAATTCAGTCATTAACATTTCATTAATGGACTGGCCTCCTAGCTGCCTGCATGGCTGTCTAGATATTGATGAGCTCTCTGCTATAGGAAATGAGTATTTAAGCTGGACCACTTTATAAGTTTATTGTCATAATGAGGGCTTTGCCATAAAACACATTGACTCTTTCCTGAGATTAGTCAGGTATTCCTATTAAAACAGGAGGTGAGGATTACAGACAATCATTTTTTAAATTGGTGAGTAAACTTTAAAACAGCACAATAATGTTAAAAAGAAATTTGATATTCTCTCAAACCCTTTTTAAATAAGGTAGAGTTTCCCAATGCTTATGCTCTCATCTTTTAAATTTTGCACCTTTAGAAGACCCATTGACTCTTCCCAGCCACCAGAGTAAAAATTTTAAGTAGTGCTCTATTAAATAATGTCCTATTGGCCTCAGGTAAATAGTTCACTCAGAATAGACTAAGCCCCAAGAGAATAAGCCTTCCTTAATTTAGTGAAAAGTAATCAAGGTTTTAAGAATAGTAGGGGGAAATGTAAATTTATCCAAAAAAATAACATTTGCCCAGACCCTAAGGATAAATTCCTGTACTGAAATATGAAAAGGAAACTGTTTTCCTTCATCATTTACTTCTAAAAGAAATAATAGCTTTACTCTTTTCAAACAAAGCACATATCTGAAATATGTTAAAATAATATAAAAGTCTTTGACAGAACTCCAGAGATATCTCTTTGTTCCACAAATCAGTAAGTATGGATATTCTATTTGAAGACTTTTTTGAACACCCAAATAGGAATGTGTTCCAGTTCCATAGAAGAAGTACCCTTATAATGTTCATGCAGAAAAGGGACTTCTTATGAATAGTAAGGTCCTCCCAATTTTCCTACTCACAGATGCCATTGTACCAATCACGTCCAACCATGGAACATGAAAAAACTTACTAGAGCAAACTATAAGCTGCTCCATCCATCAGCCTAACCATCCATTGTAGCAAAACAAATCATATGTAAAGCATATGTAAAGTATATATTGTCTAGATTATGAGGTACCACACATTGTGCGTGCCATGGAGTTATTCCAGGGAGATCTGCATCTAGAACAAGAAGTGAACATAGATAATGAGTTGGGTGCAGGGCTAAGTAAGGAAGAAATTAGAACAGATCACAGTTAGGAAATTTCACAGTCCTTTCAACAATCCCAAAATTACTGCCACAAAAACTGTCTCTTTAATACTAATAATGTTCTATCATTGAGTTTGGCTGCCAATGATGTGCTTTCACTTGTTAAGAGAATCTAAATTGCAGATGAATTAAATGGCAATGGAAAGATTCGTTGTAGCCTATAACTTCTAACTAACAATGACTTTCCCTTGAGAAATGAGTTAAAGGACATTAACAGAGATAATTATGGTGAAAAAGGAAATGAATAAAGGACAAAAAAGGTACAGCCTCAGTGCTACATCAATACACTTAAGAAAGTTTTAAAAAAATTGATCCCTAGTCTGGCTATGCTAAATCTTCTTGTAAATCTATGCAAAAATCACAAAAGGACATGGATTATAGTCACACAGGACAAGAAGACTTGGATGGAAAAGTGACTTGTGAAGGTCACTTAAAGTGAAGAAGCATGCCTAATGATTAAAAAAATAATAAGTCCACTTACGTATCTAAATATCTCCAGTTCAAAAGCAAAACTTCTAGTCAAACAGGGTACAATCTTTGGCCCTGATTTGGTTGTTGTTTAGTCATTGCTCAATCATTACAACTCTTCATGAACCCATTTGAGATTTTGTTGGCACAGTTACTGGAGTGGTTTGTCATTTCCTCCTCCAGCTTATTTTACAATTGAGGAACCAAAGCAAATAGTTAAATGACTTGCCTGAGGTCACACAACTAGTCAGTACCTGAGACTGGATTTGAATTTATGATAGTAGGAATCTTGTAATGAAACCCACACTTTGTAAGACCAGATGGATGGTATCTTGATAATTTGTAGAAGCTAATAGGATAGATAAAATTATTTAGGAGAGAAAGTCCTTTTGTTCCTATGTAGAATTTTTATTAAATTCCTCTTAGAAGTAGCTTTCTGCTTCAAGGTTACTCTGCTGTACTCTGAGTTTGTGCATCTCTGCTGATTCTACAGATAACTTGTTTATTTGAGGCTAAGATTATACTCATTAAAGTTTCTTTCTTTCTCAGACCATCTTTTTCTATATTTGTCGATGTTTATCCTCAATTTACCCTTCTCTGCTCATGGATAGATGCATGATATTCTATTAATCTAGAATTTTCAGTATTATGGTCAGTGCAAAATTGGAGAAAGGCAAAAGAATCATCATTAGCACAGAAGGAAGAATGATTTGCTTTAAGAAGTGATTCTGTGCTATTCCAAACTGGAGTTTTACTACCATGAATTTTGTTTCCTGCTACAGTGAGCATGGTAACCTCATTTGGTTATGGAGTCAACTCTTTTCCTTTCGATATAAAGACATTAACAACTTATAAGAAGAATACAAGGGGTTGACCATCTTGTTTATACACATAAAAACTTCATTGTGCTTTTAAATGGCATTTGATATGCAATTCTTATGGGGATTTGAACTCCCTTACATAGATAGTATTTTATAATCTTTTGTCACTTGAGGATAATTAGACCTATTCAAGAGATGAAATATGAAAAAAATGTGATTCATAATTTGGAGAAAGATTCCATATATAAATTCTGGCTCCAGTTTGTTTAAGTATTTCTAACTTATTACCAGTGAATTTATTCAATTTTTAAAAGTCTTGTAAGGAAGAAGATGAAAAAGAATTGGGGTAAGGACTAAGTCCTTAGTTTGGAGGAAAAAGTACATAACAAATTGACAGAAAATAGAAAAATATATTACCTAGATTCCCTATATTACTGTATTCCCATAATTCACAATGTGAGATCACAATTCTAGTCTGTCTCTATTCCTATTACAACATTACTTAGGGCCATCCTAATTTCTAGGATCATGATATGTGATGTAGTTATAGATGTTGAGGCAAATTAGCATGATTAAATACAACTCTGAGGTACCACTTCACATTTCTCAGATTGGCTAAGATGACAGGAAAAGACAATGATGAACGTTGGAGGGGATATAGGAAAAGTGGGACACTGATGCATTGTTGGTGGAGTTGTGGAATGATCCAATCATTCTTGAGAGGGATGTGAAACTATGCCCAAAGGGCTATAAAAACTGTGCATACCCTTTGACCCAGAAATGCCATTACTAGGTCATTATCCCAAAGAAATCATAAAGGAGGGAAAAGGACACACATGTACAAAATATTTGTAGCAGCTCTTTTTATAGTAGCAAAGAAATGGGAAATGAGTATATGACCATCAATTGGGGAATGGCTGAATAAGTTGTATATATGAAGGTAATGGAATATTATTGCTCAATAAAAAATGATGCACAGGCTGATTTTAGAAAGATATGGGAAAATTTATAGGAAATGATAATGAGCGAAACAAGCAGAACCAGGAATGTACTGTGCACAATAACAACAAGAATACGCAATGATCAACTATGAAAGACTTGGTTCTTTGCTGTGGTTTGGTGATTCAAAGCAATCCCAATATATTTTGGACAGAAAATGCCATCTGCAACCAGAAAAAGAACTAAAGAGACTAAATGTAAATTAATACATGAAATGTTCACTTCTTTTTTTCTGTATTTTTAACACTTCATGGTTTTTCTCTTTTGCTCTGATTTTTCTTTCCTAAAATTATTCATAAAGCAATGTGTTTGAAAAATAAATTTAAAAGAAGAAAAAAAAAGAATTATAATTTTGTTCTTTGGCCACTCTACACTCTCTACAAGTATGCCTCAATATTCTTGTACACTAATTTTAAGTTTACTCTTCTCCAGAGCTCTATATGTGTTTGTAGGCAATTATGCTCAAATTTAGATTTTGTACAAACATTTTTTTTCCTCTGCAACCTTAGTAAATATTTATTTAAAAAAACTAATTTAAGTATAACTGACCGATGTTAAGGGGGAGCATAGTGTTTGGGGCTCACAAACAACAATATAAAATTCGAGTCACTGAGGATTGTTCAAAAAACCTTGAAAGTAGTAATGGCTCACAGATAACCAATTGAAGGGAATCACTTCTTAGGAAGTACTATAATAAATTTAAAGGAAGATCTAAATGTTTATCTATTCAACTCCCTCATAAGTAGAAAGTAGCAGATTAGGAATTTATATCTATATCCTCTGACTCCAAATCCAATATCCCATGGTACTTTACAATGACCACTGGCAAACTTAACTAAATGTATTCATTTCACCATTTTCATCCATGCAGCTCCAGGTTCATGAAGATTCAAAAGATTTTTCAAGAACTTATTGATCCATAAAGTTTTCTTCATAAGGAAAGAGTTCTAGGCTTGGTTTGCTACTAACTAGCAATGTGACCTCTGGGCTTCAATTTAGTTCTCTGTAAAATGAAGGGGTCTAACTAAAGAATCTCCAAGGCCTCTTCCAGCTGGAAAATTCTATGGTGCTAAGCTTTGCTTAAAGTGGGACAATCAGATCCTGCAGTATGAACTCTATCCCCAGTTCTCCTATTAAACAAATTGCTATCTTCCTGTGCCATAGAGAATTGAAATATACTGTATCATATCATACAAATTTCTAATGCAAGTACTTTGTGAAAATTACTAATTTGATACCATAATTATGCTTGTAATGTAAAAATATTAAGTATAACCATATTGCCTATAACTGTACATGGAACTTATATTGATGCAATAAAATGTATTTCAATTCCATTACAATAACTTTATTGTATTCTTTAATGGCATCCACAATTTAAAAAGAAAAAAATAAAGCAGTCAGAAGGAGCTTGGTTTGGGGACTGTAAATTCTCTACAAGTGCATAATAGTGATAATTAGAGAGTTTTCTGTTAAGAGTCCACTGAACACCTCTATTTTCCCCACCATGGTAGGTATATTCAAAGCATAGTTACTAGCAGAAGCAAGATTTAGTTTGAGTCCATGTAAAGCCCTAAACACAAAGTTGCCTTAATATTTGCTATCCTTTTTCTAGACTGTGATTTCTGCTTTATAAATGAGAAGTCTTTTTTATTCTATTCTACATTTGCATTTTAATACCTTGAAATTTCAGTCATTTGAACTATGTTTTACACATAGAAAAAGGGCTATTCCCATTAGGACAATTGATGTGCATTTTTTCCCCAATGAAGTGACATTAGGCATTTCTAAAAAGCAACAATGATAGGGGACCAGGAGAAACAAAGGATGGTGTATGAACTTGCTCAAGTATTTTCTCTAGAAAACTTTCAGATAGAGACATATCAAACAGAGGAGAGGGAAAAAATATGAATTATTGGACGGTTGACCAAGAGCATCATTTAAACACATGGACCTGGGCTCCTCTTGTCTGTCAGAGTAAATCGAATGAAAAGCGAATCTTAACTCTCAATGGGATAGGAAAAGGAGGGAGAGAAGCAGTCAGCCGAAATGTCATGACTTACTTCTCTGTGGGTGTCAGCTTGACTTCACGGAAATGGCAGACTGCTTTGATTTTCTCATCAGGACAAATATTTTGTTCCTTTACAACAGAGCAGAGTCCAAATTGGATGGCCTAACAGATGAGTGTGGCACATTGTATTTGGATGACACTCAATTCTGAGTTACATGTTTTTTTGGCTTTTTTTTTCAGATGAGAGTATATAAAGAATGTGAATTATGTGTATTTGGAATTTAAATGTCATTACTAATGTAAAGAATACCAGGCTAACCAGTCTGCACTTACAAAACTGACACATCAGATTTCTCTCTGCTCTCTCTATATGACCTGAAACTTTTATAATGTGTGAATCACTCTATCAGCCCTTGTTATTGACTTATAATCTTCTACTAGTTTTGACTAATTTACTAAGAAATTGTGTTTTATTTAAGCACTCTTCAATACCATCATTTATTGCTTGCCATCTCTTTACACATTATAATAAGAATTGAAAGAAGTATAAGACACAGTAACTGTCCTCAGGTAGCTTATATTGTAACAAGTTTAAAAGGCACAGGCTCAGGAAAAACACACACACACACACACATATATATATATATATATATATATATATATATATATATATATATAAAGAGTTGTAAACAAAGTGCTTTTTAAGATCAAAGGGAGAAGTCTTTGTATAAGTTACATAATGGGATTCATATAAGGTTTTGTGGACAAGGCAACACCTTTGTGGGTCTTTGAAAGCTGGGTATGAGGTAGGGGAGAAAATGAAACCAATAATGTTGTCCTCTGAGGAAAGATGAGAAAAATGATATCTTTTGTCTTTGCAGAGGTGGGGAACTATGGGTATAGAATATTACATATGCTGTCAGATTTGGATGATATGATGGTTAATTTTGTGGACATGCTTTTTTTCCTTCTCTCTTGAAAAAATGATATGAAGGATCACCCTCTGGGTCAGAAATTAATATAAAAACAATTTAAGGAGGAGAAAAGATGGATAACATTACCAGACAAAAAAGAGAATAATTTAACAAAATTATCAGGAGATGATAGCAGGAGAATATAGGCAATGTGTTAGAAGTAGAATTAGAACATCCCCTCCATTCTTAGAGCTTTCTTTTGGCCTCAGATTACCTTGTATTCAATTAACTGTTTACTGGTTATAGAGTGAGGACAGCTGGTTGTTTTTTTAGTATGTTTTTATCACTTTTATTTACTTGGCCAATTGAAAATAACCCTGTTTGGCAGAAATTAGGTGCATAGAAGGGAGTCTTATGAGTAATACCAGATTTAGTGGACTTTGAATGCCCTGCAAAAGGGTTTGAAGTTTCTTCAGTAAACAATGAAGAGCTACTGGAGTATATAGGACAGGAAAGTAACATAATCAGATCTATATGTAAGAAAGATTGTCCTGCAAATAGTAAGATTTTAAAAATTGGGATAGGTGGAGGGAAGGAAGGGAAAATATGCTAGAAGTTTAGAAGTATATTACAATAGTCCACGGCAGTAGCAATGAAGACTCATAATACACTTTTAACAGAAGGAAAAGAAAGAAAGACTGAATGTATAAGATGCTGCAAAGTCATCACATCACAATTTTAGAGTTGGAAAGGACCTTAGAAGTCATCTAGTCTAATCCTCTCATTTTACAGATAAGAAAACTGAGCCTCAGGTAGTTTAAGCAATTTGTTTAAGGTTATTGAGGGAATAACCACTTATTCATGATTTCATAAGTCATGATTTAAACCAGATTATCATTCTTGATGCTGTACTAGATCTTGGTAACTGATGAATATGAAGCATGGAAGAAAAGGAAAATTGAATAAAACAAAATTTTAAACAAGGGCAGTGCTAAACAGGGGTGCCTCAGTTGGGGGGAGAGAAAAGTCAAAAGTAAAAGCGATTCTGAGGACAAAGGGAAGAGAGTGATTTTGATTTCATATCTGTTGTAGAGAAGGTTCTAAAAGAATTTTTAAGACAGGGATATCTGGAGTCAATTACAGATAGTAATAATAGTTTAAAAATTTATATTGTATTTTAAAGTTTGAAAAGTATTTACAAATGATCTCTCATTTTATTATCACAAAAACCCTAGGAGGTAGGTGTTAATTGTTATTGTCTCCATTTTATAGATGAGTAAACTAAGGCAGACAATGGATGAGACAATTACATAGTAATTGTCTAAAGTCACAATTCGGGTCTCTCTTGTGAAGACCGCGTATTTTAAAATCAGCCAGTCAGGAATTCAGGTTAGGGGAAAATCGTCAGTCTTTATTTTCAGTGAAGAAAGATCTGAGGTAGAACGGAATCGACAATAGCAATGTGTGCAGCTGAGTCAAGAAGCTAGCTAGACCAGCAGCCACACGACCAACGGCTAGGAGTATGAAACCAAGGTCAATCTCCCCCAGCTTCTCTTCCTGTCTCTCTCTCTGCCTCCACCCACCAAAATCATCATCTCCTATACAACACATCAGGACCTGCACAGAGAGTGGGCAGGGACCATTCTTTATCCAATCATGTATACTAATAGGGTATAGTCCAATTACTATTTAGCTTCACGTGCTTCAGTGCATCAACTCAAGCCTCAGCCCATTATACTCTCTAATTAAAAGTCAAGCTCTATAGCTATGATGCCTCCGACATGGTTCTAGATCAGACCTAGAACACAGAAAAGAATTTAGCACAGTAACACATTTTTCAGTCATTGGCATTGGAGCTTCAAATCACATATTTAAGATATAAGAAAGAAATTAATAAGGTAGGGAGGAGATAGGAGATTCTCAAATAGATTTTTGAGGAGTATCTTCAAGAAGCAGTCAGGAAGAAGATAAAGAATTAGGAAAGAATTTAGAAAGGCATAAGATAAAGAAGGATAATATAATGATTTTTTTTTAATAAGACAGCTAAGATCAAATGCATGGTGACAAACTATAGAGAGTTCAAGAAAAATGAAAACAGAAAAAGGAAAGTGTACTGAATTTTAACTTTAGGTCATAAACAATATTAGAGTAACTGTTTTAAATAAGTCATAAAATATTGAAGACAATTTGCAAGAAACTGAAGAAATATTAAAGTGAAAAAGTAGACATATGATAGAAAAGGGGAAGAGAACAATAAATGCTTGGGACAGGAGAGAATAAATTTCTTATATCAATACCTGATATTGTAAGCACATGGAGAAAGAACCTGAAAATGTCTGAAAAAGAATAGATGACCCCTGGAATGAAGTCCTAGCAAAATTAAGAGGAAATATGATTGAGTGCATAGATGGAAACATTAACCTTATTGAAGATAAAAGAAATTTCTTCTGCTGGGGCATGAGGCCAGTGAAGCTGATGAAATTTTGAGAAATTAATGGAATAAAGGAGTGTTAAATGCATTTGATCTTCTTAGAACAATGAATGTAGGGAGTAGCTAAGTGACAAAATTAATAGAGCACCAACTATGGATTCAGGAGGACCCAAGTTAAAATATGACCTCAGATATTATCTATGTGACCCTGGCCAAGCTACTCACCTCTTTTTTGTCTCAGTTCCCTCCTCTGTAAAACAAGCTAGAGAAGGAAATGACAAACCATTCTAGTATCTTTGTCAAGAAAACCCCAAATGAATCTCAGAGTAAGTCACAACTCAAAATATTTGAACAACAATAACAACAACAAAAATGAACATCTAACTGGGGATTGGGTAAGAGTAAAATACATGTGGAGCAAACATGGAAAGCTCAGTGTGAAATTTTACACCATTAATTTGTAATAGGTGAAATGGACTCTTGTGTTTTTGTTTTGTTTTGTTGTTGTTGCTGTTATTATTAGTTTCTCCAATCATGGTCAACTATTAGAGCAGGAGCAAAGAAGTGTGATCTTGGAGGAATTGAGAATAATCAGAAATGAAGACCTTTAGGCAAGAAAAAATAGGAAGTTAGGAGAGCAAGGAACATGAAAATGGTGGCCCCATAAAGTCAAGAATAGTTTTGTAAACAAGTGAAGTCAGAAGAGAAGAAATGGGGACTGATAGAGCAGTATACCTCTATCTTTCCTTCTTAGAGAGTGATCCCATATAACAAAAAGTGTTTTCTTTAAAGAGGAAAAACAAAACAAAACAAACAAAAAAAAACCAAACAAACAAAACTCATCAATATTTGAATAAGTATAAAAATATACCTACTGTGTTATATCTGTGGATCTCTCATCTCTACAAAGGGATGATTTACGGTGATGTCTCTTCACTTTAATTCTACTTTATCTTTATAATTGTGTTCTTTAATTTTTTTTGATGTGTAGTGAATTTTTTTTTTCATTTACATTGTTGTAGTTTCCTATGTATATTGCTTTCTTGGCCTTGTTCACTTTGGTACATCAGTTCATACAAATGTTTCCATATTTTTCTATATTTGTTACATGCTTATTTTTTTATAGCACAGTAATATTCTATTATTCAATAATTCTATTACTAAAAAATATTAACTCCTCAATTGAGAGGCATCTATTGTGTTTCTAATTCTTTATTTTCACAAAACAACAACTACAACAACTGTTGCTATAAATATTTTGATGCATATGGGTTCTTTATTTGTATCTATGGCTTCCTTGGTGTATAAACTCAGTGATGAAGTATCTGGTTCAAAGGCTATATTTACTTCTGTTTTTAATATTTCTCTGTTGATTTATCCACATATGCTCAAGTTCTTTAATTTGTCTTGTTTCTTGAATCTCTGGAAATTTTAATCTTTTTTTTTTTAATTCCCCTCATTTTCCCATTTTTACTTTCTGACTCAATTTCTTTTGATCCTGGTTTCCTTGGAGGGTGTATCTCAAAATATCTGTCTCCTCCAAATCTGTGCAATTTATAATTCACTAGGTCTAGATCCCTACTCTAAATGGCTTGAGTGGACAGACCTGGACATATTTAATATTGAACTCTTTCTCTCAGGCATGATGAAGTGCTGCAGAGCTTTGATCCACACTTCACACATATCTTGTACTGGTATCCTGCTCTGTTCCCTCTTGTCTTCAGTTCTCTAGCCTGGAATTAGTAATTCAGAGATCTCCTATGTTGGTACTAAGACTTGCGCTCCCATAGTTCAGAGTTCTGGTTGGTTCCACTCAACTCCAGAGAGCATGAAAACAGTTAGTTTTGACTATTTTTTGATACATAGCTTGTGTTTTGGAGAAGTTTGAGAGTTTATGTGTATGAGAGAAAATGTCCAGTCTTTTGTCTTCTTTATGACTCATTTGACTATATTACTTTTTAAAGGGACATTTAGCAATCTTCTAATGCTCTTTCTGTATCTAATCTCTCTTTCTGTTTCTATCCATGCTTCTGAGAGCCTCCTAATTTCCCAGATATGAACATGAATTTCCTTTGCTTGAAAAGCTTCAGGGTCTTCCTATTGCATATAGAGTAGAATATAAAGTCCTGATGAGACTTTCAAGTCATTTATGCTCTATCTCTAACCTATCCTTTTGGCTTTATTTTATCTGACAATCCTTCATTGGCTCTAAGTTTCCAAAAAATGGACTTCTAAAGGAACTGAAGTGATGAATAGAATACTAACTCGGGAGTCAGGTATCTCTGGCTTCTAGCCTTGCATCAAATATCAAGTAGGTATATAAATCTGAAGACATCTGTTAACTGCTTTGAGTCTTAGAGATTCCTCTACAAAATCACAGAGTTGAACTTAATGATGCCTTTTAGCTCAGAGTCTGTGTGATGCTATGATCTGATTTGCTCCTTTCTGCCTCAGTGCATTTCTAAAGGTTCTGCTCTGTGCCTTGATTATTTCATATTGTACATTGAAGGTCTTTTTTTCTTTTTCTATATTTTTTAAATTTTAAAGCACAGCTTTGTTACCTTAGCCAGGAGATCTTTCCTAATTAACCTAAATAAATATGATCTTGGCCTCTTCATATTATGTATAACTCTTTTTCCACAGCTATCCTTTGCAATCACCTTTTGTTTTGAATTATATCTTATCTATATATCATGTCTTAATTCTCCCATTAGATTGGAAACTCCTAGACAACAATGTCATTTGATTCCCTACAATTGGGCATGGAATCCTATAAATGGTTATTGTTATTCAATCATTTCAGTCATGTTTGACTCTTCATGAATCTTTTAATTATTTTTCTTGGCAAAGACACTAGAGTGATTTGCCATCTCCTTCAAGTTTTCCTGACACATGCACTGCATCATCTAGCTACACATAGAAATGGTACATGCTTATAAATGTTTGTTCAATTGAATTGAATCCCCTATTTTTGTTTTCACAAAAAGGATTTTTAGATCCTCATGTAAGTGCTGACACAAAACATGAAATCTCAACCACACCTAGAATTCCTAGAACATTTTGAATTTCAGTTAGGATGCTCACAAGGAATGTGTAGTCTCAGAGTTTAATATAAAGTAAGTTAAATAAGTTGGTCAGGTAGGAGAAGTAGGTGTGAGAGTCCTACAGGGCATTATGTCTGTAGACATTATTTAGTGCTAAGTAACCATGACCACAAATTTAACATGCTAGCTCATGCCAGAGCAGTCTGAACCACAATGAATGTGGGTTCTGGTTGGTTCCACTCAACTCCACAGAGGATTATCAAATTTGTCACAGTTCCCAGCAATCAGGCTAGGACTCTAGCAACCATTCTTCGGTGTCTAATAAAGTGGCTACATGCACAGATAGTAAGTATAGAATTCATAATCTTGCACTCATGGTACTCCTTGTTTTAGTATAGATATTCATGTTCTTCCCATATTTTGAGAGTGGAGAAGGGAGAAAATCTGAGAAGTTTGGGTATTGCCATCTCATTTCTACGCAGGAAATTTTGGAGAATAGATCTTGGCTGTGGATAAATGTGCTTTTTTCTAAGAAGCTTTGGTATCTACTTTTTGAGATCAACAAAGTGACATTTTTATGTCCCATACAGAAGTTGGTATTCATTGAATATCTTCTGAATACTTAATAGATCGAGACCTTGACATTCAAGCTGTCCATGATTCTGCTTCATTATAATGGGGTCCTTCTGTTCTTTGTAGTAACGTATGCCCCATGGAGAGATCACCTGATATGCCAAATTTCATTCTAATGTGGATTGTAGTCCATTACATTTCTAATATTCATTGAATTAGAAGGGGTTTCCACTCTTCTTGGCTCTAACACTTATTTTATATTCCAGGTTTACAGTTTTCTGTTATAAATATTAACTATAAGACATAGGAGGTACTAGTGATGCCTCAGCTTTGCCCTTCTAAATCCTGTCATTTAGATCTCTTGGAATCAATGTCCTCTTACCAGCAGAGGTCATGGACCTAATGAGGAAACTCAAAAGGTCTTTCAAGCTGCTCCCCTGCTGCTCAGGAGGAAACTTGTTCAAAGGCAGTGAGTAATGTAACACCCTGTGTGAGTTAGGAAAAAGAAATCCTTCCCAGCTTCTGACAATCAGTTTGTGCCCTTAAGTCTGAGGCTTAATTCACCTTTACCATACCCCCCATCTTTTTTAGAATGTTATTAGTGGTCATAAAAATTACCCACTTCCATCTTATATCTAGCCAGAGTATTTAATTAAATGACCTCCCTAAGCCAGGAATTGTGCAGGTTAACTATTTGCGGGAAAGTTATTTCCTTTTATTTGTTCTAAATTTATTGCAGTTTAAGACCATTGAGCATCCCTTTGCTCTCATATTCAACACTGTGGAAGCAGGAGGGATTGATTGGCTATACATGGACCTTTCACTGTCCTGACTCAGTTTTCTACACATACATAAACCTTTTCCCAAGGTTGGGAGATCATTAATTTATTCATTTTAATGTGCAGAATCATTCTTTTTTCTCTCTCATCTGCCAGTTTTATGCTCCCTCCAATCTGCTATTGTGACTCTATAGGGCACAAGTCCATTTTTTCCTGATCTACTTTGTAGGATGGACTCAGGAGGACTAAGATATGTATTCACCCCAGTATTCTTTTCAAATGAGAAGAGAATAAGTCAATCTAGAGTCACTCAACCAGCATTTATTAAGGATTCACTACATTTCAGGCAGTGTGATAAGTATGTGAGGAAAGGCAAGAATGTAGTTCCTCCACTCAAGGAGCACATGTTGTAATAGGGGAAACCACATCTAAATAGCTATGTATGAATAAGATATTTACAAAATACATGAAATGGATGGAGGCAGATGGCAATACAGTGGATAGATTTATTGATCCAAAAGTCAGAAATACATGAGTTCACATAAAACCTGGCCATTTACAAGATGTGTGATCCTGGGCAAGTCACTCAATCTCAATTTGCCCCAGTTTCCTCAACTATAAAATGGAAAAAAAAAATAGCACTAATTTTACAAGGCTGTAGTGAGTATCAAATAAAATAATGTTTTTAAAAATGGTTAGCAAAGAGCAGACATATAGGAGATCCTATGTAAGTGTTTATTCCCTTCTCTTATTAATGCTTCTCTTACTAAATTTTACTAATGCTAAGTAAAATTTAAGTTTATTCTTAAAAGAAAGTATTGGGGAATGTAGGTGGGTCCGTGGATGGAACATCAAACCTGGAATCAAGAAGACCTGAGTCCAAATTTGGTCTCAAACACTTGACTCTGGTCAAATCACTTAACCCAATTGCCTCAAAAACAAAGAAACAGAGGGGACAGAGCCAAGATGGCAGAGAAAAGCAGGAATTTGTCCAACCTTTCCCCCTACTTTAAATTTCTTTAAATAATGACTCTAAACAAATTTTAGAGCATCAGAAAACGCAAAACGACAAAGTGGAACATTTTCTAGCCAAAGGCAGTTTAGAAGCTCACCAGAAAAGGTCTGTGACAATAGAGTGGAAATTCAGCATGCAATCCTGGTGCAGGGTGTACTGGCCCAGTTCTGGTCCCAGTCCCAGCCTCAGCCCCGTCCCCAGCCCAATCTCTGAATCAGTAACAGTACTGGTGATTTCCAGACTTTGCAGTGTAGAGACACCAAAGAGGAGTTGGGAGGTGAGCAAAAAAGGTCTGTGGAACCACAGTGGGAGCCCAGCACACAATCTCAGTGCAGCCTGGTCCTGGCCCCAGCTCCAGCTCAGCTTGGACTGCAGTGTTAGCAAGACAGGACCTCTGAAGCAGTTCTATCAGCCTGGGATCACCAGGGAGAACTCATAAGGTCAGTGGAGAGGGTCTGAGGTGAGAGTCTGGTGTACAGTCCCAGTGCACGCACCTCCAACTAATGGAGCCCTAACGCCAGTTAGTACACTAGATCTTACAGCTACCCACTAGATGTGGGGACACATCTAACAGCTCCAAGGTAGAAAAGAGTGCTTGTGGTCAGATTTCTAGAAGGATTTCTGAATGCATAAAACCCCTGAAGCTTGGGACAGTGCACCCTCCATCTTGAAAATAGAGCTGTACTTTAACAAAGAGTTAAATGTCAAGTAATAGGCTAGGAAAATGAGCAGAAAACAAAAATAAAAAAAAGTTTCTAATAATTGAAAGTTATTATGGTGACAAGGAAGATCAAAACATAAATACAGAAGATGATAACAAAGTCAAAGCTCCTAAATCTAAAGTCTTCAAGAAGAATAAGAATAGGCTCAGACCATGGAAGAGTTTAAAGGGGACTTTGAAAATCAAGTAAGAGAAATAGAGGAAAAATTAGGGAAAGAGTTGAGAGAAGTGCAAAAGGAAATATAAAAAGCTAATAAGGAGAAGAATTTTTTGAAAAGCAAAACTGGGCTATTGGGAAAGAAGCTCACTGAGGAAAATAATTTCTTAAAAATATAATTGAGCAAATGGAAGCTAATGGCTTTATGAGAAATCAAGATACAATAAAGCAAAATTTTAAAAAATGAAAAAAGAGAAAAAATGTGAAATATTTCATTGAAAAACAACTGACCTAGAAAATAGATCCAGGAGAGATAATTTAAAAATTATTGGTCTACCTGAGAGTCATGATCAAAAGAGCCTGGACATCATCTTTTAAGACAATATCAAGAAAAACTGCCCTGATATTCTAGAACCTGGGTAAAGTAGGTAAAGTGGGTAAAATAGAAATTGAAAGAATCCACCTGAAAAAGATCCCAAAATGAAAACTCCCAGAAATGTCATAGTCAAATTATAGAGTGGAGCCACAGACAGGATAACCAAGATTTAGCAGCTTCTATATTAAAAAAAAAAAAAAAAAACACACACACACAGAGGACAGCTCTAAAGTCAGGAGGACCTGAATTCAAATCTAGCTTCAGACACTTAATACTTCCTAGCTGTGTGATCCTGGGCAAGTCAGGTAACCCTAATTGCCTCAGCAAAAATAAAAACAAACAAAAAACAGAGGGCTTGGAATATATTTCTAAGAGCAATGGATCAAGATTGCAAGCAAGCAAAACAGTATAATCCTTCAGAGGAAAAGTGGCTATTCAGTGAAACAAGATTTTCAGGCATTTATAATGAAAAGGCCAAAGCTGAATAAAACATTTGATTTTCACTTATAGGACTATGGAAAAGAATAAGGAGATAATCAGGAAAGTGATATCATATAGGACATCATAATGTTTATCTGTTTACATTCCAGAGGAGCAGTTATGTAAATAGAGAAAAAGGGATATGAATAAATGTTGTAAAAATAGAAATGACAAGATTTGAAAGATTTAATATTGGCTTGGGGAAGCAATGACTGAACTGAGATGGTGGATCTGAATATCTAGGAGATTAAATCTAGATGATAATAGAAACATTCAGAAGAGAGGAGATTTGGAGGTGGAGGTGGCAAATCTGTTTTAAAAATATGGAATTTGAGATGCCTCTGAGTGTAATGCCAGAGAAACTGAGCAAGATAGAGATTAAAGAACAATTTAATAATTTATTTAATGGAGAGATTTACTGCGACCAAATGGATCCGTGGTTTGGGCTGAATGAGACTATCATCTCAAAGAATCCAGCAGCAAATGTTAGATACAAGATTCTTTTATAGGGTACAAGAACAATGACATAATGGGGGAAGTACCTGGATGGGGATGACCTAATGGGGGGAGGCACCTAGGATGATATAATGGGAGGTACTGGAGAGGTTCCTGATATTCTAATGATGTCTAAAATGGATATAGATCTTTATCCCATCAAACATTAAGAGGGAATGGTTATAACCTGAGGTGTAGTAACTGAATAGGACAATTAGGGAAACTGGGTCAGTCTTTAAAAGGGAACTATGGCACAACATGAGTAATTTGGTCCAAGATATCCAAAAGACAGTTAATAATATCGGACTGAAGCTCAGGCAAAAAATTAAGGAAGCATATGTAGACCTGGAAATTATATTCAGAAATATGAAATTTTAACCCATAAATCAGCAAGTGAGATATTATAGAGGGAGAAGGAATAAAAAAAAAAAGAAGAGGGCTCAGAACAGAGCTTTGATGGACATCTATGGTTAAATAACATAAATTGTACCAAGTTCTAAAAAAGGATAGGGAGAGGGAACAGTGTGAAAGGTAGGAGAATATAGGATGATTAAAAATAAATAAATGAGGATATTGCAGAGAGTAATCAAGAAGAGATGATGATTCATTCTATGAAAATTAAATAAATGTAATTAATTGGAGTAGCAAAGAAGTGATTATTGGTGATTTTGGTGAAGATAACTTCATTTGAATAATGAGATCAGAAGCCACATATTTCTTAGAAGCTAACTGAAACATCTAGTATATATAATTTTCTTAAGGAGATTAGATAAGGTGTTGAAATTGGGAGAGTTAATGGGATTATATCAACAAGGTGATGAGATCAAGTGGTTTTTTTTAAGTAGTATTAAGAATGGAGGAAATGTGGGCATGTAAGCTTAGAATATAGAAACATTCTATGAATAGGATTACTTGTTCACATTTCTCATAGATATTCCTTGAGATCTGTTATGTTGTGGTCTCAGATGACTTAGAATGTGATAGGGCATTAATTTTTAACTTGCTTTAGAGCAGCTAATCAAATAGAAAGTTATTTTATGGAAAAAATGTATATTGGTGTAAATATCACACTAAAAAAGGTTTCATCCAAATTTCCTTTAAATTTTATTTTTTTCCATAAGTAAAGCCAACTAATTTTTGCTTAACATTTAGAAAAAAAATAAAATATGGAAATAAATTAAATTGGTTGAGAGATGGAGCTCAGTTTAATGGAAAGAATTATGACTTGGTATCTGAGCAATAGGATTCAAGTCTTTGTTCTTCTCCCTATTACCTGTGTGATGCTGTATAACTGAGCTTCAGTTTGGTCATATGTTAAAAGAAAATTATGTACTAGCTAACCTCTAAATTGCCTAAGATGATATAGCAGAGTATATTCTATAAAGAAAACAATAAGCCTGTTCTGTCCTTGTCTTGCTAACATTTGGAATGTACTTTTCCTTTGTACCTAGATCTAAAAAATATTTTGAAGAAGGAAAGAATTAGTAATTTCCTTCCTAATGTTATCCTATAACATGATAATTCAACTCAAAATGCATTTGTTATTATGTACCAGCCACTGTGCCATTTTCTGGAGACACAAAATTAAGAAACAGTCTATGTCTTCATGAGAGCACACATTCTAATGAGAGGAAACATGTACACAGATAAGTAAATCAAAATATATACACATATACACATATACATCCACATGCAGAGAACAAGAACAAATATTTAATAACAGTGCTTTAATTAATATAGATAACAATTTGAGGTTTTGGAAGGTCAGGTTTTTATCTCTATAGACTAGGACTGGTAGTGAAGACTAAATGGAGTTAGAATGGGTCACCATTAGCTCCCCAGTCTTATTTCTCATTGTTTATCCATTCCATGATGAAAAAATAACCATACTTATCCCCTCATCAGGGGATTCTTGGGCAGGGGGGCATAGATTTGAACATAAGTGAAATGGGAGAGGAAGAAGATGAAAGCACACAAGAAAAAAATTTAGGGGGGACAATAATGAGTCATTTTAATTAATTCAGGAGACACTGAATGAAATTAAATCAGCCAAATGAAACTGAGCAATAATTTGTTCTTTTGACACCTCACTCACTAACCCAAGAACACACAAATTTATATTTATATAGGGTCAAAATATTGCAGTGACTTAAACCAGACTGTTCTCGTTCAATCATTTTAGTCAGGTGTGATTCTCCATGACTCCGTTTGGCAAAAATACTGTAATGGTTTGGCATTTCCTTCTCTAACTCATTCTATAGCTGAGGAAACTGAAATAAACAGTTAAGTGATCCACTGAGGGATCTCTGCCCTCAGTGCCCAGATTTGAACTCAGGAGGATGGAGGTATACTGATTTCAGATTTGCTACACTATTTATCATGCTATTTAGCTGTCCCTAAACCAGACTAACTATCTGTATTGTCTATCTCAAGAAATCACTCCCAGGCTTCATTTTAGTAATACCACATATGGCCTCTTGACTTTAGGTGTTGATTACTGGACTTTCACATCGCTGATGGCCCTTGCTTCTAATTCTGACGTATGGAATGGATAAATGGATTGCATGGAACCTGGGCAGGTTATTTAAGCACTTTGTAATTGAGTTTACTTAGCTATAAAATGGGGCATATTATCCCAGATATAAACCTTTGAGACCATAAAACATAATGTACATATGACTTGGATTTGTCTTTCATCTACAACTTACCTAAAAGTCTGTTGTCTGTCACTGATATCTAGCCTTCTTCCTTTTCTTAATTTCCCAGTTCCTCAATTCTCTGGACTTCCCTCTCTAATTACACTTTCCCCTCTCCAATTGTACTCAAGCTAATGCTCTACTTTGCCCTCTCCCTTTGAATCTGTCACACTCTACCATATTAACTGTGAGGCATCACCTCCTTGCACTGAAACAGGTAGCAATTGCTTTGGATACCCTTTGAGTTACACCTACAAACATATTGAGTACCGCAGTTTAGCAGCAGGTCTCAGCCTTTAATTCTCCCATTCAGAAGCAATAATACCACATTCTGAAGATAAAGGGTTTAATTTTCAAAGCAACTCGCACAACTCCCAGGCTTCTTTTCTAAGGATTTGCATGAAACCTCACGTACAACTTTGAATGTGTGCCTTCAGCAAATCTGCAGTGTTTAAAAAGGAAATGTTTTGAGCAAATCGACAAGGTGATACATGTGTACAGATGCAACACATACCTATATAGCATATACATGTATAACGAATTTATAAAACTAGTTTTATACATATATATGAAAGTTTTCTTTTATTCCTTAACAGCTAGTCAGGGCAGAGCATCTTATCCTTTGTAATGTAAATATTGCTTTAAGGGATAGTAACTCAGGTTAAAATGAAAGCAGGGATTATTGAAGCCTTCATCTGAGGTTGGACCTGAAACCCTGTTTGAAATTTTAAGCATTTTTACTACTTTTCTTACTAATGCTTCTATTTTTGACCCCTTCTACTTTTGCTACTTATGACAAAGCATAGAAGATGTTATTCATTTTTTATAACATAGAAATATAAGAATACCCTAAAGGCAACTCAATTTACAGTATTTCCTACCTGGTAAGAAGGATAGACAATTCAGAGAATAAGATTCAATGAAAATCTATGATCTGATTTCCTCCCCAGACTAATTTCTAATGTAGGGAAATGTAGGCAAGAAAAGGATCTAGCTTTGGAATTTCAGAATCAACTCAAACCTCTACTGTCCATGTGAGATTGTTAAATTTCTAACACTTTGAGTCACAAGATAACTTATAATGTAGCACTTGCATTAACAAAAGGAAAATGTCATTCTTTTTGAGTCTGTGAGCCCCATATAAACAAAAAAGTAGGTATACCGGGCGTAAAACCTGGCTTATGTTTTGTACTATATTTCCTTTTTCATCACTACTCTTTTGGAAATAGAGTCAAGTGCTAGTGGATATAACAGCAGTTACAACTAATAGATGTAGGACAGCTGAAGCCCACTCAATAATGAATCCCTCAGGCATAATCCTAGTATATTGGATCCTGGACTCCATCCCATCTTAATGCTTAAAAACAAGGGCAAAATAGGAAATGAGTATAGGTATGCCTTGTTTGTGAAAAATGTAAGTTATATATACATAAACATATGTACATATAACTTAACATTTATATATAACATATATAATTACATATATATATATATATATATATATATATATATCTTGAAAGAAACCAATATTTGAACTTTTAGAGTTAGAAATGAATAATCTGGGGGTGTTTCCACCTTTATAAAAAGATTCCTTAAGTGATTAGCTCCCCTAGAGAATGTGAAATATAAATTAATTTACCACAATACAAAGCTTGTCACAGAGTAGGAATTTAACACATTTTTAGGCATTTATTAATCCATTACTAAATTCTATGCACTGAACTAAGCACTTTACAAATATTATCTCATTTGAAAATTTTGGCTGATTGGTGGTTATTTGATTTAAGAATGAATATATTTTAAAATAAAATTAAGTTGTAATAGTAGTAGTAGTAGTAGTAGTAGTAGTAATAGCTACCATGTATATAGTACTTCTTATTTTCCAGGCACAGCACTAAGCCCTTTCCAATTATTATCTCATCTGATTTGAGAATTGTTTTTTTTTTCCCCATTTCCCTATTTCCAGAAGAGAAAACTGAGGCAAAAAGAGGTGATGAAATAACTTGTCCAGGTAGGATAGAAGACATTAAAAAAAAAAAAAAAAGTACATCTACAAAAATAGAAAAACCAAGGAGAAGTTTTTCACTGTGGTGTTCATTTTATGGGAGAACTACCAAGAATTAATGGAGAAAGTATTGGAGGGGTGTGGTGGTTTTCTGGAGGCAGCCTTAGTCTCAGTTGAAATAAATAATTACTCCAAAATCGCAGCCAGCTGATAAAAGTGTAAACGTTTATTTCTCCTTCCAAATTAGCCCAGTTAGTTGAAGCCTATCTCTCTGCCTGGCTCCAAGAGATCTTGCAGCTTTGTCTTTGGCTTTTGTCTTTGATTTCTTCAGCCTCCCGCCAGCACCAAGGTAAAAGATACGATGAATCTCTCTTGCCTCCAAGATAGGGCTTGTAGGCTTTCTTCCAGAGTGTCTGCCTCCAACCCCCATGGATGTTCCTGAGAAATTCCCTCTTAGCTCTAAGAGCTTCCTCCATATATATCATCTCCCAAAGGTTAACTCCTCCTTCTCAAGGCAGGGATTATGGGTTATCTCCCAGAGTGCTCTCTGGTCCTAAGAACTTCAAGGGAGGTGTGAATTCAGACTAAGCCAGCCCTGAATTCTCCCAAATGTGTGAACTCCATTGAGTACTTAGATACTTATGAGCTCTCTAAAGGTGTGAACACAAGCATTGTTCTATCAGTTCCACTTAGTACCTTGTTTCAAGTTCTGGCCCAAAATATCCCTTTCTAAAATCAAATCAATCACACTGAACCATGCCAAACCAGATAACTATTGTCTCTAATAAGACTCTAATAAGACTCCAATGTCTTGACACTTTGTAAAGATTCCAACAGAGGAGAAGTCAGGAACACCCAAACTTCAAATACAGCTACTTACACTAGCTGTATGGTTACAGATAGGCAAATCATTTTAGCTCTTTTAAGACTTGTTTTGTCAACTATAAGATGAGGATGGTGATATTATCTGTAGTACTTATTTTAGAAAGTTGTTGTGAGACTTGAATGTGTTCAAATCAGCCTTCTTTCTATTCCATACCTCCATCACTCCAATTCATATTGTCTTCCTTTGTACTGACTTTTTCTCAAGTCTGGAATACACTAAATTCTTATTTTCATCCTATATAATCCCTAGTTTCCTCCAACTCTGAGCTCAATTACCATTTTTAACAGGAAGTCTTTTACAGCCAGACGATTACCAATTCCTTTCCCCTTTATCTTGAATCCAGCTTGTTTTTGCTGTATTTGTACATGTTGTTTTTCCCCATTAGAATAGTAGCTCTTAGGGCAGGGGATATGTTTCCCTTTTGTCCAAGTATTCCTAGACCCTGGCAATTATCCACATTATTGCAAAAGAATACACTGTCGGCATCCTTTGAAAGTAATCTCAATTATTTTAAAATATCTCTTATTTATTTTTAAAAATCAGTTTACATACAACTTTTGGAAAAACTCCATGAGCAAAATGTTGCATTGTGTTGCAACCTATGCCTCGGTTAGTTGGCTGCCCATTTCCTAAGTTGGGAGTTTTAATACTAACGCTTAATTTTATTTTCCTGGAGTATATGAGGCATTGCTATAAACTATCTGTTTGTCTTTGCCTTTATTGAAAACAAAAGCCTTGTGATTTTTTTTCTCACAGTTACAAAATATTTTCATGCCAGAAGACAAAATAAAAAAGAAAGACCTTTCTGAGTCTTTCCAAGTTTCTATTCACAAGGGCTACTGAACATGTACCATAGTCCCCACAAGTCCATTAAGAAATTAATTATAAAATTAAATATTAAATTCAAGATTGATACTTATTTGCAGATAGCTACTTTTAAAATATTTTTTCAATAATAATGTAATAAAAGACATTATGGATTTTACCAAGTATCAGTTGAATACTGGTAACTCTAACAGTGAAGTAGGAGAGAGTTCAGTAATTATTAGGAATTAACAGGAGGAAAATTAACAGGACCCCTGCCCCAAAAGTAATAAAACTAGAAAAAGATTGTGGTTTTTTCTCCCCTAAGACATATAATACAAAGGTGGTTGCTAGCAAACTAGGACAGAAGAATCTCTGGGAGGACCTTAAAATGAACAATTTTTTTCCCCCTGATTCTAATGTTGATGCCAGAAACCACTAGTTGGAGATGCTTTAGAAAAATCAGCTTTCAAATCAAATGCTAAATTTCTGTATTTTCCCAGAAAGCTTATCACTGGAAGTGTAGGTTATCAAATAAAACAATTTCTTTGTTGTTCTGAATTTCCAAAATGCTCTTATTTTTCTTTAATTTGTACCCAGAATTTGAAAGGAATTTTTTTTCATATCATGAATGAACAAGCATGATACAGAAAATGAGCTTCAGGCCTGTAATAACAGAATTTGATTATAAAACCTGGTAATGCCTATGAGATTATGGGCAAGCCAGTTAAACTTTCTGGGTCTCAGTTTTCTCATCTGTATAATGGGAAGAGGGCGGAAAAGATTATTGTATACCTCATATAGCTCTTTGATTTTTTTCAATATTATATGATTTTGGTGTTCTGCTGCCATGTCTTCCTGAATTTTCATATACAATTTCAGTGCATGTTTAGAGTTAATCCTGTTTTATGTACCATATTATGATAGTTTTAGAGCTGGAAGGAACTCAGAGACTATCTAATATCTCATTTTATAGATGAGGAAACTGTGGCCCAGAGAGGTTAAGTAATTTAATCAAGATCAAAGGTCAGAGCTCACCCTTACATTTTGGCATTCTTGGTTCCCTTCAAGGCTCAAATTGTATGGCATGCCAAAGTTAGACTTTTTTCTGATTTTCCCCTCCCTCATTCTCACTCTCACTCTAACTTTGTTGTCTCTTACCCCTTCCAAAGACTTTATATTTATTTTGTATCAGTTCATTTGAGTACACAATCCCCAGCTTCCCAAAGTCAGAATATAAATGCTTTAAATGAGCAGGGACTATTTTGATTTTTGCCCTTATTTCACCAGTTCCTAGCACAGGACTTCAAAAAATTAATAGCAGATGCTTTGAATAATACTTGTGGAAATGGACTGAATTGAACATCTTTCTCCCAGAGAGAGGGGACTATTTTGTCATTTCTAAAATTATAGAAAGTATTTTCAAAACCAAGAAGAAGGAATGATATCTTTTTATATATATATATATATATATATATATATATAAATATATATATGATTTAGTTGAGTTTTTTTAGAACTAAAAATAAATAATGATTTTATTTCATATAGTAATTATTTGTGCATTAGTATTACATTTTATCTTTAACTTTTAGAAGGTAGAAAGGGGATAATTTTTCTTTTTAAAGGAAACACAAATATTTTCAAGTTTAAAAATAACACAACAAACAACACTCAAGCACAATTAGTGTTTCCCACAACACATCTCCACCCAACCTTCACACCCAACCCTACATACTTTCTCCAGATCCAATAAAGCCAATATGGCAGAGGTCTCAGATCTTGACTACAAATTTAATTTGTTTTTTTTTATTGTTGTTTGTTTTTTTAAAAATAAGAACCACAATTTCACTGGAGTGGAGAACTCCTAATAAGGGAATTCCAAGGAAACACATACCAACATTTCTGTAATTCAGAGGCTTAGAGAGCGATCTCAGACACTTAGAGGGGTACCGATACATCTTGTATGGATCAGAGTGTTTGAAATGAGGGCTTCCCTTTCTTCTACTGATAATGTCTATCTGCTTTAATAATAATGATAATAATATAGATTTATATAGCACATTAATACCTGGCAATGAATCAAACAATAAACATTTATTAAGAATCTACTAGATGCCAGGCACCATGCTTAGTTCAAGGAATACAAAAAGAGTTGAAAGACTGTCTGCTCTCAAGGAACTTGTTGTTCATCCTTCCTTTCTTGAGGAGGACCAATGATATCATGAGGATGATTTCTTAATTTTCCCATGAACTTGATAAGTGAGACAGGGCTTTGAAAATCATTAACTCCATTTTCCCCTTCAGATGCATTGGAATCCAGTAGCAAGATAAAGAGGTGACTGGTGATAGTTAGGATGCACTGGATGACCTTAACCTTTTTAAATTAAGATCTTTCTCAATTCTCCCTTGGTCTGCGGCACCACCCATTCAATGACTAAAGGTTAGGTAAGAATTGAGACAAAATAATTTACTATCAATGTGGGAGGGGGAGATCCTCCAGTTTTGTACCAGAGCAGAAAATAAATGCTACTTGCACTCCCTCCAAGCCATCAAAATCCAAATAAGCCATGGAGATTAGGGCTGGAATTTTTTATTGATCATTCAGTGAAAGCCAGAGTGATATAAACAGATAACTACACAACAAGCTATAGAATGGGATAAATTGGAAATATTTAATAGAGGGAAGGCAATAGAGATCAGGAAAGGCTTCCTGTACAGAATAGGATTTTAATTGGAAAGTAAAGCCAGGGAATATAGTAGGTACAGTCATGAAAGGTGAGTATTCCAGAAATGGAGAATAGTCAGAGAAATCCCCAGAGCTGAGAAATGGAATATCTTGTTTATGAAATAGCCAGGAAGCCAGTACATAGTAAAGGGTAAGGTACAGGAAGATTGGAAAGATGGGAGAGCTTTGTATGACAAATAGATCATTTTGAATTTGATCCTTGAGACAAAAGGAAATCACTTCAGTACATTGAGTAGGGAATTGAAGGAGTGCAGTATATGTGACATGAGTGTATCTGTAATTTAGGAAAATCCCATTAGTGCTCAATAGACAATGGTTTGGAGTGGAGAGAAAAAGTGGAGAGTTAGAATGAAGTTGAAGCAGGAAGACTTATCAGCAGGTTACTGTAATTGTCTTAGCATAAAGTGATGGGGACCTGCACCAGAGTGAGCAGAGTCAGAGGAAAGAAAGGATGTATTTCAGAGATGTTACAAAGGTAAAATTGACAGCTTTGGCAATGGATTACATAGGAAAAGTAAAAAATAGTAAGGAAGGAATAAATGATGAATTCTAGGTGTGAATAACTAGGGGGGAGGGATGGTGTTGTCCTGTAACTGAGAAGATAGGAGGAGAAGAGGAGAAATATTATAACTTCACTTTTAGAATGTCAAGTTTAAGATATATATTGGTCATCCATTTTGAGACTCTGAAACAAACTCATTGGAGATATGAGGTTGAAAGTAGGACAGAGACTGAGGCAGGAAAGATAGATTTGATAATCATCAGCATAGAGATGGTAATTAAGTCATTGGAAGCTGATGAGATTACTAAGTGAAGTAGTATATAGAGAGAAAAGAAGAAGGCCCAGGACAGAACCTAAAGGAATAAATACAGTTTGAGGATGTATTCTAGAGGGGGTCCAGCAGAGGAAACTGAGAAGTGGTCAGATAAATAGCAGAACTAGGAGACACTGTTGTCACAAAAACCTAGAGAGAAGAGTATCAAGGAAGAGAGACTAATCAACTGTAATAGGCTGTAGAGAAGTCAAAAAGAATGAGGATTGAGGAAAAAAAAAAACACTTGATTTGTCTAAGACATCATTGATGACATTGAAGAAAACAATTCTATTTATTATATATCTATATGTGTCTAGGTGTATATGTAAACTTATTTACATGCACATAATATATACTTTTTCTATACACACATACAAACACACACAAAAAACAACAATAACAACAAACTTCATTCAATATTATTAAAATTCTGTGAGATAGAGTCAGGTGATCATTATCTACATTGCTCAAGTGGGGAAACTGAGGCTAATTCCAATCTTGATCTGACTAAAAATCCAACACTAGTTACTCTATTATTTCTTTCTAACCTATAAAAGTGCTTTCTCTAACTGCTAATTGGGAGATAGATAGCTTAAATATTTTATCCCTATTTTACATGTTTAAAGAGATTAATTTACTTACCTAAAGTCATATAGTTACTGATTCAGTTGGAATACAATCAAATTTCCTTAATCCAAGGCTGACTTTCAGAATACAGTCAAATGTCACTCAAATACTTGTAATGTCAGCAGTGAAAGGAAGAGAGAGTTTAGTGATTATTAGTAATTAACAAGAGAAAAATTAACAGGACCCCTACCCAGAAAGTAATAAAACTGAGAAAGGAATGTGTTTTGTCCTCCCATGAGACACATAATATAAAAACAATGTGTAGTAAAACAGGATAGAAGAATCTTGTGAAAGCTATTTAAATGATCTACTAATTTTCTTATAATAAATCATTTCCTGTGATATAGGAATAAAAGAAAGGGAGAGGAAGGGAAAGGTAGGAAACAAGGAGAGTGCCTACTGTGTGTGAAGTGCTATTCTAAGCATTTCATAAATGTTCACAATAACTCTGAGAAGTAGGTATTGTTATCATCCAATTTTGACTAGGATCAACCAGCTTATAAGTGTCTGGGATAGCATTTGAACTCAGATCTTCCTGACTTCAAGCCCATTGCTCATTCCAGTACATTACATAGCTGCCTCTAAGGGCTGAAATAGGAACTAGAACTGAGCTGTTTTTTCAATTCTAAGGAAACTCTGGTGAGGATAATCACTCTACAGATACTATTTGGCAATTGCTCTGAGACTTAAACTTACTTGCTGAAAGTGCTAAGAGACTGAGTGATCTGCTTAGGGTCACACAGTCTATATGTATCAAAGGAAAACCCCAAACCCAGCTCACTATCCACTATATCACACTTCCTCGGAAGGTAAGTCATGGTACCTGTCCCTACCCATTTTGTTAGCCAAATCCAATTCAAATGTCATGATGCAGGTTAGTGTTAACACATTTTTTAATGAAAAAGACTTACAATTTCCCTTTTCCAAATCTTATGAAAGAAATGAACAAAATTTAGCAAAATGTAATTTCTCCTATATCTTCATGAAAGGCAAAATAATTAGATTTTTTTTAAAGGAGGAGTTTAAATAATTGAATGCTATGGGGAAAAGATCCACTTGAAAGAACCTGATATCTTAATAATAGCAAAATTAAAAAAAAAAGACAAAAATCATCCTTTACATGTAGGGTTTTTTTTTTTTTTTCAGCTATGACACTTTTTTTCTTAAGGCATGCAGTATCACTTTTGTCAGGTTCACATGAAGAAAACTTCCCTCTAATTTACTATCTACATGTTCAAGTACATCATACAATGTTGATTTATTTATGTAAAAAGCAAGATAATAACAAATGGCATTGGGGAATTATTTCTCTCTTGGCCAGTGCCTTTGAATCATAGGCTACATTGCCCTGCTCAGCTGTTTACACTGGACAGGGTCCAGAAGAGCAAAGCACTGTGAGAGATGCCAGAAAGATACATTGCTATGTAGCAAGTGAAACAAGAGTTATTTTCTATACAAACTCAAGAGGATAACAAAATGATTTGTTTGACAATTGATAGGCGGAATATTCATTTTTAATTTTCGCTTTCAGTTGAGGGCAATTTTTGTTCAAAGATGGCATATTGCTCTTTGAAGAAGGTGAAATGAGTGATGGTTTTTGGATATGACTCATATGGCAGCTTTGCTGGCTGGACCACTTGGATGTTAAAGCACAAATTTAGAGATTGCCTTTATTAGTAATAATCCTTACTGGCTCAGGAATGAGTACATCAAAATGAGCTGGGAGGGGGAGAGAGCCCTAAAGGTACAAATGAAGGTAAGTTAGGTTCCTGTAATAAAACTCCATTGTGATTGTCCATTTAGCGCCATCCTGCTAGTTAAGACTCCACAGGTAATAAAACCGGCATGTTTTCTGTTCTCTGTGGTGAAAACAGCAGTGCGCTGCCATTCCCAGAACTTGCTCATAGCTTTGACAGCCAGCATCGTTGTTGTTTGGTTTATTAGCTTCCCAAGGCTAATGAGGCTGCCAGGTATTGCAGCTGTGCAGAAGTATAGAGTTTCATTTTACAGGAGTGACTTTGCATGGAATTTTGTGAAATTTTCATAACAGAGAAATTCTTGGCACTTTGGGGTGAGAGCAAAGTTTTCATTCTCCTTGGCAAAATCCCTCCTTGGCAGGAAAGTACCCAAGAGTGTATGCTTCTGGGGACTGAAGACATGCTTAGGTCCAGTCTTTTGAAAGTGTACTGACCCTTACTTGTTGCAATGGACCTGTTCTTAGCGTCATTCATTTATTAAGTCATGAAAGGTAAAGATCATGGTAACATTTTAATCTTTTTGGGGGAATGAAAAATAAAAAATCTTGTCTGCATCACCAAGCAAAACTTTGAGAGCCAAGTAGGTCTGAGGCATCCTGAACGAGATTTTGGAAGATGAGTTGTAGCATTTAAATTAGAACCAAAAAGCAATTGAGCACAGAGACAGATTAAAAAAGTAACAAGCAAGTTATCAGGTGATTATTAGCAATCAATATCATAAACACTTAATACAGAAAAAACATTCAAAAAGGAAGGCAATGTTATGTTATCCTCAGTCTATTCTCCTATTCTGCTTCCTCATGATCTTGAGCAAGTCATCCACTTTCTGGGGCTTCAATATTCTCATCTGTAAAAAGAATTAGACTAATACAACTCTAAGCTTCCTTTTGGCTCTGATGCTTTGTGTTATCTTGTATATCTATATTTATTGCCAGTGATTAGCAAGTTATCTAAAAAGAATCTTCAAGAGTTGCTAAAAACAAAATAAAAAACAAGCAAGCAAAAGAAAAATCTTTTTGAAACCTTAGAATATCTTCGATGTAAAAGTATAATTATAGCTATCAAGTATACATTTTTCACTATTATTACCCTAATTAAATCTTTGTGCCTCAGTTTCTTTGACTGTGAAATAGTCATTAACACACTTTGAATTTTAAGTCTGTGAGTGATATAATTTGATATGATTTTAAAGAAAAAGAAATTAATTATATTTCTTTATCTCAGGTGCACTTCTAAAATTGCAAGCTCCTTGGTGTGACAAAGTTCTCTCTATGCAACAAAACATGCATAGTAAGTCTTCAAAACTGTATTTTGACATTAATCTCCAATGCTAGATACAAATGCTACTACAGCTACTATGTATCAACTGTTCATGACCAAATTCATTATTTAGTATTTTCCTAGGAACCATTCATTTAAAAAAACTATGGCTAAGTCTTTTGATTAAAAATAAAGAAGCTGAATTCATATGTCACTTAGAGAAACCAAAGTTTGGTATCATTTGTCAGCATACTAATTGTAATGGAAATAGTCTTTGACATTGTAGATTGACTTTTCAGCAAGCAGGGGGATATGGGAGAATTGACTAGAAAGTAAGGAAGTATCTAATATTATATTATATATGTAATATATTATTCTATAATATAATAATAATAATAATACAAAATAAGTAGATGAGGGGAGGAAGAATATGTGAGAGCAGAAATCAGGTATTATTTCCCCCTTCTTGCTTCTCTCAATGCTCTTCATTCCAACCTTAATACCTCTTCTTGTTAGAGCTGAAGAGTTAATAGATAATTTTCTTCAATTTAATTTAGAGAATAGAGAATGAGTTAGAAGTGGTCAGAAAAAGCCACAGTGCAGGCAAAAAAGGTCACATCCTATAATAAAAGCAATGTGATGGAGTTAGAAAATCCTAGGAGTGGAAAGATTTCAGGGTTCAAACCTTGGATTCTGCTGTCTTCCTCCATGGCCTTATCTTGGGTGGGGCTCAGATCTTCTGCAAAATGATGAACTTGGGCAAGAAGTTCTACAAAATTACTTCTACCACTCCCTCCAGCTCCCTTATCCCATCTCCCAAAAAAGAAACACACACACACACACACACACACACACAACAGATACACACAAAAAAACAGAGACAGAGACAGAATGACAAAGAGACAAAAGACATATAGAGAAACAGAGACAGAGACAGAGAAAGGCAGACAGAAATATAAAAACATAGAAACAAAGACATGTAGACACACAGAGAGACAGAGAGAAACATAGAAACACACAGAGATAAAGACAGAAAGACAAAGAGAGACAGACCAACATACCGAGAGACAGAGACATACAGAGAGACAGACAGATAGTAAGAGATACAAAGAGACACAGAGAGAGAACACAGAGAAACACAGAGAGACAGAGTCAAAAAGACAGAAAAAGACAAACAACAGAGACCAAAAGAGATATATGGAGAGACAAAGAAAGACTTAGAGACAGAGACAGAGATCTTTTAAAGGAAAATTATTAATAAATAAGAATACCTATTTTAGCAGTCTTTAACTTTGGAAAAAATAGATGAAAATGTTCTTCAGTTCTAATGACTCTATGCAAAAGAGAACATTAGTAAAATATGCTATTTAATAGTTTATTCCTTTCTTTTGTTCCATCTTCCCTACATGCCCAGTTCCTCAAGTGGTTAACAGGGAGGCAGATTGGAGGAGCATAGTAGGGTTTTCCTAAAATCCTAGCACAGAGTCAGCTGCATACTTCTGTCCTAATATAAATTATTCCAGATAGACCCAGTAATTAAAATAAATTATATTCAGAAAATAAGAGAATATCTCTTGACAGTTCACCAGGCCAAAAGGTTTCCTTAAATAATAGTCATGGATTAATGTGAAATGTGAGACTTTTCTGCATAGCAGATATAATACTTAAACATCACTCTATCAATCCTCCTATATTCTCTTGCCAGCGTCTGAGATCAGTATTCTCCCTTCCTTTGGTGAGGTGATGAAATCATTAACATCAGAAGCAATGAAGGCTCACAGTCCCTTTCACTGCTGAGGTGTTAGTGACATCATTTACTGAAAGAAAAGAAGCAAAGGGCCCTGAACTCAGCTCTTGGCAAATAGAGAGATTGTCAGCTCTCTTTGGAGCCAAGGAAGCAAAGATTAAATTGGTAATTCATATACACCCTAAAGTCAGTATTCATTTTCCACTCATTCAAGTTCTAAAAAATGGCTTTTGATGTTGTTTGTTTCCGCATCCATCTTAGGATCATTACTAGCACCACCTCCAACTACAACAAGGAAATATCCAAGTCAGTTTTTTTTCTAAGCTGTTTCGAATCTATAGTTCCAGTAGTAGTATAGGAATACTCTTTCCAGGTTAAGGGAAATAGTGAAACCTGATCTCAAAATCAAAAACAGCTAGGACAATGATAACAACAATAATAAGTAAAAACAAATTATTGTTCCTAGCTAGATGGACACATGGGATCGCACATTGCTTTTTGGCTCATTTGCATAAAGCCAAGTAGATAAGTAACTTTCAGATAACTTTTTAAAGGGGGAAAATATTTTCTGAGTTCATTTTGACTCTTCAGTCCAACAAGATATCTTGGTAATGTGTATTGTAGTTGACAAAGGACATGTGGTGAGAAAGTATGCAACTTGTCCACTGATCACAGGAAAAGGCTTTGAAGAGCAGCTTGCACTTAGATCTCTTTAGGATTAAACCTGTATAGAGGAATTTAAGGTAACTTGAATTTCTGTAAAAAAAAAATGTTGAAAAAGTGCTTTCTTCATTTTGTATCTATTTTAGTGATGAGGATGCAGGCTTAGAAAGGTACAATGAATTGCCAAGGTCCACAAGCTAATATGAATTTGAACTTGGGACTCTTCTGACTCTATCCCTAATTCCTTTACATTATCCCTAATTCCCCATTTTGCAACAGCAGCAGGTCACTGAGAGAAATAAATATTAATAATCAGTATCTTGAGGAAATTCAGAGATTTTCTTCTAAATAATTTCTCATTTCAAAAATTTCAGTATCTTGTATGACATTATTGATAATGAGATTATTTTAAATCTCAGATCTTGGTCAAACCCCACCCAACCTTATAAGGAATTTAATATTGGATGAGGAAGTCCATTATGTTCTATTCAAGTTTAGGTAGAGATAGATAATCCAAGTCTGAGAGGGGTCTAATATAATTGAGAGTGATATGTTTTTTCTGTCCAAGGATGACATGATGATGGGTGATATCAACCTTTCATTAGAAGAGAATATAACTGTGATCCCCCTGCTATTATTGTCTTTGTTCTAAGAGAGATGACCAAATGACCATCATTTTATTAATAACCTGCTGGTCCTATTAATAAAATGATTAAATTACCCAGAAACTATGTCTCTTCAACCCCTTTAATTGTCACAAAGCCAAATAAGGTATAAAATCTAATGTAGAAACAATAAAGATGAGCTATTATGTATAATTGACATAGATATACATTCACAAAGGCATTGATTGCTTCATAAGAATATATATCTAGATAGAGATCCAGAGGGAAAAAAGGAAATATATGAAGATATGTCTGAATCAGTTAATGAATTCCCATCACCCATCCACTTAATTCAATTTAATTCTACTTAACAAACATTTATTAAGCCCCATCCTATTCAGAGTAGAGTGCTGGGGACTCTAGTTACCTGGGGGAAAAGCAACTTAGTCCCTGTTTTCTAGCTGCTTCATGGAGGAAGTGGAGCACAGGCTAACAACAACTGCTAAGCTGTGGTATGTTAGGAGTAATTCCAGGCAAAGAACAGAAGTGGCTTTTTCAGTACTCCAGCTTGAGATACAAGTTGAGATACAGTTATAATCATCTTACCCCCCACCCCACTCTCAAAATTCTGGGGCAATAGTGAAACAGGGTTCTCTTCTTGAATCAAAGTAATCTGGTAAACCACAGTTCTTTGTGACTGACCCAGTTAGATTAGTTCATCTGATTTACAAATTAATTGGGGATGGAGTAGGAAGGAAGGAGCAACAAAGATCTGTTAATTCCTCTGATAAAGAATTTTGTTACTCTGCACTACCAATTTTTCAACTGAGTTCATAATAACATAATTTTAGTCACAGAAAATTGGACACTGATGTATTGATGTCAGGAAGGAGAAAAAAAAAATATGATTACTCATAGATAAAAGTGGATTCTTCCAGCTGAGAGGCATCTGAGGCTGGGAAGAGAGTGTTGGACACAATGGACCTGAGAGGGATACAGGGAGATACAGGTGTACTCTGTCATAAAGAATTTCCTTCCCATATTCCACCATTGAAGGGAGGATTCAGTGCAAAGCAGGTGTTTGTAGTTTCATGGGGATATTTAGGAGTATCAGGAAGTAGCCTCAGGGCTGGTGTATGTCAATTGGTA
This sequence comes from Sarcophilus harrisii, assembly GCF_902635505.1. Taxonomy (NCBI): domain Eukaryota; kingdom Metazoa; phylum Chordata; class Mammalia; order Dasyuromorphia; family Dasyuridae; genus Sarcophilus; species Sarcophilus harrisii. Next base: position 352,868,252 of record NC_045428.1, read on the forward strand.
CATTGAGAGAAAAGCTTGGGGAGCTGGGAGCATAATCACATGGAAGGACTCAGCAACTGCATTCAGAGGATGTTTTGGATGCACATACTCAGGAGATGGGCACTCACCAGCAGTGCTCTGTTTGCCAAGCAAGAGAAAGCTTGTGGAGGTACTAAACACTCTTTCCTACTTTCCTTTCCATCCCTGAGAAAGAGAAAGAGGAAGGATCATTTCCTTCCCCTTTCTTCTAGGAAAGAAAAGATTAAATCGGTCTTAGAGAGGGGATATTGTCATCCTATTAAGGAAGTCAAGCAATGAGCTATGCAGGGTGGTGAAAAGACAGCTTTACAGAGGCATTCTAAGCATTCAATGCTAAGGGCAGTTAAAGCAAGAAGAGACAGGATCTTTAGAGTAGTATTATAGAATGACATATTAATGTGAGTACAAAGCTAATTCTCACAGAGGAACGACAGAACCAAGAAAGACCTCTTCATGGTAGAATAGTGTGACTGTAAGGATTTAATATTTCTATATGGCTTTCCTTATATCTCTTTTCCCAGAGTTAATCTTATGTGCTAGACTAGTCATAGTGGGATACTAGTCATAAAAAACATCAAAAGATTAGAGCCAGGTAGAATATGAAATTAAAAGAATACTCTGCATCCATGATAATATCTTCTGGGCCTTTTCTAACCATTCAAGGGGAGTACTAAATTTAACAACCATTTCTTTTTTCTAACCTTGGTGTCAAGGGTACAATTAAATTTAACAACCATTTCTCAAGCTCTTACTATGCATCAGTCTCTTTGCTAGACACTGCCTTCAAGAGGTATTAGGACCCTGGTAGTCAGAGTTTATGGGACTCTCATATAAATCATGGGATATGGTATGAATAAATATATAGAGGCAGGAAAAGTCAAATTGAGATGAGTAAACAGTTAAACATTCAGTCTGACTAAAACAGTCTGTATGAAAGAGAATACCATGAACTAAGTAGGGATCAATCCCCATCACTATACTGTAGAGTCAGGAGTTTTAATTTATTTTGTGAGATAGTTCTCTTTGACAGTGTGGTAAAATTTATAGACTCCTTCTAAAAATAATGTTTTTTCAACATTCATAATTAAAGGACATGCCAACTTTTAGTTAGAAGGTAATAAAAATTTATTTTCCCCCATTCGAGTTCATAGAACCACTGAAACCTATTTACAGATCACTTGGAGGTCCAGGTTAAGGATTTTTGTGTCAAGAACTTTGAATGCCAACATCCATACAGTCTGTATAGGTGAGCCTGGTGCATATTTGGCCTTAAACAAAGGCCATTCTTAAGAAACTGTAAAATTAAGGGGTTGAAGCAGATAACTTTTAAAATCCTTCCAAGTTTGAAAATTGTTATTCTACCCACTAGACAAGAATGAAAAACATTTAGCATGTTATAATTTCAAAATTAACTTGGGTAGTGTTTTTACTTTTATAAATCTACCATTGCTACAAATTGTCTTTTTTATTTTTAATTTTTATATCTGACTAGATTAGAATTTCCAAAAATTAGAGGGCAATAAACAAGAATGACATGAAATGGAATATCACATGAAAGTAATCTTGGAGACCATTTATTATAAACCTTTTCATTTTTATAGATGCACACCAGTCAGGCAAGAGAAATAAAGTAAATTGTCCAAAGTCACACAGCTAGTTACAATTAGAGCCAAGACTAAAACACCTGATTCCCTGGGCAGTTTTCTTTCTACCACCACACATCATTCATCATTGGGTAGAATGGCAAAGTTGCTGTGGAGAAACCACAGGGAGGCACATTCTTTCATTTCTTTTTGGGGGCCAAACTTAATCATTATAACTTTAGGAAAATTGGAAATGGAAAATAATTCTGTCAGAAAGAATCTTGAACATGAATGAAAAAGGTTGTGTTCTTCTTTCTATGTATATTGTCATAGTTAATGTGTATATCATTTTCTTTGTTGGCTACCAAGGCTATGTTTAATTTAAATTTTTAGTTTTCTAACTTTCATTTTTAACTCTTCATTCTTAAATAATGTAATCTGTATATCAAATAAACTAAATGTAGTTGTGTTGGTTAAGGAACAAAATAGATTTTGTATTATGAAAAAGATAATTGGAAGACTGTACAAGTGGATCGAATCCTAGACCTATTGTCAGGGACACTAAACATTTTTTAATTTCTGTCTCAGTTTCCTTATGGGTAAAATGAAAATAGTAGCCCCTATTTTACAGTTTTGTTGCAAAGATAAAATAAGTACAGCTCTTTGCTAATATTAAAACAGTATGTAAATCATATTTTTTATTATTCAGAAAATAAGGCTGAAACAGGTATAAAATTTTTTGATTTAAAAAAATCCCTTCCTGTTCTTTCTAGCTGATAACATAGAACATATTGAACCATAATATCTATCTTTTCTGTTTTAGCATATTTCTAGAGGCCTAGGAAATTTAGTTTGCAAAAAGTGTCAAAAAGGATAGAGATATAGTTAAAAAGCTGGAGTAAGTCTTGAAGTCTGCAGGCTAGCAACTCTTATGAAGGCTACATAGCAAGATATTTATCTCTTTAATATTCAGTATGGATAGGATCTTCTCTGTATCTGCAGACATTCTCTTAATGCCTACAGACTCCCCTTTGCTTTGATTTTGGTCACTTGCTTTCAAATACTTTTATAATTCAGTTTATTTAGCTTTCATTTCCTTATTAATTACCTTAGATTTTGGTTCTTGTTTACTCTTTCTGGACTTTATATATTTAAATAGGTTCTGTGTCCCAAAAGAAAAAAAGATGCAGGAATGTGTAAAGCTCAGAATACATAAAGTTTGCTAGAGGGTTTAAGGGAGGAAACAGGAAAGGTGAATCTAACTAGAATTCTCTCTTATAAAATAAAACTTCTGTCATAGTTGTAAAGGAAGATATAGAAGGCAGTTATTTTTGTTTTTAATCAAAATGAAAAAACTTACCTTATAATGAAAAAATTCCTACAATTCCATGCCAAGGCATAATAATGAGATCACAGGAGTAATAGGATATGGCAAGGGCATCAACCTTCATCCTGAGTAAATCTTTCTTGTTAATTTTTAGAGACCTCCACCATTTTTTTCTACTTGTCCATGTTTTCATACTTCTTCACTCACTGATCAGGTATTAGCTGCCAAGCAGGCCCTTTGCCTAAAAACCTTAAGTAAATCCAGACAGTCAGAGGTGCTGAGCCCTGGACCAGAGTACATTATTACTCACTGCTTATATGGTCACCAGTCTAGCATGTTGTGCGATGGGACTGTCAGTGAAGTGAAGGCTACGTACAACTCTACATACAACTGAACTGACTTTCATCTGTCCATATGATCCTATCGTATGCTTGATTCTGACTGTTAATAACCCATCCCAACCTAAAATCATATTATATCTTTCATCTGAATTTTGCTATAAAATTGTATACCAATATTCTTTTTTTAAGGATCAGGGGTAGATGACCATTGGAAAATCATCTCCTCCTCACAGTCCACATCTGCCTATTTGATAGTACTTGCTTTGGGAAATTTGGTGAGATGATAATAATTCACATATTAATACTTTAAGGGATATATAGGTCTTTACAATGATGCTTTTAGGGTAAGTGTAGAACAGACACTTAAATATATTTTCCAGAAAACTAAAGATTTGGTTCAATAAGAATAATTATATACAATACCAAATAAAATACATGCCTCAAATAAGTCAATGATTCTAGAAAAAGTTAATCCTTGGTTTCAAAAGATATGGGCTCCAGTCCCAGCTCTCTCACTGGTTAACTATGTGAAATTGAACAAATTTATCTTTACCTTTCTGAGTTTTGATTTACTATTCTGGAAAGGGAAAGCTTACATTATGATTTCCAGAATTCTGTCCATCTCAAAAGGCAAAATAAATATGAGTCTCTGGGTTTATTATCTTTATTTCATGAAGTAGGAAACTTTACAAAAAAGGTTTTCCCCTCCCTTTTTGCTATTATTGGTCTAATTCACAGTTTAGCATATAGTAGATTACTTTCCCTATCTTTCCTCAATCCCTCCAAGTTTTATAATTTATTTTGTCATTTTTTCCTACTTATTGTGAACAAGGTGACAACCCAGGGTTATAGTGATTTGCAGTTTTTTTTTTTCTCTTATTTGCAATATGGAACAATCAAATGGTTAATTCTTCTTTTGAGAAATATTTACTTATATTTTTTTCCCTGTATCTATTATGAAATGTTTTTGGTCTTATGGCTTTGTTAGTTCATTATACATCTTGAATCTTTGGCTCTTATCAGAGATATTTGATGCAATCAATTTTTCTACTTTTTGTCCTAGCTTATTGATTTTGTTTAGTGAAAAATCTTTCTGATTTCATGTTATTAAAGTAATCCAGCTTATCTATTGTGTCCTTCTCTGATATCTTATCTTGTCATGGAGGTGAGCATGTGTTCCTGAAGACTATCATTCTGTAAAGTCTTTATATATGGCTCCAACTATAGACTATCCTCTGAAAAATAACCTTGCTAAAAACAAAGTGATACTTAGGTATTATTAATGTTGTTGTTGCTGTTGAAGTTGTTGCTTTTGTTATTAATGTTAATAATGGTAAGCTATGAAAGAAAGCAAAATAGAAAAGAATTTTAATTCTGTTTAGTTCCTTCAATTTCTTCAGTTGAGTATCAAGAAAAGGGAAAGAGTTTGCTAAGAATTAGAGTATTTGTATTAGCTAGAAACTTTAATTTTAGTATTGGTCTTCTAAATGTGAGAACCTTGCTTAATGATCAATGGCTTGAAAATACTATTGGGAGAATCAAATATGGATATTCTTTCCATAAATGAAAAAAAAATAAGAAACAAGAAAAAATGAAGTTGCAGTTAAATGATGAAAAACTGTGGCACAGGTTTTCCTCAAAGAGATCAAATGCATAGTAGAAGGCCAGATGTCAATAGGGAAAAAAATAAATAAAACATTAATAATTACCAAACTATGAGCCATCAAAGCCATCCTCAATGATGTAAATTAGAAGACAATAAGGAGATTTTCGATAGCTTTATTCAATGAAAGGTCACATCTTTGCCATTTCATAAAATCATACTGTGTTTATCATTTGTTTAAAAAAAAAGCCTTTGATATTTGGTAGGGTTAATGGCTCATTTGCTTTTTACTTTCCTTTGTTCTGTCACCATCCATGTCAAACCACTATGACTATATTCATACTCTCACATGTTGACTTCATCAAATCCCATAGATTTCATTATCATTTTAATGCAGATAACTCATAATTATGTATATCCAGTCCTATTTTTTCCTTCAGTTTCAAGTTATACATCACCAAATTTATTGGAATTTCAAAAGTGATTATTGACATCTCAAATTCAACATATCTAAAACTAAACCCATTTACTTTCTTCCTAATCAAGCCAGTTTTTGAACTTCTTTATTACTGTTTTAGTCTTGAGACATAGCCATCTTTCAGTTTTTCAGGTGTGCAACCTTGACGTCACCCTCAGTTCTTCATTCTTACACATTCTACATATTTAATCCATTGTCAATTCTTCTCTTTTCTATCTCCATAACATCTTTCTAATGCATTCCCTTCTTCCACTCAAAAAGTCACTTCCCCTTTCATCATTTCTGGAATATTACCATAGCTTCCTAGTTAACCTCCCTACCTCAAGTCCACCCTTATTTCATTTTATCCTCTTAACAGTCACTATAGTGATTTTCCTAAAGTGGAGTTGGCCCCAGATGATGCTCCCACTCAATAAGTCAATAAATTTTAGTGGATTCCCAATTATCTCCATAATCAAACAATTTGTTCCAATCTAACCTTTCCATGGAACACTTTTTTTTCTCTTCACTCTATCAAAGTCATATTTTCTTGCTTCTTATTATGTGACACTATCTCCCATTTCTGTGCTGTTGCACTGACATCACCATGCTTAGCACTCTTCCCCTTCCAACTCCAGCTCCTGGAATCCCTCATTTCTTTCAAGACTCAATTTAAGTAGTTACTTTCTTATGAGGCCTTTCTTGGTCTTTCATTTTCCCATTTAGATATATATATATATATACATATACTCAAATACATACATACATACATACATGCTCAAATAATATATGTGTACATATATGCATATATGATTTCATGATTTCTTCTAGTTAGAATGTAATCAAGAATGTGCAATTTTTTTTTCCTTTTGTATTTATATTCTCAGATGGGGTATGTTTCCTAAGCACAGAGTAAATACTTAATAAAGTTTACTTGCTTAATGAAATTTGTATTTCTTTAGTGCAATACCTGCAGGAGTGATAAGTAACACTTTATAAGTTATTTAACAATTCAATAAATATTAATTAGATACCAGGCATTTTTCTGCATGATTGATAGAAAAAAAACAAATGAAGAAAAGAAAAATTCCTCACCCTCAATGAGTTTATATTCTCTTAGAAGAAACCAACACATTCAGTTGAGTAAATACATATTATTTACAGTCACTTCAGTATAGTGTGAGGGTATTAATAATTGTGGAAGGAGTTACAGGAAAATCATTCCTAGGACTGTGTAAAAATAAATTTAAGGGAATATTATCCAAGATATTGTTCTGAAAACAAATGTCTAAAATTTCTGATCACTTAAGTGTATGACTAAAAGGATTCCTATTGAGATATCATGAGAGTGTCCAGGTCTCAAAATCAACTCTTGAGAAAAGTCATGAGCAGCTTATTTTATGGGTTTTTCAGCATCTAATTAGACAGAACAGCAGAAGACATTGTGGTCAATAACCCTCTGTCTTCAATTGTCAGGAGGACCAAAAGGTCTCCTGATGTCTAATTTAATGCTTACATATTTGGAGCCCTTTATGTACTGTTCCCCTTGTCTTTAGCCCATGGGAATAGCAGTCATTTGATGAATGAACAATCATTCACATATATGATATATAAATAGGAAATGTGTATCAGTATATTGTACTCCTATTCATAATGTGAGAGTTTATTTTCTGGAAAACCCTTTAAAGGTATTCTATTACCATTGGGAATGTTTCAATGCTAAGCAAGATCCATACAGATTTGTTCCAATCCCATGAAAGTTTCTCTTTTATGATAGCACTATAATCCATGACACTAGGGATTGTGAGAGGCATAGAAGGCTGATCTTAAACACTTTATCAGGCATGCTAACAAACAGAAAAAGGAAGTCTCCCAGCAGACACTTTGGGAAATTAAGAATTGCTCTGCACAGAGGTATATCTCATGATAGTATTCCTTAAAATTAACATTATTCTGGTTATTCAGAATTTTTTACTCTTGTGTTCTTGGATGAAGATTTTAAAGAAATTCCTTTCCATTACTCTCTCAATTTTACTCTCCAAAAGTTCTTTCAAGCTGCTATTCCTTACAGAAAGACTCAATGAAACAAAATGCTTGGAGAATGGAGCATTCTAACTAATTGAATTTCCTGGTGAATTTGCTGTTAACCAGAAAACATTTATTGTTCCAACCTTTGCTTTTGGCAATCATTTGAAAAGCTGTAACTCTATTTTCTGACTTACTGAGCCCAAATTCTTAACTATAACTTTGATTAAAAACCTTCCTGCATGTCAGAGTGATTATTATAAACACAAATTAAAATTTTGTGGTAAACTATAAACAAAGAAGCAAGAATTGGATATTCTTTATTAAATTCAATATATTTTCAGAAAGATTCCCTTTACTAAATTCAGTATATATTCAGAAAGGTTCCCTTCCTCCCCTCAAAAAATCTTTGATGTCAACATATTTGTCATTTTATTTTTCTCCAAAATATACAGGGAAGAAAAAAAAGTAAGATTTCTGTTAATTGATTTTCCTTCTCTCACTATATTCAACATCCGTAATTTTATCAGTGTAGGAAACTCAAGTAAGGAAAAGCCCCCTATTAATAAAGTTCAATAATTATTCTGCAGTGTATAGACTTAGAGAGTTGCCTAAACCACTCTAAAATACTTTTCCAAGGTCATAATAAAGGTACAATTTGGCCCTAAGTTTCCCTGTCTCTAAGCCTAGCTTTCTATCCATAACACTATGTTGTCTCTCCCACTGATTTCTTACTATAGCATGTTTCTAATTTTGTGACTCACTTTATACCCAACTAACTAGTAGTAAAATATTGAATTGCCTCAAAAGTCATGAATAACAATTCTGAATATAGTTGGATCTATAGTTTGATAAGTTTGAATCCAAACTAAGAGCTTCTTGTAAGTACCTTTATGAATAGACTTGTAATGAACTGCTTCACTTTGGCAAGGAACATCTTAGATAATGCAAAAACAAACAAAAAACCCTCACTAGTACCAACATTAACATTTTCATTCTGGTAGAATTTTAGCTACTTTAAGGTATGTTCTCTCTCTTTTTTTTTGTTTTTGTTTTTGTCTTGATACCTAACACAATGCATTGTTTGCATATGTCAGATGTTTAATAACTGCTTGCTGAATTGAATTATTTTTTTTAAATAGTGCAGATTCCACGAAGCAATCATAAGATGATGACAGAAAAATTGAAATAATGAAATACTCCAAATCAAAACATTTCAGAAGACAATGCACATGAGAATTAAAAAAAAAAAAAAAAAGAATTTTTAAAGTTTAATTTTATTAAAGGAAATATCAATTCCCCTTGAAACATGCTAACAACAGTCAAATCTGGCCTTTCACCTAAGGGCTGTATGCAAATAGAGAGAATTAGTAGAGTCTGACACATGAATGAGGACAGGTTCCAAAAGAAATCTTAACAATCTCTCTTATCACCTTCCTCTGTCTGCCTCAGAATAAATGTAGGAGTCTTTGAATAGGAATAGGACATTGAATGGTTAGTTGAGAGGCTAGGGAATTCCAAGGCTAAGGGAGCTGAAAGTTACTAAGAAAGGATGCAGGAATGTTGCAACACATTTTGAGTTAGAATCTGTCAATTCTATCAAAGTTAGTACAAAGTTTTGGAATTGGGATGTTAAGATGGTGGTTGGAAGTAGTTCCTATGTGATTTCATATGTGCCCTATGATTCCACACCAGATTTTCCTATTATCCTGAACAAAATTAATTTTAATGCTTATCACATGATAATTAATATGAACTTGTAATACTCACTTCTCTATCAAAAGGACATCTCATAATTCAAAAGGGAATCTCTCCCTGAAATGTTATCACATCAAGTGTCTTCTACGGGCATCTACTCATTAACTAAGTTGGACTTAGTTACCCTACCCCACTAAGAACTTGAGTTCTGTTTATAAATGTAATACTGTATAAATAGGACCCATCTTGAGTTTGATTGAAAGTGTGGAGAGTTCTGAACTTGTGTCTTTGGTCACTCCTTTGGAATTTAGGATAGTCTGGTTCATGAAGGAAAAAGGAAACCAGAGAACCTGATAAGGTCCCCAGATTGTTAAGAGGTAGGGAGGGTGGCTCAAAGCTTCTCACCAGTCCTCATTCTTTAGCCGACCTAATGGGGAAAGGATAAAAGCTCTTTGTCTACCTCCTCATGAACCTTCCATCATTTAGTATTGTGTGTGTGTGTGTGTGTGTGTGTGTGTTTTCTGGTCAGGAGAAGGCCCAATAATGAGCAGTCAAAAAAATGAGGACATTTAAGATTATTGAAGAATCTTCTTTTGTCTTAGTTTACCAAGAGAAATCTTTGACTTTCAATATATTATTATTAACTGACCTGTTTAATACTTTTATTTTTTATTACCCAGAATTTTGTCCCTCAGAATTTGAAATGCTACCATCCAAATATCTTATATATATTTATGATAGGTTGTCCTTGCTACCTTCAGTTATTTAAAGGCTTATCATAGACAAGAGGATACACATTTGTTTTGCTAAAATCCATAGGCCAGATATAGAACCATTGAGTTGGGATTACAAAGGGATGTTAAGGGGAAAAAAATCCTCACAATTAAAGTGTCCAAAAGTGGAATGAAATGCCTTGAATAGTTCTAAGTTTTATATCATTTTAAGAGGAAACTAGATGGGTATTTGTTTAGGGATTCCTGTTCAATACAAATTGTATTGGATGATTTCTGACATCCCTTCCAGTTCATATTCTATGATTGTACTGTTGTTTAGCTCATCTGTATCATGAAGTAATGTGTACTACTCCTTTGGGATCAAAGCCTCTCCTATTTCAGGAAGTCAATACTTTTGCTTAATAATTGTATCAATAACCTCCAAACCATTATCCCTTCCTATTTTTCTTGTCCCCCTCAAATAATATCAGATTTCCCTAGAGAGTCATTGCTATAGGTAGAATAATCACCTACAATGTGGATAGCTTTCATTTTTTTGTACCCTAAGCATGGATATTTCCTCAGTATGAAAAAAAGTCAAGGAAAATAATTTAAATGTAGCAAAGACTTTCAAAAAACTTTAACTTTTTCATTTTAAAAAAAGGACCAGTCCCAGGGTAATATTTTGATTTCTGTGGTGATTGAATTTAATGAGGCAGTCTTCTAGAGTCATCCAAGTCCAAAGGCAAGAGGTAAGTCAGGATCACTGGCTGATGGTTCATGGTGCACTGGGTTATTTTGTATCATTTTTTTTAGCATCTTTTTTTTTTTTTTTTTTTTTTTTTGTATCATTAATGTCTAATTAAGCTCTGATCTGCTTCAGCACAGTTTCATGGCCATTGAAATAAATTGTTCACATCTCCCCATTCCACAGTTGGAAGTCAGTCTTCACATAGTTCAGGTAGATATCTCCCTAATTACTGACAGATTTATGACCAATTGGAAAAGTCAAGGCAGTTTAGTATATAGAAAGTGTGCTACCTTTAGAGTTTCAGGAGCCTGTATTCAAAGTTGTTTTTAACACTTATTGTGGGACCCTAAATGAACTCACTTTCTTAATTTAGATAATTTCTTCCAATTTTAGCTTCATTAGCTGTAAAATGCATTCCTTCACAGGTCACTTAGGATCAAATGAAATAATGTATTTTAAGTAGTTTATACTCAAAGTAAAATATCTGCTATTATGATATTTTTTTCTTTGTCTATTGTCCATTTGTACTGAATTATTTCTAGTTGAAAAATCATGACAATTAGTAATTAAAGAAGCTAAAAATTGTCTTTACAATAACATATAAGCTCTTGATATACTTTTTCCCAAACTTTGGCGAATTTAGTAAAGTAGTCCACTGCAATCAGCACAAACAATATTATGATTCTCTTCACATTTGTTAGAAAAATCTGTCTCTGATTTTTATGTATTTACTTTGTATGTTGTTTTCTATTTACAGTAGACATTGCTTATAAAGTTAAAGTTTGTTTCCGATAAAACATTTTGTATATCATACTTAATATATTAATTAGCCTATTTCCCCTACATTCTTATTATTTCCCTCTTTCCTTTATATAAAAAGTAGTCTTCATAAACTTTGAGAAAGAGCAGATCTAAATTTTACTGATTCACATATCAGTAGCAATAGAGCAGTAATGAACTGAACCAGCTACACCCATGGAAAGAACTCTGGGAGATGACTATGAACCACTACATAGAATTCCCAATCCCTCTATTTTTGTCCGCCTGCATTTTTGATTTCCTTCACAGGCTAATAGTACACTATTTCAAAGTCCGACTCTTTTTATACAGCAAAATAACTGTTTGGGCATGTATACTTATATTGTATTTAACTTATACCTTAACATATTTAACATGTATTGGTCAACCTGCCATCTGGGGGAGGGGGTGGGAGGAAGGAGGGAAAAAGTTGGACTACATGGCCATGCTAGATCTAAAAGATAATAGTGCATATGACTTTTAAAAATTTTGGTTTTGTTAGACATAGTAAGAGTTAAATAGCCCCCTTCTTCCAAGATTCCTGTAGTGGGAGAATGAGCTTGTGAGATTTCAAAGACCTGGGAAAGGGACATTGTATTCCAGCAATACTGAAATTTTGATTTAGAATTCTCCGTAAGCAAAATGAAGTGTGTTTGACTCTTCAGGTGTGAGAATTGGCAGCTCCAGCTTTTGCAGTATATTATCACCACACTGTCAGAAAGAACTCACAGATGCCAACTCTGACTAAACTGGGCGTGTTATAAATCCAGCATGAGCAGAGGATTTCTTATGCCAACAACGCATTTCAACCCTTACCTTATTACCACATTTCTTGGCTGCTACAGGATAAAAATCTTTTAAGCCTTTTACTGCTTGTGTGTGAAATCTCAGATAATGTAGCCAAATGCAGTGAAAGTTCAGGGCTGTTTTATGACATTAGTTTATCGAAAATTTTGATCTACAAAAGCCTGAAAGCACAAATCCATTGTTATCAGATGAGGTCAATTACACCACACCCATTCCCCTGATGGGCTCTCCTTTTCATTTAGTAAATCACTGAGGAGGGCTACAGAAATATGCACCGTCAGACAAAAAAAAAAAAAATCTTTGCACTTAAATTGAAGAAAACAGAGTAAATGTACACTACAATGCTAAGTATCATACAGCAGAAAGACACATTACATGTGAATTTTGAGGCACAATTCCTTATAATGAAATTGGCTTGAATAGGAATCAACATTGGAAAGCTGAGATCTAATGACAAAACATGTCTGGAACAGGAGCCTGAGAGAGAAACAAAATAACCACACTGAAGATGTCTGGGAGGAAAGGGGGATATGTGGTGGGGAAGTAATTGTCCTCAAATAAGGAAAGTGTGTGACATTAGTAACAGGAAGTAATGGCAAACACATGTCAAAATTATACTTTATTTACCTTTCATTAGAGTGTCTTCCTATTCAAAGGTTAAATACTCTAGGAGAGGGATGGGATTTTTCTCATGTTAACTAATCCAGACAAAAGTGAATAGAGATTTGCTTTCTTCAGCATTTATTGATATTAATTGCTTTATTGAACTAGCTGTGGGAACAGGGATTTCCCAATGCCAGCATAAGGGATCATTATTTATAAGCTAACTGATCCCACAAATTCTATACTTGGCTCAACATTTCCGTTGGAAATCCTGAAAGAATAGTTTTCAAAATAATGTTATATTTAAAACTTTATAAGTAATATTGTATGCTAAATAACCTAAGCAAAAATGATTTTTTTTTAAATCCAGGAAAAGACAGTTTTAAAGTCTTACATAAGAAGCTTCAAATTTACTCTGAAATACAGCTTATTATTGCATTTTTCTTCCATTTATTTTTAATTCTTCCCCTTTGGCCCTGACTTACAGGTGTCCCTAGTTACAGGCATCAGTAAAAACAAAACACATATGTAGGCTATAAATCTGTATTTGTACTAATTCATAGGAGTAAAATATCTTCAGTTCCTTCTTCCAATTTCCTTTTCCTTCACCCCTCAGAATCTCACAGTGCATTGGGCTTATGATTTCAGAAACAAAATTATGTCCCAGGTGAGAGGTTAACAAGAAAGTCTCAATGTGTCTGTTCTGATACTAAGGAAAATAGTTAAAGAGAGCTACCCAAGTAGATTGTTTGAATGAAAAGAGAAAAGAAAGGAGATGGATGTTTTAAAGGAAGACAAAGTCACTTAAATGCTATTGCAGAAGCAATACTGGGTTCAGTCTATGGCACTGATATTATAGCATTTTGCAGCTACGTTTCACATTAGAAAATCTTAATCCAGAACATCAATGAGTTAATCAACTTCAGGGCACACAAACCAGGGAGGCTAAAGAACTTTTGTTCATATATTTACTATTATAGTGGCGCCAGAAACAAGGCTATGGCCACTAGAACTGGCTATTCTCTCGTAAAGGCTAATTTGGAGGGTTTTTAATACATCAGCTGTTTTAAATCACATAAATTGAAACTTGGTATGCAAATTGTCAGCTTGGCTTTCCTTCTCCCTTTCTTTCACTTCCATTTTGATAAAATAATATTTGGGTTTCTGACACTGTCTTTGGTCATGAAACAGCTAGCAAAACATGCATTGAGGCTATTACAGGGTCTATTTTAATAAATTGTTATGGGTTTCTTTTTTCTTTTTGTATTCTATTTAAATGGCTCTTTCAATGAAATAAATTTTTCTTGGGAGGGGGGGATATGGAGGAGTCTTGACTTGGAAGAGAGAGAGTGAGTTACACTGAAACTTATTTCGCTAGTCATACACAGAGAGACATAAATTTATATGGTGCTTGCCGGGTGTCTCAGATTTGATTATGAAGTTATTCTATGTGTAGGCCTTGCCAAGACTATCACAGAATCAATGGACTGGACTTATTAGGTCATCAACCCCCACTAACTGTATAGCTTTCTCAGAAGCTTTATTAGGTGCCATTGCAAAGTGGCTCAAGCAAAGGGTTTCAATCACTTCTTCTTAAAGATGATTCTGCAGCTTCATAGATTTCATTGTCAGGAAATGATTCCTAAGTTCCTATCCCGATATGTCTTTGCCCAAATTCACACAATTGCTTTTTTGTCATTGCCCCCTTGGGCTTCTTGTGATAAATTCTTTTTTCCTCCCATCAACTCCTTCCTGCCCCCTTTATTCTACCAGTTTCAATAGTTTCCCAGCACTAAATTTTCCCATGTGACCCACCAGACACCTACATAACACTCAGAATCAAAAGTGAGCAGGTTTACTCAGACCAAGAGAGACTCAGAATGAATTCATGAAAACTGAAGGAAGAGAATATTTAAGTTGGCCTAAACCACTGCTGTAATCATTTAAACATGAACAATGCCCCATTCGGAAAAATTTCAGGGACTGTTTTATATCACAGACATATCATTAGGCCCCCATAATGTTCCAGTTCCCCTTGACTTCACCCTACCCCCATCTAATAGCCCGCTTATTTCCCTAACAGCTCTTGCTATAGTCAGACTGAACTGAGTTGTTTCCTAGCCAACAGAGATGGGAAACTGGGGGAAGAATATTATCCTTTACCCTGAACTTCTGGCCTCCCTGAAACATAGTCTGTGAGGTTATGTTGCAGACCGGTATGGAGATCTTACATATTGTTCAGGGGAAAAACACACACACACATGAAAAATCCACCTCTGTGTGTGTCTGTGTGCCTCACAGCCTCCCCTCAATGCCTATAAATCATAAGGCTGTGGGGTTTGGTGGGATAGGCAGCAGTATGGAAATCTGGAGCTTCTGAGTTCTGATCCCTGATCTTACTAAGTACTAGCTTTGCTAAAAAAGTATGAGCAAATCATCATACAGTCTCACTCAGTTTACTGGTCTACAAATATCCTCAGCTATTTAACATATTAACATACCATCCTATAAATAATGAGAAAATGACAAAAAAAAATTATGAATTATTTGTTGACTTGAAAGAGAATGTTAACTGAAACTGAGAAGTAGATAGCCCAGAGTCAGAAAAATCCCTTTGAAGACAAAAGACTTTTATTTTATAAATCCCAGCTTGGAGCAAAATACCTGGCAAGTACCAGGTACTTATTAAATGCTTCAATTGTTCCTAAAGTCATGCCTTTGCAACACAAGTTGTGTGTGACTTATAGACAAGTTATTTATACAAAGAATTCTCCAAGACTATCTGCATAAGGAGAAGCAGTTTCTATAGTAGGATTGCCCTACAGCAATGAAATCTTACTTCTGAACTAGATACCTGTCTTCAGGTGTACTTCTGAGGATACATATTAAGATGATGACTCTTAGGAATTTATGAACACAAAACAGTTCCACAATAGATGTTTGTTAATAGTAAAAGCATATGCACAATGATTAGATACAAATTACAAAATTGCTTTTCTAATTACAAAGGGCCATAGACTTAAATAAGGCAAGACTCTTGGAAGAAATCTGTTCTTTAATTTTATAGATTATTATACTGAGGCCCAGAGAATAAAGGAAATTAGTCACTTAGGGTTATAAAGAGAGTAAAAAGAAAAGGCCAAATTCAAATGCACATTCTCCACCTCCAAATTCAGTGCTCAACACAGTCTTTGGAACTCTGTTTAGACTAATGGATCTTAATGTTTTTGTATATCAACTCTAGAGACACTGGTAAAATTTGTGTGTCCCTTCTCAGAATCATTGTCTAAAATCCATCAAAAAGACATAGGATTTGGTGGAGCCAAAATGGTAGAGTTAAAGCATTGAGTCAGGCTCCTCTTCACATACTTCTTCATACAGCATTAGACAATGCACCATACTGAATTCTGATGGGAAAAATCCAGAAATAAAGGGCACAGTGAGTATTTCTTTAAGCACACATCAACACAGGAACAGACATGGAGATCTGTGGAAACTAGGGACAAGAGTCCAAGTAAAAGTATCCTTTTCAGAGCATTCCAGCATTCAGAGGGAGGGTGGCCCCAGAGCAGAGGAAACCTCAGAGCATCCTGTCCCCAGATTCAATTTTGTTGCCCATTATTCAGTTTTAGGTCACAGATTCTGCCCCGAATAAGAAGAGTGGTGTTCCTGGATAGTTATCTGTATCCTGATTAAAGAAGCAGTGGCAATCGTGGTGCTCTTCAGACCCCATCTTAGAGCAGGGTCTCACTTTCAGCATTTAGAGCAACTGACAAAGAAAAAAATGAATCCTAGACCCAAAGGGGGCCTACACCTCTGATATTTTGGTTCAACAGAGCTGTCAAGTTGGCTGATAGTGGTAGTCTTGTAGTTCTCTGATTCTTTGTAGACTTGAACACAGGTCAGAAATTTGCAGAGCTCAGACAAAGAGCAGAAAACAGACCTTACCCTGGATCAGACCACTTTGGGAATACTGAAGTTTTGTAGGTCTATAGTGTCTCCCTAAAATCTTGGAATAACAAAACATTAAATACTCCAAGAAAGCAGCAACAAGACAAATCCAGACTTACTTCTCCTTCAGAAATATGACACTGATCAGCTCTAACATCAAATCTGAAAGTAGGCTGGAAAAATGGAAAACAAACAAATAAAAAGAGCATCACCCTTGTGAGGTAATTGTAGTAGAGACACTCAAGATCTAAATGCAGACAGAGGAAGAGAGACACACACGGAGAGAGACAGAGAAAGACACAAACACACACACATAGACACACAAAGAGGCAGACACACGTATAGAGACAAAGAGAGATACATACACAGAGACAGAGACAGAGACAGAGACACATTTCCTTTGGCTCACTGGTAAAAGAGTTAAAAGTACTTCTTGTAACCCAATGCTACTTCCAGCTTCCCTTCTATTACCATCACCCAACCCAGTTCATTCTATTCATATCTACCACCCAATAAAAATTCTGGGAGCTATTGTTTATAAACTTCCAGGTCATTATTCTTTACTCCTCAATAAGCTTGGTATATGACTTAGAATTTTTTCTTCTTCTCTAATTCCTGTCGTCATACTAAGGGCCTTCAATAAACATATTGATTTACCTTTCAAATAACCTAATCACTTAGTTCTGTTTATTCACTTTCCCTGAGCTACTCCTTCATGCTATCCCAGCCACACACAATGATGATGATACCTTTGAACTTGCTACCACCAAAATGCATCACCACTATGTTCAAGAAGTCTGAAATCTCACCCAACCATGCATCTATTGACTTTTTATTTCTCCCTCTCCCTTTTCTTACAAAACCATAGTCT
The DNA here is from genome assembly GCF_902635505.1 of Sarcophilus harrisii. Lineage (NCBI taxonomy): Eukaryota > Metazoa > Chordata > Mammalia > Dasyuromorphia > Dasyuridae > Sarcophilus > Sarcophilus harrisii. The sequence goes on from NC_045428.1 coordinate 352,885,798, forward strand.
CTATCTGCATCATGACCTCCAATCCATTGACCCTTCTATTCTTTTTCAGGTCATCTCCTCTAAACTAGCCTCTCTCCTTTCTTCTTACCAACAAGTTTTTGTTTTTTGAATCCCTAGCCCCTTTATATTGCCAGTTACTATCAGCCAAGACTTACTATTTTTTACCACCCCATGTGTCACCTTTGTTCCTGTATATAGGCTGGTGAAAAAAAGAAGAAATCACACAACTGTTCTGACTGGGCCCACTACAAATTTACATTACTGCTTCTAGACAATTCCATTAACTTTCCTTTAAAAACTCGCTATTCCATTTTCCACCGTGGCTCTGCCAAACCTTTTCATCCCTGCTAAACCTCACATTGCTCCTCCTCTTCACACTCTTTCAGCAGAGAACCTTGCCCCATATTTTACGGAAAAAAATTGAGGCATTCCTTGTGATCTCATTTCTCCTCCCTTCTTCTTTTCCTATCACTTAGATGTCTTATGCTGCAATTTCCTCCTTCAGTCCTATTTCACATAATGAAGTGGCCTTACTTATTATCAATGCTAACCTCTCTACTTATTCAAATTATCTCACCCCATCCCATCTCTTCTAGCAGAATGCCTCCTGTTATCCCCTTTTATTTTTTCCATTTCTGTTTTTGTCTCTCTGTCTCTGTCTCTCCCTGTCTCCCTCTCTCTCCTGGTTCATTCCCTTGTTGTTGTTTATTCTTTGTCCTCCAAGAAGACCATGACATCTGGAAGGTGATATATTGATTTGCAAGTAAATGGAGGCTCCTGGATCTTCACTAGGGGGAGGAGGCTGGCATAACAGAAAGAAGACCACAAAGAATGATGAATATTTCAGGATGAGATCAAGTCCATAAAGTCAGAAGCACAATCAGGAATGGAATAAAGATGCATGACAGAATCTTAGCAGAGGGCTTATTCAGGGTGAAAAGGCTCCAGGGAATAATGGACATTTCAAGGTGAGAACACTGACAAGGTTTCGAAGTTAAGAAAGTCAAAAGTGAAGTAAAGAAGTCAATAGAAAACAAATAGCATGGCAGGCAAGCTAGCCTATCTGAATCAGCAAGATGTTCTAAAAGGAAGATAAAAGGCAGCATGTGCCAGAGGAGTCAAACCACTGCCAATATCTCCACACCAATCTCCTCTCATATGAATGGGGTAAGCTCGAGATCCAAAGCCCCGAGAGTAGCAGAGCATCTCATACTACTAATTTTCTTCCTGGTCCCATAGCCACCACCCCAGGCAGCATCCCTTGTGAAGATGAAACCTGGTGGCTGCTTCCCCACATTCTATACCTACCTCCCTTCTCAGAAGCTACAGTAGCTACCGAAGATCCAGCAAGGAAAAGTCTTACCCCCAAAGTTCTTGGAACACTCAAAGTCAATATCAAAAACAGGTATTGTTCTATTAATGAAAATTACATTAAAGAACATACATAGCTATCTAATTTGCCATTACAAGTTCACATCTTTCTGGTTTGTATCTTTTTTTTCTTCATTGAATAATTTAAACTACACAAAACAAGACTCATCTCCCAGGATAAGTTTATCACATGTAAAGTCACCATCATGCTGTCAACTCAAGTCCTAACTGATACAGTTACCTCTCAGTTCTTTCAATTAGAGGGCTGGGTACCAAACTTCAACTAATATTTTCCTTTATAGAGAGCAGAGAATGGACTCATTACTCCATTTTGCATCTCCTGCCCTGCCTGACTTCAACTCCATGGAACAAGATGCTCCCCTGCCAGGTATTTCTATTGTCTCTCTCCTCTGCTTTTCTGCCTTTCATTGTGTATTGTCGCCAAATGTAGACATCTTCAAGACATCTCGAACTGGATATCTAGTAGACATCTTAAATTTAATATACCCAAAACTAAACTCAAAGACTTTCTCAAACCTTCTCAATTCTAATGCCTTTTCTACATTAAATATTTCCTATTAATCCTGTATATAGATTGTTTATATATGTTTACATGTTGTCTCCCAAATTGTATTAAAAGTATCTTGAGGGCAGGGACTATTTTATGCTTGTTTTTGTATCCCTAGCACTTACCATAGTTTCTGGTCCATAGTAGGTACTTAATAGATGTTTGTTGGTTAAGTCTAAAGCATCTATGAAAAATGCCTCAAGAAGAAAAACACAATTTGGTTCAAACTCAATTAGAATTTCTAGAATAAATTAATCAAATGTCTTTTTTATTCCTAGAATGTCATTTATTCTTAGAATAAATGAATTAAACAAAAGAATTAAAATATTTTAGTAAATAGAATAACTATTGGGGAGAATATGAATTGGAAGAGAAATGAGAGATATGGAAGAAAGAATTAGAAAGAGAATGAACAATTTGGGACTTCAATCAGGATTCCAAAATATTAATTGTGAAATTTACTACCCACCTCCTAAAAGAGGTGAGGAACTCAATATTAAAAATGGGACTTTTTTTTTTTTTTGGTAGGGGGAAGCAGGCCAATGTGGAAATCTGTTTTGATTGACTATGAGTCTTGTTTTTCTTCTGTTTTTAACTGGAGTAGGAAGTAGGAAAAGGGGTAGAAGGTTAAGAAAGTGAATACTGACTTATTAAAACAAATAAAAATCTAGAAAAGACATAGGATTACAAAGGAAGTCAATTATATTAAAACAATTATCAAAGTATTTTTAAAAGTTCATGGGCCTCCCAGTAAAGAACCTTTGTTTTAGATATTGTCAAAGCACCTTATTAAAGAGTACAAAGTCAGCCAAATTAGATGCATTGCCTAGGGATTGGCATGTCAGAATGTTCTGATACTTTGAAATGATTCATAGTTCTGATATTGTGTCACACATAAGAATGAGAAAGTTCCATTATTGGGCAATAGGTAGGAAGAATTTGGGAGGCAGTTATCTGGTGCATGAATAGAACACTGGGTTTGGGATGAGGAAGATTCACCTTCTTGAGTTTCAAAATTCAGCCTCAAATACTTACTAGCTGTATGACCCTAGGCAAGTCACTTAACATTGTTTGTCCCCAATTTTTCATCTGTAAAATGAGCTACAGAAGGAAATGACAAACAATTCCATTATCTATGCCAAGAAAACCTTAAAAGGGGTCGTGAAAAGTCAGACATGACTAAAAATCAATTGAATGACAAGGAACAATTTGACAGTTTAAGGGAGTGGATATGCTTTCTCAGTATCATGTCTTTTTTTTTTTTTTTTTTTACATTCATGGATACCTTCTAGTATATTTTCTTTTTGAGATAAGTCCCTTCTTGTCTTGATTTCATGATTGCCTTCAACATGGGTTCTTAACCTGAGGTTTGTGAACTTTTTTTTTTATTTGATAGAATATTTACTAAGAAAGAATGTGCTAAATGCTAAGGATACAAATACAATAGAATTAGGCAGTGCTTTCTCAACAATTTTTAATTCTAGTAAATTTATTTTTGATACACATTGCTTTATGAATCATGTTGGGAGAGAGAAATCAGAGCAAAAGGGAAAAAACATGGAAGAGATAAAACAACAGAAAAAAGAAGTGAACATAGCATGCGTTGATTTACATTCAGTCTCCTTAGTTCTTTTTTCTGGATTAAGATGGTATTTTCTGTCCAAAGTCTATTGGGATTGCTTTGGATCACTGAACTACTGAGAAGAACAAATCTTTCATAATTGATCTTCACACAGTCTTGCTGTTATTGTGTATAATGTATTCCTGGTTCTACTTGTTTCGCTCAGCATCAGTTTGTGTAAATCATTCCAGGCCTTTCTAAGATCAGCTTGTTCAAGATTTTTTATAGAGTTATAATATTACATTACCTTCATGTACCACAGCTTATTCAGCCATTCCTTAAATGACAGGCATCTACTCATTTTCCATTTCTTTGCTACCACAAAAAGAGCACAGTTTTGCACATGTGGGTCCTTTTCCCTCCTTTATGATTTCCTTGGGATACAGACTCAGTAATGGCACTGCTGGGTCAAAGGGTCTGCACAGTTTTATTCAAACAACTTACTTCAAATATGTAAGATGAAACATAAAGGTGAATGAGACTTCATGAAGTTTTCTTAGTTTGAGACAAAGTCAGTTCCCTGTTCCCAGAGCAGGAAGATCAGGTCTTGGACTTTGGGTTGCAGGGAGTTGGGGAAGTGATGTGACCTATGGAAAACAGACTACATTAGTGACCATTGGTCAAAGATGATTATGTCCTTTTAGTCTATCCAATGAAAAGTTTTGGGTCTTTTGCTTTTTTAAAGTCCGACAAGCCAGAACTGGTCAAGTTCCAGGAGCATATGATAGGAGTTGGGATGGCTCCCAGGTGTGTGTCTGGTCTCCTCCCTGCAGGGATTAAATAAAGTCTTTCTCTTTGTATTTGAAGATGTCTCTGATCAGTTAATTTGGGAAAGGGAGTCTAGCACCTGTCCCACACAAAGGGGAGCTGAATTAAGCATGAGGTGAGAGGGTTTGGAATGCCCTTGTGGGGCAGGTTGCTAGTGAGGAGATGGAAGGAGTAATGGGAGCACTATTGGTGCATCTCACGAAGTACTTATCCTGTCTAGAGTTTCCTCAATCAAGAATTCAGGGTCCAGGGCATGGAAGCATCTCCAAGCAAGTAAGATTGCTGAAGAGAAAGAACAGTCTGAACAATGAATTGAGCCCGGAATGAAATGAATAAGAATGGTTCTTCTTTTGAAGTGGCAGTCAGGACCTGGGAGGTGCTAATAAGTGTATTTCATTGAACCAGATTTCCTTTGTAATCCTATGGATTCCTTTTATGCATTTAAAACATCCTAAGAGTTCACTAAATTGACAGGGATCTACCACCAATACACACACACACACACACACACACACACACACACACACACACTATGAACCTCTATTTGAGAAGATTCCCTCTTGAGCTATTAAAGCAAAATTAGGATTAAGAACAAAGCTAATTATATTTAAATACAATTATCAAAGTAATTTTAAAAAATTATTCCTGGAATCCCCAATAAAGAACTTTGAAAGAAAAAAATGGGGAAAAAACAAACAAGGGATTAAGACAATCTTCAGGAAGATTCAGAGCACTAGGAAATAATTTTTTCCATAATCTCAGAATATTTCTTCACACAAGCCAAGAAAGATGAGACAGTTCAGGGTGCGAACTGAGCCACTAGAGAATAAAGTATCAGTGGTACAGAAAATGAAAAGCAGGCAAAACTGCTGAAACACCCCCAGGCTCCAAACTCCCCATGACTTAGTTGGTATGTTAGCAGCAGCTTTACATCTGATCCTTGACCAGCAAGAGAAAGAGACTCTTTTTCTCTTTCACCCACGCAATTCACTGCACATACGCCCAATTCTATGACTTTATTGTTTCCTGTACAAGGACTATTCAAAATCTCGTGATTCCACCCCCAGCCTTCCTCCACTTCCTTTGGGAACACCAATTTCTGCTCACAAGAACTAGGGCATAACTTGGGAAGCATGGTCTGAGTCATTTAACCCAGGACGGAGGCACCTAGGGCTGACTTTGAGGCACCCAATCTACTTCCTCCAAAATAAAATGAAGAAAGGGAAGAGCAAGCCAGAAGTTTGAAAGTCGCCAAACATTTCAATTAAACTCTTAATACAAAGCTTCTTACAGGGCTTACAAATAAAGGCTTTGGGTATTTAGGAGTAGGATGATTAAAGGGTACAGGACTGAGTCAGGAGGCCTGAGCAATAGTCTCATTGCCACTAAATGTCAACGTGACTTTGGTCAAATGGTTTAACCTCATGGGGTCTCATTTTCCTCCTTTGTGAAATAATTGTTGGGTTCAAAGACCTCTAAGATATTTTCCATATTTTTCCTAGTATTTTATGATTTTGGGACAGATAACATTTCTTTTTTCGTTTATATCTACTTTTCCTCATAGCTTTCTCTAATCCTTCCTGGCTTACTCCAGCCAGGCTACTCTTCAAATATTACTTTTACTTAGCTCTCACCTAATTCCTACTAACATGATATCTGTTAAGATTTAAAAATCTTCCCAGAGGTTGCATCTTAAAATAACAACAGTGATTATTTCAGTACTTGAGGGGAAGATAAAAAGCTTTGATAAGAAATTATCCCAGTACTTTTAAAGCCTGGATGGAAAATAATTCAATTTATTTCCACAGGCTTTTTTATTGAGCGATAATTATGTGCAAAAATGAAAAAAATCTTGCCTTCGATGGACTTATAGTTGACTGGAAGATATAACAAACAAAGGAATAAAACTAGAACTCTGATTTCATTAGCATAGGAAAATCTAGTGGGAACAAATTCTTTCTTCCACTTCATATCAGTACCTTCTCTTTTAATTATTGTAAGTTAAATTATGGTCCAAAGTTACATAGCCTATAAATCACAGCTGAAACTTGATTTGGATACAAAACCATCTACTGCACCATGCTGCTGCTACTGAGAGGACAATTTGAGTAGAAAGAGAACACTAACTCTAAGGGGGAATCAGTAAAGGCTTAACATAGGGGATGACATTTCTTCTTTGAAGGAATACAAGTATTCTAAGAGACTGAAGAGAGGAAGGGAAGCACATTCCAAGAAATAATGGTTGGGTGATAACATTTGCAAAGGACAAATGTGGAATATGGAATGCTGAGTAAAAGGAAGTCCATTTTGGATGGAACATAAAGTAAAGGGGAATAATGTGATTTTATTTCTTTCATAGCACTTCTCCTCTTCTTTCTCCTTCTCCTCTTCCTCCTCCTCCTCCTCTTTTTTTCCTTTTTTTCCTTCTTCTATAAGTATATATAAAATGTTCAGTCAATCTACAACATTCATGTTTAACCAAATGACTTCAAGCATTTCAGTAATTTATCCAGAGGCATATTGTGAGCAAGTTTATGTAGCACTTGATCTCCCATTAAGTTCTTTACTGGTCTTATTCATCCTATTAAAAAGAGCCTCCCATTTGTTGTTATATTGTCATTGTTTGCCCACAAAAGTCAAGTATTATATTGAAATTATGCCCCCAAAGCATAGTGCAAGGCCCTTTTGTTCCAAGTCTAAGTGTACAAATTCAGCGATGTGATATAAGGGAAAAATAAAGTTATAGTCCTACTAGAGTAGCTGCAGCCATTATTGGATAAGGAAGATTATAGTTTCAGGTCAAAAGGAACCTAATCCTAATTTCCCATAGGTTTAATGAGTCAACATTCATATTTTTTAATTTCATGCTGTCTTCTTATCATCACATCCACCAAAGATAAGTGGCCATCCAGTTATCCCTTCCATATAGCATGCTTTCCAGGGTAGCACCCTGAAATATGGAAATTTTATATAAATTTTTTAATTTTTTTCTTTCATATCAGAGAAGTCTAATGATTTTATTATATATTAAAAGATAAAATTTGTTGATATTATATAATATTATACATATACTTTAAGCACTTCTGATTTTCTTAATTTTTTTTTTCTGTTATCTGTTGATCTTTGTTTATTTTTGGTGGCATCCACAAAACTCCTCCCCAAATTCCCATTTAATTGTTTATGCTCACTTATGACATAGTGAAGCTATGATATGAAAAGTTACATTTGGAAGGGATAACTGTACTGTGTAGTGTGTGTGTGTGTGTGTGTGTGTATGCATGTATATAGTATGTATAGGTATAAATGGATACTCCTCTATTCCTTTTAAAGATGTTTTAACAATGCAACACAGAGTGAAGAAATATCAAAAGTACTTAGAGTTTACCTGTTCTATGAACAATCTATATTACAGAACTGTAATATATATTCCAAAAAAGATAATGATCATATTGGTTTTAGAATGATCCTTGAATGGAGGTTCAGATTTGGTATTAGTGTATCATAATCTTTATGATAGTGATTCCACTTGGTAACTATTTGACTTTATGCAAGTTATATTGTCTTTCTGCTTTTAGTGTCTTCATTTTAAAGATGGGGTGGGGGTGGGGGGAAGCAGAATTGGGATAATAAAATGAAGAGTGTTGGATTTAGAGTCAGAAATCTCAGGTTTGTATCCCAACACTACCATTTATTAATTTGTTAGTGCTATTATATGAACTTGAACAAATCACAGATCCTCTCCGGGCCTCAGTTTTCCTTATCCAAAAGATGGGTTATACTAAGGTTTAATAACTCTTAAACCAGAACTGAATATATTATCCAAGGATATTATGGTTAGATAATTTGAGATCCCTCCCTCCTTGCTTTTATGTTCTAAAAGTACATGAATAACTATCTTACATTGCTTATCAGAAGTTGTCTAACTAAACAATAAGTTTGTGTTCATTTGTCTGGTCTTATACTTTTGTGAGATTCATCTTGGGGGGAAAGGAAGGAGATGGGCTTGTAATAAAAAAATGAAGTTCCTCCATGACTCACCTCTCCCCCGAAAATAAAATAAAAATTAAGAGGGTCAGAGTAGAAGATAGTTTTTCACCTGAAGTTTGGGCCAGCCTTAAGATCTCCCTTTATTGACAATATGTCAATATTTTGTTGGCTTCTATGGGATCTTCTGAGTTGAACCCAGTTCCAACACATGAGCCATAGTCTTCTGTCCTATGTCCTTCCAGTCTTGGAACAAAGTATGGGCCAGTATACAGAGTCCCTTTAACTTTACTACACAGCTTATAATAACCTCTTATCATCACCAACTCTCTAGAGTATGTGAAATTGGGGGCCTAGTGGAAGAGGAAGAAGAGCTTGGAAAGGGAAGAATACCAAGAAAGATTATGGTAAGAACCATTTCATACTTGTGATTTTGGAGAAGAAAGCAGGGCCACCACAATTTCTCCTTGCTGACCCTTCTTCTATTGTCATGTGAAAAAAGAAAAAGAATATCCAATTCCTAGTAAATACATGTTTTTTGTTTGTTTGTTTGTTTTTTGTCATTTGTTTCATAGTCACTGAGTTTAAGAATTTGAAAGTATTCCAGAGGTCATCTAATCCAATTCATACATGAAAACAAATACCATCTATACATAAACCTTTTTGATCTTATTCAAAATGATCAAATATTGAGAAATATGTTTAAGAGTGTGAAATCTATTAGTGATACCAAAAATATTCTGAACTATCCAAATGTAAATATACTGTTCATATGATAAATATTTCTGAATATTAATGACAGAATAAATGCTTATGTGAATAAATCACTGTAGGAACATTCTAAGAAGGTAAATGAAAACATAATACAATGGATTTCCAAATAGCAAACAATTGAATTCAACAATTGAAGAATTAAATAATATATACATATATAAACAAATACACACATATGCACATATGCATATGTGTATATATACATATACATATATATGTATACATATATATGTACATAAATCTATGCACAAACACATGCATATACTCACAATCAAGGTATTTGTTGTTCTAACATTTCAGTCGTGTTGGACTCTCAGGTCAGCTTTTCTATTTGGAATTTTCTTGGCAAAGATACTGGAATGATTTGCTTTTTTTAACAGATAAGAAATTGAGGCAAACAGGGGTAAATGACTTACCCAGAGTTACCCAGTAAGAGTCTGAGACAAGATTTGAACTCATAAAGATGTCTTCCCGAGTCCATACCTGTCACTCTATCTATCCATTGTATCACCTAATTGCCCACTCAAGGTATATATGATGATTATTAATGATACTATTCTGTGATCCTTAAAAAAATTTCATTTAAAACTACTTACATATTTGTGTACATCAAAAGACTGCAATGGAGTAAAACACTCAGTATTGAGGTAAGGCTATTTGGTAGGATACAAGAATCTTTAAATTATGTATAATAATTATATATTGAAAATGAGTACTATTAATTTAAAAAAATCAGAGAGGACAGTAACCTGAAAATACTGTGAACTTCCTTGTCACTTCTACTTTTAAATAATTATTTAAAAATATAAATGACTTTGTTAGTTTTTTCTTTGCATTTTCAGCTTTTTTTAAAACAATAAGAACATTTTTTCTTAGTCTTTTCTTTTCACTTTTCTTCACCTTTCTATATCCCTTCAAAGAAATTAAAAAACAAAACAAGAAAAACCTTATGTTGGATTTCAAGCACACATCTAGACTCTCTGTAAACTAAAACCTCTGAAGAACCTCTACAAAGTGAATGAAGCTCAAAAGCTTAAGTTGCTTATATTTTTGCTGCTGGAATTACAGTTTCAAACCTTTTGGTGCTTAATCTTATCCAGGACGATTCACTTTCAGCCTCAAAAGCACTGCACCAACAGTTTTTATGTGTCGGTTTCGTTCCAGGACACTTGAGTCACCAAGTCCTGATGGAAGCATTATACATAAGGACATTGCCACTGGCTGCCCATACAGGGGAACAGAGAAACTAAATGATCTTTAAGATTCAGTCATCCCTAAAATTGCAGCACCCTTCTGATCCTTTTTGTACTTTTTGGCCATCTGTCCCCTATCTTTTAATGCCAGGTTCCAGCACAATCAGAATTCCCAAATACAGTGAAGACAGGGAAAAGAGACAACTTGAATTCATGCTCTATGTGAGACATTCATGTGATGTCAGCATACTGTAGTAGAAGGAATATCCAATAATTCAAGAAACATTTCTTAAAGTGACATGACCCCTACGGTCCCTCCCAGCTATCAATCTATACTTTGCCCTTTCACATCTAACCTAGAAAAGCTATCTGTGCTCATTGCTTCCACTTTTTCTTTGACTCACTTTTTGGAGCCTTGCAGTCTGGCTTCAGAACTCATCACTCAACTGAAATTGTCATTTCCAAAGTTATCTGTAATCCCTTAAATTTCCAAATCCAACAGCCTTTTATTAGTCTTCATCCTTTTTGACCTCTTTATAGCATTTGAGATTATATTGATCACTGATTCTTAGTTTTTATGATACTCTTTTATTCTTTTGCTAAGTCTTCTCCTATCCCTTATCTGTGAGTCTATTAAAAGGCTCTGTTCTGGGCTCTTCTTGTTAGTTCTGATGGGTTCAATTATCATTTGTGGATATGACCCTCAGATCTAATGTATGTCTCAAAACCCAAACTTTCTTCTAAGATTTAGTGCTATATTTCCATATGCTTACAGGACAGTTCCAACTAGTAGTCCAACAGAGACTTCCAATTCAATAAGTCAAATACAGAATAAATTACCATCCCTCTCTCCATCTAACACATCCCATTTCCCAACTTCCCCATTTCTGTTAAGGTCCTTGATCCTGCCTCATTCCTATAGTCAATCAGCTTCCAAGATTTGACAGTATCACATCCATTCCCTTTTTACTTCTCACATGGCAGCAGTCCTGGTTTAGGTCCTCACAACTTCTCTTCTGTTTTGTTACAATATTCTCTTAATTATTCTTGCTTCTAGCTAGTCCATCCCTTCAGCAGCCTATCCTTGCAAGGTATCAGCAGTAAAATTTCTAAAGTATGGGCCTGACAGTTCAAAAAACTTCAGGTGTTCCTTAAATGTGTCATATAAAATACAAATTCCTTGGACATTTAAAGCTCTGACCCTAGCCTCTCTCTTCATTCTTATTCTGCACAAACTCGAAGTTCTAGCCAAAACTGATTCATTTGCTGTTTCTCATACGTGGTATTTCATTCTCCAACTCCATTCTTCTGAACAGGCTGCCCTGCTTTCTTAGAATTTACTTCTTCCTTACTTCTGTTATATGAAATCACCTCAAGTATTCTCTTTTTCCTTCATGATGACATTCCCCGTTTCCTTGAATGATTATCACTTTAAGTGCTTAGTGCTTTCTTCACAACTTTGTGAGATAAGAGTTCTCTCTTTCTCTCTCTCTCTCTTTCTCCTTCTCTCTCTCCTCTCTCTCTCTCTCTCTCTCTTTTTTTTTTTTTTTTTCAGATGAGAAAACTGAGGCTCTGGGAGAAGTATTTGCCTATGATCACATAGCTAGTAAGTGCCCTGACACAGGACCACCCAGGATGGCATGCCTTTATCAGAAAAGGAGCTGTCCTTAAGCAGAGTTGAAGTAGCTCAGAAGATTCATTAAGTTACAGAAGCCATTCCAAATGTTCACATGGACTACTTGTGCCTGATCTGCAGTAGAGTGTCTGAGTTCATATTGGTCTTATCAACCACAGTCAGACACACTGTAACTTGGCTCTAACATAGTAATGTTATTTTGGTTCTCTTCCAGACAACAACCAATGAGTAAGTACTCAAGGTGATACTGGAATCCAGTTTTTCAGTAAAATCAAATGTTTTTTTCCTCAAAACAAAAAGAAATCCATTATGTTCCCTTGAATAAGTGATCATTCTAAATAATTACTATTAATTTATAACATTATTATTCATAAATAATTATACATTATTGCTTTTCTAGACTGAAACTATAACAACTGTTTGAAGATTTCCTAAAGTCTTATTAAATTAAGAAGAAGCAAATATCATCTAGAGGACCCTAAACCCCAGGTCTAACTCAAGTAAAAACTGAAACCACTTATTCCAAGAAATTTTCTGAAATGCCTCTATATTCATTATCCCCCCTCCCAATACTCATTATGCTCATCCCACTCTCTCAATCTTTTTCTCTATGACTCCTTGCCAAAATATGGAGAAAACCCCTCATTTTTCAGTCTCTTCCTTCACTTATATATGTCCCACAAAGGTGCCCTTTCAAATATGTAAACACAATAGTAGGATTGTAAGTTAAGTGGGAAAGAATCTTTATCATTTACAGTAACAGGAAATCTCAGACACATGGCAATATGTATGTTGTATTTGAATACACAATCAGACTCTTTGAATTGCATTACCAAAGTAGGAGCAACAAACACAGAGTGATAGCCCATAAAAGGCTGGCTCTTTCAGGGTATTCACAATGCAAATGAGCCATGAGGAAGGGGAAAATCTGGTTAAAATCAACCACTAGCCAGATATGCATATCCCACCTTTTATCATCTCCTTCATTTTTTTCTGATTTAACAATAAGTATCAGTTAGCAAAGAAAAATGTAGTGGTCAGTCCTGTGGAATTCAATTTTAAGTCTTCCAAATTCATTAAAAGGACTTTCCCCTCCACCCTCAAAGATCTGATATTACTTATTGAAATATTTTGGTTAGATTTTAAAGTAGAGATTGAAGATACAACTTGGGAAAGCTCATTTCTGAGTTTTTTTTGTTTTTTTTTGATTAGTTTAAGACATTTTTGAAAACCAGAAAGTGATTCCTACCCCACCCCCCTATTTTTTTTTTTTGGAGGGGGCAGTAGGGAGGAAGATAAAAACCAAATCATATTGTAGTGATTTTAGAAAATGCTACCACCATCTACTGGTTAGTTATTATACATAAGTTATTATACATAAAACTGAAATCCTTTTGAATTATTTGTAGAATTCCTTAATAAAGATTTGATGTAAGAAAATAATTAGTAGTTATTATGTTCCTGTTTTAATTATTTCAAGTTAATATTGTTATAAATATGGAATTTCAAATTTAGAGTTGTAATTAGGTATTATTTATAATAATGTGATATCTTTACAGCTCATCATCATAACATGCAAAAATATGGGGAAAAAATGGAGAACATGAGTGGAAATAGGCTGTATTGCATTCAGTTGAATATTTTGATTATTTCTCATTTGAAGAGGGAGGGGCAGAGAGTGAATAGCAGTTATATAAGCATGTACCTGCTGCTATAAGCATTTTTTTCCATTTAATAATTATAATGTAAAGGTAAAGAATATGAAGACTAATCACTGAATTAAAAAAAAATACAAAAGGCTGCTCAACAAAAAAACAAAACATAATTTGTGTATCATTATTTCTATATCCTTTACAGAACAAACATACTAATTATTTCAAAGTGTGAGCACATATCCCAAATCACCTAGAATTTTCACAGCTATTTATAGATTACCAGCCAACAAATTACATATATAATAGCATTTCTGATATTTTTACTTCATAGTTAACTCTCATCAGCTTTCTGATGAGCTTTAAATCTTTCATTCTTCACAATTTCCCTTGGGATAGAATCAAATCCTTGTGTTATTCCTTCTAGTGGTTACTTTGTATTTTAACCTCAGCCTAGTCCTGCAAATTTCCTACCTCTAAAAGAAACTATTTCTTGCATGGAATCCATTTTCTTGTTCAATGGCTTAATATTTTGCATCAATGGTCCAGATTCATCAAAGAGATAAAGAATTCGTGGTGGAGGTTTTTCTTCTCTCAAATTTTAATGTGACATCCCCTATCTTTTAAAATTCGACAGAAGAGACATTACCAATAATCCTAACAATACTTAAAATATTTCTTTAGGTACAAAAAAATCAATCTATCATTGTCAGCAGAGATACCAACAAAATTTTATGAAGGTCTATCATCTGTAACACGTAGGACAGGGTTGAAGACAAAGAGATCTATGAAACATGAGGCAAAAACTCTTCTCACTTCCCTAATTCTACAAGAAATTATTGAATCTAAATGGGGTTTACTCTGTGTTATTTTCATTGATATTTGATAACAGTCACAGTTACACTTAGATTACTATTGCTTTAAATTGCACTGTTTATTTATGGATAAATACCTGCTGCATACTTGGACTCTCTTCCCTAAGAAATGTTGATTTCAAGTTTATTGATGCTCAGAGCAATTTGGTACATAAGAATGAATGCAGAGTCACAGATCCCAAATTCAAATTCTAACTCTTTCATTGCTTGTGAGAGACATGAAAACACCTAAACTCTCTAGGCCTTTCATTTATCTATTAAATGAGAGGGATGGACTTTAAAAAACCTTGGTAGTTCTATACCTATGGTTCTATAACTTCTGATTAGTTTTTTTGTTTGTCTCCTTCTACAGAGGGTTTCACTTTGACTCTTTTCTTATTTGTTGACATTTGAATCTTTTCATTGCTAACGTCCCCATCTCCCACCCTCTCACCCTTAGTTGGCATTCCAGCAGGGAAAATCTTTGAAGCACAACTATAGCCACTACCACAGTTGTCTAGGGGAGATTTTCCAAAAGGTAATTGTGAGATATTTTACAATTTTTTCTATTTTTTGGTTTTCTTTTATTGTATCTTGATTTCTTATAAAGTCAGTAGCTTCCATTTGTTCAATTCTATTTTTTTTTTCTTTTTTGCTGAGGCAATTGGGGTTAAGTGACTTGCTCAAGATCACACAGCTAGGAAGTGTTAATTAAGTGTTTGAGGTCAGTTTTGAACTCAGGTCCTCCTGACTTCAGGGCTGGTGCTCTATTCACTGTATCACCTAGCTGCCCCTCACTTCTAATTTTTAAGGAATTGTTTTCCTCTGTGAGCTTGTGTACCTCTTTTCCCAATTGGCCAACTTTATAATTCTTCTCATTAACTTTTAGTATTTCTTTTTGTACCACTCTTAGTTCTTTCCCTAATTTTTCCTCAATCTCTCTTACTTAATTTTCAAAATCCCTTTTGAGTTCTTCCATGGCCTGAGCCCGATTCTTATTTTTTTAGAGGCTTTGGATGTAGGAACAGTTAAAATAAAATTCAACTTAATTATGTATTTTCATCTCCAGTACTTAGCATAATACATGGCATATATATTAAGCATAGGTGCTTACAAAATGCTTGTTGATTATTATTTCCTGTCTTATTGAAGACTATGATGGTAAACTGGATGAAAGTTAAATCCCCATGTCTGAAACATAGTGCCAATATCAAAACTGTACATTTATTAAGTGCCTATTCTGGGATAAATTCAATGCAGTTGGATAAACATTTACTTAGTTTTCTCTTTACAAAAGGGATTACTCTTGGTGCTAAATTATAATATAGTAACATTACATACAATTGCATATGTACAGTAAACATACTATAAAACTGTTACATATATTCACACTCAAAAAGTAGGAAGTAAAAACTATATAAAATACATATATATTACATATAAATATATAATACAAGTTGCATTCAATGTTTTAGGCTAGCTATATACTTAGTGGTACAGTGGATAAAATGCCAGGGCTGAAGTCAGGAAGACATCTTCCTGAGTCCAAATTTCCCCTCCAACACTAGCTATGTGACTCTGGCCAGTCATTTTCTTCACTTCCTCTTCTGTAAAATGAGCTGGAGAAGGAAATGGCACACTAATCCAATATTTGTGCCAAGAACCACAAATGGTGGCAAAAAGAGTTGTACATGACTGAAGAACACAAATAAACAAAGCAGTTATAATTGAGAAAATCAGAAAAACCTTCATGGAGGGGATGACACCTGATCTGGGCCTTCATTGATTGGTATTATTTCACCCAACAGAGATGAAGATAGGGGAGGGAAGTTAGAAGGAAGAGAGAAGTAGGGTATGAGCAAATGTGAAAGATTCAAGAAGTATGGAGGACAAGTTTTACTGCAATATAACCTATGTATATATATATATATATATATATATATATATATATATATATATATATAGAAATGCTCATTTTATTTGGTATTTGTTAAATCAGTAATTTTAAAAAATAAATTATTAAAATATAAAATTACTGAGAAGTTAAGCTGCTTGGGGGAAAAGGATGAAGTTTTGAATGGCAAACAAAATACTTGTACGTTATTCTATAAGCAATGAATAGTAACTAAATTGGGCAGGAAAATGACAAGATTAGATCGAGTTTAAGTAAGAATAGTTAGTTTTTGCTTAGTATTTTATGGGGTAATCCTGCAGTATATTTATTATTATAGAAGAGAGTGAGTGGGTGATTCTATCACACACCTACAACTCTTCCACAAAGGAAACACTTCTCCCCCCAACCCAACCCGAGCTCTAAAAGTAGTAGTCCAATAGCAATTATAAAAACTAGCAAGAATCCCTGCAGTGCTGGGTTAAAAATAATCTATCTCTGTCCCTAGACAATTGAAGACTATTAGAAAGTCATGCTTCTGAGGGAGAAACTCTAGGGAATTTTATGGTCTTATCTATTCTACCTTGGAACCCAGTGCCTGGAAATGTCTTATTATTGTGTTTCATTTTCTCCTCATGGTAAAAATCTCTTCTTTCTTCTGGGCCATCACCTTTGATTATAAACCAAGGAAGGTGGACCTGACAATTAATCAAACAGTAAGTAATGTTTTTAATCCCTATTATGTGCCAGGCACAGTTCTAGTCCCTGTCTATCATTTCTCCTGGAGAAAAAAAAAGGAAGTTTCTTTGCAGTTCTCAATTATTTGTGTATTTGTGTGGGGCTAGGTAAATTTTAAGGTGAGTTTGCTGCTATTGAATTAGTCAAGAACAAGAGCTGTCTTTAGTTTAGTCTGTAGATCCAAAAGCCTATACCTATGTTCAGCAGAAGGAAAAATAAAATGCCTTGATAATAAGCTGAAAACATAACAGTCTTTAAAACATACATATACATATGTACACAAATACCCACAATGAAATAAGTTTTGTTTGTGAGGGGCACCAGCATTATTGAACTACATCTGGTCAATGAATTTTATGACTTTCAGAAAACACAGAGGTACATGTTATTTAGTTTTTGAAAGATACCTTGAATATCAGCTATTTTAAAGCTATTGATTTTTTTAAGCATTATATATATATTTGTGTTTTTTCTTTTAATTTTATCAATCCCTTTTGTTTTTATATAGTAACCATTGCCCAGTTTGCTCCCCATTCAACAGAATTTCCCTAATATGCAAGTAAAAGAATTAATTGGGCAAAACCAACATCTGACAGACTATATAATAGTCCACAAATATAGTCTCCTATTTTTCTGTTGAAATGAGGTATCTATATTTCATTATCTCTCCTCTCCTAGTCTCCTGATTTTATACAGCAAACTCATGCCTACAGTGGGGAAGGGGAAGACTTGTGCCACCCAGGCAGCAAATAACAGACCTTCAATTAGACCTCAGACCCTTTAACTTCAAATGCTTTCCCTTCCACCAAACATGTTTATATATGCACTATTTTATGTCATATATCTATTTATGTCTATATGTTTTATTCTTAACTATACTATAACTACACATACATACATATGTACAACTTTACTATAAAAATTCAAGAATTTGTAATTTAGTTGATAACATATCTCCTGCTCTTGAGGACAATAACCTATTCAAAAACCATTATCATTCAGCATTCAGCATACTCAAAAGTCTTTTCAATATGATAATATCTGTTAGAACTTTCATTGCATTGTTGGAAGGAAGGAAGGAAGGAAGGAAGGAAGGAAGGAAGGAAGGAAGGAAGGAAGGAAGGAAGGAAAGAAGGAAGGAAGGAAGGAAGGAAGGAAAGGAGGAAGAGAAAGAGGAGAGGAAGGAGGGAGGGAGGGGGGGAGGGAAGAAAAAGATCATTTATTAGGTACCTATTTTGTGCCAGGCACTAAGCTAAGAACTTCATAAATATAATATTTGATTCTTATAGCATTATTTTCATTTTACTGTTGAAGAAAATGAAGTAGAAAGAGATTAAATGACTTGTTCAGGATCACTAAGCTAGTAAGTGTCTGAAGCTGGTTTTGAACAAAGATCTTTTTGATTACAGGCCCAGCACTCAATCTTTTGTAAAATCTGACTGCCTCGACCAACTATATATACATAAGGTCATCTTCAAGCATGACAATGAGGCATCAAATTAGCACTAGAAATAGTCTTGCACAAACACATATACATATATTTTTAAATTTTAGTAAATTTATTTTTAATTTAATAATTTTTAATAAATTTATGAATCATGTTGGGAGAGAGAAATCAGAGCAAAAGGGAAAAAAAAAACCATGGGAGAGATTAAAAAACAAACAGAAAAAATAAATGAACATAGCATGTGATGATTTACATTCAGTCTCCTTAGATGTTTTTCTCTCCAGGTGGCATTTTCTCTCCAAAGTCTATTGAGATTACTTTGGATCACTGAACTGCTGAGAAGAACCAAGTTGATCATCACACATTTTTGCTGTTATTATGTACAGTGCATTCCTGGTTTTGCTTGTTTCACTCAGCATCAGTTCATATATACATATATATGTATATATATATTTGTGTATATACACACAACATATATATGTGTACACCATAGTTTTGTGTGTGCGTAGATATGTGTATATATACACATGTGTACATATATATATATATATTTATGTATATTATTAATGAGAAGGTTGTACTAGTCCCTCACAGTACTTTAATAGGTTCAAGATCAGATGACTATAGACTTCTACTCCGCTAGAAAAGGTTTCAGTTCTTTCTAGTTTCCTTATTCAATGAAATTTTTATCTTTATCTTTGCATAATTCCTCCTCAGAGTTATTCTAACATCTTTCAATAAGTCTTGAGTACCATTTATTGAGTGTCACAAATAACTCATGTCCTTTTATGGTCAGGCAATATATTCTAGGCTATCTGCTTAAGCATAAGTCTTTCTTTTGCTGTCTGCATCACCTACAATTAGATTCTTCTGACAAATAATAGTATCTGATTCATAATGTTGGCAGGAGATTACTGATACTGATGATATGAGATTTTAGGTCAAGGAACAGCTTGAGATTACTATGAATACTGTATAACTCCCCCCAATCCTATTTATCTTTAATGACTTCTCCCATTAAACTCTATGCCCAGATCTTTGTCATCTTACCAAGATGTATATCCATGCCATAATCTTAGTCTTATAGGTATTTCTCATTCATTTTTCTTTGTGGAATGATAGGTAATTATATATAGGCATGTATATATGCATGTATATATGCATATATGGTATTTTATTAATAGAGTTGGCAAATATCATATAAAAAGAGTATCTAGAAAACTCACCATATATTTGGAATGTTTCCTCTATTTAAACTTTGCTTAGGCTGCTATTGCCCAGGACCTTTGATGCACATTTCTCAGTTGTATGCCTTTTTTTTTTATTCTGATACATTATCAATGAACAATATCTTTGTAGTTATATCTGTTATAGAATCTTGTATGATCGTGTATGAATTAGAAATACTTTATTTAAGGAAGGCCTTCAAAACTATTCTTTGTCAATCATACTGAATCATTTTTAATGATGAATAAAATGGCATAATTTCATAATCTTTATTATTTCTTTACTTGTAATGCAATTTTTAAGATATATATTCCTATGAACAACTGCTTATAAAAGTCTATCTGCTTATTTCTCATTTTCATTTTCTCCTCTTCTCTTTCTCTCTCTCTGATCCTAGTCTTATTGAAAATTTATTTAAAAGAAAAGTATGTTTATATTTAATTTAAATTTAAACTTTATATACATTTATTATATAAAATTTATATTATATGTTATATAATTATATTGTATATAATATATGTTATCTAATATATTATATAAAATTTAAAAATTAAAAATTTTCCAAACATTTTTGAATTTAATTCTTGAATATCTTTTAAAGTGTTACTTTCTACACAAATTCCTTGTACATACTATGGAGTCTATCCACTTTTCCCATGTCCAAATTTAAGTGCATTCTTTACTTCTTCACAGAGCATATCAGGTATTATAGTAACTTAATCCAGTTATAGTGATTCTGTTATCACCAATGAGGGAAACATTTTGATTTGGAATGTTGGCTGATTTGTTCCATCTCATCCATCTCTATTATAAGTCATTTTCTTTTTAGTTTTGGGTTCCATATTTCCATTAACTTTTTAAATTTTATATATATATATATATCATATTTTTGCAATGAATGTCTTCTGACTAAAAATCATGACTGAACCCGTTTTCTCAAAGGTTAATAGTGATCTTTTAACTTCTAAATCTGATGTCCCTTTCATTTTCTGTTACCCCTTGGCACATTTTAAATTGTCAGCTTCTCTTGAATATCTTCTTATCCTTTGGATCTTCATCTAGATATCCTCCCACCTGTCTGACCCCTTCATGTCACTCTCCATGACAAATCTATTCCCTGACCACCAGAATGTTCTAAGCCTCAGTCTTATGTTTTAGCAAATTTCTTGGTTTAAAATAGAATCTCAATAAATACTTTTTCCTTCCCTTCCTCTTTAATGTGAATATCTTGTCAGCATCTCAAACTCAATACGTGTCAAAATTGTTCTCTAATCTAATCTATTCCTAAATTGCTTCTTTCCATTAATGCTACAATAATGCTGCTATTTAAGGCAAGAGCACCTAGGTTCAAAACTGACCTCAGACATTTATTAGCTGTGTAACCTTAGTAAAAATCACTTAAACTTTCAAAATTTGCTTCAGTTTTACCAGTTGTAAAATGGAGAGAATAACTATCTATTTTGCAGGGTAATAAGGATTAAATGACGAATATTTGTAAAAACAATTAACATAAGTCCTGGCACAAAGTAGGCCCTATATGTATGTGTTTTATCTTCCTTTATTTATCCTTCCTCTTAACATTACTCCTACAATAAAAGAGAGTTCTTTATTTTCAATTTTAAAGCTTTTCACAATCTGCTTCATCTTATATTCTCAAATTTCTTTCTAACTTCCAATTTAATTTTGTTTATGTTCTGATCATTTCCTCCTCTTTTGCTTTTTACTCTTTTGAAACAATGTTAATTATAATTTCCATGATTCTATCCTGTAACAATTTGGCAATAAACATATTGCCCTTAATAGTTATTTCTCTACATGGCAAAGAAATCACACATTTCATGGCTAAATATATTTTTTTCATTGTGAAAGGTTGAAAGAATCTAAGAAATAATGCTAAACAATAAGTATATTTACTTTTCTTCATCTTATATTTTTTCAAAGTTAACTTTAAATCATTTTGATTAAGCTCATTGCAATATTGAACTATGTTGTCTTCTCTTTTTTTCTTGTAATTTAGTGTTGATTTCACCTAATGAAATGTCCAGTCACTGATCTGACTGGAAAGCTGATTTTTAAATTCCTCTAATATTTTATCAAATCATTTCCTGCTTGTCAATAGACATGTGTCATGTCCAATATCTTATAGATCTGTTAAACAAAGTAATGAGGAGACATAGGCATGATGTTTCTAGGTACTAAGAAAATTTTGATTTATTTTTTCATAACTTTAAAAACATATTTTTTTTTAAACCTCCTCCTGCATCCAACTTCTCATTTATTTATTTCCAAGTAACACGATATGTCTTAGCATGGAGAAAGTGAAGGACAATTAATAACACCTTCTGGTGATGATCCTTTTGGTGTTTAACCATCCTGATTCACAAGCAGTAGACATAGTCTGTCTTCAGAACCAAATTTGAGGCAATTCTAGTTTGTTAGTGTTAATTTAAGTTTATTCTGCTGGAATGGGCTTTGAGAACAGTATCATAGTCATGTAATAAGGTAGCATTGGAATTAGACTTTTGTTTAGAATACTGTTCAAGGATTGAAGGAGTTCTTGACTCATTTCTCCAGCATTTCAGTGACTCCCTCATGACCCTCATGACCAACATGTTGCTGACTTAAATGAGAATTTCCTTCTGTTTAACAGAGAACTTGGTGAAAACAAGTTTATGTTGAGCCAAGTTGGAGTTTATCCATCCATCCATCCACATCTCTCTCCTTTCCTCCCTCTCTCTCCTTCCCTTGCTCCCTCCCTTCCTCTCTCTCTCTTTCTCTCTCTCTCTTTCTCTCTCTCTCTCTTTCTCTCTCTCTCCCCCTCCCCCAATTTTAGCTTACAACCATGAGGCTTCTAGTTTCTTAAGGCTGTAGGGGCATTTCTAGATCTAAATTTCTGAGTCTTCTTCCTTGAGAAATGTCATCAATGGAATGTTTTAACAATGTTTAAGTAGAGTTTGAAAAATTCTTGCCCATCTTCTAAGCCATGTCAAAGAACAAAGGTGAAGAATTTGTTGAAGGTTTCCATTCATTTAATAAGGTGGGCAACTTTTTGTGATGGCTAGAAGCTGGAAAATGAATGGATGGCCATCAATTGGAGAATGGTTGGATAAATTGTGGTATATGAATGTGATGGAATATTATTGTTCTGTAAGAAATAACCAGCAGGATAATACAGAGAGGCCTGGAGAGACTTAAGTGAACTGATGCTGAATGAAATGAGCAGAACCAACATTATACACTTCAACAACAATACTGTATGAGGATTAATTCTGATGGAAGTGAATGGAAGTTGCAGATGCAACAAAGAGAAGATCTAATTCAGTTCCAATTGATCAATTATGGACAGAATCAGCTACACCCAGAAAAGGAACACTGAGAAATGAATGTGGACTACTTGCATTTTTGTTTTTCTTCCCAGGTTATTTTTACCTTCTGAATCCAATTCTTCTTGTACAACAAGAGACCTGTACGGTTCTGCACACATATATTGTATTTAAGACATACTTTAATACATTTGACATGTATAAGACTGCCTGTCATCTAGGGGAGGGAGCGGAGGAAGGGAAGGGAAAAGTCAAAACAGAAGTGAGTGCAAGGGACAATGTTGTAAAAAATTACCCATGAATATGTTCTGTCAATAAAAAGCTACAATTTTAAAAATATATAGTTATAAAAAAAATAAGGTAGGCAAGAGTACAGTCAGAAGTATTAAATGCTATCATTGATTGACTATCAAACAATAATACATTGAAAAAGGAGACAAAAACTCTATTAGCAGTTTGTGACTTCAGAAGTCACATAAATGTATCAAGATTTGGTTTTAAAGCTAGGCAAGTATGTCCCCTTCTGAGATTAGCACTATAGTCATGACTTTCTAAAGGGTCAATGCATGTTTTTCTTTAATTGAGCTATGATCTCAAAAGTGCAAGAATGGTTGATACAGATATCGATGTATGTCAGAAATTGATGGGTGACATAGTTTTAGAGAGTTGCATGTAGTCTCTGAAAGATTAATATCTTAACCAGCCATACAATTATTATATTAATTAGCATTTATATAGTGTTTTAAGGTTTGCAAAGCACCATGCATTTTATGTTATTTGAGTTTTATACAATATTGGAAGGTAAGAACCATTATTATCCCAGAATTTGGCATAGTTCCTGGCAAATAGTAAGTGCTTGATAAATGCTTATTGATTAATTGAATGACCCTATTTTATATGTAAGGAAACTGAAGGTTGGATTTGTTAAGTGGTGCCTTTAATATCATGCAGTTAATAAGTAATTGAATCAGAATTTGAACTTAAGTTTTCCCAAGTCCAAATACGTTACTCTATTCTCTATACCACCAAGTTGCTACAAAATATATCTCAAAGGTAGGATTTGATCTTCCTCTCAGCCAGCATATTATCTTAGAAATAAGTAGAAATATGATATTGAGTGACCAGAGAGAGATTTGTTTCTACTTATGTTACATCAGAGCAAATGAGTTCTAAATTAGGGTTATATTTGGTTATTAATTTTCTACTACTTCATACCCCAAACCCTCTCTTACCTCACAATTATCTGGTATCATTAAAAACTTTAAAGGAGAGGAAAAGAAAAAAAAAAACATAAACTATAAACTATTCTTGTTAATGTAATATTCACTTAATGTGCACTTGAAGTATTTGGCTCAGGATAATGCCACACCAGAACTATATTTTGGAGAGGATTTTTTCTTGTTTTTGTTTTGTTCTTTATTTTTGTTTTCCTTTAAACCATTCTGGCTTTCCTTACTTGCAAATATCCTGATCTGTGTTTCTTTTTGTTTTGTAAGCTATTATACATGGCAAATAAATGACAAAAACAACAAATGGATGTTATGACCATTTAAAACTTGCACTTTAATTGGTTAACACATACGATCCCTTTAACATATTATTCAACAGCAAAGCTGAAACACCTATTTTGTAGTCTACTCTAGATCTTCAGAAATTACTAGTAATTCCTTATCTGATTTTGCCCATTTTTTCCAGAATTAACTAGATATGTTTATATAAATGGAAATGATTTTTTTTTCATTTTTATTCAGTTTGTTGAACTCTTCTCTGAAAGGCTCTAGGCTCCATGTAGCTAGAGTAGTGACTATGATATTAATTAGACAATTACATAGCAATAATTAACCTGTATAGGTAAAGGAAATTGGTTTTAAGTAAGATTATTTCATACTAACAGGATGTTTAAAAGTATCTTTTACATGTATTTGGAAAAATAAAATACTATTGAGGGAAAAAAAGATTATTTCATACTGTATACACACAGTTACTCCCCCCAACAAACATATATGCACACATATGTGTACTCACACACAGAGACTGACACACACATTCAAACATTTATGCATGAATTCCCCAGATTTGATAGTTTTAATTTTTGAAAAATATCGAAATGCAGAGCACTATAATATATATATGAGTGTGTGTGTGTATGTATGTATGTGTATTTTGACCTCAAAGAACTCATAGCCTCACAACTACATTATTATTATTATCATCACTTTTTAATTTGGGGGGATACATACATCTCAGACATTAAGCTAAAATAGTTTGGTTTTCTAAAAACATTGTAAACATTTCTGAGATTTTAAAATGCAGATATGGTCAATAATTCAACTTTAGCTGGGATGGGAGAAAGATAGAATGAGATGAGAACAATACAAGTTCCTAAAGATTTTAGCTTGAAATTTCAACATAAGTCAATAGTTTGACATGGCAGCCAAAATAGAGAGTATCCAAAACAATAACAACTACTTACTGTAAACTATGTCATGATCAGTTTAGATTGAAAGTATTGTGTTCAGTTCTAAATAGTAACTTTAATAAAAGAATCTAGAATACGGTAGCCAGAATGGTTAAGAGAACTTGAAGCTTTACCATATGATGATTTGTTGAAGGGATTATTTAGCCAACAGAAGAGGAGACTTTTGGAAAAATAATAAGGCACTTTGCATATTTGAATGTAGAGAAGATAATACATTTTCCTTCCCTCCAAAAGAACAAGGAACAATAAATGGAAGCTAAAAGGGGATACATATTGCCTTATTATATAAGGGAAAACTTCCCCCAAATTAGGCCAGTCTTAAAGCTAAATGGACTGCCTCATAAAATCATGAGATTTCTCTCTCTGGAGATCTTCATGTAAAGGCCTAATGACCACTTGTCAGAGATGTTGTAAAGGAGAATCTTATTCAGGTGCAAAATACACTAGATGGTCTCTAAGATCCAACTCAACTCTAAAATTTTAATATTACTCTATAACAAGATCTAGGTGACTTTGAAAAATTTTTCCAATCCTAAAATTCCAGTACCACTCTACAAAAGACCTAGATCACCTCTAAGATTCCTCTCAACCTCCAAATTCTAATATTACTCTACGTGAAAGTTTAGATAGCCTCTACTTTCTTTCCCAATCCTGTAATTCTAGCACTACTCTACAACAAGGCCTCATATTCCTGTCTCCACTCTAATCATTAAGCCCAATAAGAATGCTAGTCATGGGAATTGTTATTTGACATTTATTTATTTTACAATTTATCTCAAACTGAATTTACTGAGGGGAAAAATGCACTAAGGAAGCCAAACTGCTATGTCAGCACCTATTTGTTTATAGAAAATTTAAATGCAGGTGACCCTGTTCTTGGTCAGAAACCCTGAGATTAGAACTGTTTCTGCCTCAGTGAACAGTACATGCATGCTGACTTTTCCCTTGCACCACAACCAGACTTAAAGAGAAACAAACTAAAGCAACAGGCATTTATTAAGGGGCCGGATACAGGGCACAGCTTGTGAAAATAAATAGCAAACCATTTTAAGGTAAAGTATGATCCTAATCAGCAAGTTTTTCACTTGTTACGCTGACACGGTACATTTATTTCAAATACAGCACTACCACTCAGAGAGTATGGAAGAACAATTCAAATATCTGTAAGATACTATCAATTCTTACATCAACATTAAAACAGGACATTGACTAAGGAATTAGTGGCTATATAAAGATTTTAGCTAAAGAATTCAGGCAATTTTTTTTGTTTGTTTTTTGTTATTAAGCAGGATCCTGATTATAAAAAAGTAAAACCATCCCAAAACATCCTACTTTTAACACTCTGTAAGAAATTAGATTCCACACAATCTCTTAGCAATTTTATCCAGGACATAAATATTCTCTGTCAGAGAGCTTTCCCTTAAAATCTGACAGATCATCGCCTTTAGTTGCAGTTCAAACCTGCATAGATTCATAAAATCATAGATTTTTAAAGTTGGAGGGAAATCTGGAGGTTATCAACTCCTCCCTTCTACCCCATATAAAAGTCTCTCTTATACTACCTCTAAAAGATAGTCTTCCCATTTCCTGCTCAAATGCTACCCATGACAGGGAAGTGATACAACTTGTTCCAATCTTGAACAGCTCCAATTAGAATGTTTGTTTTAGTTCTTTACATTAGCCAAAACGTATCTTTCTATGACTTACTCTTGTTCAGTTCTAAGGGGGATTGTCTTTATAATAACCCTCTCACAAACTTCAATATGTCTATTAAATGACTCCTAAGGCTCTTCCTTGAAATCATCTTAATTGGTTCATAATAAGATCTTAGAGACTTGAATTCTTAAATAATTGAAAACATTATTTTAGCTAAATTCTATGCAACTGGAAAATAATGACATTTTATGTAACTTGACTGTTGGCCCATTTCATACTATCCAGTTAATAAATTCTCAAAATAACTAAAACTTATTGTATGTTTAACTATAACTTACTACTATGAAACTTGATGCTTGAAATTAGTTCTGGTTGAAAATATTTTCACTTTCTTTTTTTAATGAAAATGAAGATGTGGTATTATGAACTTCTAAGGAGATGCAGAGAGGATCAAGTATAGCTCAGAAAAGTTTTTTTTTCCCTTCTTTCTCTAGAAGAAATATAAATGTTTACTTCACTAATAATACTATTCTTTTAGAAGAGGGAAAAGGGTAGATATGCAAAATGATTTGTGATAAATTGGTCTAAATAACCTCCCCATTTTCCTCTACTTGCTAGGGCTCCCAGCACATTTTCTCTATGACTCAACTCAGTTTTATATGAAAATAATTTTAAATCCCACTTATCTTTGTGTCTTCCTTCCTTCAGACTTACATGAAAATTTAAAAAGATACATAGGCTTGGACACAAGCATCTTGGTGTGTGCAAACCTGCAGGCAACACTGCCACAAATGGCATTTAGAAAGAACCAGACTACTAGTTCTGACCCCCAGAAAAGTGCCTGGTTTATCACAGAAACTCTGACAGTCCCCAGAATATCATGTCTCTTTGGGGCATTGTTTTAACAAATGCATTTGAAAGAAAAATGTTCTCAGTTAACTACAGTTCCCAGAATCCCTTGTAGAACATTCTGTCTCAATACATCATCAACTGGCAATGGCCCCTGCTTCCTTGGCAGAACTTAAGGGAAAGGGAGTAGAAGCAATATAGTATGTGACAAAGTTTAATATATGACAAACACTGTTGTGCATTTTCATCAGAATTTACATTCTCTTAGTGCAAGATAGATCGGAAATCTATTTTTAACCAAAGGATTTTATTAAATTAAGAAGATTGCCTGTTACTACATGTAGTTGTTTTAAGCAGGAGTGCCTAATGGTGCTCTTTATAAACAATAGAAAATAAATCTAAACAAGATAAAAGATGTTTATTGCAAAATATTGTAGTTCAAGAAAAATTATTTCTCTAAAGATTGCATATTTTGGATGCAATTTATGCTGCAGTTTCTCTTCATTAACCACATCTCACAGAATTTTCAAAGCGTCAGCTTGCATATTATTAACATGTGTTTAAAATAACAATATATAAAGCTGGACGATTCAAATAAAAGATTCATTATAAGGCACAAGGCTTTTTCAATGTGTGTGTATATACACTGAATACTTTAAAATTTCAACTTTTTTAAAATATTAAATTGAACTAGATTTTACCTAGACCAGCTATATTAATAAGTATCTCATCTTACTAAAATGATTTTCCTTAATAAAAATATCTTTTAATAGGGAAAATTCAGTATTATGCATTATTTTTCTTATTTTAAGCTTAATGTGTAACAAAATAGAATGAAATATTCTATACTATGAACATATAATTTGTCCTATTTTTTTCCTTGTTAGGAAAAAAAGGCAGTCACTATTCTTTGTTACTATTTTTCTTCTCTGTTAGAGTCTATAAATCTTCCCATTCTAGTAGAGTGGTTTGTATTTATTTTGTTATTTATGAAATGTTATAATTTTATATTTTATGATGACTAAAGATAAATTAGTGTGTCATTAATTCTAATGGTGGCAGCTATATGGGACAATAGATAGTGCTGTACCTGGAGTCAAGAAGACTCATCTTTGTGTTCAAATCCAACCATTGACACTCTGTGATCCTAGGCAAGTCACTTAATCCTATTTACCTCAGTTTCCTCATCTGTAAAATGACTTGGAGAAGGGAATGGCAAACCATTTCAGTATCTTTGCCATGAAAAACCCAAATGGAGTTATGAAGAGTCAGATAACTGAAAAATGAGTGAACAAAATTTCTTTGCTACTACTTATGTTTAGAAAGGCAATATGAAAAAAAAAATGCCTCTAGAATCAAAGGATCTGAGTTCAAATATTGCTTCTCTTACTGTATTTTCTTAAGCAAAAACCTAACTGTGACTTCAGTTCAAGCCTCATTTCCTTCATTCACAAAATGATGGCATTATATTAAATTATTATATTATTATTCTGAAAATAATAATAAATTATAATCTTCAAAAAGATTGAAAATTTTAGAGCAATGAAAAATCACGTGTGAAAAACTGAATTTAAAAATATTTTCTCAATAAATGTCAGGATCATATTATCTAAGAAGTATTCATATGCCATTTAACCTTCACATCCTATAACATAGTCTAATAGGAATATCATGGAAATATATTCAGAGTATTGTAGAACATAGAAAACAAATCAGATCAAGACTTTAGTACAGACATTCTATTTTTCAATCTCTACAACTTCAAGAATTTTTAACACAATTTTATAGAAATTTTCACTTGAAGTAATTAGTCTGAGGATTGTTGAATTTACTTGGACAAGAGAAATGAAGAAGAAATGAAGAAAGCATTTTAGAAACTTTGCATTTCTTATTATTGTTGAGAGGCAGCAGGAGATAAGAGGAGTCAGAGGATCAGCTTTGGAGACTGGAATACCTACCTAAGTCAAATCTCTGTACCTGACACAAACTAATGTTCCCATCAACAAAACAATTAACTTGTTAATGTTTTCAGGCAACTCTAAGACCGTAAGTTACAGATCTTTTGATAACCAACTTTAGGGAAATGTTTTAACTCTAGACTCAGATGAGGACCACTTTTAAAAGTGATTCGGATTTAAAAGTGATTTAAAAGTGATTCGGATTCATTGATATAAAGAGATCTCAGTAAGAATCTCCAAAAACTCATGATAATTGACATCTATTCTGAAACTAGAAATTTGTCTGAGACACATTGCAAGTTTCAGTGACATATATTTATATGTCAAAAACAAGACTTAAGAATCTGGTCTTTGTGATTATAAAAAGA
Organism: Sarcophilus harrisii; assembly: GCF_902635505.1. Lineage (NCBI taxonomy): Eukaryota > Metazoa > Chordata > Mammalia > Dasyuromorphia > Dasyuridae > Sarcophilus > Sarcophilus harrisii. Next base: position 352,916,155 of record NC_045428.1, read on the forward strand.
ATTCTCAATATGCTATCCCATGCTTCCATAGATTATTATTATCATTAATACTGATAAATTATGATCAGAATGAAATGATAATAATTAAAGAAATACTGTTCATCACTTGGAATATGACACTGAATATCAATGGGATCAGATAGTACTAGACTTTGATTCTTAATTTTATGTCTCCTAATTTTCATTATAAATTCATCAATGGGAATTATCACATTATTTGTTCATTCATACATTCAATAAATATTGATGACAACATAGGCAAGGCACTGTTTTGAGGTTTGTAGGAATGGTAATAAATAAGACATGGTCCCTCTTCTCAAGAAGTCTGCAGACTACTGGGGAAGATATCCAGGCAACATTTTCTACCACATGAGGAATTAAAAATGCACTAATTAGCAATAAATAAATATGAATTAAACACTCATTAAAGAAAGGCAATGGAATATAAAATGTTCTTCCAGAAATTATATGAGTGAAATTTAGGGTTCATCTTTCCCCCTGATTTTGACTTTCTTTAAGATTTTAACTGTCTCTACTTAATTTCCTTTACTTTTGCAAATTTCTAGGATGGGGAAAACAATATATTCTTTGTGTCCCAAACAGACAAATATCAATGAATTGATTTACTGAAAAAATGCTATAGAAAAGGGAAATAAACATTCCAGGACGTAATAAATTTTATTCTCAGTTTTCTTTGATCTTTCAATGCAACAAGACATGTAAATTGAATAAATAAAGGTACTAAAGGCAAATAAATAAGGGTAGAGTACACAGAATAATGCCCCACCTCTAATAGTCTATAGGGAGTTTTCCTGCTTTATGCTTAAGTCTTTCATATTCTCTTTGAATAAGTTTACTCTCCTTATTTTAATATTATGCTATCACATGTATCCAGGCTTAGACATTTAACACTTATTAGCTGTGTGACCCTGGACAAGTCACTTAACCCCAATTACCTTGAGGGAATTAAAAAAAAAAAAAAAAAAAAAAAAGAATGATACCAGTACATGGCTTTCACTGCTGAAATCAGTGCTGATTCCACTGTCACTAGTCAGGACTTGATGTGTTTCTATCATTTCTCTGTCTTTAAAACAAATTTATTTTCTTACTAGCAAAAAAATATCTGCCAAGTTCATGATTGTGTGTCCAGGAGTGTTCAGAAATACCTTCTACATCTGCTTCTGCAGGGCTATCCTGTATACTCCCCCCAAAAAAATCAGTGTCTTCATGACAGCTGTTAAGGGGCTTGGTCACCTGTTCTCTGATTAGATTTTCTTGCATTTGGGTGGCAAGAATTGAATATTTAAATTGGAGTGCTTTGGAGCTCCTTGTTCACCACATAATTTCTCCATTAATTGGAAGTGAACAATGGAGGCTAAGGGTATTTAAAACATGAGAGCCTGTTAATAATAGCTCTAACCTCAGACAAATAGAGAGTTTTCTGTCTGCATTTCTGTGCCCTGGCTTGGAATTTACCTATGAACTGGCTGGGAAAATATCCCTGCTCCTCCAGTGAAAACAAGGCGATCTGTGTGATTTCTCTATTCTTTTCATTGATCCCTGAATTCCAGGAAGCCCAAGTGTGTGTAAGCCTTTTTCCTCACCTATCTCCCTGGGTCCTCAGGCTTCAGAAATGCCCTTGTTTTCTGGTCAGGAGGGATGGAACTGGCCTCAGAGTTCTCCTCCTCAGTGTCCTAATGTATGCAAGAGCAAGGATCTAGAAACCCAAAAGTCCCTCTTCTTTCATTTACCAGCTAATGCTCCAGTCTTTGAGGCCTATTACTAGCTCCCAATTCTAGCACTGAAGTGAAAGCTGCCTCCCCCCAGGGAAAAACCACAGCAACTTCATTTATAAAACCTATTTGATTTCCTTCTCCTAATCTTCCTACAGCCCTTTTCACACTGCTGCGTGCTTTAATTTTGCTTTCAGTCAGAAGTTTAAAAACTTTAGCTTCTAATAACTGGAAAAAATGGTTATTTAAAGATAACTGCAAGTTACTTAACATGCCAGACTATCATATGCTCGCTGCTTTGAAGCTGCAAATTAATGACGAGCAGGAACAGGGACTATCTTTCAGAGGAAACTGACCTCTTTCTAATGGCACATCGCTAATGTCATCTGTCTACTGCATCTCATTATGTGAATTTCACGGAGTAAAAAAAAAAGTATCTTAAGGCTGTGCACAAATAAAAAGGACCTTCTAGTATTGAACACTTTGAAAATTTTTGATCTCTCCAAATACCTTCCTTAGATACTGGTTTCCCCTTTTGTGCCTGGCACGCTGCTTATGTCATCTATTCTCTGTGACTAATTATGTTAATTTTGTGCCATAAAAGTAACTGAAGGCTGTTAAGGAATAAAAGCTTTTGAGTGGCCTTATTTCATAAACACCCCTTTTGAACAAGGCACATTTAGTCATATTTGCAGTCACAGAAAGAGTCTTGTGCTAAAAATACAACAAAGCCTCTTGAATATGGCCATTTATTCCCACTTTATTAGGTAATTTATGAAAAAAAAAAGTATGAAGGGAAGCCTTTTTGTTACTATAATTTGCATAAAGCTGGTGCCCCATTAATGAGATAACTTCCTGCCTTTTGTGTATCACCAGCTGGAAATAGAAATGGAGGAACTTTTCTGTCGCCCAATTACTTAACCTGCTGAGTTCAGCCTTGGAAAGTAAACAGGATTCCAATCTGCCAAAGAAGTTGATTTTGGTTGCTCTATCTTGATTTTTTTTAAAATTCAATTAGGAGACCAATGAAAGCCAAATGTTAAAAACAAACTAAATGTCAATGAGTCTATATATACTGTGTGAGTGTTTTCATTTTTTGAGAATTTTAGTGATTTGATAATTACATTTTCCCCTTTGGAGAACAGTGATGGTATACTGTTGCTTATACTATGTCAAATAGGCAACATTTGATCATCTTTTTTTTTAAAGATATGATGACATGACTATGAGGGAGAAAAGGAAATTCATGAACCCAGGTTTAAATCAGATTTCTCCTTGTTAATCTGGTCATTTTTATATGAGTCAGTCTTCTAATAATGATAAAATTTAGTCATAATTTATAAATATATTACAAAAAATTGTCAGTGTAAAGTAACTCACAAATGAAACTAAATTTTAATAGTATTATTTTAATTTATCATATATTGAGTCAAAAATGTGCTAGATATTCTACATAGCATCTATATTGCAAATTTCACATATACATTTGAAGGAAATTTAAATTGTGTATGTATTTGGGGGTAAGGAAAGATAGTAAATTGTCAACAGTTGCAGTTTAAACATTTTTGTTGAATGTTTTTATGGTGAGGAAATTACCTCTTTCAAATAACTGGCTTTTTTTCCCCTAGGAGAAATGGAGGAAAGGGAATAAGATTTGAAGGTGGGGAAGGCAAAGAATTATTTTTATCAGTATTTTCAGAATCTATGGCATCATCTTTGTGTATACTTATTTTAAACAGACAATAACTCTTCTATGTCTTAATAGATGATTAATGAATTTTTGCAGGAAAAAATTAAATAAAATATATCATTTGTTGATCAACTCTCTTAATCATCATTGTCTCCAAATTTAAATGGACCAGTTTATTGATAAAAAACAGTCATCTGATTTAATTTCAGGTTTGGTATTTGAACTGTTAGAATTTATATCCTTTGTTATCACTTTTGTTAATTTTTTATGGTGAGCTACATTATGCTTTATTTATATATATATATATATATATATATATATATATATATATTTTTTTTTTTATTTTTGCTAAATTGAACCACTACCCTGGCTTCATTCACTTCCCTAAACCAGGTTTGAAAGCAACCCACAATGGTAAATGGGAGACACTTGATTTGTATAACGTGGAGAAATGAATGGGCAAAATGAAGTCAAATTCATCAGTCAAGCATTATTAAACAACTGCTTTGCAACAAGCACTAAGGATACAAATGCAAATAATGGGGGGAAAATTCGTACTCTGAAGAAGTTTATATTCTAACAAGGGAAAAACAAAAATGTCATTGCCTATGGTGAAGTAAGTGGATGAAGTAGATAGAAAATAGATTAATAATTTATCAGATTTCCTCATATTGAATATTTTGTGATCACTCTTTTCCTTGGTTGCATTGTTCTTTTTTATTTCTCAAAATAGGGGAAAGATTGGAAAAGGCTTAAATGTATTATTTTACCAATATGAAGAGTCTCTACAATGGAAAATTCCTCTGATAATATAGATCAGCAGACTATTTGTAACTTTTAAAGTGGAAAAGCATTGACAGGGGCTCTGAAAGATTAAGTAAATTACCCATCATCCCATGGCTGGGATATGTTGGAAAATTAAGCTGAATCGTCTTTTTGACCTTAAATCCACTTGTTTCCAATTAGCTAAGTCAACCATAGCACTAGATCATTGTGAGAAGCTTTCCAGTCATACACAAGTTTCTTAAGTATTTCATTATGCTTGACTAGTGTAGACCTTAAAGAAAATAGATAAATAATGTCCTGAGTTCCCTGCTTCCCCCACTTAGTTGACCCACTGATGTCTCTATATATGATGCTGAATTTAGAAGAAAATTACTTAGATCTGAACTTGTTCATAGCTGAGAGAAATTGATTGAGAAGGCTGAAGAATTGGAAGACAACTTTTCTGTGCCCAGATAAAGTGAAGTAAATATACTATTAGTCTGAGAACCAGGTGAGCAATTATAGTCCTGGTTCTGTCAATGATTAATAGTAAAATGATTCTTTTAACTCCTATGGGTTATTTACAGTAAAGATGAAAGTAATCTTTCCCAAAGTAATAATATGGGTACAATATTTGTAAGTCTTTTTAAGCAGTTCTTTATTACAATGTGGGAAAGTTTCTATTGTTTATCCTAAGTGACACAAAAATAATTGTGAATATCTATGATTACAACAATTTTCTTCTCTGCTACAAATATAGGTACACTTTACTAGTCATTATGACCTAAAGAGAATAATGAATATATTCAGAGAGATAGGCAATCCCATGCAAAAACACTGAATTCCTGCATTTACCCTCATACATGCCTTTTAAGCAATTTTCTCTAAAAATGTATACAGAGCTTAATCTATGCCAAAGAATCAATGTAATTATCAACATATTTATTGTCTTTTTTTTTTTTTATTTTTAAGCAATCTCTTTAGACTTTATACTTAGAGATGCTAACCATAAGGGGATACTGGGTACAATCTATACAATCTAAATCAGTCTCACTGTTAATAGGGGAATAAGTTTTAAAAAATGAAAATATATAGCTGTTGAATTCTCATGGGCTAATCTAAAATGTAACTTACACTTGAATTGGTGACTTTTAAATCTTTTGCTCCAAATAATCCATTTAAGAATGTATTCCTATAGAGGCAGAAGAAAAGTGAAATAACCATTTACCTATTAGTTATATAACATTTAAATACATTCACACACAAACACACGCATACATATACAGGTACACATTACTACAACCACTACCACCACTAACAATGATAACAAGAAGCATTTAGAAAATACTTTAATAATAGCAAAGAACTGTACATGTACTTCACAATAAACTTAGAAGCTACTTGTACTATTCCCAGTATTTGCATTTTACAAATAAGAAAATAGAAGTAGAGAAGTTAAGTGACTTGGCAGAGTCACACCTAATATAACTCACCCAAGACAGGATTCAAACTCAGGTCCTTCTCTCTGATTTCATTTCCAGAGAAAAGGCCCTTCCTTTTTTCCCCTTTCTTCCTTCCTCCCACAAAATAAAATAACCATTTTATAGACCAAAATTTCTTAAACTATGGGTCACAATTCCATATAGGGTCACTTAACTGAATGTGGGGGTTATAAATCATAATTTATCAGCAAATGTTTTATTTGTATACTATTATATATACCTAGGGTCACATAAAAACCTCTTGGGCAAAAAAGGATAGTGGATAGAAAAAGTTTGAAAAACCACATTCTAGACTAAGCAAAGTAGCATATTTTACACAGAGGATTGATAACTGGAGGATATAAGATAACCATAATGACAAAAATCAGATTCCTCTCTGATTCCAAATAATCGTATCTATAATATTTCAAGCAACAGACCATGTAAGGCAGCCTGCTGCCATGTTGCATGTCTCCATCCAAATATATCCCTCAACTTGCTCATATTTGGTTGCAATTGGACTTTTGACAAAATCTGTAATTTTTTTCAAACATTTATGATTTAATAGAGGTTAGTCATTTGAACTACGGGAACATAGGAGACAAAAACAGTCTAATGAGTAATCCTTAAAGGAAGAAAAAAAATGTCTATAAACCCAGAGCAAATTTAATTAAAATCAGGGTAGAAAGCACCAAGAGTGACAAAGTAAAACAATTAAATGGGATATTTTTACTTTAGTATTCTCAACTCCCCATTTTTTCTCCCTTACTGACTGCCCTCTTTTTTTAAAAAAATGTATGCCCTTATTTCCTTTCTATCATGTCTCATGGGCAAACACAAAGTTTAACAAACCATGCTAGAAAATAAGTTTTGGCCCAGAGTTTGACTCTCTGGTGAATAGCTTGACTAAAGCTATATTTTGTTAAGAAATACACAGTATTGAGTCTAAGAACATTAATTGAGCAACAATTTGTGAGTATTTAGCTCTAGAGGATTTAAATGATAAATTATAGGAAAACCTTATAAATAAAAGGATAGTTATACACCCTTCCCCACTGCATTTATTTAATAAACCCAATGAACAGCTTATGAAAAAAATCAAATCTCACTATAAACTTAGTACATTGTTATGTCTGTGTATAATGATTTGGGAGACTACCGGGGGAAAAGTTTGAATCAACAAATATTTTCTACATTCCTACTGGTAACTCCAAGGTCTGTTTTCTTTTCTTCTCTCCCCCACCCCCCCACCCGCCCTTGTCTGTTACAAGTTATGATGTGTGGATGAAGGCTTTTTCCCATGCAGTAATGACTGTATACTGAGATTTCAAGGGGCTGTTCATGACAATCCCATTTTCTGTGTAATTTCATGGTTGTCTTCTTGAATGAAGATATTGGCTGCTCTGAAGCAGGAGGTCAGACGCTCCTGCTCCCTTTCAGTATTGTTCCGGAGTATGTTTCCTTTCAGCTGATGAAAAGTAATTCATCATTTACACCCCTGAATTCTGCCAGCATTTTTTGAACAACTTTTCTTTCCCTGTGGTACCTTAGGCCCATGAAAGAGATAAATAGGTTCAATACAACACCAGGCCCCAGATCCTGGGAGCAGGTTAGGCCTCTGAGGCCCTAAGCTGCCCCTTTCTCATGATAGAGTTTGTCACCTTTCTACCACTGGAAGTCAAATCCTGTCGACTCAGCCATCTTTCAGGCTCTCTGAAGTGGCTTTGGCACCCACTGGGGCATGTGAGCTTAAAATTGATTTTTTTTAAGATCTGTCAAGTTCCCTTAAGGGACAGAGTTGACAGCCAGCAGGCCTCAACCTATCACAGAGCACTCAATGTGTAAAAGACACCTAGGGAACTTCCTTTGAGGGGCCAAAGGGCTTCAGACTTGTGACATGCTGAGAGGGTGCTGTTGCTAAGAAACTGGCCTTTGGCCATAGAATTTCTACTGCTTCTTTTGGAAGTATTTTAAACTATCTCTGTTCTTAAGACAAAAAAAAGGAGAAGATGTTAAATGAAATCACTGCATGCGGCTTCAGACTCAACGAGCCTGCCGATCACCTGCTTAGCTTAGTAATGAGTTAAGTGAAGCATCTGCAGCTGCTTGGCAGAGTAAATTTGCCTTTAGAAAGGTGTCACCCATTGTGGAGTTTACCTAACAAAGACCAACAGATGTGTTAGAGGCCAAAGAGCAAAATCATTTAGCAACGAGGTGATTGAGGGCATGATTTAAACTCTGATTATTTCATCCCGACACAAAGAGAAGACTGGGCCAAATTTCACCTGCAGTCTGCATTCTTCCTCCCCTTGTGGAGGGATCACAATGTGACAGATCAGGACATGTTATAAAAGTGACCCAGCCATATTAGGGCTAATTCAGCCTTCTTGTTATTTTAGCCCACTAGCCTATTTAAAAGTCCTGCCCCTTCCCAATTAAAAAAATTAGAAATTAGAGTACCAATATTCTTCCATATAATTTTGCGCAGAGAAAATGGTAAAAAAAATAAAATAAAATAACAATTCATTGAATTTTATAGCAGGAAGAGACCCAAGTAACCGTGCACCTCAAGGTATATGTTAAAAATCATCTCTAAAAGACTTCATCCAACCTTTGCTTGAAATCCAAGTAAAGGGAACCCAGTGACACAGCACATTCTACTTGAGGACCACTTTTGTGGCTAAGAAATTGTTTGTTTCTTCTTTTCACCAAAAGTAAATGTTTCTTTCTACAACTTCTACCCTTAACTACTATGTCTTCCCTTCTTCTCCCCACAGTGTTGATTTTGATTTAATTCAAAGTACTATTGTTGTTTTTGCTGCAATAAAGCAGAGTTACAGCATGCTAGCATGTATAGAAAGCTGATCTTGGAGAAAGGAAGAGCTAGATCCAAGTATATCCTATGAAACATATTGGCTATATGACCTTTGGTCAGCAGCTTAACTTCTACGTATCCCAAATTAGATTGTAAATAACTTCTTCTTTTAATAAATGGCCATTTCATCTATTGCTTTTTCGCTAGCCATATCAGCTCATAAAATACCAAACATTCATGGTATACATTAGAAAAATGAAAACCATATATAAATATATTTCTTATAGGAAAGTTCACCCGAATCATGTTTTTTTAAATTTTTAATGTATTTCCACATGACCAATCAAGCACATTTTTAAATATTATTCTAAAGAGCTTCTGCAGTTCATTTTGTGGATGCTTCCATCTTTGCTTATAGCATAGTAGAAATGATCTAAGAAAGACATTGGATAGTTTACCTGCCACTGCCTACCCATTCTTAGGAGTGTATTGTAGTAGAAATAACAGTGGTTCTGACCTCTTTGATTTGCTGTTAATAGCCTATCTACTCCTCAATTTGTTCATCTATAAAATGAGGGAATAGGATAAATAAAGTCTAAAATTTCTTCCAACTCTATTTTTAAAGTAAAGCTTTTTATTTTCAAAACATATGCATAGATAATTTTCAACATTCACCTTTGCAAAACTTTCTGTTCCAAAATTTTTTTCTTTTCCTTCCTCCCACCCCCTCCCCTAAATGACAAATAATCCAAAATATTAAACATATGCAATTCTTCTATACATATTTCCACAATTATCATGGTACATAAGAAAAGTCAAATAAAGAAAAAAATGAGAAAAAAAAACAAAACAAAATGCAAGTAATAACAATAAAAAAGATGAAAATACTATGTTGTGATTCACATTCAATCCCCACAGTCCTCTCTCTGGGTGCAAATGGCACTCTCTACCACAAGACCATTGGAACATTAATCACCTGTTGAAAAGAGTTACATCCATCAGAATTGGTCATTGTATAATCTTGTTGTTGCTGTGTACAATGTTCTCTTGGTTCTGCTCACTTCACTTAGCATCAGTTCATGTAAGTCTCTCCAGCCATCTCTGAAATCATTCTTCTGGTCATTTCTTATAGAACAATAACATTACATAACATTTATATACCATAACTTATTTAGCCATTCTCCAGTTGATGAGCATCCACTCAGTTTCCAGTTTCTTGCCACTACAAAAAGGGCTGCCACAAACATTTTTGCACATGTGGGTCCCTTTCCTTCCTTTAAGATCTCATTGGCATACAGGACCAGTAGAGACACTGCTGCATCAAAGAATATGAACAGTTTGATAGACTTTTGGGCATAGTTCCACATTGCTTTCCAAAATAGTTGGATCAGTTCACAACTCCATCAACAATTATGTGTCCCAGTTTTTCCATATCCTTTCCAACATTCATCATTATCTTTTCCTGTCATTTTAACCAATCTGAGAAGTGTGTAGTAGTACCTCAGACCAATTCAAATTTTAAAGATAATTTTATCTCTACTACTATGACAACAAAAAATATGGTTATGCTTGCAGTCAGGGAAAAACCTAGATATAAAAAAATTATTTAACCAAAAAATGGAAGAAAATTGAGATAGATTTAATGATTTAGTTGATTGTGCTAAGACTAACAAAAGAAAACTCCACATCAAGTGAGAATTCTACTTTTTCATTTTGTATTTAGTAAGCTGTTTATGGTACCAAAGCTACCAAACTTCTTATTAACCTGTATTACTCTTAGTTTTGTTTGTTTGTTTGTTTTTTAGTTATCCACTATGGCGTTGGGTTAAATTATTATTCAGTCCAGGTGATTCTTGGAATAAGTACCTTCAATTCAATTCAGTTCAATAAATATTTATTACAGACCATCTATATTTTAGGCATTTTGTTAGATGGTACAAATGCAAAGGACGTTCTGTGTTCTCAAAAAACTTCCCATTCTTCTCTGGCTTTAAGTATGGAGATAAAAAAGAAAATTCTTGCTCCACTTCAGGATAAATGTCAAATCTCTTTCTCTTTTTAGGATAGCTTTCTAGTCTTTTATTTATTTGATGAAAAATTTTGATGAAAATACCATTATTTCCTTTGGTTTCCATCTATCTTTTCATCTGATCTGATATGCTCACTTTCCTGGTCAGTGCTTCTCCATATATATCACCACAGATAAGCAATGCATTTTGATAATGCAGATAAAAGGGTAACTCAGAGAACGTAAAAATAATAGTAAATGACCAAATAAGAAGAGAAGGAAACAGACAGACAGACCCAACAAAGAGAAAAAAACTGAGACAGAGAAGCAGAAACAGTGAGATGGAATCTAAGACAGAGAAAGGGACTGAGACAGAGTGGCAGAGACAGAGACAGAAACAGACAGACAGATTTGGAGAGACATAGAGACAGAGACAGACAGACATGGAGACAGATGGAGATTTAAAGGCAGAGAGACAGATACAGTGACATAGAAACACAAAGTGTGTGTATCTAGAGCATAATGTTAAAATGGGAATAACAGAAATATTGATTCTATCCATATCTTTTTGTCATCCTTTGGTCTCATTAACATATATGAAACACTATGGAATTTTGGAAATTAAATTAAAGTGCAAAGATAAGAAGAACTGAATTCTATTCCCAGCTCTATAACTTTTAACACTGTGAACTTGGACTATGAAATTGCATCATCCAGAGCCTCAATTGTTTTATTTGTGATTGTCCCAAAATGAATCCCATTTTTATTGCCAAATAATGGAGGTAATGATTTTTGCTGAAAAAAAAAAAGGAGAAAGAAAGAAAGAAAAAGAAAAACCATATTTGTAGGGATGTAGAGAATGATCTATACATAGTAAATGATAGTGTGGATTTGGAGTTAAAGTACACTGGCTGGAACACTAAACCTGATTTGAATTCTGGCTCTGTCACTAGATACTTGTGTAAGTGAGCTTGAATTTCTTCATCTCTACAGGGAAAGGATCAGTCTTGAATTATTTGTAAGAGCTATTCTATCTCTTAAAAAAAATTTTGTTTTGTTTTGTTTTGGTGGGGGTGGACTTTAATGACTTCTAGCTTTTATCAAACTCTAAAATTTCTTAATTTCTTAAATTTCTTAAAATCTTGTACCAATAATTTCTCTGCTCTCCATTTGTGACTTCCTGTTGCCTTTCTTAGTGACTTTCACACTCCTCCTTCTTGATAGAAATATCAAGAAAAAATGGAGAAGAGTTTACTCAGAGGGGCATTTTCCTTATGAAGCAAATCTATGACAGAATTCAGTCTACTACACAGTCTCTTTAGAACTATTTCTCCCCCTCAGGTTCTAGTTAATTTAATACTAGTCCCCATCCCTTATAGTTTAATCCTTTTAGATTCAACAATTCACAATTTTCTTTAACCTCAATACTCTTAATGGAGCAAAACAGGTTAATTAGAAAACACAAGGTAATAAAAGGCATAAACCCCTCCACAATGTCAATATTTCCATGAGAAGGAGAAGAACAGATAATCCAACTGCCAACTCCTTCCAGGACAGAATCCAATCATTTTGTTCTCTTTCCTGTTGCACTGAATTTAGACAAAAGGTAGAAGACAAAAGAAGCTCTACTACCCTTGGAAACCTTTCATTTTCTACCATAGAGGATGGGAAAATATCTCAATCATTCACAGAAGAGTGGTAGAACAGGAACTGGCCCTTGTTATTGGAATTTCAATGATTCTCCTAGGAACAGCTGTTAGCCCCCACAAAAAAAAAAATCAGGTTTGGCTTTCCACAGGCTTTCTTCGATAAAGTCAGAAATGTCAATTCCTCCTAGTATGTTGCTTACTTGATCCTTTTCAGTAAAGAAGCTCAAAACTTCACAGAACTCCCAGAACCCAGTAGAAGGATGAGAGAAGCCTTAATATCAGATGATAACCTGGAAAATAAAAACTTGAAACTAGTAGGAAGCTTCTAGAACTGTGTGACCATCTCTCTGTCTGTCTGTCTGTCTCTGTCTGTCTCTGTCTCTGTCTCTATATTTCTGTCTCTATCTGTCTCTGTCTGTCTCTCTCCCTGGCTCTGACTCTCTATTTCTCTCTGTGTGTTTCTCAATTTTTCTCTCTCAGTCTTTAATCCCTCCCTCCCTATAACTCTCTCCTTCCTTCTCTCCTCTCTCACTATTTCTCTCTTTCTCCCTCTCTCTCCTGCCTTCCCTCTCTCATTTTCCTTCCCTTCCTCTCCCTCTGCTTTTCCCTCTCTCTCTCTCTTTCCATCTTCTTCCTCTCCCTTTCCCTTTTCCTTTTCCTTTCCCTCTCTTTCTTCTTCTCCTCCCTCCTTTCTCTCTTCCTCTCCTTCTTCCTTTCCCTCTCCATCTCCCTTTTCCTCTCCTTCCTCTCTCTTTCCTTCTCCCTTTTCTTTTCCTTTCCTTCTCCCTTTCCCTCTCCCTCTTCCTCTACATCTCTCTCTTACCTCTCCCCCTCTCTTCCTCGCTTCCCTAATCTCAATTTGATACTTTCCCATTTATATATTTGACCATTTCTTCTGTCCTCTGCTTGGCCAGTCAATCCAGATCATGCTAACTTTGAAGATATATTAGAAATTTCCCAGTGATAGTAGTCCCTGACAGAAATTCATATAGAAATCCCCAAGACATATAAAATTTAAGTTCCTCTTATGCACGTATGGAGTTTATGGGGTATTCATAGAAAACTAATATGTCATGTGTGAGGGCTTGCCAAGTCTTTTTCAGGGCTACTCAGGCACCTTTGATATCTACTTGTCACCCAATTCTCACCTGTGAATTCAAAAAGCTCCATGAGCAGGGACCACAATCCAATAAATCATCTCAGCAGATAGGCTAAAGTAGGCTGAAGGTAAACAAAAAGTCTCAAACCCTTTGGTGACTTAAAGGAATCTTTGCTCTAAGGATGTGAAGACATCTTTCATAGCTGAAGCAGGTTAAACAGGACTGCGGAATGTCTAGCCCATGATCTATGTAAAGCTCTGGAAATAATTTGGTCTGGCCCTGCCAAGGCAACCATTAAATGACAAGCTGAAAGCTAGGTACAACAACCTCCCACTGCTTGAATTTTTAAATTAATGATTTTGTATTGCCCATGAATGAAGCTATAAATATCCAAATGGATTTTGGCAGAAAAAAAGATTGTTAAGGACTTGTTCAGACACTGAAAACAAGGTCATCCACTGCCTCCTGGCCTGTGGCCAAAATTGTCCTGGGCACTGGACATTGATAACTTTGTAAGAGAGTGAGGCTGATGACTTTGTGCATCTCTGTCTCAAATCCAATTCATGTGCAAATCAAGATTGATTCTTTTAAAAATGAAGATCAAACAACAACTTTGGTATTATATACACTAAAGCTTTATATGATCCTATAAGTCCAAATATTTTCCATAAGTTTTTAAAATTGCTGTTAGTTTTTGTTTTAATCTAATCAGCCTGAATGAGCTCAAGCTCTTTGTCATATTATCCTGATGTCTCACCAATGACCCTAATACCTACTTTATAAAGACCATGTCACTATTTGTTAGCAGACACACCAAATTTACCGCTGGCTTATAACTGACTATAATGGACTCTCAGGGCCTAAGCATGTTCTCTTCTTGACTGAACCTTGAAAGTATCTATTTCACAGTATATTCTCTTCAAACAGAAAATCTAAAAAAGGCAAGAGGCAAGGCACTTATTTATATATAAGCACCATAGGCACAAAGGGAGTAAATGGGGCACTTCATGGACTCCCATTACTTTTTCTGAACAATTTGTTGCATTGTAAAAGGTAATTTGCTAAATGGACCCTGGTGGCCTAAAAGTTAATGTGTATGTGTGTGTGTGTGCGTAGGTCTACATCTGCTTGTGTGTGTGTGTGTATGTGTGTGTATGTGTGTGAGTGTGTGAAAATGAGTCATTTATAGAGTAAGCAATTTATCCCTTCCTCATGAGTAACAGCAGGGCATTTTGAAATGGAACTAGCCAGATCCAAGGGATGGAAGAAGAATATCTTTTTCATTGTCAGTAACAAAAAATGAGTTTGTAATTCTCTTTATCTCCTTTGCTGCAGTGTCACTCTTTAGTTTGAAGGACTTGGTTGCTTCCATGTATCATTGTATCTCTAGGTTTTAAATCCTGTTAAATGCTATTTAACAGGTTAAACTTTTATTTTTAATCTTAAGATAAGATGTGATAATTCTATGGAAAAAATGGAAAATTTTAAAAATAGTTAATATTTTGTTTTATTATTGTTAAATCTAAAGAAATTTATAGGTAACAAAAAATGCCTCCAGCTAAGATAAACATGAATACAAAGTGTTTAAAAATATACACAGTAACAAAAATAGAGGAAATCAGAGAGAAAGAAAAACTAATTGGGAACAACAAAATTGGAGAGCAAAAGAATACACAGTTATTTCTTTCTTCCTTCTTTTGACAGACAGCTAGATACTCAAACTGTCAGATGTTTTACTGTACATTTAATTGGTCAACCATAGAAAGTATTTGGAATGAAGAATAATAAAGATTTTTAATAACTAATTTACATAGTGCTTGCTTACATGTGCCAGGCATTGTGCTAAAAAACTTTACAATTATTATTTCACTAAATTATTACTATTCTGAAGCCAGGTGCATTATTTATCCTCCTTTTACAAATGAGGAAACTGAGGCAAACAGATTGAGTCAGTTGCTCAAAGTCATACAACTAGTAAGTCTCTGAGGCCAGTTTTAAATCATATTTTCCTGACTCCAAACCCAGTTCTTTTCAGTGCACCTCCTAGAAACCCTTTCAAAAGAAGGAAGAAAGCATCAAATATGCTCTCCTTTTATCCTCCAAAAATTTTATAGTTCCCAATTAGCTATTCTTTCTATTTCTTTTCTATTTTTGTTGCCATATATTTTCCTAACATATTTTGTGTATGTTTATTTTAACTACAGACATTTTTGTTACCTGTGAATTTTCTTTAGGCTTAACTAAATCAATTAAATATGATTTTATTGCACTTATCATATCTAATAAAATCTTAATTAAAAAATAAAAGTTGAGTTCATTCCACAATTCTTTTAGAATTAGCTTTTCCCAAGCAAACTGTCTTGAGTGGCTTTTTTTTTTATGATATGTGGGCTCACTTGATAGTGAATGCCTTTCAGACTATATATATTTGTTCTCTTGTTTCTCAAGTTGTAGAATTTGGTTTCCTTAAGAGTCAGAAAATCAGTTCCATAAAATAGATACAAAAGCACCCCTATGCTTTATTTCCTGAACAAGATTCGACCCTTTGAGAACTTTTTATCTAAAAGAAAAACATTTCCTGGTCTATTTTCTCCTAATGCCCTGAGGTGAAGTATAACATTCAAGAAATACCTGACTATCCTCATTGTCCTTAATGCCTATCTATCCAAATAGCATCTGCTGTGTCAGCCAAAATACTTACAGTGTTTCTGGCTGCAGACTCTCTTGCCTTTGTGATATTGATACGACCTCCTTCCCTCCCTACCTCTCAATTTGGTTTCTCCTTTCCATAATATAAACCTTAGTCAGTCATTTGCCTGACTCAACCCTCTCTGCTATTCCAATAACATCAACCTTCTCCTCAATACTCATACTCATACTTAGCATCAATAAGTCTTTGATGTAATAAATCCTTGATATAATATCATACTTATCCATGCTATCAGATATAATCAAAAATGAAAGCAGGAACTTAAGATACAGAGTCAAATATATTACTTGCCAATTTTCCACAGTAACTTTTCATCATTACTCCAAAATTACTTTTTAATGCAAAGAGTAGTTTCAATCACATTGAGGCCCACATGATTCAGATACTATCATAATCACAATTAGATTACATTACTGCAATCAGGAATGGAGATCATTAAGAGAAAGAATATAAATTGCTTTAGTTTTACAAGTACTGAGCTAGCAAAATTATAATTAATCTCCATTTATAATCTTTTCTTTCATAGAACTGCAAAGCATGCTACTTTTTTAGGCCATCAATACAAATTAGAACTAAGTAATAAAGCCCTAACTACTACGACTGTGCAGTTCACAATTGGAGAAACTTTCACATTACATACAGAAGGCTTTTGATGCAAACAGTGCCCTCAGAGTAGATTGTTTCAATGCAATAAGCCCAACTATTACAAGGTACTGTTTAAAAAGCAGAATGCAGCAGAAACAGTCTTTCTTTCCAGAGTAATCAGTTTGTGGATTCCATTTCTTAAAATGAGATAATGCTTCTTATGCGAAATGAAACAGTAATGACTTAGTGGACACAGTGAATACATCATTCTATGGATTCCCAAGTTTTAAATATATCTTTTTTTAAAAGACAAAACATTATTTTTAAGATATTCATACTCTCTTTGAAATCCAAAAAGAAATTCTGTAATATTTTTATAAAACACAAATGTATAAGTGAGGGAATATTGTATATACTTTTTAAAATTTATTCCCTCCTCCTCCCACTAAATTTGACTGTGTAGTCTTATCTCTTTAGGTTATTATTTTAATGATTTATTGGCTGTGTTTTTTTTTAATGGAATACAATTCAACTATTATGTGTTCTTCAAATTCTTCCTAAATTAGAGTAGACTACCATTTCAATTATAAAGGGCATTAAATGCATTTCAATTTATTAGCTTTATAATACTATATACCTAAACAAGACAATACCTAAACAAGAGTGTGTCTTTGTTTCTTCCTTACTTCTTACCCTTCAATGTTTCCCAGGTTCTCTGGAATCCTGTTCTTTCATGTAATTTCTACAATCTTCTAATCAAAAATTATTCTCAGAGCAGATCTGGAAACTCATTTACACTAAAATGTCAATTATTGGTACTAACATATTATTAACCCTCCCATAAATTATGAAAACCCAAAAAAAGCCTTAATTTAAATTTGGGAAAGGAAGGGTTTCTTAACCCTTTTTTGTGTTTTGGATACTTCTGGAAGTCTAGTAAAGCCTACACACTCCTTCTCAGAATTACATTTTAAAATAATTAAAGAAAAAAAGTAAATCTAGATAAAGGTTAGTAAAAATAAAGGTATAATATTATTTTGCCTTTTATTTAGGAAGTCCATGGACTTTGCTGAACGAAGGAAAAGTATTTTAGATCTAAAGGAAACAAACCCTAAATACAGATTTCTAGTAGCCTCTCCAATATTTAGCTGGAGGAGTGATCATAAAGCCACTTACAGTAATTTTACATGATGTTAGTCTCACAGATATGAACACTGTGTAGATTGCCTGTAAAGGAGGAATGTTTCTTAGGTTAAAAATACAATGCCAAGATATTAGCTTAACATAGAAAATAGGAAGTGAACTAAATAACCTTTAAAATAAATAATCAGCATTAGGAACTATCAAATGAGGAATTTCCTTCTACCCATATAGCTTGGCACATTCTCAATAATTTATGGTGTTTAGAATACTGATAATGTAAGTGACTTGCCCAGTATCACATAGCCAGTATGTCAGAGGTACTTTTTAAATTCAGATTTGTCTGTCTTCTTTGTACTTTACTATTTTATCATTGAACTAAATAATAATGAAAGATATAAACTGAGTCATATCAAATTAGAAAGGGGAAATTAACTTGAAGAATGAAATAGGGATGTATGTGTGGATTTTGTGGTAGTGGGAGCCTTAAAGGATTCTGAAACTTTAAAAAATGTACCAGTTACATGTAAATAAATAAATGGGAGAGAGTGAATTTCTAGATGGTTCCTGTGAATTCCAAGTCAGGGCAATGTCTTGACATTCCCTGGTATCATTATGACTTTTTATAAATTAATGAAGGATATGTAGGGATATAGATTTGGAAAATTCAGTTTTACCCTATTTATTTAACCAAAGGAACATGTTTTATTTGTATATAATTGTATTAGTTTGATTTGTTATAAGAACATATTAAGCACTCTACACTGAATCAAATTTAATTAAGCTGTGTGCACACTGATGCCAAAATGGTATTGCTGCTATATAAGTAAAATAGCAATAATTTAGAAAAGTGAAATAATAACTCTACTTCTAGGCAATGAAAATTATTGTTCTGAATTAGGAAACATACCATAGGAACAATAAACAGTGTTAGCCATTTCCTAGATATGTGGGGATAAAGAGGATGTTAGTTACCTAAGAAGGAACTAACTAGGCCATGGACAGAGAAAAAAAAATAAATAAAAGTGAGTAACAAAGAAGTAGGCATTAAGCAAAGTGTCTTTTGTATATAGTCCTTTGACCTATTGATTAGTTAAGCTTAACTGACAAGTCCTAGAAACAGGCAGCAAATAACATTTATAAAATAATGTCTCATATAATGGATAAGTATGATATTAAATCAAGGATTTGTTACAAAGATTTATTGATGTTCAACTAGGACACTAATGAAATAAATCTAATTTTAACATATGAGTAATACTGAAACACTATAGGGTAGAACCCATGGAAGGAAGATGGGTTGGGAAGGACACATCATATTTAAGGGAATAGAGTAGTATGATTGACTGTGAATATTAAAATGGTGACAGCAAGATCATATGATTAGCAGATTGTTAGGAAAGTTGTTATATATCTCTGCAATCCAAAAAAAGACTGGAAAAATAATTGTATACCAGAGATAGAACTGTCTATGGTATAATAGATAAAGCTATACTCATAATCAGAAGACCTGGGTTAAAGTTCTTTATTTAATAGATATGGGCTCTGTGATCCTGAGAAAAGTCACTCAAACTCCCAGTGATCTGCTCAAATCTCTAAGGGTGTAAGGTGCAGTCAAGGTGCTAGCATATACTGGTAGAGAAAGTTTAGTCACCAGAAATTTCCTCAAAATAGTGAAATCACAGATTCAGTCTACCACTATAAAGTAATTAAGATTGAATACACAAATAAGATATAACTATTGGATAAGTTAAAAAAAAAACTAATAAAACAGCACTTCGTTTTTCGTACTATGTGGTCAATACAAGAAATCTTTAAAACTTGTATTTCAGTTTATAGCTCTAAGAAGTAATTTCTTGACCAGTCCACCTGATGGTAGTGATTCATTCTAAACCTTTTGGAAATAGACTAATATCAAAGTCTTATACAAAAAATTAGTTACAAGGATTAAGTAATAACTTAAAGGAGAAAGAATAGGAATCAGTACCAAACATATACATGAAGGAAAATATATATAAAAATGAACATAAAATGTGAATTGTTCTTACAAACAGATAAGATGGAAAAAAATAAAAGATTGGCAATATGGATAAGAAAACAAAACCCAACAACTGAATTCATATAAAAATACAACTAAAAAATAAAGACATATAATCAATAAGATTAGTGGGATAACAAAATAAATATGAAGCACCTGAACTTGTTTGTGTGTTTCTGTGTGTGTGTGTGTGTGTGTGTGTGTGTGTGTGCTCGCATGTGTATGTGTGTATAAACAAGAAGTCTGCCTTGGAGTCCCACAAATAGTAAAATCAACCTTATTTGCCATAACTTCAAGTTGTATTGTTTATTTGGAATGAATAGTTACTTTGTTGTTCATTTGTTTGAATTGTTCAGGACTTTATTTAGGGTTTTCTTAGCTAAGACACTGAAATGGTTTGCCATTTTTTTCTACAGCTCATTGTGCAGGTAAGGAAACTGAGGCAAATAGAGTTCAGTGACTTCCCCAGCGTTTCATAGTAAGTATATGAGCCAGATTTGAACTCAGGAAGATGAGTCTTCCTGATTCTGGGTCTGGTGCTCTAGGCATTGTATCACCTAGCAGCTTGAATGTCTACTAAATAAACTTTATTTATACTATGATATTATTTCTTTAATTAAAATAAGCTCTGGAAAAGACAGAAAATGTGGTTGATGTTACCAAAGGAAAATCAATGAAAATTCAAGTCATAAATAACTATGTTGATTATAAAATAAATAGCAAAGGATATTATCATGAACTCATGGGTACAGAGCAAAGAAATGGATCCATTCTAAGTCAGTTTACAGACAAGAATATTGTTTTAGAATTAAATTAAAAAAAACATGCTTTAAATAATAAATGGACTTTATGTATATAATTGATAGTTATAGATAATAAATGTATTATTACTATAGACCTACTAAAAGTATGAGAGAAAAGAAAATAAAGTTTAATGAAGGGAATGTTAATATGAATTAAGTAATGACATAAGGAGAGATAGACAAGATGGCAATTCTATTAATAGAGATGCCCTGGCTTTTGACTCTCTATTGACTCATGAAATCCTTTAATGCCTTGGTTCTTTTATAACTAAAGTAATCTTCAAACAGCTTGAGAATTATTATAGTTTATCTATAAAGAAAAAAAAATTTCCTAAAGAAGCCCAAATGTTGTTTGAAATTTGAACAGAAATATTTCTGGATGTCATATTCATGAATCAATAGAATAAAGCAAAAAATTGGGTGATTGTTTTGAAATATTTAATAATCTCATGAGTCACAAAACTTTTTTCCCCCTTCTAGTTCTTACAGGTCCAATTGATAGAGCCTGGAAACAATGGTTCTTTGTTTGTTTGTTTTTATTAAGCCAACAGGTCTCAGTTATAGTGATACATACCCCAAAATTTAAATTTAAAGAGTAAGATAATAAATGGGAATATTCAAATCGCAACTATTACTCATGTCATTGGATAAGTTGTTTTACCTTTTTTTGTCTTCAGTGTCTTCACCTAGTACCTTTATTTAAGATCTTTAAGATTACTTTCTGCTCTAACTCTACAATCCTATCATCCTATGTTTTCCAGGAGGTATGAGTAATAAGTCATCTATATTTTTATTAGTTACAGGAAGTATCTATTCTTCTTTTGTGTCAAGGATCAGGAAAGCAATTCTTATATGTACAAAAAACTAAGAGCAAATGATTTAGTTTGGAAGTACTATTCTGTTTATCAGAGATGCCCTTTTTTTTTTTTTTTTTTTTTTGAGATATTGATAAAGCATTCTACTATCTTCTTGGTAGTAGAAGCGAGGTGAAGAACACAGGTTCCAAACATATTCTAACCTATCTAATATTGTTTACCTAAAACCGTCCCTACCAAGCTAAACACTTATGAAGTGTGCGAATTGTCCCAAAATTTCACATGATTCACAATCATATAGCATCAGTGGAAGAATAATCATTTTTAAAAGATTCACTTTGTCATCAGGAAGCAACTTGGAATTCTCAAAAGCATTAACAAATTCCCACACTGGTTATGTCCAAATATTCTGTTACATCCTTCAATTCCAGTCTGTTATCTCTCAGTCAGGTGGGTAGCATGCTTCATCATTGGTTGAGGGGAAGGTTTTAAGCAGAGAAGATGAGTTCAACTTTGTTGATAAGTTTGCATTTTGAATTTCAAACCGAGAGAGAGTTATTTGGCAGAGAATTTGGAAATAAAGAATTCAATTCCTTTTATAAACAAACTTTTCCCTAATTATTTGTTTGATATCACTGCTTGTACATAATGTATGATATTTGCATCATAGACAACTTACACCAGAGATGTTATGTCTCTCCATTTCTTTAATAGGTCACCTAAAATTTGGATTTCTGAGAGATTATGACATTGCACTTAATATGGCAACAGCAGAAAAAAAGTATGTTAAAATCCCCAGATATTAAAACAATGCAATTACTATGCACCAGTTTGATATCACTACTAAATTGGTTCTTCCTTATAATTATTGTCCATCCATAAGAAGGGTGTTTTAGGGAGAAAAAGAAGCTCTCTCATCTTCTCTATCTTTGATCTTTAGACATTTTTTTTAACTCAAGTTGTCCATTGTAGAAATAAAAGCTTGTTAATTCTTTAGAAGAATGAAATGCATAGGTTTGGAGAGAGAGAAAGAGAGACAGACAGACAGAGACAGAGACAGAAAGACAGAGAGAAACTGAGACAGAGAAACAAAGACAGAAAAAGAAGGATATTTACTGTTGACATTATTATTGGGAGCATTACTCTATTGAATTGGCCATTTTTGTTAAGTGGACATTAGATGATGACACAGTCCTTTGACTGTATTAGATGAATTGGTTTGACCAGGCAATATTTTTTTGGTGTGTTCATAGGTAATGCAGATGAGCACAGAACAATGATCCAGATTTGTCAACTCTATAACTGATCATTTTCATCTTTTGGTACATGAATAAATAAATGGGATCTCTACTCATTATTTTTTCTACTTTTGAAATGTAATGAATAAGATTGATGATAATTACCAAATTTCTAAATTTATACAGTAAATCGCAGGCATGGCTTGAAAAACAACCTGAGCTATTATCTTGCTTTGTGATAGTTATTTTTAGGGAAACTTTTATTTATTTGCTGATTGTGGGTGTTTATTTTCATGAGGCCCATAAAGAATGTGTTAATGTGTGGGTAATACTATAAAAATAACACCTTCTGTGGGAAAAAGGATAATGTATTTTTCTTGATGATGTACACTGTAAAATCTATAAACTCATATTCTACTAAATATGGCTTCACTTATATTTCTTTTAGAGTCATTTACAGTACAATGCTATCTTGCTGCTACCAAATATTTATTGAACTTTACTTAAGATTCATGAACTGTCCACAACTACAGGATTCCATGGTTCATGTCACATAATTGTGTTTAAACAATGTATGTTAAATTTACTAGCACTTAGATGGTTTTATTGTTAATGCATCTTACAGTAGGCAATAGTGTGGTTTGATTTTGTTAGGTTTTATGCAGCAAGGGAAAAAAAAATCTAACAAGTTATGGCTGCTGCTGATAGTTGGTCCAGCTATATATAAGGGGAAATACCAACTTGAACCAAATGCCTTGAAAGAAAGTCCAAAGATCTGAAGATTGTTCATTTTTGTTGTTGTTTAGTTGCTTTCCATTGTGTTTGACTCTTCATATTCCCATTTGGGATTTTCCTGGTTAAAAAAAAATGAATAAATACATAATTGTTTGCCATTTCCTTCTCCAATTCATTTTACAAATGAGGAACTGAGCTAAACAGGGTTAAGTGACTTACCCAGGGTCACACAGCTACTGTGTCTGAGGAGAGATTTGAACCCACAAAGATGAGTATTCCTGATTCCCTGATATCTAAACTGTACCACCTATCTGCCTCTCTAGAAAATATTAATAGAAATAGATAAAATCCTTCAGTACCACGTTAACTCAAGCTCTTACTATCCAACACAGCAATATCTATGTGTCTATGCAAAATAGAAATAGGTTAATAATAGAAATTAAAATATATGAATATTTAAAATAATAATAATTAAACCAACCTGTTTTTTCTAAGCATGTCAATTCTATGCATACCACCAAAATGGTTCTGATCTGAAACAAATAAATAAAGTTTTAAAAAATAATAGGCTTAGCTTACAAAGATGAATATTTTGAATATCACTGAGGATGGTATAAGAAAAAAAAGTATTAGTTTTGAAATCCGAGTAGTAGTTCTAAGATATTGACTACAATATTTACTGAGTTATTTGGTTGAGCCACATAATCTCTCTGTGCCTCAGCTTCCTTTTCTGGAAAATGAATGGATTTATTTAGGTGATATTTAAGATTCTATTTAGGTTTTATATAATTCTTTTGCTCCTATCCTTTTGAAATTAGGAATCAGAATCTAGGTAGGTACTTCAAAACACTTTGAAATGAAGCTGAATATTTAAGTTCATTATTTTAAAATAA
Organism: Sarcophilus harrisii; assembly: GCF_902635505.1. Lineage (NCBI taxonomy): Eukaryota > Metazoa > Chordata > Mammalia > Dasyuromorphia > Dasyuridae > Sarcophilus > Sarcophilus harrisii. The sequence continues at coordinate 352,940,353 of NC_045428.1, forward strand.
AATTTATTTGCTTTCTAAAAAAATACCATATTGTCAGTATTCCCTTTTTTATCTTAGTACTGAAATGACATTTTAACATATTGAGGGAAAAATTCTCTCCTACAATTTAGTATTACACTGACCAAGTGGTATGCCTCTGTGGCTCTAAAGGCTTAATGTTTAGACAATGAGGAATAGAAAGCCAATGTTTACTGATTTCCCTCTGAAGAATATATAGCAAAGAATCCTCTAAATCCAAAAAAGGAAGAAAACCATCCTTCTGCATTACTCCCTCATTTTGAGTAGAGCATTGTTTACTCGGAACTAGTGAACTCTAAAGCCACTGAGAAACACTGTTTCTTAAATAGCTTTGGGGTATTCTTAGAAATATAAAATAATTAAGCTAGAGCAGTAATCAGATAGTCTAGAATTTATCTATTTGATGATGGGTAAATGTTGTTCATCAGTTAGTTGCTTAACCCTTTTCAATAACAAAGACCAAGTATTAGACCAAGTACTCTATCTCACTGGCTATGTGTTCCACATAGTATTAGAAATATTAGGCAAAAAACTACACACTCTCAGCTTTCAGGGAATTGGATATCTTTCTTGGTTCTGCCCTTTATGAATGGGAGTGCACTCCATTCATTAATCAGAAGTTTTAATATGTAAACATCTATTTCTACACCAGGAAAACTACTATCTCATCTTGTCTCTGCTGCCTTTTAAAGGAATTACTCACAAAAGGATAGCATAGTTGGATAGTTTTTAATTATACTATTTTTAAAAGGAATAATTAAATCAACAAGTATAAGTGGGGAGTCTGCAAAGCCTCCCCATATCAAAGAGCCAAAACCTTCTCTATTTGTAGGAATGCCAGTCACTAGGAATGGCAAAAAGAGTGAAAGATAATTGGAGTGAATAAAGAATGCCAACAGTCCAGTGAATATAGTCAAGACCTTAAATATCCAGCCTAGGTGTAACACTATCATTGTATTTTCCATAGCAGTTTTGCCAATAAGAGTGTTTGATTCTCTATGTTAACCACACCTCCCACTTCTTAGTCAGTTGGATAAGGAATTCTTGTTTGTGGGCCTGGTTCATGCTCAAAAAGTATGAACCTAGGTATAAAATCATATCTCAGGAAATTGCCTTGAGTCTCTTTGTTGATTAACATTTTGTCTCTCTGTCTCCTTTCTTCTTCACCAAAATCCAATCTGTCCTGCTTGTCTAATGATATCAGGTCACCTAACTGCCCCCTAAGTTTTTTTTTTTTACCCAATCTTGAAATTTTTCCACCAGAATTTTATCTGCAAACTTTGTGGGTAGAATTCCCTAAGTTCTTCCCTACCTATTTGTGCTTCCCATGTACAATTAGCCTTACTCTAAAATAATCATATTCAACATTTTGATTTGCAGTTACAAATGATATATCTATAGATTATAATTGTCGAATATCCACCAAGGGTAGCGTGTATCAGGAAGAGTAAATCAATTATTGGTAGACATCTGCTGAGGATAGGGTTCTCAAAGACAATGTTTCAAGCTTATTTTCTAATTTAATCCATTTTTATATTTGAAAATAAAATAGCTAAATTTGTCAATCCTATAGGTCCAAGGTCTTTTTTCAATTTTAAAGCTTTTTATTTTCAAAACATATGCATAGATAGGTTTCAAAATTTACTCTTGCAAAACCTTGTGTTCCAAATATTTTTCCCTCCCTTTCCCCTACCCCCTCTCTTAGATGGCAAGTAAACCAATATGTTAAACACAGGTAATTCTTCTACACATATTTCCACAATTATTATTCTGCACAAGAAAAATCAGATCAAAAAGGGAAAAAATGAGAAAGAAAACCAAATGCAAGCAAGCAGCAACAGAGTGAAAGCACTATGTTATGACTTACATTCAATCCCTATTGACCTCTCTCTGGATGCATATTGTTCTCTTCATCACAAAACCATGGGAACTGTCCTGAATCACCTCAATGGTGAAAAGAGCAAAGTCTGTCAGAGTTGATCATCATATAATCTTGTTTCTATGTACAATGTTCTCTTGATTCTACTCAGTTCACTTAGCATCAGTTTATCTAAGTCTCTCTAGGCTTTTCTGAAATCATCCTGATCCTTGTTTCTTATAGAACAATAATATTTCATAACATTCACATACCATAACTTGTTCAGCCATTCTCCAACTGATGGGCATCCACTTAGTTTCTAGTTCCTTGCCACCACAAAAAGGGTTGCTACAAACATTTTTGCACATGTGGGTCCTTTTCCTTTTTTTTTACAATCTCTTTATGATACAGGCCCAGTAGAGACACTGCTAGATCAAAGAGTATGCATAGTTTTACAGCCTTTTGGACATAGTTCCAAATTGCTCTCTGGAATGGTTGAATCAGTTCACAACTCCACCAGCAATGTATTAGTGTCCCAGTTTTCCACATCTCATTCAAGATTTATCATTTTTTTTCCCTGTCATCTTAGCCAATCTGAGAGGTGTATAGTAGCACCTCAGAGTTGTCTTAATCCGCATTTCTCTGAACAATAGTGATTCCAAAGTCTTTTAATATTATATTTTTTACCTAGTGGAAAATTTCCCCTATGTAAAAGTGGAAAACAAATAAACAAACAAACAAAAAAAAAAAAAACGCCATGACCCATAATATCTATATCTATATGTGTGTGTGTGTGTGTGTGTGTGTGTAATATATATTTGTATTTTGTTCATTATTATGCATTATTATGTTGCATTATTATTACTAGAAATAAAAAGAATGAAACTTCAAGAAAGGAAGGAAATACTGGTTAAGGAAATCAGTTCAAGTTTCTTTCTCATGAAAATCATAGGCTTACCAAAAAATGTCTTGAAGAGGAATTAATACTTTATTAAAAAATACTTTGGACTTATAGTAAGAAGCAAGAAGATATAGATTCAAATACTGACTTCATTGCTTGCTGCCTGTGTTAACTTTGGCAAACAATTGCAAATTCTGTGCTACCATAAAGAGATCCTTTTCCCTTTCTTATGATCATTTTGGGATACAGAACAAGTAGTGATATTGCTAGATCAAGGGTATGTATAGTTTTATAGCCTTTTGAGCATAGTTCCAAATTCCTCTCACAATGATTGGATCAGTTCACAACTACACTAATAGTTGCAGTTGGACAATTACTAATAGAATATAACTATTAGTACAGAATAATATGATTCTAATTAGTGCAGAAGTATCCCATTTGCCCATATCTTCTCCAAACTTTTATCATTTTCCTTTTCTATTAGCCAATTTGATAAATGTGATATGGTACCTCAAGGTTGTTTTAATTTAAAGTTTTTCTAATAAAAAATGATTTAGAACACTTTTTCAAATGGCTATAGGTAACTTTAATTTCTTCATCTGAGAACTGTGTGTTTGATCCTTTGACCATTTATCAATTGGGGAATGCATTATATTCTTATGAATTTGACTCATTTCTTTATATATTTGAAAAAGGAGGCCTTTATCAGAAACAATGACTTTAAAAATTGTTTCCCATTTTCCTGCTTTTCTGATAATTTTGTTTGCCTTGGTTTTGTCTGAGCATTTAAAATAATGGATATAATCAAAATGATCCATTTTGTATTTCATAGTATTCTCTGTTTCTTGTTAAGTCATAAATTCTTCCCTTCCCCATATATCTTACAGACAAACTATTTTTTTTTCTTAATTTGCTTATGTTATTACACTTTGTCTAAAACGTATCCATTTTCACTTTATATATGATGTGAGGTGTTGTTCTTTGCCTTGTTTCTACCATACTATTTTCCATTTCCCCCAGCAATTTTTGACAAATAGTAAATTCTTGTCCCGGAAGCAGGAGTCTATGGATTTATCAAACTGTACCATATCTTGTGAATCTAACGTATTTATGGATACACCACTCCATTTCTTATCCAGTACTAAATAGTTTTGATAATTCCTGATTTATAACATGATTTTATATCTGGTATGGTTAGGACATCTTCCTTTGCATTTTTTCATTAATTCCCTTAATGTTCTTGACCTTTCTTTCAGATGAATTTTATTTTTATTTTCTTCTAAGTCAAAAAAATATTTTAGTAGTTTCATATGATGCTGAATAAATAAATTAATTTAGGTAGAAAGTTTATTTTTATTATATTATTTTGACCCAGCCATGAGCAATTGATAATTTTCCAGTTGTTTACATCTGATTTTATTTGTGTGAAAAGTATTTTGTAATTTTGTCCGTATAGTTTCTGTGTTTTCTTGTTAAGTAGATTCCCAAATATTTTATAATGTCTATAGTTATTTTAAATGGAATTTCTCTTTCTATCCCTTCTTGATGAACTTTTTGGTAATATATGGTAATGCTAATGATTCATGTAGGCTTATTTTATATCCTGCTATTTTGATAAAATTAATTCAGTATCATACTAGAATTAGTTTTTATAGTAACAGAAGAAAAAGTAATTGAAGGAATTAGACTATGGTGTATGGGGAAACAAAACTACCACTATTTGCAGATGATGTGATTATATACTTAGAGAATTGTTGAGAATCAACTAAAAATTATTTGAAATAATTAATTTTATCAAAAAGTGGTGATAATGGGCATCCTTGTTTCATCCCTGATCTTACTGGTAAGGTTTCTACCTTAGCTCCAAAACAGATAATGCTTGTTGGTAGTTTTAGGTCTAATTGTATGCCCAATTCACAAAATCTGCTCTATTTCTATTTTTCTTTTCATATAAGTATTTAGATACATAATATTTCCCTTAGGAAATGCTTTGGCTGCATCTCATAAATTTTGGTGTGTTGTCCCATTATTGTTATTCTCTTGGATGAAACCATTGATTATTTCAATGATTTGTTACTTGACCCATTGATCTTTTGGATTATTGGTTTCAAATTAATTTTAATTTATCTTTCCATGGTTGTTTATTACAAGTAATTTTTATTGTATCATAATTTGAAAAGAATAGATTTTATATTTCTGCCTTTCTGTACTTGATTTTAAGGTTTTTATGCCCAATACATTATCAATTTTCTGTGTGTGTGTGTGTGTGTGTGTGTAGGAGTCATGTACCACTGAGAAAAAGGTACATTCCTTTTTATCCCTATTCATTTCTCCAGAGGTCTATCATATCCCACTTGTCAAAAATTTTATTCCTCTCTTTAGCTTATTTCTTGTTAATTTTGTGGTTGGATCTCTCTAGTTCTGAAAGGGTTGAGGTCTCTCACTGGTATAGATTTGCTAATCTTTTCCTGTAACCCACTTAATTTCTGCTCTAAGAATTTGGTGTTATGCCTCTTGGTGCATAATGTTTTGTACTGATATTGCATCATTGTCTATAGCATATTTAGCAAGATGTAGTTTCTTTTCTAGTCTTTTAATTAGGTCTAAATTTGCTTTTGATTTGCTTGAAATCATGATTACAATCCTATTTTTTATTTTTTTTTTTAAACTTCAGCTGAAGCATAAGAAAGAACTTTTATTCTTTGTGTGTCTTCCTGATTTGAAAGTGTTTCTTATAAACAATATATCATAGGATTCTGGTTTTTAATCTATTTTGGCATCTGATTCTGTTTTATTGGAGAGTTCATCCCATTCATATTCACTATTATGATTACTAATTGTGTATTATCATTCATTCTATTTCCTCTCTTTTATGCTTTTTCTCTCTCCTTTCACTTGTTCCTCCTCAAAACCATTGTTTTGTTTCTGAAGTGCATCCCACCCCCCCAATCTGCCTTCCCTAATAAAAGGGAAGGTGATAAGGTGATAAGGATAGGTATAAGGTGATACCTCCATGTTGTTTTAATTTGCATTCCTTTAACCAAAGATGATTTAGAGAACTTTTTTATGGTTATAGATAGTTGTGATTTCTTCATCTGAAATTTGTCTTTATATCCTTTGACCATATATCAATTGGAGAATATCTGGTATTCTGATAAATTTACTGTGTTCTCTGTATATTTAAGGAATGAGGCCTTTATTAGAGATATTTGCTATAAAGATTATTTCCTAGCTTTCTGTTTTCCTTTTAATCTTGCTTTTTTTGTTTTGTTTGTGCAAAAGCCTTTTAATTCAATATAATAAAAATTATCTATTTTATATTTCATAATGTGCTCTGTCTCTAATTTGGTCACAAATCTGTAACATTTAATTTCTCCTATAAGTATTTGAATACTATACTACTTGTTGCATATAACATCTATTATTGATTTTGCCTCATTGTCTATGGAGTATATTTAGCAAGATATACTTTCCTTTCTAGTCCCTTTCAATTAGATCTATTGCTATTGATTTATCTGAAATCAGAATTCTACCCCTGCTTTTAATTTATTTTATTGTATTTTATATATTTACTTCAGCTGAAACATAATATATTTTGCTCTAGCCTTTTACCTTTTCTTTGTGTGTACCTCTCTGTTTCAAATGTGTTTCTTGTAATTGTATAACAAATTATAATATTCTCGTTTTTAATACACTCTGCTATTTCCTTCTCTTTTGTGGGAGAGTTCATTCCATGCACATTCTGTTAAAATTACTGAGCATTTCCCTCAATCATATATTTCCTCTTGTTTGCATTCCTTTTCCTTTTGCTCTTCCTCTCCTTGACAGGGTTTTGTTTCTTTCTACTGCTTCTCCTGGTCTACCACTCTTTTATTTAATCTTTCCCCTCCCACTTTATTGTCAGGTAAAATAGATTTCTGTGTTCACCTGATTGTGTATATTATTCCCTATTTTATTTGATTAGAATAAGATTCAAATGATGATCTTCACCTATCATCCCATTTTCCCCTCCACTATGTTTTTCACATGTGAAATATAATTTACCCTATTTTTTCCTTTCTTATGTAGTCAGTATATTCCTCTTCCTTATTCATTAATTTTTTTATGTCATTACCTCAAGTTTAGCTTATATCCATACCCTATGTGTATTTCTTATAGCTGTAGTATTAGTGGTACAATTTTGTTTTAGAATTACAGGTATCTTTCCATGTTGGGGAAGTAAACAGTTCAGAACCACTAAATCCCTTATGTTTTCTTTTTTTTTTTCCCCTTGGGTATTGATATTGAAGGTGAATTTTGTTGTTGTTGTTGTTGTTCAATTCCAATCTTCTTTTTATGAGAGCTTGAAATCCTTCAATTTTATGAAATGACTATTCCCTTTCTCCCCCATGCTTAATTTTGCTGGGTAAGTGATTCTTAGTTGTAGTCCTAGTTGCTTTATCTTCCAGAATATGATGTTTCATTACCTCTGATTCCTTAATGTTGCAACAATCAAGTCCTGTGGAATTGTGATTGTGGTTCCCCAATATTTGAATTGTTTCTTTCTGGGCATTTGCAGTATTTACTAATTGACCTGATAGTTCTTTAATTTGGTTATAATGTTCCTTGGAGTTTTTATCTTGTGTTCTTTTTCCTGAGGTGATCAGTAGATTCTATCAATAGTTATTTTACCCTCTAGTTCTAGGACATTAGGGCAGTTTTCCTTGATCATTTCTTGAAAGATGCTGTCCAGAACCCCTTTTTGATTATGGCTTTTAGGTAATCCTATGATTCTGACATTGTCTTTCCTGGGTCTATTTTCTGGGATAGTTTTTCTAATACATATTTTAAATCTGTTTGTTTATCCTTTTGAATTTGTTTGATTGATTTTTGATTTCTTATAGAATCTAGCTTCTACTCTCATACTTGATTTTGAAAATCTTTTTTATTTTTTTTTTAACTCTTCCAAGTGGATTCTTTTTTAAAAAAATTAAAAAAATAAGATAAAAGAAAAACAGAAAAGGAATACAAAACAAAATAAAACAAAAGAAAATATTGTCATGTGCTCAATAGAACACCAGGGAAGATTCAAAATATATAGCAACAAGTTACCAGTTCAAGAAAGTATACATATTAATAGAAGAAATTATATTCATGAGTATCCATCTTTTCTTTACTTCCTTGTAAATAGTTGTTTTTGTTCTTTGCTGCATACCTTTTTTTACTTTATTCTTTTTTTTCCCCTTTCATCTTCCCCACCCTCAAGTAGAATAAACTTAAGGAAGGATATATTTATGTAAGTATATGTAGATATATACATATACATACATAGACACATATCCACCCCCTCCCCTGGCTACCTTCACACACACACACACACACACACACACACACACACACACACACACTTTCCTATGGCTCATAATTCTTTGCTTTAATTCTGCTCCTTAACTTGCCTTCCTATTTTTAAACCTTCCCCCATCCATGGATCTCTCTCTTATTTTCCTTTCTCTCCCTTTGCTTCCCCCTCCATCCATCCCTTCCCTCTTATTTCTTTATAGATTTTGGAGGGTGCTATACCCTTCATAGTGTATATGGAGTGTTGCCCATTTCATCCATTCCTGATGTGATTAGGTTTTCAGAATTGTGAGTCCTCTTTCCCACTTTAATGTGTGTGTCTCTTCTTCTTCTGCACCTCATTTGTATAACATAATTACTTTTTTTTTTTACCTTAACTCTGCCTCAATCTTTCTTTTGATACGTTAAATTTTCTAATAAGTTCTGATTTGGTTGATAGAAAGTTCTAAAAATCTACAAGTTCATTGAATTTCAGTTTTTTGTCATTCAATATTATAATTTTGCTGATTATGATGTTTTAGGTCACAGGCCTAGTTCTTTTGATTCTCAGTAGATATTATTCCAGGACCTGTGGTCTTTTGTGGTTCCTTGAATAAGTCCTGTACAATTCTAATTGTGGCATTAGTGAATTTCTTTTTTCTTCTTTCTTATAAAATTTTTTCTTTGTTCTGGGGGTTTGAAAATCAAGCAATTATATTCCTATGTGTTTTCTACAAAGGATCTCATTGAAGTGGTGATTAGTAGATTTTTTCTGTTTCTACTTTCTCCTTCTGTTCTGTTATTCCAAGACAATATTTTTGAATTATTTCTTGCATTATTGTGTTAAGGTTCTTTTTTTTTTGGTTCCATCTTTCAGGAAGTCCAAATATTCTTATATTTTTTCTTCTTGATCTTTTCTCAAGATCTTTGTTTTTCTTATAAAATGTTTCACATTCTGTCCTATTTTTTCATTCTTTATAGTGTGTGTGTGTGTGTGTGTGTGTGTGTGTGTCTAATTTCTTGGTCTCTCATAACTTCACAGGCTTTCCCTTGTCTAATTCTAATTTTTAAAAAAGTAATTTTCATCTTTGAGACTTTATATCTCCTTTTCTAGTTGATTAACATATATATATATTAATATATATATATATATATATATATATATATATATATATATATATATTTTCTGTGTCAGGGCTCTGAGGCTGGTAGTTTGCCCACTGTGCTAAAGTGATTCAGCCAAGCCATTGCCTTGGCTTCCAGGGCTGTTAGTTTGCTGGTAGCACAGGGACTAGAGGCCTCATGGCTGGTCTGCTGTGCTAGAATCTCAGGGCCCCAGCTGTGGCTAAGAGTCTCCCAATAGCTTGCCCTGACATCACCTTTTACCGAAGTGAGACAGACCTTTTCTGACATCCTTGTCCTGAAGTCCTAAATTATCTTAAGCTGGAAAATTGTTTCACTGTTTTTTTTTTTTGTTTGTTTGTTTATTTGTTTTGTGGATTCTGTCACTTGATTTAATGATGTTTGTGAGGGAAACTGGAGAGAACTCGGGCAACTTCATTGCTTCTCTCTGTTATCTTGTCTTTATCTCTAAGTATTTTATGATTAATTTATGATTTAACTGAAGAGATGGGCTTAGTGAGCATGCTCTTGCTTTCTTAAGTAACTGCCTTCTAGGTTTAAAATGAGGACTTTAAAATGGAGTCCTTCAGACTGATTCAACACATTAGCTGGTTTCACCACATATATCTATGGGTGAGATAGTGTGTCCATCATTATTTCTTAACATGAGAATAAAAACAAAACCTGACATTTATGTGACTTTTTATGGTTCCCAAAATGATTTATCTACCACCTCATGAGGGTGGTGTTTCAGATATGTTGATTCCAAATTTACAAATGAGGAAACAATGAATTAGAAAGGTGATGTGATTTGCTAAGGTCACATGGTTTATAAATTTCAGAGATGGTATATATACCAGATTATCCTGCCTCCAAATCTATCATTCAATTATGTGTCACACCATATTATATGTCCAGAAATAATGTTTCCAATTAATGAAGCAAATGAGGTAGAATTTTTAGAAGGAAAAAAAAACAAACATATTGTGAAAGTATCAGAGTGATAAAAAAGAGAAAGTGTGAAAACAAAGGGGATAGAGCAGCATTTTACTTCTTTATCTTCTAAATTTTAGTGATGGGAGAATCTCTTTGAGTAGAATTTTTATACATGACTGTTTATAGAAGGTCTATCTGCTCATCTGTTATTTAAGAGTGACATATTCTTTCCTGGTGCCTCTCCTCCTCCCTGAAGTAGTCTATATACTCAAGTTGCTCTTTGATTATCTGGAAATCTCCATTTAGCATTTTTCCTATCAGAATTCTACTCTCCCAAATCCCAAAGTTCCTTATTTTAGTATCAACTGCTTTTCTTTCTCCTTTCAAAATTAATCTGTCCTCTCTCCCATTCCAACATCACACTACAAAATAATCCAATAAATTAATTAGAGCCAGAGGAGCTCAGTAATATAGTAGATGGAGTCAGGAAGACTCATCTTCCTGAATTCAAATTCGGTCTCAGACATGTACTAGCTGTGTGACTGGCCAAGTCACTTAAGTTTGTTTTCCTCAGTTTTCTTACTTATAAAATGAGCCAGAGAAGGAAATGGCAAATAATTCTAGTATCTTTGATAAGGAAACCCCAAAGAGGCCTTGACAAGTCAGAAGTGATTGAAAAAAAAAATGATTTAACAACAAAATCAGTGACTGTTATGGGCCAGTACTTGAAACAAGGTGCAAAGTCAGTGGAATTGATAGAGACAATAGTTATCTAATTTAGCATGGTTCAGTATGTTGCTTTAATCCTACAAGGAGATGTTATGGGCCAGAACTCGAAACAAGGTACTAAGGAATTGAGGAGACAATTGTTAAATCTAGTTTAGCATTGATTTAATCCAACAACAAATAATGGTTTCCTAGTGATACAATGATTGGTGTGGACTCAGTGTGGGGCATATAAGCAAAGCTCTCAGGGTCAGAAAGGACAAGTGCACTAGAAGCTCTGGGAGGCTGAGACAGATTCATTCCATCTTCAACCTTTGTTGTGGTTGGAGGCTGAAGCAGAAGGCCTTGGAAATTGGGGAGATTCAGAAGCCAGAGAAGGCAGTAGGAGCTTAAACTCTCAGAACCAAGGAGAGAGATAGGCCTCTAAGAAAACTAGCCAAGCCCCAGGAAAGGAGACAAGACTTGGAAAGAGACAATAAAGGATTTGGATTTAACACCTGGCTGCACTTGTGGTGATTACTGAACTGAAGCAAGGCTGCCTTCAGAGACCCCAAGAAAACCTCAACACGAGAATATTACATTTTAGAGTGAATATTGCAATTGACAATATCCCCTACCCAAAAGTACTGACATTTTAAAAAGTGTCTTTCTTGATCTCCTTTCTCCTTTTCAGTTTCCGTACACCTTAACTCTCCAGCTTATGCTATAATTCAAATCCACTCACTTCCTGTGGTTTGAAGAACAAGTAACTCCATCTACTGACTTTTGGGCATTTTCATTAGTTGTTCCTCAGTTCTAGAATGTTGTTCCTATTCTCCAATTCCTAGTTTCTTTCAACTATCAAATAAAAAATCACATCTTCTACAGGAAGTCTTTCTTTTTTCCCATTAATCCTATTACCCATAGTTTGATTGCACATAGTAGTTTGTTACTTGTCTGCTTTATTTGTCTATGAGTTTCTTGAGGCCAGGAACTATCTTTTGTCTTTGTTGAATCAACAGAGTTTACTCAACGCCTGGCCCATGGTAAATATTAATAAATATTTTCTGACTGACTGTAGGCATTGTACTATAAGGTAAAAGAATGAATCTCTAATGTTTAAGTTTTATATGAAATGATAGGAACAATGTAGAAAATGGCTAATTTACAGTCATATTAACATTACATTCTATTGTTCTATTTTTTCTTTTTTTTCTATTTTAACCCTAGATTTATGTACAATATAGTCAAACAATTTGAAAGGCTGGGTTGGTCAAATAAGAGTTTTTTGGTTTTGTTTTTTTCACTTCTTCAGAGACCTTATTTAATCATGCTGAGACAATTTTATTGAAAAACACATAAAAGGATGGAAACTGGGGAAATAAGAGAAATATAGTTGCATTAACTGAATTTTGTAAAATGTAGAAAATCCTATCTCTTCAGGGAGCTGATTACTACTAAATGATTAATTGAATTTGGTATTCAGTTGACAGAACTGACAGAAGACTTTGATGACCAAAAAAGACAGCTTCTAAATGTTGTACACTCTATTCATTTGGTGGTTTATTATAAGATGTACCTTACTGATGGCTTGCAAAGCTTTAGGGAAGCTGATTAAATAACCCAAGTTATAACAATATGGCATGTGAGACACCTTCAAGTGCTCCCCTCCTGTTTTTGCCATCCTAGTTTGACTCCTCAAGGATATTATTTCTGCAGAAAACTGATCCTCTGCTAAATTTCTCTACTCTTCATTTTCTTTGGCCAGTTTCCAGTGACTGGGGCAATGTTATTCTGGGATTTATATCAGTGAAATCTATCATCTTCTTGCCACCTGTTCAATATCGACTTTTTGCTACACTTTGCAGTGTTATTCCCACCTTTACTGACTGTTTGCATTCTCATTTATAATGCTTAAAGTGCACTGAGTGTTATAAAATTATGAGTCAACTATTAAAACAAAGACAAAAACAATTAAAAATGGTCTGAGACTTGATTTTATATATCTGTGGTATTACTGGAGCAATGGCAATGTTTTTCTTCATTCAGATTATGGTATAGATCAAAGATTCTATGTGTTTGCCTTGTGTGAAAATTATTATTTTGCTCTTTATATATTTAGTATAATGTGTTATTGAAGTTTTGTATTTATTTATTATTTGTGAATCAAAAAATCAAAAAAAGTTATGAACAAGTTTAGCTAGAGGCCCCATTATATAACTAATAGCACATTGCTATTTTTTAACTAATTTAATTTTTAACTAATTTAAAAAATATATTGCAGTAAGTATAGGTTAATTCTTAAATATCTCTTTTGGAAGATACTTTCAATTTATCCCTTTTACTTACTACTAATCTTCTTAAACTAATTTAAAGCTCTCTAAATTACAGAGGCCTAACTGATGTGTATGAGTAGAGAAAGTTTCCTGGCTGGAAATTCCTCACACCAATGAACTTTTAGGTTCAAATTCTCCCCTAAAACACAAGGACAAAATACATGCTTGACTTTTATACCTTCCTATTGCTCACCTTTGTGCCTTTGCAAATATAGTCTTCCATATCTGAAATGCCTTCCTTTTTCACATTTACCTTTTAGAAACTAGATCCCCTTGAGGTTCAGGTCAAGTTTCACATATATAAGCCCTTATGTTATTTACTTCCACTCAGTTGTGAAGACTTTTCTCCTTACCCAAATCATTTCATAATTATTTCCGATGTATTTCATATTTATCCATTTATATAGTCCCACTCAAAGACCTGATGTCATCAAAATTTATTCCAGCAGATCACCAGGTCTATCAGGTTCTGTCATGTTGGAAAGCATTCAAAAGCAATTAACAAAGATTTTTTTTTTCTTTGGGGTGGTGGTCATAAAAGAAATAAAAATATGAAATGACAAATCATCATGGATAGTATATTTCCATTCATTCAGTGACCAAAACAGAATTATAGAAAAGGAGAGAGAGATAGCTAGGAATCACAAAAATTTTAAATAGCCTATAAAATTTAACTGAGCAGCTGGTATTATATATATGATAAACTTGAATCCTATCAATCTTGGCATTCTTATTCTATATGAAATGAAAAGAAAGAAGGAAGTTGAGATTATAATGAAGAATGGTTCACAACTTCTTCTTGAGAAATATATGAAGTATGTGGCAGAGTCAGATTTGTTAAGGGACCAAAACAAATATAGTTTTATTCCCCTTACTTATCACAATGTCCATAAATATTTGGGGGAAACAAAAACAAACAAAACAAATCATTAAAGAGTATGAAAATAATTGAAGCCTAAAAAATTTTTAAAATGAGCAGAAAAAAAAAAAAGAAAGCAAAAACAGCCCTGACCATAAATAGCTTTTATGGAGATAGGGAAGAGATTATTCTAGGCAAAGATGGGTAGGCAGAAAAATTGTCAAAGATCAAGAGACTAATTCTAGGAAGAAAGCCAGCATCATTGAATCAAAGAGTACATGGAGGAGAGGACTAAAAGGTATAAAAAGACTGGAAAACCTGGGGATGGGATATAAAGTTGCAATAGTCTTTAAATGACAAAGATGATTTTGCAATTGATCCTGGAGAGAAGTCATTTGAGTTTATTGAGTAGGTGGGTACAGTGACACTCAGATTTGCGCTTTGGAAAATCACTTTGACAGATGAATGAAGAATAGTAAATGATTCAAAAATAATCTGGGATCATTTCCCAATTAATAAATGGTAAAAGAATATAAACAGATAATTTTCAGAAATTAAAGCCATCTATCAGTCATATGAAATAATGTTATCACTATTTATTAGGGAAAGGCAAATTAAAACAACTCTGAAGTACCACTTTACATCTCTCAGATTGGCTAAGATGACAGGAAAAGATAATAATAAATGTTATAGGAGATGTGGCAAACTGGGACACTAATACATTGTTGGTTGTGTTATGAACTGATTCAACAATTCTGGAGAGAAATCTGGAACTATGCTCAAAGGACTATAAAACTGCATACCCTTTGACCTAGCAGTACCACTACTGGGTCTGTATCCCAAGGAAATCATAAAGAAGGGAAAAGGACTCACATGTGCAAAAATGTTTGTAGCAGCTCTTTTTTTGGTAACAAAGAATTGAAAAATTAGTACATGCCTTTCAGTTGGGAATGGCTGAATAAGCTATGGTACATGAAGGTAAGGGAATATTATCGTTCTATAAACAATGATAAACAAGCTGATTTTAGAAAGGTCTGGAAAAATCTACATGAACTGATGTTGAGTGAAACTAGCAGAACCAGGAATACATTGTACACAACAACAGCAAGAATGTGTGATGATCAGTTATGAAAGATTTGGTCCTCAGTGTTCAGTGATCCAAGGCATTCTCAATAGATTTTGGATATAAAATGCCATCTTCATCCAGAAAAATAATCTATAGAGATTTAATGAGAATCAACACATGCTATATTAACTTATTTGTTTTCATTTTTTTCCCTCTCCCTGGCTTTTTCCCTTTTGTTCTGATTTTTCTCTCCCAACATGATTAATAAAGCAATGTGTATTAAAAATCAATCAATCAATAAATAAATGGTCTGAGAGTGATTTCTGAATCAGCTATCTCCATATAGTCAGATCACTGATTTTTTTTAGACTAAAACTCAAAAATAGAACAAAGAAAGAATAAAAATGAGGGGGGAAAGATTTATTATGGGAATGATAAACCCGTTCCGACCCATTTAAACAAGTTTTTGATGCTGAAAAAAGAGTATGATGAATAAATTGACATAGACAGTTACAAATAATTTCCTGCAATTTTTTTAACTCATGAAAACCAACTGCAATAACAAGGAAACCAAAATAACCTAAAAAGTTAGAAATAAAAACAAAAAGAAAAAAGAAACACTTTACTTGCTGAACAGAGAGATGATAGCCAAGAACTATGTTGCTTGAGCATACAAGCTAATTTTACAAATCTTATACAGAAGGATGTTGTAAGTCATGATCAATATAGCGTCCTTCTGGAAAAGAAAGAACAAAGGCAGGTTTAAAACCTATTCAAAGAAAGTTCAAAGAGAATATCTAAATTAAATTGTCATTCCTAAAAGCATATAAAGGAGGAGGAAAAAGGACAATAACAAATGGAAGAAAATGGAAAAGATCTACAGAAATCTACAATTCTCTTAACTATTAAAGATAATGCAATTACTACACCAAATCTTTAATATCATAGGACCACAGAGGATAATAGAGTCCATAAAATGGCACTAACTGAGAATAAAGAAGGAAAAATAGCTGAAGTCATTGTGTACATAGAGGTGATTGAGCTGGAGATGTTACAACCATATGGGTATTGATGTGATGGATCAATTCACAAAAGGAAGATGCAATAAAGTCTCTTATTTCCCAGTCCTTGTCAAGATTTGTCAAACATAAACCACTCTGTCAAAAGTGGGACTTGAATCCAAATGTATGAACCAAAACATTTTGGTTACTGATATTCAGTACAATTGCTTTACTTTTAAATTTTACCTATTTCATTTAATACATTTAAAAATATGATTGCAAGAAGAGCTCCAAAGGCTTCACTAGGCTGCCAGAAGGATCCATCACACAAACACAGAAAATATTAAAACCTTTTGGTCTAGAGGGGATGGATATTAAATTCAAAGAGAACTAAATCTCTGTAGACCACATATTGACTTGGAAAACATGAAATTTAAATTATCTATGTTGTATTTTTCATTATTTGGTGTGGTATTAGATATGCTCCCATCTCCCTACTCAGAAAGAAAATTGGTGCTAGAATAGAATTATATCTATATGCTCATTTAAATATGATTACTCTAAGAGACATGGTATTCAATTACAAATGAACTTTTGATAGTACTTCCTTAATGTGGGAAGCAGAACTCCAAGCTTTGTATGCAAGACCCAACACTTTTCCCATCAAACATCAATTCCACAATGAACATATATTGTAATTCATCAACAAATCCACTTATCCAAAAAGCAAATAGAAATCAGAGAAAATATACATCACAGAATAAATGCAACCTCAAAACTCAGCAACTTATTTTTTTACCCCATGACATAAAATATATATCTCCATTCAATATTTTTTTTCTGATAAATTCATGATGTAAAAGGGAATTGGCATTATGATTGTTATCATTTGGCCTAATGGATATGGTGATAGACTTGAAGTCAGGAAGAATTGTGTTCAAACCTACTCCACTCATTTCTTAGCTAACAAATCATTTAATTTTCCTTAATTTCATCATCTGTAAAATGAGGCAGTCAGATCTGATGGTCCTTTCTGGCTCTAAATCTATAATACTATAAGTTTATGATCCCTTGAATAAAATGAGATAATATTTGTAAACATACTGAGCAACTATATAAATGCTTATTCCCTTTCCTCAGTATCTGCACAAGGCATTCTAAAATAAAAGTGTTTTATTCACCAAGGTCTTTTAAAGTCTTTTGCCTTCCTCATTCTTAGTTTATCACATTCACATATCAATTCTTTTGTTTAATGTTTTAGCCTAGTGTCTCTGATTGAATTCAGGACATCTTTACTTAACTTTCTAGCTGGCTTCTTCAAAGGCCTGTCAAGCATGGTCAAAACTAAAGTGATCATCTTTCCCAGGGTGCTTCATTCCCATTCTGATTTAATTCTTCTGAAAAGGAGAATACTCAGTTCCAAGTCCAAGTCCATATCTTTACACTCTTCCCTCTTCTTCTCTTTTCTTATTCAGTTACTAAATCCTATCAATACTACTTCCAAAATCTCCTCTCACATTGATATAGTATAACTTTTGGGAAAAATAGTAGTGGTTTTGGGGTCTCCTGATCTTGGGAGCTTCTGTTCTAACAACGTCAGTAGTCCTAAATCTTCTAGCTTTGGAACCTGCTTTAAAAAAGCCCCATACCCAATCTGTCTGACCACTTATTAGTCAGATAGCTTCTGGCCTCAGGAAACTCCCACAGATCAAATTTAGGAGACCACAGTGAATAAGAACATTTCTCAATTTACTGCTGACTGATAATCTTGTTGTAATGCTGAAGAAACTGAGCAAGACAGAGATTAGAGACCAATTTAATAATTTATTAAATGGAGAGAAATACTGAGATCCATGTTGATCCCAGGGCAAGACGAGACTATCATCTCAAAGAGTCTAGCCCCGAGTCTCTGGGCAGGGAGCCTTTTATGGAATAACAACAATGGAGGGACCTAGGTGGGGATAACCTAATAGAAAGAGGTTACTGATATTCTAATGACATTAAGGAATGTCTATAAAACCTTTATCTCAACCATTAAGAGGGGATGGTCATAACCTAAGGCAGAATTACCAAATAGGACAATTGGAGGAACTGGTCACCCCATTAAAAGTGACCTTTGGCATAACATTGTCAGTAATAATCTGGTCAAGAAAACCAATTTCTGGAGACCACTGCTTCCTACCTAGGAACCATAGAATTAGCATATCAGTGATTGAAAGCTGGATAAATGTATTTCCTAGCATCTATTTCTCTGCAGAATTCTTTTAGAATTGCCTCAGAAACTTAACACTTATTAGCTATGTAACTCTGGACAAGTCACTAAACCCAATTGCCTGGGGGTAGGAGGAAGAAAGAGATAATCTTTGTAAAAAGTAATTAGCACAGTGCCTGCCAAATAGGAGGTCCCATTTAAATGTTTATTGCATTCCAAATCTGACCTTAGATACTACTTAATAGTTGTGTGGCCATAAGCAAGTCACTTAATCTCTGTTTCAGCTTTCTCATTTGTAAAATAATGTTACTTAGAAAGCACTGGCACTGTTGTGCCAGGCACAAAATTAGTTCCATATAAATTCTTATTCTTTCCCCCTCTTTTGGCCTTCACATAGCATTTACTTCTTAACTCATTTATGCACTAAAACTAAACAGATTATTTTGTATGATAGGGATTCTTATAATCTCTTATTAAAGTACGAATTTCTTCACAAGGGCAGAAGCGATAGCCTATAAAAATTTTATCTTAACCTTCAAGTCCTAGGATAGACTTCTCCATACTCTGCCTAATAAATATCTGCTAAATTGAATTTTAAAAGTGACTAATTTTTTAATCATCTTCCCTCTATATGCTGAGAGTCCCCAAATATCCCTGTTATCTGGGGCATTTGAAACTATTCTGGCATCTTTATTGTCCTGTGAGCCCTTAGTTTAAGGTCTATAACCTTAGATCTTTCTGTATCCTCCCACATGTCGGGCATTACCCACTCAATCATTTCTTTTTAACCAAACCATTGAAACACCTATGAATGGGACTAATGAAGTATTTCTCAGTATTGTCACATGATCCCTGTTTCCAGAACTGGAACCTTGAGGAGATCATTTGATCACTGGAGGAATGAACTTTGAACCTAGTAATATAGAATATTGCAGGAAATGATGTGACCTATGGGAGAGAGCCAGCATTGGTCACCATTAGTCAAGGATGGTTATGTCCTTTTAGTCTATCCAACGAGAAGGCTCAAATCTTTTGCTTTTAAACCCTGGACAGGCCAGAAACTGACCAGGTTCAAGGTGCACAAGGTGGGAGTTGGAATGGCTCCCAGGTGTGTCTGGACCTCTCCCTGTAGGGATTATATAAATGCTTTTTCTTTGTATCTCATGATGTCTCTGATTAGTTAATTGCACCCGACCTGTCCCACACACCTAGAATGCAACCTCTGGTCAGGAGTTTCAGAGGCCATCTCATCCACACTTATGGCTTTTCAGATGAAAATACGAAGGCCTAGGGAATTGAAATGACTTGTACAATTTGAACACAATTTCTCTGATTATAGCACTTGTGCTAACATTTTAAATTATGCTGGCATCTACTTTTTCTGTACATTTTCTTCCCCTAAAAGAATATACTTTTCTGGTGGACAGGTACTATTTTATTTGTATCCGTTTCCTAAGAACATAGCATAATGCCTGCATATAGGAGAGATTTATTAACTGCTGAATGAATTGAACTGCATATTCTATGTTTTATTGCCAGGCATGATCTATGATCTTTCTACCATTACTTGAGTTTAAGAAAATAAATCTGATGCACCTTTCTACTCTCTTAATCTCTTTCTTAATTAAAACAATGAGCCTAGAGGGGGAATGAGTTGATCCTTCTCAGATTACCATCTCTGTCTAGTTAATATTTGTCTTTTAATCCCCTGGTAGTTGTGAGAGAAAACAATAACAACAGAACAATTCAAGAAAAAGCACTTTCCATTGTAGTTCACCAGAATTGAGTCTTTTAAAAAGTTGAAAAATAAATGCATTGTCTTTGAGATAGTTACAGAGCAATCTCAAAATTTCTAAGACATGTATTTTTCTTCTGCTTCTGCTTGCTTTTCCCAAAGACATTTTGTACTTTAATTGCCATTGTAATCTCCTTCTTGATATCCTTCCCTTTTTTCCTCAATTGCTTTACATTTATTATTATTAAATTTGCAAGTCACTATTTCTTCAAGCAGAAAGTGTTTTAGACATGTAAATTATGTTCTAAGATCCTCAGGTGAAAATGCCTATCTGCCCAATGAAGTGGAAGTCCTTAATGAGGTAAGGCCATAGAGTATTAGGAATAGTATTAGATCTCCTTTTTCAAAAGACAATGAAAGTTTCATTTCCTCCCTCCAAAAAACATTAGTTTAAGATTTTTCACACAACTTAACTATCCTACCAATTACTTCTTAAATCTGTCTCTACTATTTGCGAAATAAGGAGTTGGATGAGTCAATGCAGTAATAGTAGATGACTGTTAAATTCACTGGTAATTTCATTGAAAATAGTCAGACTGGTAGGTCTATGTAGACAGTCTATATACAAAAGGAAGTTATTCACAGATCAACAATGCAACGGGATGAACAGCTCTAGGCCCTATGGATCAATTATAGCTGAATGCCCAGGTCCCATTCTTTGGCAAACTGGCTTCTTTGGATAGCCTGAAAGCCAGTAGATGGCATGCTATGGTTTTCACTTAAAGCAAAACCATGTAGAGGTAAATGTCCTTTTTGATTACTTGTTTACTTCCCTTTTTGCATACTATACTGGTATACTTTTGACCCTATCTTTTGTAAGCTCTCCATCTTATCAAATCTATTTGTTAACCTATACCATTCAACCTTTTGACATAATTTTGATGTAATAAAGAATTCAAATCCTGGATACTGCATTGATTATTGTGTGATCCTGGGCAAGTCATTAAACATTCATCAGCCTCAGTTTCCTCCCTCATCAAATAGGTATAATTATTATTCCATATTTCCAGCTAGTTCTTTGTTTTGATGTATTTGCATTCAAGTTGACCGGGGAATCCTAAAACTGTCCTCCTTGAAACTGTCCTGGCTTGGGGAGGGCTCCCTTGAATTTTGAGAAACTCTCCTCTGGAAGAAGCCCACCTCAGGGAATCAAGATAAAGTGGTTTCATTCTGTTATCTTGGTGGGACCAGCTATACCCTTTATTGAGTTGAGGCCCAAACTTAAGTGGTCTCATTTAGGTGGAGTACCTCTTTTGAGCTGAAAATTGGCTCAGGACCACTCCCAGAAAATAGTCTTGTTCTACTGGAAATTTAGGCCTGGGGCAGTAATCTCATTCAATTGAAACTTCAGTCTCAGATCTCTCTCTCTCTTTTTTTTTCTTTAATAACCTTTTATTTACAGTTTATATGCATGGGTAACTTTACAGCATTAACAATTGCCAAACCTCTTGTTCCAATTTTTCACCTCTTACCCCCCACCCCCTCCTCCAGATGGCAGGATGAACAGTAGATGTTAAGTACATTAAAATATAAATTAGATACTCAATAAGTATACATGACCAAACCGTTATTTTGCTGTACAAAAAGAATCAGACTCTGAAATATTGTACAATTAGCTTGTGAAGGAAATCAAAAATGCAGGTGGGCATAAATATAGGGATTGGGAATTCAATATAATGATTTTTAGTCATCTCCCACAATTCTTTCTCTGGGCATAGCTGGTTCAGTTCATTAATGCTCCATTGGAACTGATTTGGTTGATCTCCTTGCTGAGGATGGCCAGGTCCATCAGAACTGGCCATCATATAGTATTGTTGTTGAAGTATATAATGATCTCCTGGTCCTGCTCGTTTCACTCAGCATCAGTTCGTGTAAGTCTCTCCAGGCCTTTCTGAAATCATCCTGTTGGTCATTTCTTACAGAACAATAATATTCCATAATATTCATATACCACAATTTATTCAGCCATTCTCCAACTGATGGGCATCCACTCAGTTTCCAGTTTCTAGCCAATACAAACAGGGCTGCCACAAACATTTGTGCACATACAGGTCTCTTTCCCTTCTTTATGATCTCTTTGGGATATAAGCCCAGTAGTAACACTGCTGGATCAAAGGGTATGCACAGTTTGATAACTTTTTGAGCATAGTTCCAAACTACTCTCCAGAATGGTTGGATTTGTTCCCAACTCCACCAACAATGCAACAATGTCCCAGTTTTCCCGCATCCCCTCCAACAATCATCATTACTTTTTCCTGTCATCTTAGCCAATCAGATCTCTTTTAAAGGACAACTTGGGGCTCATTTCTTTGCAGAGGCCCAAAAGCAGGACCATGCCTTGTCAAGGAACCTCTCTCTGTCCTTGGTATACCTGCCTGTGAGGGTCCCTGCCTGCTGTGAAGACATTCTCTTTTCAGCATTAACCCTTCTTTATCTCTCTGCTAGGATCTTTATCTCTATGTTTGGACCTGGCCACTGAGAAGTCAGCCTCCTAGCAAAAACTGACTTCTCATCCAACAATAAACTTTCTTTTTGCCAGTCTAACTTATCAGGTTCGTGAGTTCTTTCACCTCGAACCTATGCGCTGACCAGGAAGGGTTCCTACAACTCTCTGCCACCAACTATATCAAAGTCCTGGCTGATGTATTAATTAGTTGTACTATTCTTGGTAAATTTTGTAAGTCACAGTTTTCTCATCTGCTAAATGGGAATAATATGTATAGACTTATAAGGGCCTGTGTATGCAGAATATATACGTACATATAGTACACTACATGATATTGGATACTAATGAATAAGGTGACTTATAAACCTAATCATTTTATAAATGTCATTTATAATTGAATCACTAATATTTTTATGAACTTCCTTCTTATTTCTCAACTATCTGTAAATTACTGAAGAGCAGGATCTCTGGCACTTGATTATTTCTCACCTATTAATCCCTAAATCCCTGACACCTAATGGTAGAATGAGACAGTGAACAGATAAAACCCTTTAAGACACACACACACACACACACACACTTTCTCACTCAGACATATATACATTTGAATATATATTAAAAATTTTGTCTCAAATAAGACAAGAAAAATATCAGAACATCAGAAGAGACATTTACTGTAAAGCCAATTTTCTTAAAATATAGAAGGAGATAGGGTGATGTAATGGCAATGATGTTGGACTTGGTGTTAGACAATATGAGTCTGGAATCTTGACTCTTCCACTATGTATATAGTGGAAGTATATAAAGCAAGAGCTTTAATTGTTCAATACCTCAATCACGTTTTTGAAAAAAAATGAGAGTGCACAAATAGAGAATCTTTAACATTCCTTGCTACTGTCAATCTATGAACACGAAGGGATTATTTTCATTTATTACTCTTTTTTTTCCTGAGGCAATTGGGGTTAAGTGACTTGCCCAGGGTCACACAGCTAGGAAGTGTTAAGTGTCTGAGGCCATATTTGAACCTCCTCTTGACTTCAG
Organism: Sarcophilus harrisii; assembly: GCF_902635505.1. NCBI lineage: Eukaryota > Metazoa > Chordata > Mammalia > Dasyuromorphia > Dasyuridae > Sarcophilus > Sarcophilus harrisii. The sequence continues at coordinate 352,963,965 of NC_045428.1, forward strand.
GATTGGTGCTCTATCAACTGTGCCAGTTGCCCCTCATTTATTATTCTTAATCAACAAATTATTTTAAAGCATAAGTAAGTTAACTGATTATTTGGTGGGTTATATGTAAATAAGGGCAGATAAGTGGTGCAGTAGATAGAGTGCCAGGCCCAGAGTTAGAAATTCTCATCTTCCCAAGTTCAAATCTAGTTTCAGACATTAGCTATGTGACCTTGGGCAAGTCACTTACCTCTGTTTGCCTCAGTTTCTTCATCTATAAAAAGAGCTATAGAAGGAAACAACAAACCATTTTAGTATGTTGGTGAAGAAAACCCCAAATGTAACTTAAAAAGCGTTGGATAAAACTGAAAAATGATTCAATAACAACAAATATCCAAATACACTATTTCAGAATTTGTATATAATGTTAGTGCTATAAAAAGTACATGCCATGGAATTATGTTAGCAGAATCTCAAAGGAGGATATTTTTATATTTATATTTTTAAAGAAAAAACATATGAATATAGGGAAATAATAAATTTTATAAATACATAACTGGTAGAAATAATTTTTAGATTCAAACCTATATTCATATTTTCTGTATTTTTATCCACATAATAAATGATGATAGAAAGAACAAAGGATCTTCAGTGGCATGTTAATAGCTTTGAGAAAGTTCATATTTAGAAAAAAAATTCTAGAATTTCACCCACGGATTGCCTAGAATGAATCAGGCCTCTGGGTATATTTTCTAAAAATAAGTTAAGTAGATTTTTAGCCATGTCTATTCCTGTGCAACCACAAAAGTGGCAAATCTCTAAAATTTCAAGACTTCAAAGCATTGTTGGAAATTGATTTGTAGTGTAAATTCCTATAAAACCTTTAGTAAATAAGGTAGCCTTCCTCCCCTTTCTTCTTTGGAAAAAAAAATCTACAAAAATTAATGCAACTCTTTACTCTGTAAAAATTGGGAAAAGCAAAACTGATCAACTGAATTTTGAAGTGACTAAGAATCCTTTAGATTCCTTGTGATTTAATCCATATGACAACAAAGCAACTTTTCAGAAGATAAATGTTCAGTCAATTAACTCACATTTAGATTCAGTTTCTCTCAAAACTCTTCTTAGCTAATTAAATGAACCAATTGTTTGTCCTTGTACAGAAACAGCCTTCAACTGAGTTAGCTTTGGGATTATGAGAATGTTAACTTTGGGAGACAGTATATCCTTTATTTCAATGTTCAACATTGATGATATTTTATGTATCAAAATTTATCTCCTATTTTAATAATTGTATTTTCTATTTTCAACACATGTGCAGTTCAATAGTTTTATTAATCAACCATTAGAAATGTGTTAAGATGGTAAAACACTCATGGTTTTTGTTCTATGTCAATTGGCTTGGTTTAGGCTGACACACAGCTACAAAGCATGACTGATCAAAGTAATTAAAGTTCCATTCATGTATCTTTCTATGTTCAATGTCAATTCAGCTAGCCTTCACCTTGAGTCCCCAGTATTTTAATATTGTGTAGGGGGATGGGGTAGTGGTGTAGATAATATAGGAGTGTCATTCCCTTCACTGCACTTAAGTATCTATAAACATTTCTACTAGAAATTTTGCTTATGGAAGGTTAAAATTCCCCTAAGACTAAAGTATTATAAAAATAAAATAAAATAAAATAACACATCTTAACAAATAGTCTTATCAAATTTGGGAATGTGGCCCAAAAAAATATAATTTGGATGCCAGTTAGTATTATGGTAATAATTTTAGTGTTGTTGAATAGGAAAGAAACTCAAGAGATCTTCCATTTCAACTTGGATTAGCTTTTGAGAATCATACTTAGTCCATTCCTAGCTATCAAAGAAGTGTTCTGGCAAAGGTATCAAATAATATTACTTTTTATTCTTCTTCTTTGGACAATATCGCACTCTTTAGAAGCAAAAAAAATCAAAGTAGTGTAGCTAACAGAATTTTTGGCCTTCCTAAAGAAATCTACATTTTATCCATTAGATCCTATCTTCCACTGAGTTTTATCACTATTACTGTTTTATTCTAATTTATTCCATCATTTCTACTTATAATATTATAAATGTTTCTTTTCCCTCCTTGATCTTTATGCTATTCAAATATTTGTACACATTTGTTTGTGTATTGTCATCTGGCAAACCTCTCTATATTTAGTTTTTGAAGTATTTCCTCATCTATCATTTCAGAGGAACCCAGGGGTTCCCCAAGGATTAGGGGTCTATCCATGAACACTTGAGTTTAAATATTGTAATTATAACAGATTAAAACATCTTTTCTCAGGTTTTTTTTTTTTTTTTTTTTTTTATGCTTTGAAAGAATACTAACTATATGAGACTTTGAAAATAAAATCTTTATGTTACTCAATCAACAAGCATTTATTAAGAATTTACTAAGTGCTCAGAAATTATGCTAAATACTAGTGATATACAGGCAAAAGTAAGACATTCCCAATTATCTAGAAACTCTAATAGAGCTATTTTTAATATTCAAAAGGAGATAATATAGTTTAACTGGTCTTAAAACTTGCTGTTAGCAGTCATCTTCAGGACAAAGAATATATATATTTTTTTAAATTTCCCAAATTGAAAATATCTATTGTATGCTGTATTGAATCATAATAGGATCTGTCAAAACTGTCATTAGGGTAAGGCAATTATAACTTTGTCCCAGGATTTTGGAAGCATTTGTAATGCTTTAACTGCATAAAAATAACTGAATTAAGTAAAAATAATTAGCCTAAAGGAAATTATAAAATTAGTGCACTAGTGACTGCAACATAGGTGATCTTTGTCCTGCTGCTCTGTCCCTCCACTCTCCACACCCCATGTACACACACGCAATGGCCTCCCCAGCAGTATTTAAAAACATCTTTATTGCCATATTGTGCTATTTATATATAGGCCTGTGAGATTCTGTGCTTAAAATTAGTTGTTAATTTAAGAACTAATTTAAAAGTATCTGGATATCTGTTGAGTTTTAGAAATATTAAGTTATTTATCTGTAGACACATAATTCATAATTATACAAGCTAAGATTCAAAAATCATATCTACTTATTCTAAAGATAAAACTAACTTTCTCCTATCTCCTATAACTAAATATAAATGTTCTTTGAGACCATTCTGACTGAATACAGGATTTAGTAATGTCCAATTCATATAACACATAACAGTCAGTTGGGTTGAGTGTGGCCTTTTATTTATACTTCACTAAAGTCAACTCAGACTACAAAGTTTTTTGCTGTTCTTTCTGTCTCTTAGTCTGTCTCTTGGGCACTCCTCCTGAGTATAGGTCAAAAGTAGAGAAATAGATGATAGTATAAAGATAAAGTTTGAAAACATCTTTTGGTAAAGAACCTGTCCAATTGCAGAAACTAGAATTCCATTCTTGTTTCTATTGGATTTACTGAGATCAGCAACTAGTTCTAGCTAGCTGCAGTGCTCATCATAATGGCACTGTATTGCAAAGCACCAATGAAATAGTGAGCAGAGGATACATACAACATCAAAAACTAATCTTAGAAATGGTCCCTGATGAGATTCTTATTGGCCCTAACTGCATCCTGAGAGTGCTCCAATTCTTTCAGAGTATCCAATGTGTATTTATTAGATGTAGAATGACTCATTGAAATTCTGCACATGAGTTTGTACTTTCCCTTTTATAGATATAACCTCAGAGTTTTATCTCAAATTCAACATTCAGTACAACTTGTAGCAAATGTTCTACCTGCTTGGTGCTAAAAAAATTGTGCACATCCCATTCTTTTGGAGGGGAAAGTTGCCAAGTTTACTTAAAGACTTTTTACACAGCATTGGGGCCTTTAGCTTTTAATAGATGTTGAGAGAGAATGGGAGATTAAATTTTGATCTCTTTGACTCTTTAACTATGATGTTAATTGTAACATGTTGTTTTCTTTTAATTAACATGGTAACTTAGAGCATTGGGGGAATGGCAAAATCATTTATCAGTGAAAGTAAGATATTATTTACCACAATTTTTCTTTAGGATCCCAAGTGTAAGAGGGTAACTTTGGAACCATAGAAGGGAAAAAAAAAATCTTTGAACCCTACTAGTTTTGTCATTCACAGCAGGCTTAAATTTCAATTGGATAAGTTGCAACTTACTCTAAATATTCATACAATAAGTCAATGAATCTGCCTTAAAAATGGTAAAGTTCAGCAGATCCTCCTATGACTTCAACTTTTGGCTGTACTTTGATTTGTCTGTGTGTGTATGTATGTAGCTATATATGTATATATATATACACAATACATACACACATTTCATACAAATAGGTAAATATGCTTGATTGGCTATGCACATATATAAACATGTATGTATGCATATTATATATTTACCTATCTGGATACATACCTATTTACACATTGAATCTTCATCCATGTGATATAATATTATACATACAGATTTTAATTATCTGTAGTCTGTGTGCATAAATTGTATTTTTTGAAAAATAAACTCCTGTAAGGTAAGAATAATACCATCTTTTTCTTTATTATCCAAAGTTTGAGCACAATAATTGGCAAAGTATAGAAGCTCAATATAAAGTTTGCTGAAAGAAAAAATGAAATGGAAATGCTATTTAGAATTATGAAAAAGCCAAAATTCATCTACAAATGTTTGTAAATTCACTATTATTTTTCACTATCATAGTAGCTTTTTTGTGGTATAAAGCATGATTTTTCCCACAATAACCTGGTAAGGCAGGAAATTTAGATATTCTATTCATTTCTATTCAAGCTAATGGATGAGGAAATTGAAAGAGAACTAAGTGTTTTGACAACAGACAGGATAAACTTGAAGTACTGGCGGCAACATTTCAATAATTATTTTCCTTGTCCCTAGGTCTTGAACTTTTCTTGTTATTATAGGAGGAGAGACTGAAAAAGAAGGGAGATGGGAGTGAAGGAGGAAAGAAGGAGGGAGAAAAACAGGGTAAGGGAAGAAGGAGGAGGAAAGCAACTAGGGAGGAGGGGAAAGGGAAAAGATTAGGGAAAAAGAGTTGGGAGAGGAAGGAATGGAAAGGAATCTAACTAAACTATTACTATAATAAAGCTAATGAGTCTTTGCCTCTGGTCAGATTAGGGAAGAGGGGAGAAGTTGTAGAGATCTGTGGAAGTTGTTCTCCTGATACACTACTTCATTGTTGCTTACCTGGTTGTATGGTTATATATGGTCAGACTTAGCTGCTTTCAATATCCAGGGTTCCATGGTGATGTGGGGACTTTAGGGGAATCTTTGTAATAGGCTAACTTTCATTCAGTCCTTGCAAGGGTTAGAATAGTCCTTGGGAGGTGGCTATATTTCCAATGTGATTGTCCTAACTTGTCCTCTCAACTAAATTTGGTCTAAGTTTACTTATACTAATTATGACAGGCTACAACAAATCTAGCATTAAGTCCCTCTTACCTAATGTAAGAATGGGAACAATCTTAAGAACAAGATTGGGACAAATAGTTGAATAGAATATTAAAAATCTATAAATAGCCTTGGTGCAGCTACATGGTACAATGAATGAAATAGTGGGGCTGGAGTCAGGAAAACCTGAGTTCAAATATAGCCTCAGGTTTATATTAACTGTGTGACTTTGGGGAAGTTACTTAACCCTGTTTACTTCAGTTTACTCTTCTGTAAAATTAGCTAGAAAAGGAAATGGCAAGTTACTTTAATATCTTTGCCAAGAAAACTCCAAATGCAGTCATGAAGAGTCAGGCAAGACTGAACATCAACAGTGAGGATATTAATTTCCCCCAAAATTTGTCATCAAAATGGTCACTTTCAAGAATAAAAGTAAGTTTACAAAGTTATATACATGTTCACATAATTCCTATTCCTCCCTCCATTTTTCCTCTCCACTTCTTTTTCCTAAATAGAGTGTTATAAAGCCTAGTAGAAATAGAGCAAGAAAAAGAAAAAACAAAAACAAAAAACAAAAAACAAAAATGAGGTTCATCATAATAGTATTCTCTAGCCCCAAATATTGTTAATTGTAAGCTATTAAGTAAAGGAGATTGTCCTTGAGTTGTAATGCCAGGGAAACTGAGGCAAGATAGAGATTAGAGATTTTTAAAAATATTTCATTAGACGGAGAGGTTGACTGGATAAGCCATTTTAGCCAGTTGGATGGATGGGATTCTTGTCTGAAAACAATGAGCAAGGTATTGCAGAGACTCTTATAGGGCTCCAGTGATAAGAGAAACAAAGGCAAAGAGAGGTAGAACACTGCTGAGTAGGAAGTTCTAGGAAAGGACCATAAATTCAGTTTTGACAGGTTGGAGGTAAAGAAGGAAGGATCATAAATTCTAATAAGTGAAGATAATAGAGACAGGCTGTCTCAGACTATAAAGATAAGGGATCATCTAGATATTTTGAGATAAGTCATCTGGAGTTTTATGAGCCTTTGGAATGCCAGTGGCTAGAGCTCCCAAGTCCTAATTATCTCAGTCCTAATGGCAAGGAAGGGGGGTTGCCACCAGGGAAACTGAGATAGAACAATTCAGGGAAACTGAGGTAGAACAATTCAGGGAAATTGAGGTAGAACAATTCAGGGAAACTGAAGCAAGGAAATGGAGGCAGGGAAACTGAGGCATAATAGAGGAACTGAGTGGCACTGACATGCTATAATTGAATCATGGTCTTTGTCACAGGATTATTTACTGCCTTGAATTACGCCACATAAATTGTGGTGAGGGTGAGATAAGCACTTTATAAACTTTCTAGGATTAGGGATAACAAGTAGGTATAAGATGTCTTTAGTGTAAGAAAACTCCCTTTACCAAAACAAGTGAGTATTTTCTCTGTAATTTAGAGTCTTAGAGATTTACCTAGGGCACTGCCACGTCTGAGTCAAATCAGGTCTTCCTAACCTCAAGTCTGGCTCTTTCTCTATCAATGAGATAAAACTGATTTTCCTAAATTTGATCACATTTTATAAATGTAAATTATTATTATACTATTATATCCAGTGAGACACTAGTTTTAAGATATATCTACCTATATATGCAACCATATTCAACTCAATCAGAACAAATAAAGCACCCATTATATACCACCTGTTATATACAAAGACATTATGTAAGACAAATGTACAAAGGAAAGAGAAAATTAGATAGTTCCTACCTTGAAATAACTAGTACTCTTTTGGTGTGGTGGAATTGAACAAGAAATAAAATTTAATTTCCAGAGATATAAAACTTTAACTGGAAGAGGGATTAGGAAAGGCCTCTTTTAGAAGAGATTTCAGGAATACCACACATTGAAGGAAGCTAGGAATTCTAGTTGAGAAGAAAAGCAAATACATTTTAGATATAAGTAACAGTTTTTGTGAAGGAATATTGGAAAGTATTTATTAGGGCAGTTTTTAAGGAATCCATTTAGATAAGGAAAATCCTAATCACTCCCTCCCTCCCCCTTCTAATTATATTTGTCTCAAAGAAATAAGAATCACTTAAATAATTTCCTATAGTTTCTACTGAATTTTTATTTAAGGTACTTTTCCTTAACTGTGAAATTGTTGGGATTTTTTTGTCCTGCTTTGGGGTTAATCAGTAAGCTCTCAGTGCCATAAGTGGTAAAATGCAGGGGGAAAAAATTGTCCGCTTGCTCCTCAAAATTAAAGGGCATTTGGCCAATTGCAGATAATTGTTTGTATAAGCCATGTATCCACCCACATTATTTTGTAGACTTGAAAAGGAAGGCCACACTTTGGAAAATGGCCCTATGTAAATGAATCTGTGAAAATCTGGCTTCTCTGTGTGTATGTACAAATAACATATTAATTGCCAGATTTTTTTCTAATGTCATGTAGAGAAAATTCAATATTATATGTAAATACAACATATATTTAAAATAGATCCCAATATGTTATGTTGTATTATATATTTCCAACATATGCCACTCAAAATTTACATAGTACAAAAAGAATCCCCCTTAAACTAATTCCCCATCTCAAGGATGTCAGCATCTATAAAAAGGATAATGTTAACACAATTCTACTTAACACCATTTAACAGAAAGGTGTAGGTAGCAATGTCAGCCATCTGGAACTATCCATGGATAGTTGTAGATCACCCACCCATCTTCCACCTGTGGAGAGGAGAAAACATCTGTTTCTAGTTATGAAATGCTGCCAAATATATGCTACATCAGGTAACATCAGGTTGCATCATATAATTGAAAATAGAGCTTATTATTGTATTTGTGATTATGATGTTCTCTCTTAAAGGGGCATTTTAATGTATTTTCACAGACACACAAACACACATATTCACACCTCTACTATTCAAAGTAATGAAAGAACTCAACTGTCCAGAAAATATTCACTGATGAACTTTATAATTTTGTTTTATATTCCTTATTTTACCTCATTAAAACAAAAAACAACAACAAAAACCATAATAAGGAAGGAAAAAAAATAAAAAAACATTTCTGTCCATTTTATGCCACCTGAAGTAAATTTTACCACAACTTCTTGAATGCTATTTCAGTCTTCCTGGAGATATACTAATATAAATATCAGAATATATTATAACATTCCCTATGAAAATATCTAAAATGTTAAGGCTTTAAAGATCTTCATATACCCATTATTTTACTGATGATAAACTGTGATCTAGATAAGAGAGATAACTTAGGAATGGTTATGAGTAATGATATAAAACTCTCAAAGAAGCTTATTAAGTTCAATTTTAAATATTAATTTCTACAGGCAATTCCCACCTAACAACATTGTTCTTGTGAAAATATATTTGAGGGCATGTAATTCCATCAGAATAATATTATCAAATAGTATTGAAAACATACTCAAAGATTGGCTTGCATCTTAGGTGACACTCTTAATGTACATTGTGTATAGTGATTGGTTCAATGTTTTTTGGTGGCGCTAGATGGATTTTGATTATAGCATATTAATAAGTTAATTAATAAGTTAAAGGATAGTAGAGTAACCTAAATACTTGTAATTAACTTCAGGTAAATTAAAACACAGAGAATTAGGTTGGTTCTCCACCAAAATATTAACAGGCTGCCTATATTGATAGTTAAATACACATTTATTAATGCAGTAACTATGCATTTATAAAACTGTATATCTATTGCTTGCTTAATTTATATAAGCATCAAAGAAATAATGTGATCAAGATCAGAACTCATTTGGACGTTGAAAATTTTAACTATGCCACTAAATTTAGAGTAACTAATTCATTCCTAAATCATTCCATTATATTCACACCTGTTCCCTCTGTCTTTATATATTCCTTCTAATTGTTATAATAATGAGAAAGTTCTGATGAGTAATTAGTATCATGTTCCCATGTAGGAATGTGTACAGTTTAACCTTATAAAATGTCTTATGACTTTCATTTACTTTTTGTGCTTTTCTTGAATCTTGTATTTGAAATTCAATTTTTTTATTCAATTATGATCTTTTCATCAGGAATGCTTGGAAGTACTCTATCTCATTGGATATTTGTTTTTTACCCTGAAGAATTATACTTGATTTTGCTGGATAAGTGGTTCCTGGTTGTAATTCTAGATTCTTTCCCACCCCTACTACTCCTGTACTCCTAAATATTATATTCTAAGCCCTTTGATCCTTTAATGTAGAAAATGGTGAAGCTAGTATCATCCTATCTGTGGTTCCATACTTGAATTGTTTCTTTCTGGCTGCTTGCAATATTTTCTTGTTGATCTGGGATTTCTGTAATTTGTCTTATAGTATTCCTGGGGGTTTTCATCTTATGATCTGTTTCAGGAAGTGATCAGTGAATTCTTTCAATTTCTATTATAGCTTCTTGTTCTAGAATATCAGAGAAGTTTTCCTTGATAATTTCTTTTCACTGAATTTTTGTACATCCTTTACCATTTTGTTTGTTCTGGTTTTTTTTTTTTTTTTAAAGGCATTATCTTTTTCAGCATTTGATTGATTGGGGTCATACCCATTCAGTGATTAAGACTAGATAGCAATTTTCCTCTTTCACCTAATCAAAAAAAGAAATGAAGAAACAACAACAATAAAAAATTTATGACCATAGAAACTTATTATGGTGATAAGGAAGATAAAAATCTACATAAATAAATAAATCTGGGAAGGGAAGATCCTCACAAGTCAGGAGAGTAGTTAAAATACATCTTCTTAGACTATACCATCTTGGAAGAACTGAAAACTTACAGGTCCCTAGAAGTATCTAGGAAAATAGCTGTACAAAAACTCCTGAAGCTCAGGACAGTGATATTTCTAGACTGTATTTTTCTTTAAAAGCAATGTGACATATTTTAGGAACTCCAAATAATAGTAATATTCTTACCATTTTGATATTTAATTTTTTAATTTTTCTATACTTCATGATCCTTTCTGTTTTCAAAGATTTTCAAATATACTTTCTAAACAAATCTTTTATATTGTTTAAAAAAGAGGCTTTATTATATTTTTCACAATTTCTGTTTTTTTTATAACAATTTTCCTGCAAAATCTTTTCTTTCTTCTTCTTCGTCTTCTTTTTTATTTTTTTTTAATAACTTAACTATAAAAATTTCAGTAATAGTTTTTAGCCTGGTTAGAAATACTCTCTGTTTTCTACATTAGTTTCCATGGTCATTATCGAGTTCCAAGGAATCTTCTTTGGCATATGTTGGCTTCTTTCAAATTATTATACAAATGACTTTTCCTTCTTTTAGCGCAGTCATGGATATTCACTTGATAGAAACAATCATTGTATTAATTTCCAATACTTTGGAAAATATTAAAAATATGGTATCATATTTAATAGTAAATTACAAAGTACCCCTCCTCTAATTTTCTTCTTTGAATAAGAGTCAATATGCTTTGTAACATATTATATGTTCAGTCTTTGCTTATTTTCCCCTTCAACAAGTAAACAGAGCCTACCATGAAAAAAAGTCAAGGTGACATAAAGTAATATATAATTGGCCGGGGAGCAGCAGTTCTGTGATTCAAGCCTTGGCACTTAAATTATTAGTTTTATGAGATTAGAAAAAAGACATAAAAGAAGACTACCAGCTCATTGAATAGATCTGTTGCAGGACAGATACTGAAGAAAATGAAGAGGAAAGAAGGAATATGGTGAATTGACAGAGGAATCTTCTGCTTTGTTAAGAACACATTTGTGTTGTTCAGTCATTCAGTAATATCTGACTCTGAGTGACCCCATGGACCATAGAGTGCCAATAATGTCCATGGGGTTTTATTGGCAAATGATACTAGAGTAGTTTATCATCTCCTCCTCTAATGGATTAAGGGAAATAGAAATTAAGTGATTTGTTCAGGATCACACAGCAAGTAAACATCTGGGGGCTATATTTGAATTCAAGACTTCCTGACTCTAGGTTCAGGGTTATATCCACTAAGCCATCTAGTTGCCTCCTATTGAAAACATAGTTCCACTGAAATATTGGAGTATGGAAGGAAAAATGATAGATTCATAAGTGATCTTAAGTGGAAGGAATATATAGAGTAACTGAGTCAAATTATCTAATATTACAGATGAGGAAACTGAGGGCCAGAGAGGATAAATGAAAGATTCAGAGTTACATGACAATAAACTTCCAACTCAGGATTTAATTTCATTCTTGTGGACTCTATTTTCTATCTGAAACTCAGTTGAAACTGGAATGATGATTTTTGTCCCATATTTAGGGATTTTGTGAGAAAAGTTCTTAACAAACTGAAAAGTCCTAAATAAATATAAAATGGTAGCAGGAGTAGTCATGGGTGATAGGAAATTTAGGGATTATGTTTAAGCTTTCATTCAACCATTGGAACATTTATATTATTTTGAACAAAATATGTTTATGTGTTTATGCTAAGTTAGTTACGGTTTGTGGTGCTTACATTTAGGCAAGTTGTTAATGGCCTCTGCTCCAATCTTTGTATAAACAGGGTAAAGTGGCTAGCATATGTAACCCAACTGGAGATCATCCAGAATCTCACAGTGCAAAGGATTGTAAAGACCTTGTCTAAAAGAAAGTACACATTGAAATGATGATTAATAGTCCCAAGTCAAAAATGTTCTTCACAAGAATTTATATTATTCTTAACCATCATAATTTTACTTTTTTAAAGGAGGATATGATTAAGCCAACAGAATTAAATAGTAAGTAAGATTAAAGTGAAGGGATTAAATAAAGGATTATTTTGAAATAATTTTGGGCTCATATAAAATAGGGATGATAATATCTCCATGAAATAAGAAAATAAGATCAAATGAAATAGTGAGATTCTTTCAAATTATAAAGAATTATAGAAATACAGAATACTATAGAAATAAAGAATACTATAGAAATTACTTTAGGATACAATTAAATGATATTTGTCAATCTTGAGGAAATTTAGAACACAGTCCAGGTTGGTGAGAGCTTCCATTACAGATTATGAAATTGTTCTAATGCTCCTGTTCATACCCTGCACTTTACTAATTAAAGTGTCCTCTAAGTGAGATGTATTGTTACTCAAAAGAATTTGAATTATATTATTTTACAGAAAATACAAAGTGGATTAAGAGTATATATTATCCATAATATGTTATTTTTTGGATATACAAGTTATAGAATTCCTATATGTGTGTTTATGTATGCATATTTGAAAGGCTAATAGAGTCATTGATGTTAACTCCACTTTGAATAGAAGGAGGTCAATAATAAGGTCAATTTCTTTTGGGAAACTTTTAAGGTTTTTTGTTTTTTTTTTTAAACAACTCACAGAATCCCAATAATCTCCTCTTTTTGTGTGAATTTCCTTCATTTTTAAAAAATCTACTAGTCCTGTAATGCAATAATCCTTTAAGAATTGAAGTTAGATTATTTAAAGGAAAAGAGAGGTACAAAATGAATATGAGCAATCTAAAATGCATTACAAGTAACAAATAGCAGAAGATATTATATAAGGTATATATACAAAGAAATGTATTATTGAATTTCATAGTTAGAATGAGGAATAATATTTTACAATCTAAGTATCTCATAGTGTCTTCATCATGTAAAGAGAAGGTGAGGGAAAGTCTTCATCATGTTGGGTAAAAATCCTGTCACAGAATATGGAAGGCTATGAATTTCATTGACTCCAGATGGGTCAGGCATTAATGGGATGTTATATGTTGATTGGGAATATCAATAAATACTGGAGGGAATAATTATATCATTTATAAAATAGATCAATTGGGATTATTGGCTTTTAAATAAATTTGACTAAAATGCTAACAAATATGTACTTATAGGTACATATTTAGTACAATAGGTATAATAACAAGATATTATTCAACTTCAAACTAAAAATTGAAAATTAAAGTACACAAAATTTAAATCTGATAATTATTTGTTTATGCTAGCTATTATGTAAGCAATTTAATTAATTAATTGGAATTAATATTGCTTATAAGATTTGTTTGTACAAAAGGAGCTCCAATGGCTATAGCCACTTTTTTTATGATAAACTTCTCAAATTACAGTCAAGTATAAAAATAATTATTAGCATAAAAACAATAATGATGAAGATGATCCAAACTCTTTTCTTATCTTTGAGAGTATGATGGAAAGATAGCAAATACATATAAAGATTTTGTTATAGTGTACTATCATCAAGACAATTAGGAAGGTTGCAAAACAATGAACAACAAGGAAACTCTTTACCCACTTTACCAGATTTCCAGCTAAAAAAAAAAAAAAAAAGAGAAACCCATAGCTGTATCTAGAGACAAAAGGAAAAGAAACTAGAATGAAACTGCCAGTTTTAAATCTGATCTATGCTACCTGTATTTTAGTGGAAGAAGCAAAGAAAATCAAAAATAGTTCATTGATTTATTAGCTATGAATCTGTTGTCAAAGTATTTAACACCTTTGGGGTTCAGTTTCCTCTGCAGTAACATGAAATTACTATTCTATTGGTTTGAGCCTAGACCCTTCCCCCAACACTTTCCTTTCTAACATTCCCAGCCCTCATTTAGAGGCCTGAAGCCAAAGGTTAAGAAATCAATTTAATTTTGGTGAGTACATCATTAGTCTCACTAAGTCAGTTTTTAGGATTCAGTAATATTCTATGCCCTCCAGGGATCATCACCTTGCCTGTTCTAATGACATTTTCTAACTTGGTTCTAATAGTAAGTTTCCAGGAGATAATAGGCTTTTTTCTTTTCTTTTTTTTTTTCCCTCCATTACTACTGCTTCAGGTAGACAGAATATGTGTCACAAGATACTTATTTTTATTCAGTTTTTTTCCTTATTAATCTGGTGAGCATATTTTCCTTATGATTATAATGTTTATAGTTCTATTACATTACAGGGAAGTTTTATCCTATTATTTTCCCAGATAAAAGAGAAGAATGTTTGTGTTAAATATAGGCTTTGAGAACAGTTGATATTTGAGGATAAATATGTAAAATTCTATACTATTTCATATACAATTATATTGTCAATAGAATTGGTAAAATAGAGAATCTGTTAAAATTTTAAAAACATTAATATTTTAAATGAAAAAGAGAATATCAAATTTGAAATACTTAGCACTTATGTAATATTTGTCAAGTTATATTATTTTACAATTCTGCTTTCTGGTTTTTAAGCATTTAACTATTATATTGCATGGAATACAGCAGTGGATGAGGTATAGAAAAAAGTGACAAAGGAAAGAAGCAACAATGGTTCTAAAAGGTTATATATTCTTTAATGATCTTGTATGAATATATCACATTCTAGTAGTATGAAAACTTTGAACTCATGCTAACATACACAAGCATACAAGAAACTACCTCCCAAGTCTCTTACCCCTTCCCTGAAAAAACAATAGAAAACTAAAACATCCAAATACAATATTGTGAAAATTTTTTAGGAATACCCAAATACTCACTGTTCTAGCATATGCAACTCTTTTGCAAGCCTGTGTCTCTCACTTTTTGCAAGCCTCTACCTCTGTCTTTGTTTCTGTGTGTCTATGTGTCTTTTTCTCTCTGAATCTGTATCTCTCTCTGTCTTCGTCTCTCTGTCACTGTCTCTGTCTCTTTCTCTCTCTGTCTTTTCCTTTTCCCTCCCCTCCAAATGTCCAGGGAACCCCTAGTCCCTTCTACATAAGTATTCTATTCCAAGCAAGTTCCAGGATAAGTAGGATGCCAGAATATTCCTTAGTGCTGTTCACTATAGTTTCTCCCTCCCTTCATCTGCAACTTATTTATACTGTCTTTGCTGATCTATTAAAAAATGGCTAAGTTCAAACAGAGAAATGTTAACAAAATAATGCATTACTTAGTTGTGTGACATGAGTGTTTGTTCCCTGTGGTTGACTGACTAATTTTTTAACCTAAGTTCTAAGTTCTCAGGATCTCAGCTTTCTGACATCCATAAAATGGCAGGTTTGACTAAATGGTATTTAAGATTCCTTCTGGATCCACAATAGTATGATCACTGTACTGTTGTATTTAACTCTGTTCAGATGTGAAAATGTTATTTGAAAACTTAAATTGTCCTAGTGTTATTAACCATTTTTTTTGTTTGTTTCATGATGTCTTCATCCAGGCAGCTTGTCTAAATTGCACAAATAGGACTAAGAAGAAATAAACAACCTCATGAGCTGACCAAAAATTATAAAGTGAGGGCAAATGACAAGCAATATTAGTGATATTATAGTATTTTAAAGATCTACAAAGATATTAATCATATAACTTTATAGCCTTACTCTAGATTTAATGAGAATTTATTTATCCAGAATTTATAGAGAATTCTTCCTTTCATCATCTTGTTGAAATTTAAACTGTTTTATTGCCTGTTAAAAATGTGGCGATGAAAACAACAATAACAACATTCTTTTCATACTTGACAATAATTTTTATTTTTATTTTTTCTCAATAGTATTTTATTTTTTTCAAATACATGTAAATATAGTTTTTTCTCTCCTTCCCTCACTTCTCCCCTCTGTAAGACACCAAACAATCTGATATAGCTAAACATGTGATCCTTTTAAACATATTTCCATTGTTGTCGTGTTGTATAAGAAAAAGCAGATTAAAAAGAAAAAATATATACAAGAAAGAGAAAGCAAACAAACAAAAAATGTGAAAATATTATGCTTTGGTCCACATTCAGTCTCCATAGTTCTCTCTCTGAATGTGGATGGCATTTTCCATCCCAAGTCTGTTGGGATATTTTTAAGATCATCACATTGCTGAAAAAAGCCAAACCTATCAGAGTTGATCATCACATAATTTTGCTGATATTGTATACAATGTTCTCCTGGCCGGGACTATCTTTTGCTTTATTTTATTTCCCTTACTCTTAGCACAATGCCCAGCACATAGTAAGTGCTTAATAAATATTTAATGACTGACTGATTCTCCTGTCATGGGATCTGTTTATTCTAATATGTGTAATTTAACCTTTTTGTAAATATGGAATCATCATTAAAAGTGTCTTCCCTCCCAACCCTTGCCACTTCTTGACAACCCTTCCCCTTCCTATTCCATCTGTTGTTGTTGTTATTGCTGTTGATTTTTTTTTTTAATAGAGTTAGAGGGAAAAATAAGATTTTTTGGGGGGAGGTTTTCTTCCTTTTGTTTTGAATATATTTTCTGATTATATTTTATTTTAGTTATTGCTTTTCTTATCCCATGTTTTCTAACTTGTCTCTATACAACTATGCTATTTCTTACTATCCAGCCTTTATAATCTTCCTGTTGTGATGTTTAAAATTGCTTACTACATTTGTTAACAATACAAATTTGACTTATTTGGGCATTTTGCTATTCATACTCTTTTTCTGATGTATAGGTGGTACTATGTAAACCAACATGGCAAATGATGATACACTATTATTTGATCATCTATATTACTGTCTATACTTTGTAGCTGGGGGGTGCTGAATTGCCTTTAAAAAGTCTTAGAACACTTCTGTATTCCTTTGTTACTTATACTGTCTTCTTGTTATCTGGGATTTTGTTTTCCTGATTTTTATTATGGATCTTTTCCATTTTATAAAATATTGTTTCTTCATTAAAACTCTAATTTGTTTGTATGTCTACAAAATACCTTCCATATTTATGTACCATTTGATACTAGATCTATAGATGTCTGAGTGTTAAAATTAGCTACCATTGCAAAGTCATGAGTCAGACAACAGGCAGTTAGCAGTCATGCTTCTAGGTACCAGGAATTCAAGGGAGGACTACAAAACAGAATTCTAGCCCTCAAGGAGAGTATTTACAAAAGAAAATCCTGACCACATTAAAAGAGGCTCATTTGTCTTTGATAACTAAAATGTGTTCATTTACAAATGTCAACATATTCTATTTAGATGGAATAACTCACTTCTTTCAATTAATTATAAATTTGACACATTCAACAGGTAACTGTTTATTAATTATTTTTGGTCAAAAGAAAGTGAATTTCTGATCTGATGAAGTAAGCTAATTCCATAGAATAAGAATCCATGCTTCATGCTTGAAGGACAGAAACAGATCACTTATAATTAATTAATTAACAAACCTTACCTATGACTAATTAATTTAGGCATTCACTAGAACCTGATAAAATATTGACTTCATATTAATTTTATTTGTTAAATTGCAACTTGTATAAAAAGGGATATGTATGCACCGAATGTGTTGTTCTCTTGGATCACAAGTTGCCTACTTTGGTTCCTTAGGAAATAAAACTTATGAAAACATCTGTTATACTTCTCTAGTTTCCTTTAGTAATGCTTTTAAAATTTAAAAACTTCTCTATCCACCTCTCTCAGGTCTCTACTCCTTGATTATAGAAAGTATTTTAGGTGGAGAAATATAATTATATATTTTTAATATCTTTTGATTTCCTAAATTTTCTCATTATTCAAAGGTAATCCATTCTTTTTATTCACTGGTCTTTCTTTATGAGGTCTTTATGAAAACTTGTAAAAAATAATTCAGACTCTCTTTGACAGGCATTTTAATTGGTTTTAAACTTTTCAAGTTATAACCTCAAAGTCAGACATTCTATTTATTGTATCAGTTTGGGTTTCATAATGCTTTCTGTTCAGGATCAATACATTGGCTTTTTTTTTTAAATATGTGACACTTGAATAAATGAAACAATAAATTCTGTATTGTATTAGATTTTTTGGAAGGTAATCAGTTTTAATTGGAATAATAGCTGCAGTGAATGCTGTGTGTTATAAAACTCTTCCTTGAAGTTCATTGTCTTGTGAAAAATCTTCCCCCCAATCTTCAAAGTTGTATTATTTTCACACAAAGCAATTCATATTGCATCAGGAACCTAGAGACATTAGGAAACCCTAAGAGTTACATAATCCTGCTCCATGGACATGTTTGTTTTAAGCTAATTAATCATGGCTGTATTCCTGAAATCATTTATCTGAATTGCCTCTTTCTCTAATCAATTAGTGAAAGATGCTCAAATAAAGCCACATGTTTGCCTTATTCTTTCCAGTCAAAGTCAAGCACATCATTTACATTTATGAAAAACACCTAAATAATATCCCCCATATAGAAAATCATTGTACATGGCCCAGGAGGACTAAATTCACTCCCCAAAATCATATATTAACATAATCCTCATTAGTATAAACCTAGAATTGAATTTTCACATTATTTTATATTTTCACATTAAATTGTACTCCTAATAAAGGTTTCTCATACATTTCATCTGGGACATGGGATAGGGAAAGTATGTACATTCATGTGTAGAGAAGATTAGCTACGGCAACTTCTACTGCTATGATTCTTCACTTTCTTAGACAATTAAAGATACAGATTGTTGCTAGAATATTGAAAGGCTTCAACTTCTCTAGGATTACACAACCTGTCTGCATGAGATGAAAGATTTGAACTCAGAAAGACTAACTTTTATTTAATCATATTCATAACTTCTTTCCTTCTTCACTTTTGCTTCCTCTCTCTCACACACACACACGTCTATGTGTGTGTATGTGTGTGTGTGTGTGTGTGTGTATGTAAATAAGCAGGAAATTGAAGAAGAGAGTTTCAGATAAAAAAGAGTCCCAATGAGAAAGGAATTGACAAAAATGCTGAAAAAGTTGATGACTGAAATAAAACTAGAACATAGGTTTTCTGACAGTTATTTTAGGAACCTTTTCATTATACCAATCTGAAATCTATTTTAAAATTTAAATTTAAATTACTTAATTGAATCTTTTTTTCCCTAGAAAGTAATATACGTTTTTAGCAGATGTTATATTATTTTTCAATGATGGGTTTTTATTTTCAAAATACATGCAAATATAGTTTTCAACATTCATTCTTGAAAAACTTTTATTCCAAATTTTTCTCCCTCCCTTCCTTCTCCTTTCCCCAGATAGCAAGGAATCCAATATAGGTTAAACATGTTCAAAATGATATATATTTTTATATAATTGGGTGTGATAAGGTATATCAATGTTTGTCACAGGAGGGATTATGCTCATGTTTTGCCTCCTCCCATTACCCTGTTGCCATTCCTCTACAGTATCAAATCAAGACATTAGCTTTCAGATGTCATTGGTCCTTTCTGAGAAGATACAATGAATAATAAACATATGTTATAAAAAGAACTCGATTTCAGTTACGTATTACAGTAGATGGCCACTTAGATCATTTTCCATCTTCCTAACTTTGCATTCTAAAATCTATAAGTAGTAATAAATGTCCACATTTAGACTAAATGAACTATGAGACTACCATCATTTGATACATTGCTTCATAATTATCTTATGCCATTATTTTCTCTATTTGAAAGTATAATGTATAATATATTCTAGAAATTCAGGATTACATTTAATCCTGAAAAAAAGGCTATCTACATTAAGAATTCTTTTTCAAATTTAATAAAAAGATTTAGTTACCAAAGAGAACTTCTCTTAACAAATTCTTCACTTTCTGGTAAAGCTTCTTTCTTTTAAGGTTGTCAGAATTCTTCTAGTATTAAATACAATTTCATTACAAAATACTTAGCTTGTTATTGAAGGTGCTCTATAGTCTGGGTCCCTATCTTTTTTCAGTAATTTTTATATTACTCCATTTGATTGCCCTCTGTTTCAGTCAAGCTAACCTGCTAGCTATTTCTTTATATGAAATTTCATTTCATACTTCTATACCTTTGCACAGGTGCTCATGTTCATCTGGAATGCATACCCTCCTTACTGCCACCTTACAGAACCTATATCTTCTTTCAAAACAGAGTAAATGTGCAATTACTCAATAAAATGTTTATTTATTAATATTCCTTTCTTCCTTTAAATTATTTTTTAAAAATATATTTTGATTGACTTGTCCTTATCAACCCTCTCCTTCCCCTAGTAGAGCATTAGCTCTTTGAGGTAGGGAAAGTTTAATATTTTATCTTTGTAGTCTTAGTCTTTAACCTAGCACCATGTACAGAGTAGGTACTTAATAAATGCTTTTTGAATTGAAATGGATTGTTGATTTGATATCAAAAATAATTCTTATATAGTTTATTGTCCTTCCATTAGTGATTACCTATTAGTTGATCAGTAATGATCTCATTGAATTTTATGGAAATGATGCACCTTATATGGTAGATCTTCATGTAGTGTGATTAGATTTTTATTCAGAACCATTTGGTAAATGATTTCACTGTCTCACAGTATAGATATTTCTATATTTCTAAGATATTTCTAACCTCCTAATACTGAAAAATTACTAGTTTACAAAAGCTTCAAAGACAATTGCTTCCTCTAATTTTTACTTTTATTGAAAACAGTTGCTTTCTGCAGGATTTAATAAGTTAATCAATTAATGAATCTATGAAAGCTAGAAATATAAAATAACAAGCAGAGGATTTGCTTTCAAGAAGCAATATGTGAGAGTAGTTGAAACAAGTCACTTGAACCCAAGAGTTCCATCTTAAACAGAGAAATAAAAAAAAAAAAAAAAGATTCTCAAGGTATCTCTTCTTATGGTTTGCTCAATTATTTTACAAATATTTGTTGGATGGTTGAATAACTAGTATCAGTATTTGCTCATTGCTATATAGTCATTGAATCATCAATCAGCAAATAATTATAATAATAACTGATTTC
Organism: Sarcophilus harrisii; assembly: GCF_902635505.1. Taxonomy (NCBI): domain Eukaryota; kingdom Metazoa; phylum Chordata; class Mammalia; order Dasyuromorphia; family Dasyuridae; genus Sarcophilus; species Sarcophilus harrisii. The sequence goes on from NC_045428.1 coordinate 352,985,023, forward strand.
ATCTATTACTTTAAGTACATTGTCTAATTTCATATTTAAACTTCAAAGTCTATCAACAAGCATTTATTATGCACTTACTATGTGCCAGGAATGGCTGGGGCCACGGCGGAGCAATGGATATAGCACTAAGCTTGAAGTCAGGAAGACTCCTCTTTCTGAGTTCATATCTGACCTCAGACACTTTCTAGCTGGATAATTCTGAGCAAGTCACTTAACTTTGACTCAGTTCCTTATTTTAAAAATGAGCTGGAGAAGGAAATGGCAAACCACGCTAGTGTCTTTATCAAGAAATCCCCAAAAGTGATCACTAAGATTCAGATAGGACTGAAAAACAACCAGATAATTGATGAGCTCAGTGAACCAAATGATGTCAATTCAGGGAGTTGTGGGAACCCCTCTTTGGTAGGTGCAGGTTTAATGTGAAAAAATTCATGAACCCAAAATATTAGACTGGCAAAAGGAAGTTTATTGGCACTGAGAAGTCACTTTTGCTAGGAGACTGATTTCTTCAGCCCAAGGTCCTCACAGAAAGATAAAGGGCCTAGCAGAGAAATCCTGACAGAGAGATAAAGAGGGATTAATGCTGAGAAGAGAATGTCTTCACAGCGATCAGGGGTCTTGGCAGGCAGCTATGCCAAAGAGAGATCCCTTGGCATGGCATGATTCCTGCTTATAGACCTTTGCAAAGAAATGAGTCCCTAAATTACCCTTTAAATAAGAAATCTGAGACTGAAGTTTCAATTGAATGAAATTACTTCAATGTTGCCACTACCTTAGATTTGACTTAGATTTCCAGTAGAATGAGACCACTTAAGTTTGAGCTAAGTAGGAATGGTCCTGGAGTAATTTTCAGCTCAATAGAGGGTACAGCTACTCAATAGAAATAACAGGTCCAGATCTCCAGCTAAATGAGACCACTTAAATTCGAGATAATAGGGAGTGGTCCTGGGCTAATCTTAATGAAACCACTTAAATGTCCCAAGGGTGGGTCCCTGTCAGGAGAGTTTCAGGGCTCACCTCAAAAGTCAAGGATTGTTTCAAGGTTCCTCCATTGTCACCCTCAAATTCATGTGGGGTAAAGGAGCTAAGGTCTCTTCTTTTGTAATTGCTTTGAGCTGGCAAGGGTCGTAGAAATGTCCCTAAATTCACTTGGGGGTTCATGCCAGGAGGGAAGGTGTGAGATCTGAAAACAGCAGCAGGGCACTTAAGGGGTGTTGTGTGTCCCCAGTTAGTCATCCCATGATCTCCAGGCTGGAGGAACAGTTGAAAATCCATAGCTTGAAGCCTAGAGAAAACAGATCTTAGGAGCAGATTAAAAGTAAGGTGTCATCCAGCTTTGAGATGATGATATTTAGGAATCAGGCCTTTCACAGAAAATGTATAGGTCCTATCTGTGCGCTGCCTTAAGAATGCTGATAGCTCACCCAACAATGCTGAATGCTCCCATTGCCCACAGAGCTCCCTAGCTGAAAGTAGTTAAGGAGTTAATTATGCCAAGGAGTTAATTGTTGGCAGGGGCATAGAATGCCAATCAAGAAAAGTAGGAGAGAAAATGCTAGGAGCAAAAAAGTTCTCATCCTTAGTAAAAGTGTTCATTTTTTTGTTTTTGTTTTTGTTTTTTAAGTAGCTTAGTCCAGGTTGTCATTAAGAGTTACCTGCAGAATAACCTGCCTTTCTTTCCCCATTTTCAGGAAAGCTAATTTCTCCTGGTTGGGTGGAGTCAGGGATCAGGTGGAAGGATTAAGGGTGTGACTCACCCAGAGAGTCAGGTCAGATAGGAAACCCTGATATCTATTAGGCCTCCCACCAAACCACTGATGTTCTTTGGTTTTTAAAATGCTCTGAACCCCTGGGGTTAATGTTTGTTCCAAAGCTATCTTTGAGGTCTCTTCAATTGAAAGGGCCTTGGGAGCCACTGCTCTAAGGCAGGATGGCCAACCTAGGGAAGTACACTTCCCTAGCTGCTCATGTGAGGCAGACAGTTTCAGATTTCAGAGTTCCCCCATCAAGATGATTTTATATATAATGAGATTTTACCACATGCCTAAGTGAGGTGTCAAGGATTTGCTTCTGGGAGAAGATACACTGTGTTCCCCCCCAGTATGTGGATGAGAGATGTCTTTCTATTGGCTAAAAAATCACAAGCTGCATTTTTAGAACTACTAGACTGGGAGTCTAGTCTCAGTCTTTCCAGAAACTTCCTGGAGAATAAGGTCCTATTCACCTAAACCAGCAGGATGTGGGGAAAGAGCTATCTTTTCCCTTTCCTTTTTAGGCCCTATGACCCTAACAATCAGATTTGGGGTTTGGGTCTATTTTTTTTTTTTCATCCTTTCAGTTCGAGGCAAAGGCAATGGAATTCCCAGATCTAAGATCTTGAGTCATGGCCACCTTGGAAGCAATATTTCAGGCTGGATAGTCTTGAAAAGCCAGAGTACTGTCAGTCAAGTCAAAGAGGAGTTTCATCTTAGAAGTTGGTGGGACAATGCCATATGGGAACTGACTTGCTCTGTGAATCTAATACCCTTTCTCTCACCAGAGACAGTGCTGGAATGGAAGAAGATTATGCCCCTAAATTGAAGAGAATAGATGTGTGTTCTTTCTAGTCTCTTGAAGGAAATATTATTTGTAAATCTAATTTGACTGTTAAGTACTTAAATGGAATTGGGCTGCAAAAGACAATTGACTTAAGGAAACAATCAGTTTTAAGTCAAAATACCCTGATAAAATATTTTTTTTTTCAGAGTCCAGAGAATTCTGGCATTAGGGTGAACTATAATATAAAATGAAGGCCTCTAGGCAATAGGGGCCATCACTGTTTGATATATATATAAATATATATATATATAGTATAGTATATACATACATACCCATATACCCACACACACACCTACACACACCCATATATATATATATAATATAACTGGAGGTAATAGGGAGGGATTTATTGAGTAAGAAAGGAAAGAAGGTTCTGACATGATCAGATATTTGATACTTTAGAAAAATCACTTTAGATCTTGAATGAAGGATGGATTTCAGAGAAGAGAGACAAAACAGGGAGATCAACTAAAAAATTATTAATATAGTCCTGGAAACAGGTGGAAAAACATATACTAGGCTGGTTAGTATGTGTGTGAAGTAGACAGCTTATAACAGTAGAATTAAGGTAACAGCAGACTCACTATGCAGAGTGAGTGCAAGAGAGGAGTTGAGAATACCATTGAAGTTGTGAGCAAGTGAGTGAGACCAGGGATTTCCCCCCATCTGAAAGATGGGGAAATTCTCTCAGGGAGATTGTAACTTTCTATAGCCAAACAGCAAGTGAGTATCAGAATCGGCATAAGAACACAGGTCACTTTTGTCTTTCACTCTAACTCTCTACCACACTGTAAGCTATAAGCAGAAAGAAAATTGGATATATTTAGTATTTCATATAATATTATAGTTTTATATGTTCATGATTTTAATGCTTTGAAAATCTGAAAAAATCAGTGACTTCCTAGATCTGGGTATACAAAGTTTAGTTTTCCTGAATTTTCTTAGCTTGTATGATTGAACAATTAGGCAGCTGGTAGCCACTTTGTTGGTGGCCAGCCAGGCTGATCCTGAAACAACAGAAAAACTTCATCATTGAACCTCATACTTAAAGTATTTCTGGCTTGGTAAAATCCTATCTGATCTAAGCTTTCTCTTCTTGTATAGCTTCAAGAACTCAGATGACCTTGTTATTCTGAAGTTACTGTTTCAGTTCTGAAATTTTTCTTTTCCATGCATATTCCAAAAGCATTTGCTTATTCCATGGCAGTGGCTTAGGTAACAGAAGAATTTGGTGTACTTGTTTTCTATGCTTTACTTCTATGAGAAAGTCAGAAAGATTGTTATTGTTATTCTTGATTTACAGGTAGGTGACCTGAAACATATAGCAATTATTCAACTTGTGCAAGACCACAGGATGCATTGTTATAACTAGGTTTTGATAGAATGAAGAGAGAAAAGAAGGATAGAGGGAGGGAGGAAAAAGGAAAAGAAGGAAGGATAGAGAAGGAAGGAGGAAGAAAGAAGGAAGAAAAAAAGAAGAAAAGAATAAAGGGAGAGGAATAGGAAAAGGGAGGGGAGAATCTATGTTTCTATTCTGTTACTTCTGCTATCTAATGGACATTTCCAATATTCTTCATTCTTTAATTTTTTTTTTTTTTTAACTCTGGCACCAATCTAGTCTAAATTGTCAAATTTCACAACTGTGTTCATTCTTAAACTTCCCTTGTATCGGGACTTCTTAAACTTTTCCCACTCATGATCTCTTTTCTCTTGAGAAATTTTTATGCAAAAATGGCTATATAGATACATCAAATATGTATACAAATCAAAATTTATTTAAAATAAAAAGTAATTTCATGACCTCTTACATTCACTTATAAGAACCCATATAGGTTAGTGACCCACAATTTAAGGAGCTGATATCTTAGAATATGATGTTGGAGTTAAATCTTGAAGGAAATTAAAGATTCTGTAAGATTACAACAAAGTTATTTGCTAGTGCAATCAATAGTACCCAGCATCTGATTTAATACAAGGGGCAAGCTAATAGGAAAACTCAAGTATCACACTGAGTTTTTAACCCTTGAAAACTGGAAAAATCATTTTCCTATCCTTATAAAAATGCAACAGTTTTGAGTAATAATAAGATCTAAGGATTGATTATCTCTGTCACTGTCTGAGGTAAAGAAATTCAAGACAATGGGATTTAAGAAGGTAAATAAAATAAGACATGAGGATGTTAAAATGGTCACCAATAGGAACATGGAAATGCTACTCATTCTATCTATTTATTCACTCCATTCTAGCCAAGCTGACCATTAATACTTTTCTAATATGCCATCTACAAATAGCTATTTGGCCCAGTGTACAGAGCTCCAGCCCTGGAGTTAGAAAGACCTGACTTCAAAGAGAGCTCAGACACTTACTAGCTATGTTACCCTAGGCAAATCACTTAACCCTGTTTGCCTTAATTTCTCATATGTAAGATAAACTGGAGAAGGAAATGGCAAACCACTCTAGTATTTTTTGTCAAGAAAACTTACATGTGGTCATGAAAAGTTGGACATGACTGAAAAACAATCCAATAACAACAACAAAAAGGCCATCCTCTATTTCTTCCATAAATGAGTATTAGGCTTATTCCATTCCATTCCATTAAACTCATTTCAATACAACAAATATTTTATTGTGCTTACTATGTACCATGCACTATGTTAAGTACTGGGGATATTAAGACAAAAGCAAAGTAATTCCTATTCTCAAGGAGCCTTTTATGTTTTGGGAGGTAAGAGGAAGAGTGTGGGGAGGAGAATAAATAATATGTATCTAATTAGATAGAGGTAGATACATATACAAAATAAATATATAGCATTTTTAATGTGGAGAGCATTAACTGCATTAGGAAAGTTCTCTTGTAGAGGGCAGTATTTGTGAGGAAGCATGAAAGACCCTAAAAAATGGAAGTGAGGAAGGGTCATCCTAGCTATAGAGGGGAGTCTATGCACAGCACAGAAATTGGGTTTAATCATGTAGATGAGGGAACTAATTATTAAGCCAATTGTCTTGAATTATATAATGAATGAAAGGAGGGAGGAAAAGAAGGAGGAAGAAAACCAAGGCTGGATATCAGTATGCAATCAGACTGGAAATATAACTTTGTTTTAGATTGTGAAGTTTTAAAAGTTTGTGCTTCATCAGAGGAAATAGGGAGCCACTGAATCTGATTTCTCAATTGAATGATACAGAGACTCCTTGTCCATGGTTGTTCTGACACTAGCAAGAAAGAACATCATTTTCTCTCACAGAGAAATGCTAAATGAAACTTCCTAAAAGAGGTGCAGAAGAATTTGAAGGATTAAAAATAGGCTGTCTGTGAGTATCTTTTTCCTTCTGTTTATTTTTTCTTGAATTTTGCATTATTTGGCTATCAATTTTTCTTTGGGTAGCAGGGAAATTAAAAATGTCTTCTACATAAATAAAGGGGAAAGTGTAAAAAAAAAAATAAAGAGGAAGTGAAAATGTGGTTTAGGCATAGTATCATAAGCTTGTTTGTTTGTGAGATTTTGAGGCTTTGTAATTCAGGAAGCTTATTGTGATGTATTAATTAGCTGATACAGGAAGGCATTGTGCCCAAACAGTGCATACATTGCTAGGTTGCAGTTTGCTACAAGGGGCTAAGTAGGCGATTGTGTTGTGAAACCATTATAAAAGAAAGGACTCAGGCAGAAAACAGCTTTCTGAAAATTGCACCTTTTGATGTGTTGGTGACATGAAATTGATGGAGTTAGGTGGAATAATGGCTTTAAATATTAATCTTCCCTCTCTAGAGACATGCAGTATCTTGAGATGCTCATTAGGTCTCAAATGGAATAAGAATTTCTTTGTGCCCATTTATTCTCTATCACAAACCCACTAACCATTCTTGATACATATTAATCTGCTTGGGACTTTTCCAAAGCTTCTAAAACAAGGGAGGTTGTTGGTCAGAATTTGCTTCCTGGGCTCTAGGAGAATGGACCCTGTGAGTTTCAGTATTAGGCAAAGGCTACAGGAACCATGTTCTGACAGTTCAAACTGCATTTAATTTCATTTCAAAAGCAAGATTTTGAGATTCCGGAGACCAACCTCCTCCTTGCTACCTTGTAGCCAAAAGCTTTCTTTCAGGATGGCTGTGATTCCAGGTTCCTGCAGTGTTTCTGATGTCATGGCTTTGAGAGGAATGGTACCACAAATCTCTTAATGCAGAGACATAAAAGGAAAACATTTTCTACTTGTGTGCATATATTAGTGGTAGCCAAGATTTTTCAGAACAGCACCATGGCAAATTGGTATTTGTTTATTTTTAATGCCTTCCCAGGGAATTTGATTTTTCTTTGTATTTTGCAACATTTATAAGAAGGGTATATGTGTGCACATCAGCTTTCTGGGTGTAATAAAGACCATATAGTGGCTAAGTGAGTTAACATATTATCAAAACAATAACAATGCATGTTAATGAATGATTTTTCAAGATGTAGTTTCTACTTTAGTTGCAAGTAAGAATTAAGAGACCATATTTGGGATAATCTTAGTACACACACATGCAAGCATATTTTCATACATAGATTTATCTTTGTATTTGCAATAAGGAATAGATATACAGGAGTATCATCATACTTTATTATGAAGTTTTGAAGAAAGAAAAAGATGCTTTTTCTTTCTATAATCTGTATATCAAAAGTAAAAAAAAATGACCTATTATGATTGAATTGTAAATTTTTTTTTCATATCCTCACCATCCTTGATCTCTTCATGACATTTTACATACAAAATGAACTACTCCCACCATGATATCCTTCTTGACTTCTGTAACATTGATTTCATACCCTCCTTCCTAATTCCAATCTCCTTATCTAGTATACTTGCCTGTTTGCTGTGCTTCATTCTTCTATCATACCTAAATTTAGGTGCCTTACACAATTTTGTCCATGGCTTTCTCATTTTTTCTTTCCATGTTTTCTATACTGACACAGCACAAAAGACAAAGCCCTGGAACACCTGGATTGGAAATGAAAGCCAAGATCTTCTGTATGTAACTATAAGTAATTCACTGATATGCTCCACATCTCAATTTCTTCATCTTTAAAATGATGGATTTAAACTACATGAACTCTAAATTCCTTTAATATTCCTTCCATCATTTTTATTGTCACATCTTTGCAGGAAATGTCCAAATATATATTTCCATATCAAATCTCTCTTTAGCCTTCTAGTCCTAAATCTTCAATGGGTTGTTGTATATCTATATGTAGATAAACTACTTGCAACTCAAATACAACAGAACTAAAATTGAATTCATCTTCCCTACAAAAATCTATACTCCCCCCAACATCTCTATTTCTGTTTATAGCACCATCATCCAACTAATCTCCTCATATTCAAAATCTGGGAGTCATCTTTGATGGTTTCCTTTATTTTATGCCATACATCTTATCAATTTCTGAAACCTGTTGTATTATGTCAATACCTGGCTTATCCATTTTTTCTATTTCCATTAAAATAAAAGCTTTTCAGTTGATTCATTTCATCATCATCATGATCATCTTTGTCATAAAACAGCTATATGGCATAGTAAATAGAGTGTTGTATTTGGAGTCAGAAACATGAGTATGCATTCTTCTGAAATTTATTAGCTATGTTACTCTAGGTAAATCATTTAACTTGTATGTCTCAGTTTCTTCAATTACAGAATAGATATAACAGCATCTATCTTAAAAAGTTATTGTGATGATCAGAAGAACATATATAATATATTTTATAATCTTTAAAACATTCTACAAATGCTATTCTTATCCCTAAGATTTAGTGTTCTTTAGTCTATTATTATAAAATCCTAATTGGTTTTCCTGTTGTTAGTATATTGTATATTCAGTCCAATACAACTGACCAAACTTATAAGAACGCATGATTCTGATTGACAATGTCATTCCTCTACTTAAAGTCTTTTGTTGCTTACCAAATTCAATACGTCTTCCTCATCCTAGCATTCAAATCCTTATCCAATCTAGCTCTGACTTACATTTTCAGTCTTTAATCATCTTTTTACCTTTTATGTATTCCATTTTCTAGACAGACTGAACTTATTATTCTCTTTTTTATTCAAATATTCATTTAACACATTATTTTCTTTCTCTACTATCTATGCCCCTCCCCCCTTACTGGGAAAGAAAAAGGAAACAAAATAGTTGTGATAAATATGCAGTCAAAGAGAAACTAATTTCCAGATTAGCCATGTTTCTGAGTACCACATGCATATGTGTTTGTATTCATATATACATATATTATATATGCATACATATGTGTATATATTTGTATGCTGAATCCATCAACTCTCTTTCTGTAGATGGGTAGTATGCTTCATTATGGATCTTCTAGGATCAGAATTGGTCGTTGTATTGATCACATCCATTCTCAACATTCTTCTTCCCATTTTGATACTTTTATTTACCCTGTCCTCAGCTATTTATTAGATTCCTTTACTCTCCATTTTGCTTGAAGTCTGTCACTTTTTTGAAGTAATACATTAAAGCTAATTCCTCTATGTAGCCTTCCATGAATAACCCTTTACTTCCCCCACCCAGTGCCATTCAGTTGAAAATTATCTCTCTTGCATATAAACATGTATATGTATGTAGGTATGTATATATACATTATTTTTATGTGTGTGTGTACACACACAAAAACATATAGTCTAAAAATACAATTTAGAACAGTTTTTATTGGCTTGAATTATAATTGAATTAAAAAAATGAATCAATTGGTTATTTTGGCATCCTATAACAGATATTTTAAAATGTGAAATTTATCCATCAATGACTTTATGAAGTTGCATAAAGTTAAATTTGCTTACAATAATCACTTCAACAGTATTTAGGATCACTGGTATCATCTAGATTTGAAGTCAGAAGCCTTGGGAAGATGTGCTTCTAATACCCATCATTTTATTGCTGTGGATACCTTTCTATGACACAGATCATAACCTCTATGACTTTCTCAAAAAAAATTCTTTTTGGAGTTGCTGTGGCTGAAAAAATTCTTCACTCCATAGTTAATTTGAGGATGATTCTTTCTGAACATAGATAATTTCATACTTGGATAATACTCCTACAGTCTGCTCCAAATGATGGGTCTTACTGAAAACAGACAATAAATGAATTCTAGATGGAACTGAAAACAGAAGAGAAGAAATTTTGAGAGTATAATAAGGGAATGTTATTAGACAATTTGTGTAAAAAAGTGAAGAGAAAAAAAAAAACATAAGCTGGATTGCAGACTTAATTTTCCCCTATTTTTCTTAATTATTTGATTAAAATATGTTATTAAAGGAACATAGTAAAAAGTTTATTCCTTTATATATTTAAATAGATCATGGAAAAAGCAGAAGGAATGACAGTTTCAGAAATAATCTTTTATGGTAAGGGAATGACCTATATGGCCCAATTGGTCTTTTCTCCTTCTGAGTTCTGCCATTTGAGGAAGAGCTGCGTAGGAAGCAAAATTCATCTTCTCACCATATTTTGCACATTGTCAGAATTTATTAACACTATATTTTCAGAAGAATGACAGGGTTATTAGACATTTCATGGCAGAAACTCAAAAACAAGTCTGCACCCTGTTTGGTCAAACTTGTAAAATTTTCAAGAATCACAGAAGCAAAAGCAGTCTCTCCATGCATGTGTTAAATAAAGATGTGGCAAGATGATAAAACTTGAGAATGGAGCAAAAAACAACAACAACAACAAACAACAACAACAAAACACCCCTCCAAAATAACCCAATAATATATAGTCAAATATAGAATGTCATATTATGCATTAACATGCATTAGATAGATGTTATTATAACTCATGATAAGCAGAAGTTCATAAAATATACAATATTCTTAATTTAGAAAGGCAACACTATAGGCTTCCCATATGGAAGATAAGCTGTGTCCAAACAGAATAAAAGCGAAAAATTCAGTGAGGCAAGTGATCTTGTTTATTCTATGGCAACAAACTGGCTAGACTTATCTTTTAAAAATGAAATTTCTTTAATGATCAGTTATTTTTTTCAGCTTTTAGACTAGAGGTTCTTAACCTGTTCTTCACAGATGTTCAAACTAATGAATAGTGAATATGTTTCAGGGTTCTGTGGATTTGTTTTGAAATATTTTGATTATTGAATTGTTTATTTACATATCTCCTCAATTAACAAAAAAATTTATTCTCTCCCCAATCAATATATCCTCGTTAGAAAATAAAATAACAATGACAACAACAACAACAAATGAGCACTTATAGGAAATAGGAAAAGTTAAGCAAAACAAATTCATCCATTGGTCATATCATGCATATACATTTTGTACATACATTCCACACACATGTGTGTATATACAGACATATAATATATATACACATACACACAGACATATATACACACACATGTTTGCTGTGTGAGTTAATATGCATGTGTCTCATTCTGCTCTCTGAGTTCTTCAATTCTCTTAGGAAGTGGATAGCATGCTTTATCAAAGTTCTCCTTGGAAAAGTTGTCATTTTAATGCTCAAAATTCTTAAGTCTTCAAAAGTTCTTTGTCTTTGTTATGCCATTTATGTATAATTCTTTTTGTTTGGTCAGGTTATTCTGCACTGATGTATGCATTAGTTCATACAAATCTTCCAAGGTTTCTCTGAAATGATATTTTTTCATCATTTCTTATAGCACAATAGCATCTTATTACATTCAATATATATCACAATTTATTCAACAAATCACCAATTGATAAGCACCGTTTTCATCCTCAGTTCATTGCCATCACAAAGTGAGCTGTCATAAATATTTTATACATATGTCTCATTTAACTGCATTTTGATAAAATTGGTTTCCATTGTATTCCAACATGTTTTATTTTATGCATTTAAAAAATAATTATTCTGAGAATGAGTCCATGAGCTTTTTCATACTGCCAAAAGTCGTCCTGACATAAATGCCTATTTACTTAGCTTATTGCCTTCCACTGTTGCTATAGTGGTGGCTGGAAGGGGGCAAGACAGGTTACACAGGGACCAGGGTTGATAGCCATGCAGAAGATGACTACATGTCTTACTGTCTGCTTGGGGAGGAGATTATGTAAGTCTGTCTCACAACCTGCACAGGATTCAGGTAGGGGAAGAAATGGTGTTGAGGCAAGCAGTGTCTACAAGCTCTGAACAAATGGTCATCTCACATCTATAATTTTCCACAAATAATCCTAATGAATCATGAAAATCCTCTGGTGTTCTGACCAAGTTACACTTATATTCAAAATCTCTGACTTCATCATTATTGGATCTGTGATCTCAACATTCTTGGTACTTTTTATCATTAATGCAGATTGAAACCATTTATGACTTCTCTTCCTGTGTGATTTCCATTCATCTATTGCAACTCATCCACTGTGAGTCCACCAACTATGCAGGTGAACTTCATAGGAATTAAAACTTTAAAAAGTAAAATGAGATAATTCATAAGATACTGAGGTTTTTTTGTCACAGAAAGAGAAATCTGACAAATTTCTCAGGAGGATATTTCTATACTGAAAAGAAAATTTGTTAAAAAGCTCTTTAAGATGCTTTATTGTTTAAGATTTGATGTGACTATTTTGAAAAAATATTCAGAAATTAAAATTGTAGGTTGAATATTCTCAAAGAATATAGGGACAGCTAGGTGGTGCAGTGGATAGAACATCAATCCTGAAGTCAGGAGGACCTGAGTTCAAATTTGGCCTCAGACACTTAACATTTCCTAACTTTGTAACCCTGGGCAAGTCACTTAATCCCAATTGCCTCAGGAAAAAAAAAATCTCTTTCTCTCTCCCCATGTATATATTTATATTTATAGATATAAATATCTATATCTAGAATAGATATAGATAAATAGATTTTATATATATATATATATATATATATACATATATTGAGAGAGAGAGAGAGAGAATTTCAGGTAGCAAGAGCATGATTAGAGAGATGTTAAATATGTCAGCTGTACAGGGTGACAATGGAAATAAGGACATCAAGAAAAAGATGAGAGTGGATAAGAGAGTGAGGAGAAAAGCACTGTAGATTTATGTCAATTTTGTTTTGGAGTCAGAATATCCAATATTTAAATTTCAAAAACAAAATCAAAAACTTCTGATATATTATAATTATATGAAGTAGCATAACTTAGAGACAAGCAAATGTCTCAACTTTAAAAAGTAAAACAGGAGGAATTTGGAACTTTAGAAATTACAGACTATTTTTGAAAACAAGCTTTCAAATCATCCAAAAACCTACAAGAAACAATTAATAGCTTTAGCAAAGTTGCAGATTATAAAATAAACCCACACAAGTATCAGGATTTCTATATATTACTGACAAAGTCCAACAGCAGGAGATAGAAAGAGAAATTCCATTTAAAATAACTATAAACAAAACAAAACTACCTGCCAAGACAGACCCAGGAACTGTATGAACACAATTACCAAATACTTCTCACACAAATAAAGTCAAATGTAAACAATTGGAAAAATATCAATTGATCATGGGCAAGCCAAGTTAATACAATAAAAATGACAATTATATCTAAATTGGTCTACTTGTTTAATGCCATACCAATCAAACTGCCAAACTATTTTATAGAAATAGAAAAATAATAATTAATCTAGAAAGACAAAAGGTTATGAATATCAAGGGAATTAATGAAAAAAAATACAAAGGATGGTGGCCTAGCAATACAATATATAAAATTATATTATAAAGCAGCAGTCATCAAAACCATTTAGTACTGACCAAAAAATAGAATGGTGGACCAATGGAATAATTTCAACACATACAATACAGTAATCAATCACTGTAGTAATCTAGCATTTGATAAATCCCTAAATTCCAGCTTCTAGGATAAGAACTCATTATTTGACAAAAATTGATAGGAAAACTAGAAAATAATAGATGAGAAACTCGTCATGGACATAGGTCCTGGGTCTCACACTCCATAACAAAATAAAGTCAAAAGAGGTACATTATTTGGGTATGATTTAAGGTGATACCATAAACACATTGGGAGAACAAGGGAGAATTTACTCATCAGATTCTTGGAGAAGAGAGGAATTTACAACAAAATAAGAACTAGATAGAACATTATGGAAAAGAAAATGGACAACTTTGATTACATTAAATTAAAAAAAATTTTGAGAAAGAAAACCATCAGAAACAGGACTAAAAGGGAAGTACAAAGCTGGGAAAAATTTTAACAGCCAGAGTTTCTTTTTTTTTTTTAAATTTTTAAATTGTTTTTATTAAAGCTTTTTATTTTTAAAGAATATGAATGAATAATTTTCTTTTTTTATTGAAGCTTTTTATTTTCAAAACATATGCAAGGATAATTTTTCAACACTGACTGTTGCAAAACCTTGTGTTTCAATTTCTCCCCTTTTCCCCCATTCCCTCCTCTAGATGGCAAGTAAAGCAAAATATATTAAACATGGTAAAAAAATATGTGTACATCCAATATAGTCATACATATTTATACAATTATTTTACTGTACAAGAAAAATCAAATCAAAAAGGAAAAAGAATGAGAAAGAAAATAAAATTCAAGTAAACAACAACAAAAGAAGTAAAAATGCTATGTTGTAATCCACACTCAGTTCCCACAGTTTTCTTTCTGGGTATAGATGGCTCTCTTCATCACAAGACCACTGGAACTGGTTTGAATCATCTCATTGTTGAAAAGAGCCATGTCTATCAGAATTGATCATCATATAATCTTGCTATAGCCAGTGCAATGATCTCTTGGTTCTGCTCACTTCACTTAATATCAGTTCACATAAATCTCTCCAGACATCTCTGAAATCATGCTGCTGACTGTTTCTTTTAGAACAATAATATTCCATAGCATTCATATATCATAATTTATTCAGCCATCCTCCAAATGATGAGCATGTACTCAGTTTCCAGTTTCTTGCCACTACAAAAAAGGGCTGCCACAAACATTTTGCATATGGAGATCTCTTTCCCTCCTTTATGATATCTTTGGGATACAAGCCTAGTAGAAACATTGATGGAGCAAAAGGTATGAACAATTTGATAATCCTTTGGACATAGTCCCCAAATGCTTTGCAGAATACTTGAATCAGTTCACAACTCTGCCAACAATGCTTTAGTGAACCAGTTTTCCCACATACTCTAATATTTATCATTATCTTTTCCTGTCATCTTAGCCAGTATCTCAGAATTGTTTTAATTTGCATTTCTCTGATCAATGATGATTTAGAGCACCTTTTCATATGACTAGAAATGGTTTCAATTTTTTCATCTGAAAATTTTATCTGTATGTCCTTTGACCATTTATTAATTGGAGAATGGCTTGAAATCTTATAAATTTGAGTCAATTTTCTATATATTTTAAAAATGAGGCCTTTATCAGAACCCTTGAATGTAAAATTTTTTTCCCAGTTTATTGCTTTACAGCTAGTGTTTCTGAAAAAGGTCTCATTTTCAAAATATGTAAAGAACAGTGTCAAATTTATAAGAACACAAGTCATTGCCCAATTGAAAAATGATCAAAGGATATGAAGACAATTTTCAGATGATGAAATTAAAACCATCTATAATCATATGAAAAAAGGTCTCTAAATCAATCTTGATTAGAGAAATATAAATTGAAATAACTCTGATGTACTACCTTACAACTCTGAGGCTGGCTAAAATGATAGGAAATATAATGATAAATTTTGTAGGGGATGTAGGAAAAGTGGGACACTAATGCATTTTTGGTGGATTTGTGAAATGATCCAACTATTCTAAAGAGTAATTTGGAACTATGCCAAAAAAAAATCTATTATACTGTGCATATCCTTTGAACCAGTAGTGCCACTACTGGATCTGTATCCCAAGAAATCATATGTACGTACATGTTTATAGCAGCTCTTTTTGTGGTAGTAAAGAATTGGAAAATGATTAGGTGCCCATCATTTGGGGAATGGCTGAACAATATGTGATACATGAAGGTAATGGAATATTATTGTTCTATAAAAAATAATGAATTCAGCATAGTTTCACTAAGAAAAACAAAACAAAAAAAATACATGCCAATATAACCTGCTTTTCTCTTCTGATAACATTGTTAGGCAAATGGATAGAGGAGAAGAATGAAATAGGCACTACTTGCCTTGCTGTTGGCAAAGAATTTAATAGTCAATCATGTTTCTTTCTTTTTATTTATTTATTTTTTGTTTTGTATCTCATATATCTGGAACACTACTTGATACATGATAGAACTTAAAGTATTTATTGATTGATAGACTGGTTGGGGGAAACAAGATGTAGAACTATGAAGTAGATCATAGAAGAGTAGGTGGAAGTCTACCTTCTGAATGATTGTATCATAAGAATTTACCATATTTACCATAAGTAAATTAAAGCAATTAAGAAGAAAAAAATTTCTAATATTATGTTGCAAGAATTAAGTTTAGCTCTATTTGGTTCTCATGCAATATTAGAATGGAACAACAGAAATTTCTATATTTGTAGGCAATGGGATGAAGTTGTTAATAGTCCCATTGCATTCAGCAGTGCTCAGGCCACACATGAAATATTATATTCATTGGGAGAGGGGGGAGAGAGACACACACACACACACACACACAGAGAGAGAGAGAGAGAGAGAGAGAGAGAGAGAGAGAGAGAGAAAGAGAGAGAATATATATATTTATGTTTGTAAAGCACTTTATATTACTGTATTAAAGTAAGATTTTATTAAATTAATGGCCAACTTCTATAATGAAGGAATTGGACATGACATGATATTTGGAACAGTAGAAAGTTTCAGAGTACTTTGTAAAAATGAAAGTGATATATAAATGTTGATTATTATTATTCTTTAAACTATGGAAAATAACATGTAAATATGATGTAATAGTCACCTTTAGAAATGTAAGAGTTTTTTTTTTGTTTGTTTTTTTTGTTTTTTTTGAAAAGAGGGTTAGATTTATTTTGTTCAGATTCAGAAAAGAGAAGTAGACCAATGGGTATAAATTAAAAAGAAGGTAATAAATATATGAACTTTCTGAATAATTTGGAGTCTCCCAAAGATAAAATATGCTTTTGGGGAGTTTGTCAATATTGTGAAAAATATTCAAACTTACCCTGAATAAATGTCTGTCTACAAAGGATATTGTTGAGGGGATTCCTTCAATGGATGCCAAGTTGGGATTGGATGATATTTAAAATCCTTCCCAATTCTAAGAGTATCCAAGTTTAGAGAATGTTTTAGTATCAGCAACGATGGAGAGCATTACATAAATACTACTTTATAAAATATTATTATGGAGAAAGGAAAATTTTCTGTAAATGTAGTAATGTCTATCTCTAGCAGTAAATGTTGGTAGAGTTAATTCCAAAGTCTCAACAACATAACCAGATGGTATTTTTTTCTAGACAAGTCAAATTTATAATGTATTTTTATATTTTGCAATACAATATGAATCCTAATAATATGATCTGAAATCCTGCAAATACTAGACAAATCTGCAAGCATAACATTCTTCTCTCCTTGCGAGCATCCTGTGAATTCATAAATATTTACATATTGCAAGTTATAATTATGTAGCACTGGGGAAAAAGGAAAAATGTAACTATATATTTATATCTTACAAGTATATAAAAGAACATTCATAAATTACAAATGTGCATTGTTTTGAGAACGATACCTTACTGTGCTTTTGTATCTTTACCCTAATTCATAGGACAGTTTCTTCCATCCCCCATCACTTGGAGAAAAAAATTATACTTGTAAGTTTGAATGACTATTGATTGCTTATTATAGTTTCTATTAATAGTCCTAAATGATTATGTATGAGCAATCATTGTAGGTATTTGATAATGTAGAAGGAAAAGTTTGTATTGCTACAGGATAATCCTCTTTAAGCAACTGACAAGCACAATTATAGAAAATGCTGCAAAGTATGTATTTTCTCTAAAACAATCGCCTAAAATAGTACAGTTAAATGCTATCTTGTTATTGCTTTTTGTATTAGTTGGCTTGGTATAGCAATTTATACATCATAGATTAATCTTAACATTAATAAATGTCAGCTGAATAAAAATAGTTTTGAAATTTAGAAATCTTTTGTGCACATTACTTTTGAAATACTGAGAAGCTTTGAAAGATGAAAACAAAGCAGCATTTTCTCCTTTTACGCTTTTATGGTATGGTATAACATAAATTACCAGATTTCCCTCCTTCCACTTTGCCAGTATTATTTTCATAAGACTCTTTATTCCATTGCTACTTTCACCTCATTCTTGCTTTTTTTAATTACTCCCTGAATGCTTGTTTTTATGTATTTTGTATATGTACTTTTACATGTTACGGTGACTTATATGTCTTAAACAGTTTAATCCCTGAGGTTGACAGCACTTATGTAGCAATGACCTACAGTCATCTGATCAAATTTTGGGTTACTTACTGGCTATAATCAAATATATTCTTGTCTCTTATTTGAACAAATCATACAGAAATTGAATACATTTTTTTATGAACACTAGCAATATGTTCTCTTCTCTGATAATTTTGACATTAAAATTCCATCTTAATAATCCCATCCTTCAGGCTTTGCAGACTCTTAAGGTATTAAAGCAAAAATTATCCTAAGCAGTTAGATTATAATGTATTTAAAGATTAGACATTTCATGTTGAATATTAACTGCTCCACTTCCCAGGAAAAGAAAACTATGCTGATTTTTTCCTCCATAATTTATACATATTTGATAGGCTGGCTATGAAGGTTCAAACCCCATATGAAAAAAAAATACTTTAAAATATACTTATGATGCTATGGTGAACTTTAAAGGCTATATATAAATGTGTAATAAATTATTTTCTGCTCAAAATATTAGCATATTTTGATACATTAGAAATATACAAAATGAATATTTAATTTATTTCACAGTAGTATACTGATAAAGTGGTAAAATATCTTTGAAAATAGAAAACCTATTAATCACTTATGAAATGTTTAAAGTCAAATTTCCTACATTTAAAAAAATTCAGTATTGACCATATAAAATATATTTATAAAATAAATGTTTTACCCCGAATAATTAAATTAGATAAATTAAACAAAATAGATGAATGGAAGCATACTTTGTATTAGTTGATTAGCATGTAAATTATTTTATTTACACAGTCTTGGATGAGCCATTGGGCTATAAGTAGTACACATTCCTATATATAAAGAAGAGAAAGGAAGAGATAGGGAGAGAGATGGAGAGACTAGAGAAACACACAGAGAGAAGAGGACAGAGTAAAGAGAGAAAGAGAGAGGGGGGAGAGAGAAAGGAACACAAGAAGGAAAGAAAAAGGAAGGAGAGGAATAGAAGAGGCAGAGGGAGACAGAGACAGACAGAAACAGAGACAGAGAGATAGAGACAGAGAAAGAGAGAATACATATTCTATCTTTTTCTTATATATATATGTATATATACATCCATATGTATTGTATATGTGTCTATGTATATGTATAACTAACTCCATCAATTTCATGTCACCAACACATCAAAAGATGCAATTTTCAGAAAGCTGTTTTCTGCTTTATTCCATTCTTTCATTGTGGTTTCACAACACAATCACCTACTTAGCCCCTTGTAGCAAAAAACACTTTACAAAAATTTAGTGTACTAAATCAGTGCTATAGGATATTTAGTATCAAAGATTTTAATTCTGATTCCCAAAATTCCTTCTTCCTAGGACTCTCACAAAAAAGGATCAAATAATGAAGAAGTAAAGTAATTGTAAAGATACAGCCACATCTAGAGATCTAATTGCCATTCCCCAGAATTTTTTAGTCATTTCAGAGGCATTTGAGTATGGAAAAGGAACGTAGCTCCTAACAAGAGGAGTTCCCAGTCAAAGATAGCACTTGTAGTGAAATGTTATAGTGTAGGATTACCTCTTTTACACTAACGGAGCTTGGACAGAGAAAGCTTCAGCAGAGACAAGTGTCATAAGGATCAGGGCCAGCTCTATATGAAGAAGGCTGTTTAGGCTATTCAGACATATGGTTTGTAACTGAAACACCTCAGTGGACACATTCTGAAATGATAATTCTGTAGCTTTTAGTTTTTCTAGAACATCTTCATAGAAATGGAGTCTCTTTCCCCTTCCCATTGTAGATGTCCATTCATTTTCCTTTAAAATGGCTTGGGCAGCTAGGTGGTACAGTGGATAGAGAGGCAGACTGAAAGTCAGGAAGACCTGAGTTCAATTTTGACCTCAGGCACTTACTAGCTTAGGGGACTGTGGGCCAATTATTTAACTCTTTGTCTCAGTTTCTTCATCTGAAATATATGCTGGAGAAGGAAATGATAAAATAATCTTAAATGAGGTCATAAAGAGTCAGACATGACTAAAAGGGCCTAAACAAGAACAAAATTATTAATTTGCTTTACACATAATTATAATCATTGGGTAATTCTGCATGTAATTATTGAGAATACAATTGGGAAAAAAATAATAGGGAATCATTTTCAGAAAGAGGGTGAAGAGAGGGAAAAAAAAGAGGAGGAGAGGGGAAGAGAATAGTCTAGTAATATGGTATTTTGAGAGAAGCATTTCCTCTGCTTGGGGAGCTCAGAGCTAAAAAAATATTAGAGGAAGGGAAGCTAAGTGGTGCAGTGGATAGAGCACTGGCCCTGAAGTCAGGAGGACCTAAGTTCAAATCTGACCTCAGACACTTAACACTTCCTAGCTGTATGACCCTGGGAAAGTCATTTATCCCCAATTGGCTCAGCAAAAAATAATAATAAGAATGAAAAAATAAAAATATTAGAGGAAATAACAGATCCTTTAATACAACTTCCCAGAAAAGAGAAAAAAAGATATTATATTGGGAAACTCATTTAGGGAATGATTCAGTAGTAAGATAAGCAAGGAACAGATAGGAGTGACTAAACAATCTTTTTCAATAACCACATGTCATCAGACTACAGTCTTTGGGACTTCTTCATCCTGCATCAGAAAATCTCATCATCTGCAAGATTACATGAATCCTAGAACTCAATCCTCATCCTTACCCACTGCAAATACTGTTCTTCTGATTGGAGGGCACAGAGTTCAATGCAAAATATAAACCCCTCCTTAACTTCCCTACTCCTCTTTACAGGTTTCTTTTTTATGTTATCTTTTCTTATTAGATTGTAAATTCCTTTGGGACAGGATTGTTTTCTCTTTTATAATTATATCCCCACTGCTAAACTCAATACCTTGCACATAATAGGTGCTTAATAAGCATTTATTAATTGATTATTACTATATATACTTAACTACCAATTAAAGCTATCCAAAATTAGAATGAGATTTTTGACAACTAATGAGTACCCCTCTCTTGGGGATCTTCAAGCAGAGATTGGATAATCATTTATTAGCTATATGAGAATGAGCATAAGTTTTAGGTAAAGGTTGGACAATGTCATGCCAAGATTCCTTTAAAAATTAAAATCTTTATTCTATGATTCTGTACCTTCACCCAAACAAACAAAAGACTCTCTGTATAGAAGAAAAAAATTAATGGCAACAAACAAATGGGCAACTACTGAATGTTTGCTAAAATTTAGTCACAGGGGTAAATAAATTGCCAGAAGTTACTTTTCAGATTCTAATATAAGAATAAGAAACAAAATATTTATTCAGAAATTTTATTTATAAATAACACAAAGAAATAAAATTAGTCCAGTCTTGAATAAACTCTATACAAAATGATGTGTTATAGGTAGAGTTGTGAAGGATCTTGTGGAATTTTTTTTTCAGTTGTTTAATAAAAGTGAAAAAATTGCTCATGTATTTTTTTGAAGCAAATTCAGTGAGATATACCAACAATTTCCCCTACTCCCAAGAAAAAGAAGTCAAGGACAAAAACAAGAGTCCAATTGATGACGTCAGGGAACCAAATGATGAGGTTCAAGAATTGGGATGGGAGATCCTTTCTGGTCAGAGGCACAGATTCTATGTGAAAGAATTTGCAAACCCAAAATCTGCGTGGCAAAAAATGGCACTGGGAAGCCAGCTTGCTACTGAGAAGAAAATATTTTCAACAGTAAGCAAGGTCCTAATTAGGACATCTGTAAAAGTGGGTTACACTGAGAAGAAAATATCTTCACCAGTGGGCATAGTCTATTAGGATATCTGTGAAGATTTGGGATTCAGAGTTGTCTTTTATTAGCTGTCTGAGGTTTGGGGCTTCAGTTCAATTCAAAATTGAATGAGATTACTAACTGGGAGTTTGAGTCAATGTTGACAATATCCTAAGCCTAGGTCTGCAATTGAAAAGAGATTACTTATCTTGGGAGTTTGAGCTATTGGGAGTAGTTCCAGATTAATCTTCAACTCAATAGAGGGTGCAACCACATCCCTGACCATGATCTTCAACTGAATGAGACCACTTAACTGGTTTCCTGAGGGTGGGCCTCTTTCAGAGGAGAGTTTGGATAGTTTCAGAGTTCCCCCTCATCATTTCCCTCCAAAAGATCTCAGTTTACATTACAACAGATACAAAAAAATTCATGACAGCAGTGCACTTCCTGATATCAAGGAACTGGAAACAAAATGAGTACTCATTTATTAAGAATGGTAGGGGGAAAAACATGGTAAATGAATGTTATAGAAATTGTGAGTAAAAATTATGAATATGAAGAGTTCAGAGTTTCATGGAAAGACCTGAAGGAATTGTTGCAAACTAAGAGAATAATAATATATTATACATGATCAGTAAAATTATATTTAGATTAAAAGAAAACAAAAAACTGAACTCAGCATAGGAAAAAAACAATGAATGTCCCAGAGATCAGATAGATAACCCTTTCATTTATACCAGAGAGGTAAGAAACTTGTGTATTCATTATCATATATCCTCTCCACATTGAGCCATTTTACTTAATTTTTTCTTCCTTTCTTCCTACCCTCCCACACTCCCTCCCTTTCTCTGTCTCTGTCTCTCTGTCTCTCTGTCTCTGTTTCTCTCTCTCTCTCTCTCTCTCTCCCTCTTTCTTTCTTTATTATCCCAAGAAAGGGTTCAATGTGGAATTAGTCAGAAATTACTGTAACATAAAGATAAAAGATATATATATATATATATATATATATATATATATATACACACATATATAATATTTTAAAGAAGGAATAAGTAGGCATTTAAGCTGAGCTCTGGCAGATGCTGATATGAATTAGATTAATGAGACTCCTGAACAACTTTCTTTTTCTTTTTTCTTTTTTTTTTATTATAGTAACTTTTTATTGACAGAATCCATGACAGGGTAATTTTTTTACAACATTATCCCTTGCACTCACTTCTGTTCCAATTTTTCCTTCCCACCCCCCACCCCCTCCCCTAGATGGCAAGCAGTCCTATATATGTTGAATATGTCGTAGTATATCCTAGATATAATGTATGTGTGTAGATCCAAACAGTTTTCTTGTTGCACAGGGAGAATTGGATTCAGAAAGTAAAAATAACCTGGGAAGAAAAACAAAAATGCCAACAGTTTACATTCATTTCCCAGTTTTTTCTTTGGGTGTAGCTGCTTCTGTCCATCATTGATCAATTGAAACTGAATTAGGTCTCTTTGTCAAAGAAATCCACTTCCATCAGATTACATCTTCATACAGTATCGTTGTTGACGTATATAATGATCTCTTGGTTCTGCTCATTTCACTTAGCATCAGCTGAACAACTTTCAAAAGCAGTGAAGCACCTATAGAAAACAGACTCAGGATACACTGATTTATGCTTTCTCTGCTCCACTGACATATTTCAGAAAGAAAGGATGAGTACAAGCAAATGAGCTCAAGATCAGCAACAGGTATCAGTAGAAGTCACTTGTTTAAGGAAGGAGTTATTTCTCCTAGAGGTCAGGGGTTATCCTTTCATTTCACAGAATAGCATTCTGATCCATTTCCCTAAATTTTTTTCAGTGACCTGATCTTCCCACTGAAAGAATAGAAATTAAACTTAGTGTGATTTACAATAGGAGTTGGTGACATTTTAAAGTAGAGAATAAGATTTTGACACCATTTCTGCCATTATGCCAGGAAATTTGGGAAGCTAATGTATAGATGTAATTACTCTTGATGGTTGTAACATAGTAATCTGAATGATGTAGGAGATTTGACCATGTTTCTTGAGTCTATTGGTGGCAACAATCCTCAAAATATGGAAGAATTATAGTGGTTACAACTGGCTTGTGTCACTGGAAATGGATACATACATGTGTGAAAACATATTGGTGACCCCAGACTACATGTAGATAAATATCTGAAAGTGTCTTTTTTAGTTTTGAAACTTACTATCCTACTCAAACATAATCGATATCAAACTGTCCTTACTTTGATGGTATTGTAACTGATTATTTATTTCATCCTTTCATTTACTCAGGAAAAGGAGAGAAATGATTATTAATAGCGAATTATTTAGAGAGATTTTGATTTTCCCCCTTTTTCTTTTATCCTTTTTTTTTTTTTTTTTTTTTTAATCTAGCCTCAAGTTTCAAAGTTACACTCTGGTTTGGGTGGGATAAATTCTTTGAATACAAGGCTTAAGGCTGGGATTAATTTAGAAGTAAATGATTTAATCAAAGTTCAGGTCCAGTCCCCTATTGTAGTATTCAATCTCTCATTAATTGCTAACCAATCAGAGTTGATTGCTACCCTGAGGAAACTTACTTCTTTCAAAAAAGCATATAAACTGTGAATTGGCCACCATGATTGTCTTTGGTCTGAAAGAAATGGCCAAATGACTATCCTTTTATTAAAATAGTATTAGCAAAATGATAAAGTTGCCCAGAAATTGTCTTGAATGGCACAGAAAATACTTCTCTGACTACTCATAGAATTATCATATTAAAAATATAAAAATTGGGCTAAATCTAAAGCTAATTGGCATTGTGGAAACTATACGACCAATGAATAAGTACAGAATTTGGAGTTGAAAGGATTATCTACTTCAACCCATAACTGGAAAGAATCCTCATAATGATATATGTGATCAGTGATTATCTCTCCTCTAATTGAAGATCCCCAAATGTGTAACTCAATACTTCCTGAGCTATCCCATTCTATTTCTAGATAGCTCTAATTATTAGGGACATTTTCTTGACATCAAACCCAAATCTGCAATTTTAAAACTTATCCTATTTATTGCTGGCCTCTAAGTCTAAATGAGACTAATTTGCTTTAACATAATAGTTCTTCATGTATTTGAAGTTATTTTTATCATTTCTGAGTTTTCTTTAATCTAAACATCTCAATTTTTTAAAACAATTCCTCTTATGTCATGGACTCAAGGTGCTTCAACATCCTAGTTGACATCCATTGTATTCTCTCCTGTTTACCCACGTCCTTCTTATTTGGTACTATACTTGACTTGAATATGACACTTCAAATGTGGTTCTGTGAGGGCAGCATACTGGATTGTCATTTACTTATTATTAAAAACGTTTCTCAATTCAACCAAATATATCTTCAACCTTTGTCTCTAATATCATGCCAATTCATATCGAACCTGCAGTCCTTTAGACTTGTAGTGTCAAATTCCAACAGAAATAGTGACTATTAATCTATGTGTAAGATTTACTATGGACCACAAGCTGATTTAGAAAACTACAGATATTTATAGATTAAAAAAAAAATAATGTATTAGGACTCTGGAGAAGCATAAGGAGATAATCAGAAAAGATAAGGGATTTAATAAGGTTTATCTGTTTATACTCCTGTATGGGAAGACAATAATTGTAAATTATTGCAACTTTCTCATGATTATAGCAGTTAGAAAGAGTATATATAGACAAAGGGCACAGGTGTGAGTTGAATATAAATGGATGATATCTTTTCTAAAAAAATGATGAAATTAAGGGTTGAGAGAGGAATGGCCTGGGAGAAAGGGAAAGGGAGAAGTGAAATAGTGCAAATTATCTACAATAAAAAAAATGGCAAGAAAGAGCTGATGGGGAAGTGCAGATGAGTGAATGAACCTTACTCTCATCAGATTGACTGAAAGAAGAAATAATATACATACTCAATAAGGATATCGAAATGTATCTTACCCTGAAGGAAAATAGGAGAGGAATAGAATAAGGAAAAGGGAGAGAGTGATAAAAGAGAGAGCATATTGGGGGAGGGAGTGATCAGTACCAAAACACCTTTGAGGAAAGACAGGGTAAAAGGAGAGAGAATAAATGGGGCGGAAATATAGTTAGCAATAGTAATGGTAAAAAAAAAAAAAAAATCAAAGCAATTTTCTCTGATAAGGCCTCATTTCTCAAACAGAAGAAACGGAGTCAAATTTGTAAAAAAAAAAAAAAAAAGCTCCATGCCTCAGTTGATAAATGATCAAAAGGTATGATCTGTGCCCAAAGGGCTATAAATTCAAGCATATCCTTTGATCTAACAACACCACTACTAGGCATGAATACCAAAAGAGATAAAAAAAAAATAAAAGAAATAAAAACAAAAAAGGAAAATGACCTAAATGTACAAAAAATATTCATAGCAGCTCTCTTTTAAGACCAAAAAGAAATGGAAATTGAGGATATGCCTCTCAATTGGGGAATGGCTCAATAAATTGCAGTATGTGTGTTTGTGATGGAGTATTATTCTATGGGAAATGATGAGAAGGATGCTCTCAGAAAAAAAGGAAAGCTGGAAAGTCCTTCATGAACTCAAGCAAAGTGAAATGTACTATATAAAAAGTAATAGGATTGTTCTGGGATAACTAGTTGTAAATGATTTGCTATTCTCCATAGTACAATTATCCACTAGTACTCTGAAGGATTTACAACAAAAGCTCCTATGGACACCCAGATAAGGGACTGATTGTGTCTGAATACAGATTGAAGAATATCTCTATCTCTCTCAATCTCTCTCTTTTTTTAAACTTAATTTTTCTTGAAAGTTTTTATTTTCTTTAGGGAGGGAGATTTATGTTTTTTTTTTTTTCACAATTTGACTTATGGAAATGTTTTACATAGTTTCACATGTGGTTTCTTAATTGTGGGTGGGGATAAGGGAGAGAATCTAGAACCCCAAAATTTTAGAAACAAATGTAAAAAAAAATGTTTTGAATGTAATTGGGGAAAATATTAAATAAACAAAAATAATTAAAAATATATTTGTATATTAAAATCTTATAGAAATTACATTTTAATCTGGTTTTGGATTATACTTAGGTATATTAGGGGCCACATGTAGTTTACAGAGCATGCATATATTATCTTTGCCCAAGAACATCTTCATACAAAGTAACATTTATCAATGCTTCAGAATCCTACACATTCAAAGATGATTTTTTAAAACTCAAATGTAAGACTTTTGATTTATCCTTATTGAATTTCAATTTGCCAAGTTGAATCTAATATTCTAACTTGTCAAGTTTTTTTTTTTTTAATCTTAAATTTGTCATCCAGTTGTTTAGCTATCCAGTCAAGTTTAGGGTCATTTGAAAATTTAACAATCATGCCATCAATAGCTTTATGAAAGCCATTGATAATAGTATTAAATAGCTCATTCCTTTATTCCTTCAAGACTTCCAAAGTGACATTTTAAAAGAATCATATTTTATTTATATCTTTCGTTTTGTATATCAACAGAATTTCAGAGTATATATCCCTTTTCTCCCAAGAAGAGAAAATAAAGAAGAGGAAAATAAGCAATATACCAAAGAAATCTGAAACTTTTTGTGCAATGTAACATACCCATGAACTTCCTTCATATGCAAAAAATGGGGGTCTTTCCATTTCTCTTTTTGGGGCCTTGCACTTTTTTGAGTGTTTTGTGATTCTTTTAATTTACAATCATATATTTTTTTCGGTTGTATCAATGATTTGTTTTTACATTAAAAAGATTTAGTTTTTGAAACATTACTTTCAGAATTAGAATTAGAAACATTTACTTTTGTTTTGTGATAAAAGTTTCTTTGTAGCAAATTAAAAATAAGTAAAATTAATAATACTTTGATGTCATCTGTTAGTGAATGAGAGATCTCACAATTTTAACAGTACCCTTTTATTAAAAAAAAAATAGCATATATCTCTTTTCTCTGCCTTATACCTTACATCTCATTTTGGGGGGAAAAAGGAAAGAAAAGCAAATATATGATTAAAAACAAGTATACAGTTAAGTAAAATACATTTTTCAATGGCTATGAACACACACACACATATAAATATGTTTGTATATTGAATGTGATTGTTTGGTGATTCTTATGCTTTTTCCTCAAAGAGTACTAAAACAACATCACTATGGAGTCTTTTAATTCATGCATAAATTTGATTTAAGTGAGGCAGAGTTACACAAAGTCATTGGCTTTACTCTTTCCAATGGCAGAACAGAGAAAAGGCAACTGGTGATGACTCAAGATGCAATGGATGACCTTGGTATCTTTGATGTCAAGTTCTAACAAGTCCATAGGAATCGCTTCATCTGCCTTCATGGCAATTGGAACAAATTCCTCATGAAGTCATTCCTCCAAGGGAATTCCTCACATGCTTGGAGTAGACCCCCAACTCCTCCAACTCACTGTATGCTTGAACTTGGTTTAACCTGTTTGCTTTTGCTACCACAAAAAGAACTGCTACAAACATTTTTGATATAAAAGACCTTTCTTTTTTTGGTCTTTTATATCAAAAATATAGCAGTGGGTCCAAGGGCACAAACTTTTCAATAGCTTTTTGTGTATGATTACAAATTATTGCTAGAAAGGTTATAGTCATTTAAAATTCCACCAATAGTGCATCAATATACCTATTTTCCCATAGTTCTTCCAACCTTTATCATTTTAACCATTTTCCTGCTCTGATAGGTAAGTAAGAATATCAGAATAGCTTTAACTTGCATTTTTTCATTAGTAGTAATTTGAAGCTTTTTTTAAAATATGATTATAAATTGCTTAGTTTTCTTCACTTGAGAACTACTTGTTCATATCTGTGGTAAAATTGT
This sequence comes from Sarcophilus harrisii, assembly GCF_902635505.1. Lineage (NCBI taxonomy): Eukaryota > Metazoa > Chordata > Mammalia > Dasyuromorphia > Dasyuridae > Sarcophilus > Sarcophilus harrisii. The sequence goes on from NC_045428.1 coordinate 353,013,586, forward strand.
ACCTTGTTCTGGTATTCTCCCTGTGTCCACCAAACACTGTTAAGGGAGAGGTTAATTCTCTGAGAACCTCCACAGCTGTGGATCATAACATCTGAAGGAGCTGCAAGGCAGCATTTGCTGACAGAGGTATAGCAGACTGGGAATGAGACAAATTGGAGGCAGAGGGAAGAGGAAAAAGGTTAGACATTGCAGTGGCCTCCCAGGAGAGAGGTCAGAGAACAGCAACTGCCTCTCAGTTTCCTTGTATCATTCTCTCACAAGAGGACATACAGTCTGCAGGTCTGGGTTGGCTCTCTAGAAGTCACTGTCAGGTGGCTCCCATGTATTCCAACAGCTCCCGTGTATTCTAACATAACACCTCTCCTGCTAATCAGTATAAAGTGGCAATAGAAAATAGGATTGCAAAGAGGAACCTGTAAATTATATACAAATCATTCCAAAGATCAAAGAAATATAAGTTCCAAATTATGTCATATATTAACCAAAATTCACATCCTAATTACATGGGATGAAGTAGCAGAAAGTCACTCTTCTCAGGGCCTTTTGGTCTTATGGTATCTCAGTTCCAACAAATTCTAGACCTCCAGAAAAGGACTCACATGAGCAAAAATGTTTGTGGTAGCTTTCTTTTTCTTTTCCAAAGAACTGGAAAATGAGTAGATGTCCACCAATTGGGAAATGAGTGAAAAAGTTGTGGTATATGAGGATAATGGAATATTATTGTTCTATAAAAAATTATGAACAAGCTGATTTTAGAAAAGCCTGGAAAGTTTTATACAAACTGATGCTGAGTGAAAAGGTAGCAATAGCAATACACAATAGTAGCAAGAATGTGCAATGATCAACTATGAAAGAACAGTGGTTCAGTGATCCAAAACAATCCCAATAGATTTTGGACAGAAAATGCCATTTGTATCCAGAAAAAGAGAGTGAATGTAAATCAACTCATGCTATGTTCACTTATTTTTTTTTTTCTGTTTTTTAAATCTCTCTCAAGGTTTTTCCCTTTTGCTATGATTCATAAAATAACGTATGTTATAAACAAATAAATTTACTAGAAAGAGAAAAAAAATCTAGACCTCCAATAAAGGTAAAATATCTACACTACTACTAGTTGTGCTGATAGAGTTGAAATGACAACTTTGAAGTTTTACCTAGAATTTTAAGATGCTATGGATGTTCTAATAAACAAATAAAACATGGCACAGGTAGAAGTTGATCTGTTTTCCCCCAAAACACTATAAAAATGAAACCTCAAATTCTTGCCCAAGTCCCAAGAATTTCTCCATATTCATGAGGTTCATGCTGCCTAGTGTTTTCAACTCTAACTCATGGTTATCTGAATGGGATTTTTTCCCTCTCTCCCTAGCCCTTCAACTTTTATCACCCCATCTCCTATTACCACACTGTTTTTCTCTGCTGTTTTTGGACTCTTTATCCATGTTTCTTCAGTGGTTAATAAAGACTGACTCATTTTCTGCTGCCAATCATGGACTTTCTTGGTGATAACCCAAATAACTAGGTGTGCCCTGACTCCATTCCATAATTCCATAATAAACTAATTATCAATATCTTATCCTTAAATAATTTATTAATTGGAGAATTAATATTTTTTTTTATAAATTTTGATCAATACCTTATATTTCTTGAACATAAAATCTTTATCAGAGAGATTTGATAACATTTCCCCACCATTTTAATTTTAGCTTTATTAAATGTGTTTGCACAAGAACTTTTTAATTTTATGTAATCAAAGTTAGTCATTTTGTCTCCTGTGATCCTATCTATCCCTTCATTTGTCACGACATTTTCTCAGATGTTTAACTGATAGAGAATTTTTTCATTGCTTCTCTAATTTGTAAATGATGGAACGCCTTTTATTTAGGTCAAGTATTCATTGGGAGCATATCTTATTATGTAAGATGGGAATTCTTAGTCAAACTTTAATTTCTTTTATGATATTGTCTAATTTTTCTAGTAGTTTTTATCAAATAATTTTTATTCAAGGAGTTGAGATTTTTGTGATTTTTTAAGGTGTTTGATTTATTTGGTTCTTTATATTTTATTTACTGATCAATCTCAATTTTTTAAGCAGTACCAAATTGTGTTGAAAATTACTGCTTTGAAGAATATTTAGAGATATAACACTGCTAGACCCTTTCTATTTCAATTTCATTCCACTATTTCTCCTGAAGTTCGTGGATTTTTCTTCATATGTTTATATAATTATTATTTTCTAGTTTCATGAAGTAATTATTTTGGTTTATTGGTATGAAACTGAATAAGTAAACTAATTTAGGTAGTATTGTCATTTTTTTGTTATATTGGCTTATTCCACTCACAAGCAATTAATATTTTTTGCAATTATCTAGGTTTTATTTTAGTTCTATAAACAGTTATTTATAACAAAAAATAATCTATCTACCAAAACTGAGCATAATCTCAAAAGAAAGAAAATATGTATCTTCAATGGATATAGATTTTCAAATATTACTGATCCCCCAAAATGGAATTGTAAAGGAAATTGAATATCCAAATATGAATTGAGAAAAAAATAATTACAGAGGAATAATCAGGAGGGATTTTAAAAAGGATTAACATTTGAATTTCGAATGTTTAATTATTAAAGCTTTTTATTTTCAAAACATATGCATAGATAATTTTCAACATTCACCCTTGCAAAACCTTTTCTTCCAATTTCCTCCCTTCCCATTATCGCCTGCATAGATGGCAAATAATCCAATATATCTCAAATATGTGCAATTCTTCTCTCTCTATATATATCTACACAATTATCTTGCTATACAAGAAAAATCAAATCAAAAAGGGAAAAAATGAGAAATAAAACAAAATGAGAGCAAACAATAACAAAAAGAGTGAAAATACTATTGTGTGGTCCACATTCAGTTCCCACAGTCCTCTCTCTGAGTGTAGATGGCTCTCTTCATTACAAGATCATTGGAACTGGCCTGAATCATCTCATTGTTGAAAAAAGTCATGTCCATCAGAATGGATCATCATATAATCTTGCTATTGCTGTATACAATAATCTCCTGGTTCTATTCACTTCACTTAACATCAGTTCATGTAAGTCTCTCCAGGCATCTCCGAATTTGTCCTGATGATTGTTTCTTATAGAACAATACTATTCCATAACATCCATAAACAATAACTTAGTCAGCCATTCTCCAGCTGATGGGTATCCACTCAGTTTCCAGTTTCTTGCCACTACAAAAAGGGATGTCATTAACATTTTTACTCATATGGGTGCTTTGACTCTGGGATACAGACTTAATAGTGACACTGTTGAATCAAAGGGTATGCACAGTTTGATAACTCTTTGAGGATAGTTCCAAATGATTCTCCAGAATGGTTCAATCAGTTCACAACTCCACCAAAAATGTATTAGTGTTCCACTTTTCCCACATCCCCTCCAACATTTATTATCATCTTTTTCTGTCATTTTAGCCAATCTGAGAGGTATATAGTGGTCCCTCAGAGTTGTCTTACTTTGTATTTCTCTGATCAATGATGATTTAGAGCACCTTTCATATACTTTAAAATGGTTTTGATTTATCTGAAAATTGTCTCTTTATATCCTTTGACGATTTTTCAATCAAAGAATGGCTTGAATACTTATAAACTTGAGTCAATTCTTGATATATTTTAGAAAAGGGGCCTGTATTAGAACCCTTGAATGTAATTTTCCCCCCAGTTTACTGCTTCCCTTCTAATCTTGTTGGCTTTGATTTTGTTTGTATATAGACTTTTTAACTTTATATAATTAAAATTGTCCTTTTGCATTCCACAACTTCGGTTCTTCTTTGACCACAAAATCCTTCCTTCTCCACAGATCTAAGAGGTAAACTTTTCTTTGTTCTTCTAATTTACCTATAATAACTCTATATCTAAATCATGAATCTGTTTTGACTTTATCTTGGCATAGGGTATTAGATATAGGTCAATGCCTAGTTTCTGCCATACTGTTTTCCAATTTTCCTAGAAATTTTTGCCAAATAGTCAGTTCTTATCCCAGAAGCCGAGATCTTTGGGTTTGTCAAGCACAAGATTACTATAGTCATTGACTATTGTGTCTTTTGAATCTGACCTATTCCACTGATTGCTCTGTTGCTTAGCTAGTACCAAATGGTTTTGATGACTGCTGCTTGATAATATAGTTTTAGGTCTGGTACAGCTAAGATACCTTCATTTGCATTTTTTGATTAATTCCCTTGAAATTCTTGACCTTTTGTTTTTCCAGATGAACGTTGGTATTTTCTTTTTAAATCTGTAAAATAATTTCTTTGGAGTTTGATTCGGCATCTATTGATATAATCATATGATTTTATTTGTTTATTGATATAACAATTATTCTGATAATATTTCTAATATTGAACCAGCCAAGCATTCCTGATATAAATCCTACTTGGAGAGATAGCTAGATGGTTCATGGAATGCTGGCCCTGAAGTCAGGAGGATCTGAGTTCAAATCCAGCCTCAGACACTTAATACTTCTTAGCTGTGTGACCCTGGGTAAGTCATCTAACCCCAATTGCCTCAGCAAAAAAAAAAAAAAAAAAAAAAAAAAAAAAGAAAAAAAAATTCTATTTGATCATGGTGTATTATGCTGGAGACGACTTGCTATAATTTCTTTGCTAATATTTTATTTAAGATTTTTTGCACCAATATTCATTAGGGAAATTGGCCTATAATTTTCTTTCTCTGTTTTCACCCTATCTGATTTAGGTATCAGTACCATGTCATAAAAAGAATTTGGTAGGATACTCTCTTTCCTTATTTTCCCAAATAGTTTGCATAGTATTGGAATTAATTGTTCTTTAAATATTTGGTAGAATTCACCTGTAATTCCTTCTGGCCCTGGAGATTTTTTCTTAGGAAGTTGATTAATAACTTGTTCAATTTCTTTTTCTAAAATGGGACTATTTAAGTAATTGATTTCCTCCTCTCTTAATCTAAGAAATCTACATTTTTGTAAGTATTCATCCAGTTCACTTAGTTCATCAGATTTATTGGCATATGTTTTGGCAAAATAGCTCCTAATTATTATTCTAATTTCTTCTTTATTGGTGAAAAATTCACCCTTTTCATTTTTGATACTAATAATTTGATTTTCTTCTTTCCTTTTTCTAATCAAATTAACTAAAGATTTATTTATTTTGTTTTTTTTTTTCATAAAATCAACTTTTAGTTTTGTTTATTAGTTCAAAAAAAATTTTTTTTGCTGATGTATTTGGGGTTAAGGGATTTGCCCAGTCACACAGCTAAAAAGTGTTAAGTGTCTGAGGCCAGATTTGAACTAGAGTCCTCCTGACTTCAGGGCTGGTGTTCTATCCACTGTACCACCTAGCTGCTCCTAATTCAATTTTTTTTTTTTTTTACTTTTAATTTTATTAATCTTCCCTTTCATTTTCAGTATTTCAAATTTGGTATTTAATCGAAGAATTTTAATTTGTTCTTTTGCTAGCTTTTTTAGTTGTTTGCCCAATTTATTGATGTTTTCTTTCTCTATTTTATGCATATAAGCATCTAGGGATATAAAAATTCCTTAAGAACTGCTTTGGCTGGGTCTCATAAATAATGGTATGTTGTCTCATTATTGTCATTCATTTAGATGAAATTATCAATTATACCTATGATTTGTTGTTTCACCCACTCATTATTTATTTTCCAATTAATTTTTGGTCTATTTTTACTTGGTCTTTGATTATATATAATTTTTATTGTACCATGATCTTAAAAAAGATTCATTTGCTGTTTCTGCCTAAGAATGTTTATGTTCTAATGGGAAAAAAAAGATGTTCCAAGTATTTTTTCAACTACATGATGTCTCAGGGGCTCATAGTCCCTTGAAATAGAAGACTATAAAAAATTTTGTTAAATTTTGAGGATATAGTAAGAAAAATAAAAGAAGAATATGAGAGAGAGAAAATAACCAATTAACTGTAACTATGAATGTGAATGGGATAAACTTATTGATAAAATGAAAGAGTTTAACAGCATATTAAACAAAGCAACATCCAACAAGTTATTTTTAAAGAATACTTTTACTGTTAAAATAAGATAATAAAGGGTTATTAAACAGTTGTATACTATTTGTCAGGCACTATGTTAAGAGCTTTATAAATGTTATTTCATTTTATTTTCACAATTCTGGGACACAGCTAATATTATTATTTCCATTTTTATTGTTGAGGAAACTGAGAAAAACAGAAATTAATTTGCCAAAGATTACATAGCCTGAGTCTGAGAACAGATTTGAACTGAGATCTTCCTTTGTATTTGTATGTAGTGTGTTTGTGTTTGTGTGTGTGTGTGTGTGTGTGTGTGTGTGTGTGTGTGAGAGAGAGAGAGAGAGAGAGAGAGAGAGAAAGAGACAGACAGACAGACAGAGATAGACAGTAGGAGACAAAGAGGGATAGAGACAGAGACATAGAGAAGTGAGAGAATACCATAAATTCTTCTCAGTATGAGATAGGATATTTGGGTCCCAAAGCCTAACCCTATTTCTAAAATATGACAATATTTCATTGTTTGTCATTAAGTTTAAGAAGACTACTGTCAATATATTTGTAATTCTAATACAAATTTCAGGAAAGCTAAGGGGCATAAGTGGATAAAGTGCTGGGCCTGGTATTGGGAGAATCTGAATTAAAATCCAGCCTCAGACACTTATTAGCTATGTGACCCTGAGCAAGTCACTTCATTCTATTTGCCTTAATTTCTTCACTTATAAAATGAGCTAGAGAAAGAAATGGCAAAGAGCTCTAGCCTCTTAGGCAAGAAAAACCCAAATAGGGTTATGAAGAATCAGATACATCTGAATAAACAAGCTACAAATTTAACTATTCGTATCACTATTTGCCTCTATTCCTTTTTGTATGTTCTGAAAGTAATCTCAAGTTTAGGTGAATTGGAAGATAATTGTTTGGTTGGTAGTTATCCTTTGCATTCAAAAAGGATCAAATGATATCTCTATGTTAGGGTCATGGTATAGTGTACATGACTATGGCTAATCAGACCAAAATAAGCTTGGGAATCTCTACCCCAGAAAGGGCACAAAAATTCCTTATTAATATTTGGAATCTTGATGTCTAAATTTGCTCTAGTCATGTTTCTTTTGAGTCATTATAATTCTGCTTCTTTGATTCAGGCATACCACCTGAGCAGTCCTGTGCCACTACCTTTTATGTCTCACAATCGATTCGAAAGTTTTTTTAAGAGACCTTTAGAGAGGGTCCTTATTTTGCTTCTTCTAACTTTCATGTAAGCACTTGTATTCTGTGAGTTCTAAGGAATATGGTCTTTTAGGCAAACATATATTTAGCTTTCAAACAATGTGGTCAGCTCATCAGAATTGTACTCAGCCCAATAGACTTTGAATGTTTGGCAGTTCAGCTGGAGAAAGGATCTCGTATGCAGTACTTTATCTTGTTGATGATCTTCAGAATCTTTCTAAGGAAATTCAGATGGAAATGATTTAATTTTGGACATATAATTTCCAGTTAGAAAATATATTTTTAGTCTATTTAGCTATTTGATAGCTGAAGATTTGTGTTCAGCAAAGTTAGATGACTTAAGGTCAACAGATACCATGAATTCATATTACCCATGTGACCTTAATCCAGGAGTGGGTTCATATCTTCTGCATACAACTAAGATGATTCTTTGTCTCATTATTCTAATTACCCTTACTATCCTCAAGCCTGAATGGAAGTGCTAATGGAATTCATTTGTCCCTTTCCTCGACTTTTCCCCTCTGCAATTACAATAGGAAAAAAAAAATAATCTGGGGATGTTCTAATTCACCCAGAGTATAATTCTGCATACTCTCTTCTGTCTATACAATCAATCTCTACAACTTCTTTATTTCCTCTTTGAAATTTCTTCTACATCTGCTTATTTTGTACAATATATGCCCACATTTGTCTTTTATTCCCTAGAATTGACCCAGCATGCTAAAAGTCTTTCTTTTTTCTCTGCATTTTGAGCGGAGCAATATACCATTGAACCTAAAATATCTCATTGTTATTGATCTTTAGCAGCTTAATTATACCCAACATCAAATTCAGTTCCAGAGTGTGGCAACTGGAGCTTTGGTCTATAGTGCTGAGAATGTAGTCTTGTGTAACAATCCTCCACTGCTCTTGTACCATGGCATCGTGGACTTAATTGTGACTTACAAAGTGGCAGGTCATCACACTTGAGAATTCAACACTCAACAAGACTTTGTCTCAGGGAGTATCTCCCACTTCCACCATATCCCCTGCCTATTGTTTTTTTTTTCACCTACCCAATCCACCATGATCGCTCTTTCTGGGAATTAGAGTTCATCAGCCACCCTTCCTCCAACTCCTCTATCCATTGAGTAAGACTATCTATTTAGTCTTCTTGCCTCAATCAACTGGATCTAATCCATGAGAGAATATATCTTTACTCACTTTGCATCTTTCCAGGGCCCTTTGTTTATTTTTTTTTTGCAATTTTAATTCCTCTTATATTGCAGCATTCTATGATGTACAATCAAAGAACATTACTGGAAATAGATTAATATTAATGAGGTGGGCTTTTTCATGGGAAAGATGGAGTAGAGAGAATTGTATAATCATCATTTTTTTGAAGAAAGATTTACTGTTCAATTTCCTAAATGCAAACAAGCTTGATCATTTCCTGTTCTTCAGTTCTAAGTATAGCTTATGTCACATTATGAATGATTTTCTGAAATATAGATATATAAATGTATGTCATAATCTGAAAAAAATTAATTCCCCTCCTTTTCCCCCCATTATAAATATTTTGATCAGTGTGGCTTTCACAAATGATTTTGTCATATTCAGGGACTCAATAACATTGTTATTTTTATCTGTAAATAAGAACATGTATAGAACTTCTCTATCAATAGAAAATTCTCTTTTGTGGATACTTTCAGAAGGATGCTTTCTATGACAGGAATATCAATTGTTAATCTATCTCAATCTATCACCTTTCAAATTCTATTTCTTGAGATATCAATGAAAAAATATTTATCTCTGTCATGAGCTCATGCAATTTTCACATAGGATTCAGAGGCATCTTGACTGAGGAGAGCCTTCAAGCTGCATTTGTTAATCTAAATCAGATACTGTCTTAAAAGCAACAAATGGAGGCATCTTGTCAATCAACAACAAGCATTTATAAAGTGTTTATAATTTGCTAGGCAGAGTACTAAGTGCTAGTAATTAAAAAACAAACAAATAAAAAATAGTCCTGACTTTAAGAAGTCACATTCCAATTGTGGGGGAATGAGGTAGAGTAATATTAATGAACAAAGTGATAGAGAGTGGATAGGCCATTTTCTTAAAGGGGAAAGCTATTAAAATAGCTGAAAGGTCTCCCATAGAAGGTGATACATGAATTGGATCTTTAAGAAAGCCAGGAATTTGAACAGGCAGAAATGAGAAAGTAGAATCTAGTGTTCCAAGTATGGAGGACAGCTATTAGAAAGGCACAGAGACAACAGACAGGCTGTCCTATAGAAGAGTACATACAGAGCTGATCAGCTTGTTATTGGTCTCAAACACCAAAGCCTAGCCTTTATATTTTATCATAGAATTAATATATATCATAAAATTAACATCACAGATATTAATAGATAATAATTGAGTTTATTAAAAGCATTTTTAAATAGTATTTTCCCTCAATTATATGTAAAGATTGTTTTCAACATTCATCTTTGAAAGATTTTGAGTTTCAAATATTTTTTTCCTTTGTCCCTTCTCTTTTTCCTCCTCAAGACAGTAAGCAATCTGATATAGGTTAAACATTTACAGTAATGATAAACATATTCCCATATTAGACATGTTGTGAAAGAAGTCTCAGAATAAAAGGGAACAATTTCAAGAAAGAAAACAAACAAAAATGCATTCAGACTCATAGTTTTTTTTCTGTGGTTATGGTCAAGAGTCCTTTGAAATTGTCATGGATCATTGTATCATTTAGAAAAAAAAAAGTTCATCATAGTTGATCACCACACAATGTTACTGTTATTGTGTACAATGTTCTCCTGGTTCTGCTCACTTCATTCAGCATAAATTCATGTATGTCATATCAAGTTTTTTTTTTTTTTCTGAAATTTCTCAGCTCATCATTTCATAATACACAATAGTATTTCATTACATTTATATGCCACAAATTGTTCAGCATTATCCAGTGGTTATACATTTCTCATTCTTTGGGAAAAGACAACAACAAAGGCTGCTATAAATGACTTTGTACATGTGGTTCTTTCCCCTTTTTTATGTTCTCTTTGGGATACAGACCTAGTAGTGTTATTACTAGATTAAAGGGTACACTTAGTTTTATAACCCTTTGGATATAGTTCCATATCGCTTCCAGAATGTTTGGATCATTTCTCAATTTCACCAACAATGTATTAGTATCTCACTATTCCCACATTTTCTTCAACATTTATCATTTTCCTTTTCTGTCATATTAGCCAATCTGATAGATTTGAAGTAGTACCACAAAGATGTTTTAATTTGCATTTGTCTAATTATTAATGATTTAAAGCATATTTTATAGCTTTTTATGGTTTCAATTTCTTCATGTGAAAACTGTTTATATCCTTTGATCATTTATTAATTGGGAAATAACTTGTATTCTTATAAGTTTGATTCAATTCTCTATATATTTTAGGAAAGACGCCTTTATCAGAAACACTAACTGTAAAAATTGTTTTCCTGTTTTCTTTCTGATCTTAGTTTTATTGGTTTTGTTTGTGCAAAACTATTTTTAATTTAATGTAATCAAAATAATACATTTTGTATTTCAAAATATTCTTTATCTCTTCTTTGATCATAAATTCTTCCCTTCTTTATAGATCTGACAGGTAAATTCTTCCTTGCTCTCCTAATTGGTTTATGGTGTTACCCTTTTTGTCTAAATCATGTACCCATTCAACTTTAATTTATTATAAGGTGTGAGATGCTGGTCTCAGTTGAGTTTCAGCTACAAAAAAATTTCAGTTTTTTTCCCTGAAATTTTCTCTCAAAGAGTGAGTTTTTCCCAGAGAAGCTGGACTCATTGGGCTAATGAAACAGTAAATTACTATACACATTTACTAGTATATCTTGTGTATCTAACCAATTCACTACCCTGTTTCTTAGGCAGCACCAAATCTTAGTTTTGATTATTGTCATTTTATGATATAGTTTCAGATCTGGTACAATATCTCTTTGCATTTTTTTTTTTCATTAATGTCCTTGATGTTCTTGACCTATTCTGCTAGATGAACTTACTATTTTTCCTAGCTCTACAAAATATTTTTGGTAGTTTGATTGTTATAGCACTGCAGAAATAAATTATTCTAGCTAGAATTCTCAGTTTTGTCTTATTAGCTGTCTATCTATGAGCAACTGATCTTTTCCAGTTTTGAAATAGCATTCATATAGTTCCTGGATTTGTCTCAGCAAATAGACTCCCAAATATTTTATATTGTCTACAGTGATTTTTAAATGGTATTTCTCTATCTCTTATAGAGCTTTGTTGGTATAGAAATACTGTTGATTAATGTGGATTTATTTACTATCCTGTAATTTTTCTAAAATTAATTATTTAAAGTTGTTTCTAACTTGATTCTTTCTTAAGAGAATCTTCTAAATTTACCGTCAATATTTATTTATTTATTTCCTCATTGCCTGGTCTAATTCATTAATTACTTTGTTTCCTTTTATGGCTAAAACTAACATTCTAGTAAAAAGAATTGTATAATAGTGGTGGTGATAGGTATCCATTTTCATCCCTGATCTTATTAGTAAGGCTTCTAGCTAATCCTCAATTTTGATAATGTTTGCTGCTGGTTTTAGATAGATAGTACTTTATCATTTTTAGGAAAAGATGCATTTAACCTTATAATTTCTAATGTTTTTAATAAAAATGTGTGCTGTCTTTTGTCAAAAGCTTTTTCTACATATATTGAGATAATTATGATTTCTATTGGTTTTGTTATTGAAATGGTCAATTATGCCATCAGTTTCTCTAATATTGACCCAATTCTACATTCCCAGCATAAATTCTACCTTGTCATAATGTATTATCCATATGATAAATTGCTGTAATATTTTTGCTAATATGTTATTTAACATTTTTGCACTAATATCCATTAAGGAAATCAGCCTATAACTTTCTTTGTTCTATTTTGTCTCTTCCTAGTTTAGTATCAGCACCATATTTGTGTCAACAGTAAATTGATAGGACTTCTTCTTTGCCCATTTTATGCAAATAATTTATAAAGTATCAAATGTAATTCTTCTTTAGAAGCTTAGTAGAATTCACTTGTAAATCCATCCAATCTTTTTTGGCCTTGGAGATCTTTTTCTTAGGGAGTACATTGGTAGTTTATTTGGTTTTTTTCCCCCAAAAAAGGATTATTTAAGTACTTTATTTCTCTTCTGTTTATCTGGGCAATTTATATTTCAAATAAATTTTCAAATTTATTGGCATACAGTTAGGCCTAATGGCTACTAAATATTTCTTTAGTTATCCCTTCATTGGTGGTGAATATGCCTTTTTTCCATTTTTAATATGGGTAACTTATTTTTGATTTTCTTTTTGAAATCAAAGTAACCAAAGCTTTATCTATTTTTTTTTTTCATAAAACCAGCTCCCCATTTTATTTAGTACTTCAACAATGGCAGAGTTCTGGGGGTGGAGCCAAGACAGTAGAGTGAAATCAAGAAGCTACTCAAGCTCTCTCAGTTATTCTTGAAAACCACATAAAACCATATCCACATAAAAAAGAGTCTGATAGAGTGAAACCACTCTCCAGCTCAAGGAAAAACTCCAAGAAAGTTTAGTTTCACTGGGGTGAAAAGGGTATTCAGCCAGCTCAGAAAGATTGTGGAAAACCTACTAATCAGGTTTTCCTGGAAAACAGCAAATCAGAAACTAAAATCCTTTGACTTGGCTCCGTAGAGGGCAAATCAGTGGGACAGCTTCCAGTTGCAACTCAGAAGGCAAACTCTGGGAAACGAGTCAATTTCTTGCAAAGAGCAGACACAAGGGGCCCCTGTGCTCAAAGTCAAGACTCAGAGCTGCATTGGAAGTTTGGGACAGTGCTGCTATACCCCAGGAGCAGAGCTTGACTTTAAAAGTTAAAAAAAAAAAAAAAAAAAAAAAAAAGGAGGAAATACCTACAGAAAAATAAAGAAAATGAACAAGAAACAGAAAAGAACATTAACCACAGATAGCTACTGTGGTGACAGAGAAGATCAAAACATAAACTCAGATGAGGACAGAATATCCTCATATCAAAGAGTGATATGAATTAGTCTTAAACCCAAAGAGACTTCTTGAAAGTGTTCATAGAAGACTTTAAAAGATAAATAAGAGAGATAGAAGAAAAATGAAAAAAGAAACAAAAGGCATGCATGAGAGAATCAACAGTTTGGAGAAGGAATGAAAAAAATTTCTGAAGAAAATAGCTCCTTAAAAGTAGAATTAACTAAATAGAAAAAGCTATACAAAAGCTAAGTGAAGAAAATCACACATTAAAAACTAGAACAGGGCAAATTGAAGCAAATGACTTTGTGAGACAACAAATTAAAAAGAATGAAAAAATGATAGAAAATATGAAATACCACATTGAAAAAAACAGCCAACCTGGAAAATAGATCCAGAAGAGATAATTTAAAAATGATTGGTTTATCTGAATGCCATAATCAAAAACAGAGCCTGGATAGCATTCTACAAGAGGCATTAAAGAAAATTGTCCTAACATTCTAGAAACAGAGGGGAAAATAGTGATTGAAAGAATGCACGGATCACCTTTGAAAAGAGTTCTGATAAGAAAAACCCCAAGGAACATTGTTGTGAAACTCCAAAACTACAATCTCAAGGAAAAAAAAAAAAACTGCAAGCTGCCACACAAAAACAATTCAAATATTTAGGAGAAACAGTCAGAATTACCCAGGATCTGGCAGCTTCTACAATAAAGGATCAGAGGGCCTGGAACACTATATTCTGAAAGGCAAAACACCTGGGGTTATTACTAAGAATTAACTACAGAAAGATTCACCATCATTTTTAGGGGAGGAGATGGAACTTCAATGAAGTAAGAGACTTTCAGTTATTTCTATTGAAAAATTCAGAATTAAAGAGAAAATTTAATCTACAAGCACAGGATTTAAGAGAAGCATAGAAAGGTAAACAGGGATAAAATATATATTATTTAAAGGTTAAACTGTTTACATTCTTAGATGGGAAAACAATATCTGTAATTCTTGAAAACAGTATGCGTCACTGGGGCAAACAGAGGGAGGCATCATATGGACTGAGGATATGGTTGTGAATAGATTCTGATGTGATGGCATGAAAGAAAAAAAAAGGTCTGTACTGGAAAAAAGAGGAAAGGAGAGATATAAGGGGGTAATTGATTCATATAAAGAGATGCAAAAGACCTATTACAATTGAAGGAAAGAAGAGAGGGAAATGAGTACTATCTGAAGCTTAATCTCATGAGTTTTGGCTCTAAGAGGAAATTACTTAATTACTCAGTTGGGTATGACTGAGGATAGGGTGAAAAGAGAGAACAAAAACATATTCAGGGGAGAAAATAGGATGCAAAGGAATACAGAGCTGGTAATCATAACCTTGTACATGAATGATATGAATTTTCCCATAAAATGGAAGCAAATAGCAGAGTGGATTAAAAAACAGAATCCTATGTTGTTTACACTTGACATAGAGAGACACATAGAGTAAAGGTAAAAGGTTGGAATAGAATTTATTATGCTTGAGCTTAATTAAGTAAAAAAAAAAAAAACAGCGGTAGCAATTCTGATCAGATAAAATAAAAGTAAAAACAGATCTTATGAAAAGAGATAATGAAGGAAAGTACATCTTGATAAAGAGTATTGTAAATAACAAAGTAGTAATGATAATAAATGCACTAAATTATAGAGCTGGAAAATTCCTAGAGAAAATTTTAAGTCGGTTATGGGAAGAAATAAACAGCAAAACTATTCTAATGGGGGATTCCAACCTTCCCCTCTCAGAAACAGACAAATCTAACCACAAAATAAATAAGAAAGAAATTAGGGAGGTTAATAGGATCCTAGAAAACCTAGATATGATAGACCTCTGGAGAAAATTGAATAGGGATAGAAAGGAATACACCTTTTTTTTTTTCCAGCAATGACCATATATTAGGACATAAAAACCTCACATTCCAGTGCAAAAAGGCAGAAATAGTAAATGCTTCCATTTCAGACCACAATGAAATAAAAATTATATTCAATAAAGGGCCAAGGAAAGTTAGACTAAAAGCAAATTGGAAATTAAATAATCTCATTCTAAAGATGAGTGAATCAAACAACAAATCACAGGAACAATCCATAATTTAATTCAAGAGAATGACAATAATGAGACAACATATCAAAACCTATGGGATGCAGCCAAAGCAGTTCTTAGGGAAAGTTTTATTTCTCTAAATAGCTACATGAATAAAATAGAGAAACAATAGATCAATAACTTAGGCATGTAACTAAAAAAAACTAGAAAAGGAACAAATTTTTAAAAACCCAATTAAATACCAAATTTGAAATTCTAAACTCAATGGAGAGATTAATAAAATAGAAACTAAGAAAACTATTGAACAAACAAAACTAAGAATTGATTTTTTTGAAAAAGCCAACAAAATAAATAAACCTTTGGTTAATTTGATCAAAAAAAGAAAAGCAAAAAGCAAATCATCAGCATCAAAAATGAAAAGGGTGAACTTACCACCAATGGAAAAAAAAAACAAAGCAATAACATTTAAAGAACAATTAATACTAAAACTATGTAAACTATTACTACCAAATTCTTTCTCTAACACAAATATGGTACTGATACCTAAACCAAGAGCCAAAACAGAGAAAGAAAATTACAGACCAACCACCCTAATGAATATTGATGCAGAAATTTTATTTTTTTTTATTTTTAATAGGTCTTTTTTATTATAGCTTTTTATTTACAAGAAATATGCATGGGTAATTTTTCAGCATTGACAATTGCAAAACCTTTTGTTCCAACTTTTCCCCTCCTTCCCTTCACCCCTTCCCCCCAGATGGCAGATTGACCAATACATATTAACTATATTAAAGTATAAGTTAAATACAATATATGTATATATATCCAAACAGTTATTTTGCTGTACAAAAAGAATAGGACTTTGAAATAGTATACAATTAGACTGTGAAGGAAATCAAAAATGCAGGTGGACAAAAATAGAGGGATTGGGAATTCTATGTAGTGGTTCATAGTTATCTCCCAGATGGGTATCTTTTGCTGGGTATAGCTGGTTCAATTCATTATTGCTCTGTTGGAACAGATTTGGTTCATCTCATTGTTGAAGAGGGCCACGTCCATCAGAATTGATCATCATATAGTATTGTTGTTGAAGTATATAATGATCTCCTGGTCCTGCTCATTTCACTGATGCAGAAATTTTAAATAACATATAAGCAAAAAAGATAATAGCAACTTATAAGCAGGATAATACATTACAACCAAGTGGAATTTTTACTCAGAATGCAGGGGTAGTTTAATATCAGGAAAATTATTACCATAATTGATCATATCAATAACAAAACCAACAAAAATCATATGATAATCTCAACACATGCATAAAAATCTTTTGACAGAATATAGGAATTATTCCTATTAAATATACTAGAGAGCTTAGGGATAAAGGGAGTTTTCCTTAAAATAATAAGTGGTATCTATCTAAAACCTATAGCAAGCATTATTTGTAATGGAGAGAAGCTGGGTATATTTCCAATAAGATCAAGTATGAAAAAAAGTCTGCTTATTATCATCATCACTATTATTCAACATTGTACTAAAAATGCTGGTTTTAGTAATAAGAGAAGAAAAAGAAATTAAAGGAATTAGAATAGGCAATGAGGAAATAAAACTATTACTCTTTGCAGATGATAAGATGATAGACAGTCCTAGAAAATCACCTAAAACCCACTGGAAACAATTCACAGCTTTAGCAAAATTGCAGGATATAAAATAAACCCTCACAAATCATCAGCATTTTCATGTATTACTGACAAAGCCCATTAGTAAGAGACAGAAAAATAAATTTCTTTTAAAATTACTATAGACAAAATAAAATACTTTGGGATTTATCTGCCAAAACAAACCCAAGAATTATATGAACACCATTACAAAACACTTCTTACTAGTCAGCTCTAAACAACTGAGAAAATTTCAATTGTTCATGGCTAAGTCTGAACTAATATAATAAAAATGACAATTCTCCCTAAATTAGACTACTTGTTCAGTGGCACACCAACCAAATTGCCAAAAAACATATTTTATAGAACAAGAAATAATAATAACAAAATTCATCTGCAAGAATAATTAGGAAATTAATGAAAAAAATACAAAGGATAGTGGTTTTGCAGTATCAAACTTAAAACTATATTATAAAGCAGCAGTCATCAAAATCATTTGGTACTGACCAAGAAATAGACTGGTAGATTAGTGGAATAAATTAATAAGAAATGTTGCAGGAGATGTGGGAAAACTGGGACACTAATGCATTGTTGATGGAGTTGTAAATTGATCTAACCATTCTGAAAAGCAATCTGGAACTATGCCCAAAGAGCTATAAAACTATGCATAACCTTTGATCCAGCAGTGCTTTTACTGGATCTCTATCCCAAGGAAATAACAAAGGAGGGAAAAGGAACCACATGTGCAAAAGTGTAGCAGCTCTTTTTTTGAAAATGAGTCAATGCCCATTTTGTGGGGAATGGTTGAAAAATTGTTGTATACGAAGTTAATAGAATGTTATCGTTCTCTAAAAATGGTGAACAAGCTGATTTTAGAAAGGCCTGGAAAGATTTACATAATGTGATGCTGAGAGAAACAAGCAGAACCAGGGAAGATTGTATACACTAACAGCAAGAATGTTCAGTTATCAACTATGAAAGACTTGGTTGTTTTCAGTGGTTCAGTGATTCAAAGCAATCCTAACAGACTTTGGAAAGAAAACTGTTTATAACCCCACAAGGAAAGATGATTTTTGTAACTCTTGAGAAGTGTATCTTTTTAGGACAGTTAGAAGGAATATACAAAAGAGCATGGGTGTAATTTTATGTAATGGCATAAAAAATTGAGGGTTGCAAAAAAAAAAAAAAGGATTCTACTGAGAGCAAAGAAAATGGAAAGACAGGATTAGGATAAATTACATTTTATAAAGAAGTGCAAGAGACTTATAACAATAGAAGGAAAGAAAAAAGGGTATGATCCTTATTTGAACTTTACTCACATTGGATTTGGCTCAAAGAAGACTTTTTATGCTTAAGACAAATCCATATTTCTTTTTGAGGCTTCATAAATATTTTGACATTGTTATCTTCTTTGTGTTTTGATCTTCTCTTTTACCATAGTAGCTTTCTATGGTCAGTGCTCTTTTCAGTTTCTAATATTTTTTTTCCCACTTACTTCATAACTTTTAAAGTTGAGCTTTGTTTCTGGAGTGTAGGGGACACTATCACAAGCTTCTTATTCTGATTCAAAGGTTTGATTGCCACTTTTCATGCTGGAGTTTCAAGTATTTGTAATGCTGATTGTCCTGGAGTGGCCTGCCCAGTTGTGCCTGTTGCTTTGGAGTTCTGGGGCTCACAGTTTGCCTTCTATGTAGACCCTAAAGGACTCTCAGTTTTCTTGCTGTGCCACTGGTATGCTGAGTCACAATTGAAAAGACTTGATTGCTTACCTGTGCTGTAGAAAAGAACCTTCCAATGGCTAGCCTGAAACCATTTTGTTCTTTGTTGTGCTAGTGCTCCTTTTTCACCCAAGTGAGGCTTATGTTTCCTGAAGTCTTTTTAAGTTATCTTAACTGGAAAAATTGTTTCCTACTGTTTTTTTGTAGGTTCTGTTGCTCTAGAATCTGTTTAAAGCCTTTATTCAATGTTATTTCTGAGAGACATTGAGAAAAGTTCAGGTAACTTCCTGGCTTCTCTCCACCATCTTAGTTCTGCCTCAAAATTATTTAGGAGAATAATTATGGTAACTGAGTGTGAGGATAAATTGGAGAACAGAGAGAGAAAGAGAGAGAGAGAGAGAGAGAGAGAGAGAGAGAGAGAGAGAGAGAGAGAGAGAGAGAGAGAGAGAGAGAGAGAGAGAGAGAGAGAGAGAGAGAGAGAGAGGCAGAGACAGAGACAGAGACACAGAAAGGAGAAACATGGAGACAGAGAGAGAGACACACAGAGAGAAAATAGAAGAAAAAGAGGAAGAAGAAGAAGCAAAAGAAGAAGGAGGCGGCAGCGGAGGAAGAAGAGCAGCAGGAGCAGGAGTAGGAACAGGTAGAGAAATAGAGAGGGATGGAGGAGACAGAAGTAGAGAGGGATTTAGGGAGAATCTTGGCAAGAGGTAAAGAAGGTTTATACTACAATGATGTTTGTTTCAGTGGAAAGAAGAGGATGTGTAAGAGAGCTATTATGGAGATAGAAATTATAAGAGTTGATAACTTATTGGATATATGGAGTGAGCTAGAGAGATGACTCAAGAATACTGAAATTTTGAATCTGGATGATTAGAAGCATAGATAGTAATAGGAAGGTTCAGAAGAGGGATGACAGGGCAAAAAGTTCTGTTTGGACTCCTTAAGTATGAGATGCCTATGCAAGATAACTATAAGTATGTATACATATATTGGATTTAACATATATTTTAACATATTTAACATGTATTGGACTACCTGACATCTAGGGAAGGGGGTGGAGGGAAGGAGGGGATAGCTTGAACAGAAGGCTTTGCAAGGGTCATTGTTGAAAAATTACCCATGAATGTGTATTGTAAATAAAAAAGCTTTAATTAAAAAAAAAAAAAGTTTGAAATGCTTACAAGATATGCTATTAAAAACCACCTGAATTATCTGTAAGACATGTAATAGTGAAGTTGTAGCCCACTGTAGAAAATCATCTATGTGAATAAGTTTGTTCATTTTTCATCACCAAAAGAAGATATTAAGATTAAATGTACATTATGCTGAGATGGAACAAAGTAAACCTTCACTAGTTGTGAGATATGGTAGGTCATGTCTGAGATGTGCATGTAGCACCAGGTTCTGGAAACATTGGTAGATTAAACAGAATCAATATATAAGATGTGGTACATGGAATTTAAATACTGAAGGTTCAGAACTGTTTTTGCAATTGAAGTATGAGTAGAACCAGAATCAAGAGTGGACTCTGAGAGGCGAATGAAAAGACGAAGTCCAGAGTCTAGTATCATAGTTTCTTTAGGGAGTCAAGAAAAAAGGTGTGATAAAATGTTTCCATAACTTGTTATACTCAGCATTCTATAGAAAAATATTTGGTTTTATGTGCATCTGAATTGTCTTAGTCCTCCACCTTTCTCTAAATATTCTGTACCTGAATTTCTTCCATTTTCTCAGTGCCTTCCTCTGTTGCAAGAGATGGTTCTTACCAGTGGTAAACAGACAATAATTCAAAACTTTTACTCTCAATATAAGGTTTTTTTTAGTTAATTCCATAAAATCAGATATAATCTTTAATCACCCTTAAGATATTAGAATGGATTATAAAGGTATTAGTACATATTATGTCTACATGATAATTCAGTCTTGTCAAAGACTGTCTAATCTCTGTTTAACCTGAACCTTACACATTACCTATAAATAGGAATAAAAACAATGTGGATAGTTTTAAAATTGTAAAACCAATGAGTGTTTTAAACAGTTTTTTTTAACTATCATCATAAGATGGAACCTCTACTTATTTTGACCTGAATGTATGATATTTCTGTTGAAATAATTCATATTAAATTATTTTCAAGTAAAGTAATGTAAGACTTGAAATATAGTACATAGACTGTATTTGACCTACATGCATTTTAGATCTTTCTGCACTTACATTTGTGATTTTAGCTACTGAACTTTAAGTTCTAAGTTTAGATTAATATTAAAAGAAAAATTAAAGTACAATGCTGATTAGCCTTTACATTAAATTATAAAGAGCCATGGATTGATCTTTTCTTACCTTTTATTAAGTCAGAACAATTGAAGGCTTCTTTTAATAGATAACACTTCAAGTAAGATATTGTTATATGTTACTAGATATTTTAAGTATGATTATATCAGTTAGCTCTTCACATTTCAAAGAGCGCTTCCATTTATTTCCATTATTATTTCTTACAGTTATCCAATAGTTAAATTGCAAATATTATTCCACTTTATAGCTAAGATAATTAGATAAGAAAAAGGTTAAATATATAGAATCCATGAGGTTACCAAGTCTATTCCTCTTGACGGTCTTAACCATCTAAAGTATAAGGCTACCTATGCTATTCTTAAGATTCTAATAGTAGGAATTTTACAGCAGTCCCATGGTGCATCTTAATGTTCAGTTACCTGAATGTCAATAAACCATTCTTTTGTTTAAAATTGATGCCTTTCTACCATTTAAGTGCATTTTTGAATTTTTACTGGTGTGTATCTAGGCAGTAATGAATCAGCACTGCCACATTGTTAATAAAAATGTATATTTTATTTAACTGGATTCTCCCAAAGTATAAAAGAAAGGAAAAAAAAAATCTATGCCCTGTTTCTATCATTAAACACAGTGAATGCTGTATTTAACTGTTCTAACTCTTTCAGACCACTAGAGAACTACTTAATGCTCTAATATTTATTTTCCAAAGTAAATCTTTAATACTTAAAGGATCTGCATTTTTGCTCCTCAAATCCCTTTTATTAGACAGTGTTTTTACATGAGTAGCTGATGAGCCTCAGGTTGTTTTATCTGTCAGATATCAATCTTTCTTCTTTTTCTTTCTTTTAACCTCTTTATAACATGTGATGTTGCTCTTGAAACTCCCTATTCCTTTAAGTTTCATGGCATTTTAGTACCCTATTTTCTTATTTCTCTGATCTGTTCTCCAGTCACTGACTTTTCTTTCTTTTCCCAACACCTAAATGTAGGTATCTCATAATTTGTTTTGTTTTGTTTTCTCCTTTGACATCTGTGATAGATTTTGGCCAGGTCCTGCCACAACTCCCATTGAAATATATTCTCTGAAGGAAGTGGGCACCTTAAGAATTAAGCTATACAGAAGCAGATAAACCAGGTTATAAAATATAGAGAGGATAAAGTGTCAGAAAAGTATGATTATAACATATAAAATAGAGAAACCTCAAGTCCTCAGCCTGTATCTTAAGTATTAAACTCTAGCAGATCCCAAGATAAACAATATTTATCTTTTAGTACAAAACAATAAGAGAGAGAGCGGTCATGCTCCTTTGACAGGGTAGATCTATACCTTGTCTTGGTTACCGTGAGAATTCGACAGTGAGAAGTCTCTCTCTGGAAAACAGAGAAGTACAATGAGTCTATTCTCTGACTGAAACTTTTACTGGGTCTAATATTGTATCATGTACAGTAGCATTGTGTCCAACAATTGTTTCCCTGGTAGATTTTAACCAATAAAAAAACTTTAAATGCATATATACACATATGTGTTATACATACAAGTACATATAAACATGCTCATATCCTCCACATGCTTCTGCTTATGCAAAGTCAGTCATTTGAGTCATACTTAAACATTTGAATTCAGAATAATTTCTTGAGCTTCCCAGCACAAGATCTCATTCACTTTTATAGCTTTAATTATATTACTCCAAAGTTCAGATAATTTGTTAGGAGCAGTAAGTAAGAAAACAGACAAGTAAAAGGTAGGGTATCACTCTTTTGCTTCCTTAAACAGACAACTAAACAAAAATCTTTAAACAAAACTAGAGAATGAGTCATAGAAAATCTTTATAGGGAAATACATAAAATGTCATAGTGAATAATTTGTCCAGCCCAACTCAGCACAGAAAGATAGACAAAGAGATCTGCAGACACTTTGGACAGGTAGGAATGGGATCTTTCTGCTTATACAGAGTATTCTAGTACCTAGAGAATCATGGTACATGAGAATAAGAAGAGGTTTCAGACCTCTACAAGGCATTACTAGTCCCATACTGCTGTCCTGAGATGGAGACAGATACTAACTAGCAGTTTTGTGTCCTCTTGCTAGTTCTAGATACCATAGTCAGAACAGTCTTTGAAAAAGGGATCTGCAAAGATGGTTGGGGTTTCTGCATAGAGACTCTGAACAGTGTATAGAGAAAAAAAGTTCAGAAGTCAGTGTCAGCAGTATTATGGTTCAGACTTCAGACATAATATAGGATCTTGCTCCTGGCATTTAATCCAATTTGCAGAAGAATAATCAGTATAGAAATTCCAAATAAAAGGGGAGGAGTCTAAACCAATAGAATAGAGCAGCTAAATGGCACAAGGGATAGAGCACTGGACAAAATCAAGAGGACCTGAGTTCAAATGTGGCCTCAGACACTTATTATTTAACCTCTGTGTGACCTACTAAATTGCCTTGCTAAAACAAACAAACATTTCTAAGTTAAACTAATAAAACTTTCCAGTTGTTTGATGAAGGTAGAATTCAACAGAAGTCTACTTTTGCTCAGATCCAGAATGTCAGAGCTCAGATTAGAACAACAGTCATAATAACTGTAGCAGATCATTCTACTAGTAATGGAAGCTTGAAGGTCCAAGAGTACTCCTGGGACCTTGAAATAATACAGTACTCAATATCCAAAGATACTATCTTCAGAACCTTCCTTCTAGAACTACCACAGAGCTCAGTCCTAATCTTAGTTTTAGTATTAGAAGTTAGTCTGAAATACGGACAAATAAAAGATCTCTACCAAAAAGAACTATTATACTGCCAATAATTTTCAAGATACAAATTTAAAAGAAGAGACTTATTCCAAAACAAAACCTCAGAGAAAAATACATTTTGGGCATGAACTCAACAAAAATTCCTGGAAGAGATGAATCAAAAGCTAAAAAAAAAATCAAAGAATTAAAATGTTTTGCTAAATGGAAAGAGGAATTTTGGGGAAAACAGTGGAAAAGAAATGAGAGCTATCAAAGAAAGCATTGAAAAACATAAATAACAGGGTATAAAAAATACAAAATTTTGCCCAAACAATACACTCCAAAATTAGAATAGACTAAGTAGAAGTCAATGAGTCCGTGAGGCAACAAGAAATGTTAAAGCAAATTCAAAATACTGAAAAAGAAGATAATTTTAGTTCTTTAATATCAAAAACAACTGATCTAGAAAACATTTTAAAGAGAAAAATGGAAATGATTGAATTATCTAAATGCCATTAACAAATTAGAAGCCTAAATATCTAAACCAAAAGTGTTCTTAGCCATGAGAGATCAGTAGATAGATTTCAGGGGATATGTGAACTTTGGTAGAAAAAAATATATACATTTATTTTTCATTGGTTTCTTTTATAATAATCTGCATTTATTTGTATTAAAACATTATTTTGAGAAGAGGTCATAAGCCTTATCATACTACCTACAAGATCTCTGTCTCTGTCTCTGTCTCTGTTTCTCTGTCTCTCTGTCTCTTTCTCTGTCTCTCTGTCTCTCTCTCTCTTTCTCTCTTTCTGTCTCTCTGTCTGTCTCTCTCTCTCTCTCTTTCTGTCACACATATAGACACATACCAAAAGGGTTCCATGACGTAAAATACAGTGTCAGTTGAAAAATTAGTATGTGTTATTAAAATATCTTGAACATAGTTGTTTTGTTTTTTCTTTTCTCTCCTTACTCTTAGGTTGGCTGCCTATTTATTAAGCCATGTTGGATCTACTTTGCCTGCTCAATATTCTTGGTAACTGAATAACTGCAAATAGAGCATGACCAAAGAGAAATACATTAACTTCCATAAATAAGTTATCTCCTACTTTTACTAATGTTATTCATTTTCTCCTATTTAAAAAGAAGCAAAACCAGTCATCTATTATTCTCACTTCCTATCAATCCAGCCAGTTCTGTCAATTAGATTCATACAATGTCTTTTGCATGTATTTTCTTTTCATCCTACTGCCATCACTCTAGTTTAGACCTTCATTACACACTCAGTTACTTTATAACCTTTCAACTGGTCTTTTTGTCCTCTATTACTTCAGGCCCCTAAAGAAGCTTTGTTCCAATGGAATCATTATCCCTTCTTCATTCATTCAATCACTATATCTAAAATATATATTATATTATATAAGCTGTTGGACTCTGCTAGGACTAGAATATGTTTAAAGATTAAAATTTGTATATTGTTGATCCGAGCAGCTTCATAGAGTCATGGTTTCTGTATAGTGGTCGTTCTAGAGATAGAAGATGCACCTAGGAGAATCTTTGTTTTCCCTCTTGGTTATATGAACCCACAGAGAAACAAAAGTGTATTATTTTTCTTATAAAACTTCTTATAAAATTTTAATTTTTTTTCTTATTTGAAGGGATGATTTGTTTGTCAAATGGAAAGTACACTGACATACTTTTAAAATTGTATAATGTATATATTTGTCTGGATTCTGTGAATTCTTATGGTGCAAAATGGGACTAATAACTTCTATTGATATATTCCCACCTATTATGGCACCATCAGAATAACAATTTGTCTATATAATATATTCTTTCTTGCTCATAAGTTATAATCCACCCTTCTGTATTGTTCATGTAAATCAGACTAAAAGAATAACAGTAAATTGCATGTTTGAAGATTCCCATCATATTCTACATATCTTAGTCTAATGACACAGCACATGGGGAGAAAATGACATATTTCATCGTTCAGATATATGAATTTTTTAGTAATCTTTATCTTAAATAGTTTCTAAGTAGGTTGTAATATAGAAAAATTCATAAAGGTTTTTTTTAATTGACAGAGCATAATAAAATGCCTCATAAATGAATGTAGAAGTTATTGCTACCTTATGTTGAAAGTTATGACTATGTAGACTATATTAATAGCATTTTTTGGAGCAGGGAAAGTATTCCTCTTTCTTAGTTTATAAATTATTATATTACTTCTTCAGAAGGTAAGAATAATTAGATACTAATAAGCAAAATTAATAAAAGCAAAAAAATAATTTCCTATAACTTTAGTGTATAGTATATTTAATCAAAGGGCCTCAGAACTTTTTCTCCATACCTTATCATTATTTAAAACAGATCAAGGTACAATTTTTTTTTTAAATTAGTAATAGCTTTTAACTTTCAAAATATATGTAAAGAGAGTTTTCAACATTCACCCTTGCAAAACTTCATGTTCCAAAATTTTCTCCTTCCCTTCTCATTATTCCCTCTCCAATGGAGCAAGCAATCTAATATACGTCAAACACATGTAATTCTTCTAAACATATTCCATATTTATCATGCTACACAAGAAAAATCATATCCAAAAGGAAAATAAAAAAGCAAGCAAACAACCAAAAGGTGTCATACTATGTTACAATCCACATTCAGTTCTCATCATCCTCTTCCTAGATACAGATGGCTCTCTCCATCACAAGTCTATCAGAATTGGTTTAAATCACTTTATTGTTGAAAAGTGCCAAGTCCATTAGAATTGATCATCATATAATCTTGTTGTTGCCGAGTACAATATTCTCTTGGTTCTCTTCATTTCATTTAGCATCAGTTCATGTAAGTCTCTCCCGACCTTTCTGAAATCATCTTGCTTATCTTTTCTTATAGAACAATACTATTCCATTACATTCATATACCATAATTTATTCAGCCATTCTCCAAGGGATTGGCATCCCCTTAGTTTCTATTTTCTTTCTACTACAAAAAGGGCTGCTACAAACAATTTTGCACATGTGGGTCCTTTCTCCTTTTTTATTATGATCTCTTTGGGATATAGATCAAGATGCAATCATTAAGGATCTTGTAATGTCTCAGCCACTTTTCATACATACTCTGGGACTTGTCACAACAAAGAGAAATTAAGAGTAATTTTATTTGGGTGTTTTCATATATCGTAGTTTACAAGATTGGAGAAGACCTGTGTATTGCTTTAAGCTGATTCTTTAACTTGTAGCCCTAAAGTCTTGATATCTTCAAAAGTAGCTACTCAGCAAATTATGAGTTAATTATTTACAAATATTTAATTATACAAATTTAACTTTCTTTTAAAATAGCATTTACTTTTCAGTAATATGAAATGGGCATGCAAAAATCAAGTGTACATATACTTTTTTTTTCTAGGTTTTTATTAAACCAACTGGTAGAAAGGATTTCTTCCATGTGTAGCTAGTGAGGTTGCTTTCTCTGTCATTTCAAACCATGAGTCAATGCAGGCAGGGCTTCTTTGAAGCATTCCTAAGCCCATACATTCCTCTTCTCCTCTAGAGACCTTCAGTTCTGACAAGTGACCTCCCTACCTTGTATTGGACATATCGATCCAGGAAACTCTTGCACAACCAGCAGTGCATTTGTGATTTCAAAACCATGCTGGGGACTCCTGAGAGTTGACCTTTGGCCTTTCAAGTATGGTACACTGCA